>NC_138878.1:19201745-19875704 GCF_965194805.1 Balaenoptera borealis
GCTAACCTTAGAGGCCTCCTAAGAAAGCAGGCCTCAGGCTTTGGAGATGTTAAGTCCCAGAAGCACAGGTCAAGATGGGAAGACAGGCAGAGCAAGCCTGTTGGACTCTGTGTGTGGGTCGAGTCCAGAATTTGGGACTTTTGAGGTTTGTTTCAGGCTCCAAGAAGTCTGGTTATGGCCTATTTGGAATGTCAAGGGATGAGATAAGAACGGGCAGAATCAAGGGCAAGACTGCTTTCCCTGGTGAGGTTTCCTAAGACTTCTCTCCCACTGCTGTCCGCCTTCCCTCCCCGAAGCGGGAGCTGAGTTGGGAGGCAGATGGGCCTCGTGGGAAGCACTTGGGAAGTTGTAATCTTGTTGCTCCTGATGTTTTCTGAATGCATCTTCCCTGGGGTCAGGTTTGAACCAGGGAATTAGTGACCTGGCTCCTGCGGGGTGAATCACACCCCTTCGTGTTATCTCGTAATTTAAGCCTCTCTCTGAATCCGCATCTTCCCGGGACCCCAGGGGCAGAGCTGAACAGGGTGTGGGTCCTGTATACTGTTACTGTACGCTGGCAGGTCCCAGGGTGCCCAGTCTAGGATAACGCTTGCACTAAACTTCCTTCCCACTATGGCCTCCTGCTTCTGCCCATCGACGCTCACACCCTCTGCTGCAGGAACGCGCCATTCTGGGGTGCACGGTCCTCATGGGCCCTACCGCGCGTGCGCACCAGCTAGGCCTTCTGCTGTGAATGCCCTGTCCCCTCGCCACCTGCTGTGTGCTCTCAGGGTCCCGCAGGCACGAGCTCAGATGTTGTCTCTGTGAGAAGCCTTTCCCTCCTGGGCTAGCCCCTACCTACCCTATCCTGAGTGGTCCTGTCTGTTCCTGCTGCTGGAACTTGGGCTCCAGAAAGGCAGGAACAACGTCCCAGCGCCCAGCCCTGTGCGTACATGATGGAGAATAAGTGGGAGGATGGCTAAATGTCGGCTTGGCTGCAGGCCAGGCTGTGGGCCTGTCCTCACCATGCAGGGTTTGGGGCCGTTCCTCCCTGGGAGAGCCGGCAGGGCTTTTCCTGTGGCTCCTCCAGGTGGTCTACTAGGCCATTCTTGGATTTGAGGAACAAAAGCTCTGTTTTCAGCTTTCATCTTTGTTTCCATTTTCCTTAGAAATAAGAGAACTGTTAGGCAAGCCCTCACTTCTGCCAGTGGCGTGTCTGGGAGGGAAGCTCAGGGTGTGAGCACTGCCCTTCTGCCACAGGACGGCCACAAGGGAGCACTTGGGATGGGACTGCATCCCCAGTACCTCAGGCTTGCGCTGGATAAGGACAAACCCTGGCGCATAGTAAGCACCACCCCAAGAATGGATGTGGGCTGGTTGGAGTGGGGGTGGCTCCTCGGACAATGTCCCTACAGGCCGTGCTCCTCCAGGAGCCATGAGGGGCAGGCAGTGGTGCAATAGCGTCTCCCCGAAACCCATGTCCACCCAGAACCTCGGAATGTGACCTGATTTGGAAATAGGATCTTTGCAAGTATAATTAGGTAAGAATCTCAAGATGAAGTCATCCTGGATCTAGGGTGGGCACTAACCCCAATTCCTGGTGTTCTTATAAGAATAGGAGAGGACCCACAGAGACACAGGAAGAAGGCCATGAGAAGATGGAGGCAGAGAGATACAGTTACAAGCCAAGGGATGCCAAGGATGCCAGGAGCCTCCGGAAGCTGGGGAGAGACAGGGAAGGGGTCCTTCCTCAGAGGCTCCAGCAGAATCCAGTCCTGCTGACACCTGACTGTGCACTTCTGGCCTCCAGGCCTATGAGAGAAAACAGTTATGTTGTTTGAAGCCACCAAGTCTGTGCTAATTCGTTACGGCAGCCCTAGGAAACTCGTACAGGGTCGAGTTTTGGGGTCTCTGGCTTTGCTTCTCCTCTCCCCATGGTCCAGAGCTTCCCCACACAGTGTCTTCTCTGATATATGTACGCTACAAAAGTCTGATGTCACACGGGTGAAAAACACTGGGGCACAGACTGTGGCGTGTGGGTGTTAGAGCGGTAGGGACGCCCAACTCATGGTGTCACGTTCCTTCCCTCCACACTGACCCCCTGATAGATCTTGGCCTCCCTTCTCTGCCTTCCATCTGCGATCTTTTCTTTCTTTCAAAATTAGAGCCAATAGGGGAAGAGGTAGCAAAGAGATAAACAAGAGGTTACAGGTGAGACCCAGGGGTCCAGAAACATCCTTGGTTTAACAGCCCGACTCTGGTGGGTCCTGGGGCATCAGGGCTATTCTCGCCTCTGCTCACATGTCCCGTGGCTTTAGGAAACAGATGAGCAATGTGCCAGTTAGCTTTCGCTGGGTAACAAGCCACCCCCAAACCTGGTGCCTTAAACAACCGACATTTATTTAGCTCATGATTCTGCAGCTCGGCACTTTGGCGTCCATTGGGCAGTTCTGGTCTTGGCAGGACTCACCCATCTGTCTGTGGTCAGGTGCCAGGTTGGCTGGAGGTTAGACTGGTCTACAGTGGCCTCATTATGTGGTGGTTGGAAGGCTGTGGCTTAGGGTCATGGGGGTGACTGGGACCCACGCCTCTAATCCTGCATCAGGCCAGTAGGGCTGTCACATGATAATGGCAGGATTCAGAGAGAGAGAGAGCAGAAGCCACAAGCCTCTTGAGGCCTAGGCTCTGCGCGTCACTTCCTCTGCATTCCGTTAACCAAAGCAAGTCACAAGACCAGCCCAGATTCAAGGATGGGAAAAGAGACACTGTCTCAAGATCAGATGAACTGCTAAATCACTTTGCAAAGGATGCGGTCACAAGAGGGGTAGAGAACTGGACCATTTTTGCTAACAGAGTCCCCTTGGCCAGCCCTCTTCTTGGCCTGGGTGGAAGTTCACTCAGCCTGAATTCTCTGCTACCCTCTGCCCAGGAGAGTCTTGCAGTGAGAGGTGAGAACAGAATCCAGTTTTTAGTACCCATACGTCCAGGCTGGACCTGTAATATGTCATTCCAGAAATCTTTCTTTCATCAAACATTTATCCGAGCGCTACCACAAGGCCAGGTAGAGAGACCACACAGGGACGCCGGAGGTCCTCACGGTAAAGAGCTTGCACTTTGGAGTTGGTCAGGTCTGGCTTTGGATCTCTGCTTTTACAGACTGGGGCAAGCCACTGTCTTTTTCCTGAGCCTGCTTCATTATCAGTAAAATGGGGGTAATAATGTCCGTGTTACAGGGAAGCTGTGAGGCCTGAATCACATACCCAAGGTAATGTGCTTAGCACAGCACCTGGTCCACAATGGAAACCCGCTAATGGTGCCACGATTATTAATAATAAATGTAGGCTAAGGGAATGCATAGATGAATGAAGGTCTGGCAACTTTCTGCCAAATGCACATGATTAATGCGTATTCCCTCCCCATCCCGGCCCAAATGAAATATACAAAGGATCTAAGGAAATCCATCAGCCACCTGCTAACTTTCTTTCATAACAGGAAACCTCTCACAGCCGTGGCCAGGGCTCCTCTGTGACCGGGACACGGGGATGGGTGAATAACATCCCACTCCGCTGCTCCCAGGCTCCGAATGCAAGCCGCACCGCCTCACCGCGCCCACAAACTCCTCCTCTGATCGCGCCGCCTGCGCCCCGTGGTAAAAGGAGCTACACCTGCACCGGTGGCAGCCAAGAGGCATTTTCCTCTCGGTTGCCTGGACGATTTTCTCTCCACACCTGCTCACAACCTTCGTTTTTCCTTCCTATCCAAATCAAAGCGCACCTTTGCTCTCCAGGCCGCCTGTCTCCCGAGTGGAGTCTGCGGGGAGGGCAAGGAGAAAGCTGGGCGATTAGATGCTCAGCCGGCCCCTTTCAGAGGCTGGAGCTGTTTTTAGCTCTGCCTCTCAGCAGGCGGGCCTGGCCTTGGGGTCTGGGCCCAGCCTGGTAGATTAATAGCAGCGGAAGACTGTCAGGGCCCGGATAGCGCCAGGAGAGGGGAGGAAAGCTCCTTCTGAGCGCTGCTGGGTTGGAGGTGCTTTCTTACTTTGTCTTTTATTCTGTTGGAAACGACGGTTTCCCCTTTAAACGTGCCTTGCCTTTGTCCAGATGCTCTTTGTCAGGCGACCCAGTGTAATTAAAGACAACAAACTCCCCCTCCGTATATTTTTTGTGGAAAATAAAAACACATTTTCTAATCTGAAACTGCATGCCCGCCTGAGAATGACGAGAATGTGGATGCTGCAGGTTTTGGGGTCAGTGGAGGGAGCCTGAAGCTTCCTGGAGGAGAGAAAAGATTTTCTTAAATGGCATTTGTGAGTTGAGGCTGCTCCCAGGAGCCTGGGATGGGCGGGAGTGGGGGTGGTTGACCTGCCGTGTGTGAAGTTTTGCTTTTTAAGCAAGAGGGTCAGTTTCTGGAGGCAAATGGGCTCCAGGCTGATAAGATCTGTGGGCGAAAATAACTCTGGATTTGGATCTAACAAAGACTATAAAAGAGAGGCTCGGAGACTTGTTTTCCAGCCTGGCGGGCGTCAGGGTGGTTTTAAATGAAGGGCAGATGTAGCCTGAGGCCAAAATCCGTCTCCCCCAGCCCTACTGTAACGTTATTAAAGGATAAAAAACACGGCAGGACTCTCCTGGTAAGAGAGAAACGCGGCTTCCCCAGCAGAGTGAGGGGTTCAGCGGACACCTGTGAGGAAGGTGGGCTCTTGCCTCTCTGCAGGAGGCGCTGGGAGAGGACGAGAGGGGTGGAGGCCTTGGGCATGTGCAGGGGGCCCTGACCTGACAGACAAGGTCAGGGCCGGGCAGGCCGGGCAGGAGGGGCTTCCCAGCTGGTGTGGCCTCACAGGTCAGGTCAGGTCAGCCCCCTGCCAGGCCAGTCTTCCCCCCCTGCAGCCTGGGCTGGCCTCACAGGACAAATGCTTCGTGACTCTATGGGAAAAGGCACATGAAGCAGGAGCGGGGGCTTTCCAAGGTAGCACAGCACCTGGCACCAGGGAAGGGCTTGGTCCCTTATACTGGTGACAAAAATAACACATGCTCCGTGCAGCAGGGACGTTTTACCTTTAAGCATTCCCAGGAGTGGGGGCTTCCTTCACTTCAGGTTTGGGGTGCTGGAGGTCCCTCGGGCTGAGTGAGAACCTTATCTACACTCGTGACCATCTGAGCAGCTCGCCTCACCTGTCTGCACCAGGCCGCCATTCAGGTGTGGAGGGTGAGCGGTTGGGGGCGTGTTTCATCCTCTCTTTGTGCTTCCCTAAAGTTAGCTGCCCTGCTCTGTGCTCTCAAGGCATCTGGCTCTGTCCTCTGGCTAACTAGCTGGCTGGCGTAACCTGTCAACTTGTCTGTGTGGCCCAGGGCATGGGGCCCTCAGTATCGGGGGCTGTGCATTCATGTCTGTGTAGCCAGTGACTGGAGAGTAGGGGTTCAACAGTGTGTGTTCAGGGTGCCGACATGATGGACACTTGCTAGTGTTAGCATTTGGGCTTGGAAGCAGCAGCAAATCGTGTCTTCTATGCTTTACAGATTCTTCCTCCCTCGGCCAAAATACGTAAAAGATTTTTTGGAATAAGATCTTGCATCTGTGTAGTGTAAGGGTTTCTTAAAGCACTTTTATGTGAGGCTGGGTCTCACCTAAACTCTGTGATGAGCAGACAGCATTGCCCCATTTTACAGATAAGGCTACTTGAGGCATGGATGCTGATTGGCTGGCCCAAGACAATAACCATAAAGGTGGAGATTGCAGTCCAGAGAGGTTAGGTGAACGGCCCAGAGGCACACAGCATAGAGCCAGCCTGAGAGCTGGCCAGACCCCAGGCTCGTCTGTCTCCAGAATCCACATTCTCTCCCCTGACCAGCTACACAGAGTGGGTACCTGCTGTTGTCAGGCTCCGTGTGCGGGGCCCACCCTGCCACTCCTCATTTCCTTCTCACAACAATCCTCTGAGCTGGAGAGTGCAGCTCCATTTGTTTTTTTTTTTTAAATAAATTTATTTATTTATTTATTATTTTTGGCCGCGTTGGGTCTTTGTTGCTGCATACGGGCTTTCTCTGGTTGCGGTGAGCGGGGGCTGCTCTTCATTGTGGTGCATGGGCTTCTCTTGTTGCGGAGCATGGGCTCTAGGCGCCCAGGCTTCAGTAGTTGTGGCACACGGGCTCAGTAGTTGTGGCTCGCGGGCTTTAGAGCACAGCCTCAGTAGTTGTGGTGCACGGGCTTAGTTGCTCCGTGGCATGTGGGATCTTCCCAGACCAGAGATCGAACCCGTGTCCGCTGCACACCATCAGGGAAGTCCCGCAGCTCCATTTTTCAGAAGAGGAGACTGAGGTTCTGAGAGGTTCCAGAGACAGAGCCAAGCTCCACCCTGGGTCCATCTCTGCAGCCAGTGCGCTTTCTCTACAGCCAGCCCTTTCCTTTTTCCTCAACTTTCCTGGATTTTATACCCCAAGGCAGACAGTGCAGGGAGAGGATTATATCAGAAACATGTCTGGCGAAGATTTAATGGCGGGCACTGCTCATAAACTTTGGGTGTTTGTGTCTGCGGGGCTCATTGTTCCAAGCAGAGATGCAAATGGTGGGCTGGACCAGCAGTGCTGAGGCATAGCTATGCCTCCGATTTATGAGGGCTTTGTTGCAGAGTGAGGAGGAGGAAGGGGAGGGGGAGGAAGAGAAGATAGGGAAGGGGAAGAGGTGGTGAGGGAGGAAACTGCTTCCCTTAGGCTAAGAGTAAGAACTCTCCCTTCTCCTGCCAGCCTGCACCAGACCAGCCCCTCGGGGTTTTCTAGAAACAGCCTCACATATCTTCTTTCTCCTTTGGGGAGGTGGGAGATCAGGTGGAGAAGGCCAGGCATTTGCCAAGTGGAGAAAGGTGTTTCATCACTTAAAGCTCAGATGGCCTTGGTGCTTCCCTCCTCCCCTCCCCCACATCGCATATCCCACCAGTCACCGAGGCATCAGTCCTCCCTCTTAAATAGACTCTGTCCCTTGGCTCCTTTTCACATCACTCTCCTGGACAGCTGGAGGAACCTCCCGGCCGTCTCCTTACTTCCACTCCTGTCCCGAACTGTCCCTCCCACACTGGCCCCAGAGTGACCCTTTTACAAATGCACACCTGACCGTGTCACCCTTCTGCTTAAATGCTTTTGTGGCTTTCTGTAATAATAGAGTATGCATATATAGAGTCGTGTGCTGGTAAACCGGCTGAAAAAGGAAAGTCCTGATTTACAGTGTTTGCTGATTGCCTTGGTGTACGGACTCCCACTCTTTCAAGCAGTAATGTTTGGGCTGGCAACACTCAAGCTTTCCTCTGGTGGCAGGAGTTGGCCCTAGCACATCCCTGCATAGCACTGATGAGGCGCAGGGCACTGCTTAAGGCTTTTTTTATCTTTGTCTGGGTCCTTCCCCTGCCTGGCACGCCCTCTCCTCCTATCTGTGTTTATCCAAATTCTCCCCACTCCTCCGTCCCACTTCCCGTCTCTCTTGCTCCAGGATGCCTTCCCAGACCCACCCCCATTGCTGGAATAGTTGAAAGTACTCCCATAACACCGCATTCGCCCTCTCTTCCTACCTAGCAGGATCGCGGGTCCCCTCCTTTGGGGAGGATGGTCTCTTTCAGAGGCCCAGCCACCACGTGTGCATGCCAGGTGTAATTAACACGTGTCAGTAATCAGGCCATTCCAGGGAGTATTGATACAGCACCAACAATGTAGTCAGGCTCCGGTGTAACCGCTGGTGGGGGAAAGAGAAGTGCCCGCCTTGAGCCCTGCCCTCAGGGACCAGAGAGCTGGCTTTGGGTTTCGTGAGCATCAGGGGGTGGGAGCCACGGGTCAGCAGCTCCAGCACTTTGTTTATCCGCCTGAACCTGATGCCCCTTCTGGTTACGGTTTCCCTATCACCGCAGTAGATGGAGGCCATTTATTGTGATGAGCAGGTGATGTGCCTTCGAATGGGAAATCAGCAAAAGGGCTGAAGGGGGATTTTCAAGGTCAGGATGTGCCTTGTCTATTGAGAGTTCAGTTCTGTAATGAAGGAGAGAAGCTCGGTGGCAGCTTTTCCTGCGCAGTCCCCTAAGGGGTAGATGGTGCCCCTGAGTCCTGCTTGGAACCTGCTGTCCGCTCCAAAGCTTCCCACCACGAAAAGACTATCGTCTAGATAAAATAAACATTTACGTTAAAGGAATCTGTAAACTTTATGTAAGTGCTAGCATGAGTGCATTAAAAATGTGGATTTTTTTTTGTAAGAGCAAAAAATTGGAAATAACCTAAACATTCATCAGTACAGGGTTGGTTGAATCAAGGGCAATACACTTATAAAACACAAGGAGATTTTCCGTTTTAAAAAGCGTGGTAGATCTCGTGATTTGGATGACAGCCCAGGATGTAAGTGGGGTAAGTGGGTGATTCGTAATTTGGTAAGTGGGGGACAGGGCAAGCTGCAGAGTGTTTCTGATGGCCCCCCAGGGTGGGGGTTGTGTCTCTTGTTCACAGCTGTCCTCAGCACCTGATATAGAACCTGGCCTCAGGAAGGGCTCTGTAAATGTGACTATTATTACTATTGTCAGCAGGCCATAAGTAAATGATGAACAAATCCTACTTGGTATAATCCTATGTAGAGGCATCGAGAAAACTTGGAAGGAACCTCGCGAAAACATTAATAGAGCTTACCCCTGTTTGGAGTAGAATTAGCCGGCAGGGGATAAGATGCTCACTTAAAATATAAATACTGTTAGAATTTAGGATGAGCTTGTATTATTTTTGCAATTACTAGACTAAAAACCAAAAGAAGTGGGGAAGAGATCCCTTCACAGTCTTTCCCCTACAAACACACTTAGCTATCTGCTGTTGAGTACATACTTGGGTCTTTGCAGGCCTGGGGACTAGTCCTGCTCTATTGATTTCTGCCTGGTAAACTGTGGATAATAAGAGCTCTTTTCTCACGGGGTGGTAGAGAGAACCACATGCAGTAATGAGGGTCATGCGCTCAATGCAGCCACCCCTAACAGATGAGTGGCTTGTAACCGTTAGCTGCTTTCCACTTTCCCATGGAGTTTCATCCACTGACTCGCCCATGAACCTTTTTTCACCCCCTGGCCTTTGCTTGAGTTCATCAGAGTATCATTAGTGCCGAAAACATAATCAGGGATGAAATCCTCAGGAAGATACAGCCCAACTCTGTCATTTTGTGGCAGCCAGGGCCCAGAGAGGTTAAGTGACTTGCCCAAAGTCACACAGCTTCCAAGTGGTATAGATGTTATTTGCACTGAGCTCCAAAGCCACGTGCTTCCCTTGTACTGCACTGCCTGACAGGGACTTAATGTTTTGTCTTCCCGAGAAGACTTCTAGAGGCAGAGATGCCTTACCCCAAGAGAAAGGAGTCACCAGTGGGGGCTTTTAACAATCTGACAGAGGCCACCCTGTCTAGGGTTCACTCCCTTTGGAGTGAGGAAGGGAGGGGCTGGGCTGAAGAAGTACACCCACATTTATATGAACTCAGGGACTCCCCTGCTCTCACCTCCACCCCCATGCCCGGCCGGTCCTCTACAATCACACACCTCCCTGGGCTGACCTCCCCATGGGGAGGTCTTCCTTGGTCATCACAAGCCTCAGAGCCAGCTAGATCTGGGTTCAAAACTGCTCTAATTAGTTGTGTGCCTCAAGTTACTTAGCTGCAAAATGGGGACAGAAAGACCTACCTGCCAGGTGCATGTTGAGAATCAAGGCAGATAAAGGTTACACCTGCCTGGTGTGGGGTCTGGCACACCATGGGCAGCTGGGTGGATGAGAGACAGATCTGAATCTGTTTGATTAAAGGAAGGCACTTTGTTCCTGGACCTGGAGACCACCTGCTAGATATGATGGGGGCTAGGATAAGAAAGCAATGTTTCCGTCTCAAGGTTGTTGTAGTTGCCTTTCCACCATTCTGGAGGGCCCTAAATATGTATTTGGGAGCAGGGTAGTAGAGCGATTAGCAGGCATGGTCTCAGGAGTCCTGGGTTCGAGTCCCAGATCCACCATTTTCCAACTATCTGACCTCGAGCAAGTCCCTTGAATTCATGAGCCTCCATTTCCTCATCCATAAATTCAGGCTAATATTAGCATCTACCTTGTTTGTATTTTCCCTTCACTTCACCAGCATCCATTCCAGTATTAAATGGAATAAAGGATAGAAAGCACTTTACCCAATGCCTGGTATGTGGTAAATATCAGTAAACATCAGCTTCTTTGAATATTTTATCATAGTTATTATTACTGTTACAGTGCTATAGTCCTTCATGCTATTCACCAAATATTTTGTTTACCTCTGGGCAAACGGTAGGATTGTACTTCTCTGACCGATTAAAGTTAGGCAGGGCCTCTGACTTGCTTGGGGCCAATGAAATGCTTATTGTGTCACTCTGGGCAGTTTTAAGGGCTAGTGTGTGATTTGCTACCTTCCCTTCTCCTGCCCTGAATGTAGAAATGACAAACCCTTTGTGGGGGTGAACCACTGAGCGTGGGGCAGTTGTTACAGCAGCTAACCTTGGTCTCTCCTGACTGATACGCATGGACCGACCCCAGCATGGCGAGACCGTGGGTGATAAATGGCCTTCTGCCTTGTCACGTGAAGAGGTAGAAGAGAGAGGCAGAGGAGTTCGTGCAGTCCCTCACACGGAAAGTTTTTTTCCAGTGGAGTGATTCAAGCTAGCAGGCCTGGTATCCTCCTCCCTCTGACTGGGAGAAGTGGGATGCATGTGGGAGACCGGTCAGATGGAGGACCAGATTGCAGCTGTGCATTTCCCCTTCGGTCCTCTGACTGAACTTGCCCCACCTATTTCTCTGCACAGAGCGGGCTGTTTGTGCTTCTTGCTGTGTTAACTTCCAAGAGACTTCCAAGGATCACCACTCATGAGGATTTAAAAACTGCACTCCCTTGAGGCAGCCTTGGCGAAACTCCCCGGCGCTTGCTCCCTGCCAAATCCATGAGCAGGCTTCCTGGGCAGGGCCACCAGAGCAGGGCCTGTCTGAAATACCACCCCCCGGGGACCCTCTGAATCTCTGTGCCAGGGATCGTAGGAAGAGATGGTTGAAAACCCAGGTCTGCCTGAAGAGCTCATGTTTCGACTCACTCTCATTTCTGTTAAGGTATAAATGATGGATATAAAGCTATTCAACCCATCTCAGTTGACTGTCTCAGTGGAGGTGAGCAACAAGATACAAATACCTAAAAGTCAAGAGATGGCGATGAAAGGGGTGAAAGGCGGCCTTGAAAGAGAAGAGTGGGGGCTGGGATGGGCAGCCAGTGAGACTCCCTCTGGGAGATGATGCAGGGGCTTTGAGGTCAGGCGGCCTGGGTTCAAAACCTGCTCCTGCCACTTGGCGGCTGTGTGACCTTCCGGGGAAATGGTGGATCGTTCTGAGGTCAAGAGAGTACAGTTGGCTCTGTTCCTGAGATACGTGAATGCCTGTGCTGGGTTGTAAGTGGAGCACTCAATGTCACCCCCCACCCCCCAATCTGAATGCCTTATCCTGTGCGCCTTAAAAGGTATTGGTGCCAAAGCCAAGAGCCATCTTTTCTTTGTTTCACTACAGGGATACAATTAGATGAGCTCAGTTAAATTTTACAGTTGACCCTTGAACAAGGAGGGGTTTAAGGATGCTGGCCCTCTGTGCGGTTGAAAATCCACATATAATTTATCATGGCCATCCTTGTCCACAGTTTCTTGGTATCCGCGGATTCAACCGATGGTGGCTGGTGCAGTCCTGCGGTATTTACTACAGCAACAAATCCACGTATAAGTGGCCCCACGCAGTTCAAACCCGTGTCGTTCAAGGGTTAACTGCACTGAGTTCTCACTATGTGCAGGCCCTGGGCTGGGTATTGTGGAGGGAGAGTTGAGAAAAGGATGCTGCTGGTGGTAACTCTCAAGCCATCAAAGGGAGAGCTCGGGGTTAGAGATCAGTAAAACTGGTCTGGGAGAGTTGTTTCTCCTTCTCTGGGACTCAGGCTCCATGTGTCACACGGGGAGAGACCGATGGCATCTCCTCTGACACGTCCTGGAAGGACTAGATGGGAGCGGGGGTGTGATACCCATTTGCAATAACTAAGTGCTACACAGTGTAGGGTGTCTTCATTCTCATCAGACCCACTGGTGTCCACTTGGAGGTCACCCCTGATCGTGTCCTTGAGGCCCCGTGAGAGCCTGCTGGGGTTTTCCACGGGACGACTTGATCGGAGACATTCCACTGGACTTGGTTTGCCTCAGGGGGCCCTGGGCAGCTCCCCATGTTCAATTTCTGTGAAGAGAAGGGCTGTGACTTCCGTCCATCCGTGGGTTCTCTACCGAGAGCCAGGCCCCTGCATTCCTGCTCTGCGGAAGGAGAGGGACTGTACTCACTCTCTGGTCTGCACGGCGTGTGCCAGAGAATTGTCTTCAGTGTTGGAACAGCGGAAATTCAGAGCGAGGCTGGGGAGACCCGTTATAACATCTGAGAGGGAGGCAGTGCAAATGGCTGGGGACCAGCGAACCTCCATGAGCCCCTTGAGAGTCAGGAGGGTATTCTTATTTTTAAAATACCACTGACTTTTATGATTTCTGAGCTCAGAGGCCCCGAATTGAGCTTCCCGATTGTTTCTTCCCTGAGTTTTAAAATTTTTAAAAATAAAATTGTTATGTTCTTAGCTTCAAAGTTGACCACAAGCTTCCCCACTTCCCCCCGTGGGCCTAGAGCTTTCCTGTCGGCCAGGGCAGGGCTGTGGGTGTGCCAGGGCTTGGGTTTTCCCTCTGGGAAGGTGGAAAGGCAGCAAGCTTGGCTTGAGAGTGCAAGCCACACAAGCTGGGTACTCTCATGCAAAACCCATGCACGGGGGCCTACTTAGAGTTAGGCATGGTGCTGGGTAATGAGGGGAACAAAGACATGGCTGTTAGCTGATCCCCAAGAGATGGGGAAGGAGGTAAATGAAGTCAATTGCAGGGGACTGCAGAGGAAAGGTCCCCAAAATGGCTTGAGGGTGTGGCTGGCCTAAGAGAGGCATTTGAGCAGATCTGTAAAAGCGTTTTAGAATCCCCAGGTATCGAAAAGGCTCATGGACATTTCAGCAGAGGGGGCGGTGTGGTTGAAGACTGAGAGGTGAGAAGTTCAGGTGTGTAGAGAAGATGTTGGTGGAAAAGGGGTGTGCATGAGACCGGGGCTGGGGCGGGGGCAGACGGGAAAGGCCTGAAACCTTGAGGTTGATATTGTCAAGTCTGTGGTTTGGAAAGATCTTCTGTTTGAATACCCCTTGTGACGGGAAGCTCACTACCTCTAGGGTAACCCATTCCACCGTCAGCTCTGACTTATAAAAAGTCCTTCCTGAGAGCAAGCCAGTGCCTGTTGGCCTTGGAGGGGCCTGGAGGACCAACCTAGGCCATGCTTGATCCTTCCATCCTTGTTTTTGTCCTTGTTAGAGTGATGGACACTTGGCTTGTAGACCAGCATGATAACTTCCTTTTACCACAAGCATCACAAAGTTTAGGCATGTGCCCAGAACCTCCAGAACTTTCCATCAATGACTGAGGTTGGCCTACTATAAGGAATTCATCTGAATTCATCTGCACAGTTTTCCTAGCGGCTCAGAACTTGGGGGACTTGGGATTCAACAGTCCTGATTTTGAATCCCATCTCAGCTGCTTTGTAGCTTTCTGACCTTGAGCATGTGGCTTTCCTCTTCAAGTTCAGCTTCCTCCGCCTGTCACAGGAGTTACAGGGTGCAAACAACACCCCCAGCTCCCTCCACTCTGGTTAAGAGGCCTCTCTCTTCCCACGCCCTTGAAATGGAGTTTTGGAAGCTCGTTGGGCAGTGCTGTCATCGAGACGCTTCCAGAGCCCCTGATCCCTTTTCAATCGCCTTACTCCCCTGGGAATAGATTTATGTGTTTTTTTGCTAAAACAGGCCACCAGAGGAAGACTTTCTCCTGTTTCTGTAAATGTATCTGTTTTAGGGCTGCACCCTCCTTTCCATTTCTGTCTGTTTGGGATGCATGTGCAATATGCGTTTTGCAGGCTGCCTCGGCCTGTTTTTAGACAAAATATTTTGACAGTCCGTCCTCCGTCTTGCCTCTCTAACTGTCTTTGGGAGGCCCTGGGATTTGCTTTTCCTGAGCCTTTGGCTCTGTGATCCTCTAAATCTTGAGCGTCCAGTGGGGTCAACCTGCCTGGCTGCGGGCCTGAGCAGGAATGTGAAACTACCCAGCGTCAGAGAAGACAGGCTCCCCGGGGCTCACCCACGTCACCCCGCTGCTGTCTCAGACGGAGATGGAGGCCCAGAGAGCAGGGTCGGGGGACCTGTCTAAAGTCACAGGGCAAACTAGTGGCAGAGGTGGGGGGACCACTCTCCTCCCTTGACTCCATATCCTGCTCTCAGCTGGGGCCCTGGAGACCCATGAAGTAGCCTGAGTGTTCCAGGTGTTTGTTCATCAAGGCTGCACACATTTTCCAGGCCTGCACGTCTTTCTGTAGGTCACCACCCCCATCAGTGCCCAGCTCGAGACTCAGCCTTATTCACGCTCAGGATGCCTGATCTGCAAACCCCAAAACTCAAAGCCAATCAGACATTTCCTGAACTCCATCCTTCTCCTGCCCCAGTCCTGACTGAGTGGGAAGTTGTGCTGTGGCACCGCTCAGGAAGCCTCCAGGGCAGGCGGTGGATTCCAGCAGCTGTGATTTGGGCAACTCGAGCTGTAATCCCCATCCCCACTCCCCCCAGGTCTCCACTGACAACCTGGCCTCACCCCGGGCCTTGGGAGCATTAGCTAGTTTCACAATTTTCCTAAGAGTGAAATGATGTTCAGTATTCATTTTCTTGTCGCTGCCGTAACAAATGACCACAAGCTCAGTGGTTTAAAACAATACAAAGTTATCCTCAGGTCTGGAAGTCAGGAGCTCCAAGAGAGTCTTTGGGGCTGAGAATCAACACGTTGGCGGGGCCGCTCCCTTCTGGGGAGGCTCCAGAGAGAATCCACTTCCTCGCCTTTCTAGCTTCTGGAGGCTCCTGTAGTTTTTGGCTCGTGGCCTTTTCCTTCAGTCAGTCGCTTAGCATCTTCCTTCTCCGAATCGTCTGTCCTCACTCAGGCTTCTCTTCTGTGTCAAATCTCCCTCTGCTTCTCTCTATACGGGTATTCGTGATGACATCTAGAGCTCATCTAGAGCTTGGATAATCCAAGATCATCTCCCCATCTCAAGATCCTTCATTTCCTCACATCTGCGAAGTCCCTTTTGCCATGCGAGGGACCATTCACAGGGTCCAGAGATTACGGTGTCGAGGTTGTCGGAGGCCACCCTCAGGCTGCCACAGTCAGTCCATGTCCTGCCCATTTCACAGACTTGGAACCTGAGGCCTGGAAAGGTTAAGGAGTACAGGGAATTCAGGTCTCGGATACCTGCTCCTTAATTCCAGGACTAGGGCTTGTTGAGGTCCTTTTGGGCTCTGTGGGCTGCTCTTTAAAAGTGAATAATCTGACACTTTCTCACATTGGTTGGTCGTTTTCTGGGGGTGGGGGTCACTTCATTGTTCCTTCGAAATCTCGGACACCCCCGCCCCCCCCACCCCCGCCGTTTTCCACATCAATAAACTGAAGCTAGTAACATCTACCTCCTGACTTGGTTGGGTTTTCAGGAAGATTGCAATAATGAGAATTGTTATTGCCTCTGGAGCACTTCTCTGGTGATCACTTAATGCATCCTTCCTTCCTTCCCCCATTCCTCCCTCCCTTCCTTTTGATGCAATTGGGGCTCGACCAGCTGCTGTGAGGTTGGGTGCTAATGACTCCCAGCTGCCCCCTTCTTTGCAGACTTGCCCTCAGCCAAAAGGGGGCTGCCAGGTGAGCAGCTGTCCTGGAACGCCCCCTGGTCCTGCCGTGGCTGCCCGTTCGGGGCACTGACTAACTTGAGGCACACAGTGCTGGTTTCCTTCGCCAGGTAGGGCCAACTTTTGGTGCAGTTCATGCTCCAGGGCTCCCCACCGGCTCAGGCTAGCCTCTGCTCAAGGTTGCATCCTTCTCAGCTCCTCCTCTGTCCCGCTTCCCTCACTCCCCGCATCCTGAGAGCCCTCCTCACTGACTCCAGGCTACCCCAGCCCTGCCATGGGCTCTGCTTCTAGGGAACCCACCCTAAGTCACTCTCCCTTCTGCCTTTTAATTTTTTCTTGTCTCTCTTCTTTACTAGGAAATCAGGAGAGCGTCGTTTCATGGAAACCAAGTCAGGAGAGTTTCAATAGGAGGAGAGACCAGCAGCATCAGACGAGGGAAGCAGTCACAGAATCAGGGCCAAAGCTCAGCAGCCTTGGCATTGAGAAGGTTTATTGGTGCGTTCCTGTCTAATTGACTCTCAAGGTACAGTTAAATCTCACCTTCCTTCTTTACTGCTGGGTCTGTAAATCTTATAAAAACAAACTTTAATGGTGGAAAAATGCCAGGCAAGTCAATTTTCCTGCCTTGGCCTTAGTTTCCCTACCTGCAAAGGAGCTGGGTGATCTCTCCGAAATTTTATGATTCTAAGAACGTTTCCTTGTGTGACCTGCAAATAAGAACAGTAAGAACTGTCCCACTTACCAAGCCTTTGATATGTGCCCTCACGCGTGCTGAGCGGAGGGTGTGAGGCATCTGCTTCAATCCTCACAACCACCCTGTGAGATAGAAAGTACCTTATCCCCCTTTTATTGTTTCATCAACTTGTCTATGTGCCGAGGCCTCCTGGGTTCATATCTCCAGCCTGGCTGTTGCTGCTTGAACCACCTGGCTTCAGTCTGTTTCTTCTAACCCTGTCTTAGTGCAGGCTGCCATAACAAAATACTGTAGAATGGGTGGCTTAAACCACATTAATTTATTTCTCACAGTTCTGGAGGTGGAAAGTCTGAGATCAGGGTGCCAGCATGATTGGGTTCTGTTGAAGGTTCTCTTCCTGGTTTGCAGATGGTCACTTCCTCACTGTGTCCTTACAAGGTGGGGAGGGAGGGAAAGAGGGGGAGTGTGGGGGAGAGCGATATCTCTGGTGTCTCTTCTTATAAGGACACTAATCCCATCATGAGGGCCCCACCCTCACGACCTCATCTAAACCTCATTACCTCAAAGGCCCCCATCTCTAAATAACATCACATTGGGGTTAGGACTTTAACATATGAGTTTGGGTGGGGGGGCATGACTCGGGTCCATAGCAGCTCCAGACAAGAGAGCATTAAATAATCACAGTGGGGCTCAACCCAGTGTGGGAACTCTGATAGGTATTGTAGTACATGCCTCAAGGTTATCCCTCCAAAACAGTGAGGGAGCTGGGGTATTCATCCACTGATCCCGTCAGCCATGGGTTGAGAGCTGCTTCCAGGAGGTACTGACCCCCGGCCCTTCTGGTCTGCCCGTGTGAGCTGAGCACACTCCAGTGACCAGGAAAGGCCCTCAGGCAGGGCGTGGGTGCCTGTGGTTGAAGCCGTTGGGACTGCACGCTCAGGTATGGTCAGTGCTGAGGGAACGTGGGCACGGGGCTGCCGAAGTCTGCCAGCGGGTCTGAAGGCTGAACGCTGGGGGATGCCGTCATTCAAATCCGAGCAAAGAAGGAGGTGCCGTGGTAACTTTAGGAGGGGCAGTTTCCATGGAGTTGTGGGTGCAGAAGCCCCAGAGGAGTGGGTTGTTCATGAACAGGTGGTGAAGGAGCAGGGCTGGTGTGAGGCTGCCTCCTGAGTGAAGAAGATGGGGCCGTGGGGTCAAGGGAGAGTGTTCTCAGGAGCTCCCTGGGGGCCTAGTGGTTAGGACTCGGTGCTTTCACTGCTGTGGCCTGGGTTCAGTCCCTGGTCAGGGAACTGAGATCCCACAAGCCACGGGGCATTTCCCCCCCCCAAAGAGAGAGTGTGTTCTTGGCTCAAGATGGGAGGCTGAGGTGCGTGCTTTTGTACTGATGGGGATGCTGGGAGTGGGGGTGAGGGAGTGGTGGGTGACGCAGGACGCGGAGTCCAGGGAGGAAGGTCTGGACATTGAAGATTTGAAGGCAGATCAGAGGCTAGAGGGAGCGAGGTCCTGACACACGCGCAGTGACTGGTCTGTGGGAAGGACAGAGCCTCTTCTGACCTGTGAGCAGAGGGAAGAAGGGAAAAGTGGGACCAGCTGAAGCTGGGTTTGGTAAGGAACCATGAAGGGACTCGATTAATGCCTTCTGTTTTTTTCACGGAAATACGGTGAGGTCAAGACAAATGGATGAAGGACGAGGGGTGGGAGGGGCATGATATCGTCGCCCCATTTCTCTTCCTTTTTTGGAGTGGAGTAAGCAAGATAGTTTATGTCTTTTTATATAGAAACACTTCTCATAGCTATCAAAATAATTGCAGTTTCTTTCACTGAAAATAAATACACAGCAGATGCTTCCGTGCACTTAGTAAGTTTCTCATGGTCTTTGAAATTACTTATTGGTTTCGCCTGTCAGCTTTGTGTGCATATGTAGTGTAAAATGTACTAGTATTTTTGAAGGGCAATTTGGAATCATTTGTAGTCTTAACAGTGCATGTAGATTTTGACCCTACAGTTTCCTGAAATTTGACACTTTCATGTTTGAAAAGCCAAAGGAGAAGATATCAAAGGCAAATTAGGAACCGGGAGAAACGGATTCCTTGGGTGTTAGGAGGAGAGAAACAGCTAACATTTATTGAGGGTTTACTATGATCCAGGACCCGTTGGCTAAGATCTTTTAGTCATTTATTGGGTTGGCCAAAACGTTCGTTTGGGTTTTTCTGTAATACGAACTTTTTGGCCAACCCAGTACTTACACAGTTCTATGAAGGAGGTATTATTGTTGTTATCCTGGTTTTAGAAATGAGAAAATGGAAGTACAGCTGGGTTATTAAGTAACTTGCTACAAGTTATAGACCCAATAGGTGGCAGGACCAGGAGGAGAAGATGTTCTCCTAGTTCGAGTGCTTAGGTGGTACCCACATATCTTAGCCCTGTCATGTGATACTCATCTCCATCTATTTATCTTTTTTCCCAGCTCTGTTGAGATAAAATTGACATATAACTGTGTAATTTTAAGGTGTACAATGTGATGATTTGATACATGTATATGTCGTAAAATGATGACCACAATAAGGTTAGTTAATATCTCCATCACCTCACATAATTGCCATTTCTTTTTATTGTGATGAGAATATTTAAGATCTACCATTTGAGCTACTTTCAGTTTATAATACAGTGTTGTTTTTTTTTTTTTTAATTAATTAATTAATTTATTTTTGGCTGTGTTGGGTCTTCGTTTCTGTGCAAGGGCTTTCTCTAGTTGCAGCAAGCGGGGGCCACTCTTCATTGCGGTGCACGGGCCTCTCACTATCGCGGCCTCTCTTGCTCTGGGAGCACAGCCTCCAGACGCGCAGGCTCAGTAGTTGTGGCTCACGGGCCTAGTTGCTCCGTGGCATGTGGGATCTTCCCAGACCAGGGCTCGAACCCGTGTGCCCTGCATTGGCAGGCAGTTTCTCAGCCACTGCACCACCAGGGAAGCCCCTATAATACAGTATTGTTAACTGTCATCATCCTGCTGTACATAGGTCCCCAGGGCTTATTCATTCATTTTATAACTGGGAGTTTGTACCCTTTGGCCAACATCTCCCCAGTTCCCCCAGGCCCTGGCAACAACCATTCTCCTCTCTGTTTCTAGGAGTTTGATGTCGCATATAGTGAGATCATATAGTATTTGTCTTTCTCTGTGTGGCTTATTGCACCGTTGCCCCATTTCTTTGGTCCTGGTGCACCATCAAAGCTCAAACCCAGAAAACCCACATGGTGCCAAGAACTCCAGTGGGCTGATATATTCTCTGCAAATTCCGTGACAAATAAAAAGTCCCATTTCCCACGAACAGTTTATTACACATTTAAGGAGCTGATCACCAAATTACAATGACGAAAGGGATAATTCTTCAGACTTTAGGAAGTGACTTATAAACATTGACTCTTTTTTTCTCTTCGTCAGTCTTACTGGAAAAGAAGAAGGCAAGATAAGTTGCATGTAACATATAATGTTCTTCATTTGCTGCTCTGCTGTGATTTTCACAGAGTTCTGAACAAGAGTATTCAGTTTGAGTTCAAAGTCCTTTTGTACTAAAATTATGGGTACAGGAATACGTAAAATTACATATTTTGTTGTCTTTGATATAAGATAGATACTCAGACTGTCCAACACGACAGGAGACAACTTTATTTTCCTGACAAGAAATGAAGATGCCTAAACAGTCTGATAGTTAACATTATGAGCTGTGGTTAGACACTGTGACACTAAATTTGGAGCGTGATAGTAACTTTTCAGCGTTCCCAACTTAGATCCTGTGCCTGCCACCATGTTATACTTCTACATAGTTTATGGTTTTAATATTATTCTGCGGGTTTGTCCAAATCGTGTTATGATGAAATCCCTCTCAAAGAAGATCCAGCTGAGTAATGAATAACGATGTTTGCATTCAACTTCATGGTGGATTCCTTGGGCTGCAAATGATCTCTTGGACCTCTTGCGTTTCATTGGGTAAGGATTATAGAGAGACTAATCCTTTTGGTCATGAAAAACAGTTTATAACTTTGCGAACTCCTACTTGTCATTGGGGAGAAATGGAAATTCTGTGTACTCTATCCTGGAAGAACAGATTACCAATGACATCAAAGATTTCAGTCTGGAGGGGCTTAGAGATGTGCTATCCACAGTCACATGTGTGAACATCTTGTCTGCAGTTTCTGATGTTTTTCATCACACACGTGGGACGGGACTCTTAAAGAGTTCCTGGGAATTCTGCACAGTTTATTTAGGGTGTTAAATCCCGGGATGATAAATTGGGGCCAGGAAATGAGCAAACTCGAATGTGGAGTGTGCTGTGGTTTGGTGGAAACGATCTAGTGGCCAAGAGCAGGGGGGTTCCCGCCCCAGCCCTGATATTGATTCCTGTGTGGGCAGAGGCAGTTTCCTTCTCTGGAAAAGGAGAAGTCAAGGGCTAGTGTGGGACCATCTCCAAGGTTCCTCCCAGCTCAGACAGGCTAGGATTCTACAGCCCTAGATCTGACCTCTGTTCTTTCTTGCAACCAGCTTTATCATCTGGGAATCTTCAGAAAGCGGGCAGGGGAGTCTTAATGAAAAACCTATTCCCACGCTTTAGTGAGGCCTGTAGACAAGGTGAGGGGGTCAGGGGGCAGAGGGAAATGAGAGCCCTGCTTGGGTTTTTAGTTACCATTGGTGGTTCAGGTTGGAGAGGGGCCGTTTTCTTTAAAGACCAGTTATTTGTGATGGAAAAAACATACAGGTCAGTTTCCAGGAAGATCTGACCATTGGCTAAATATGTAGGTGGGGAGTAGGGTGATGAGGGACGTCTTTCTCTGCCTGAAAGACCATTGCTTTCTTGAATTGCACCGTGGTAGTGTCATGTATTTAATGTGGAGTGAGCAGTTGTCAAGAAATTATTAAAAATTAGCACTGGGCTACAGAATGCAAGGTGACAGATTGGTGCCCAGGGAGCTGGGGGAGAGACTAATTTACAGCCTCCAAGTGAAATCTCAGGTTGTTTGTTGTTCGTTTCTGGAAGCATAACACAACATTTACAGCCTGTGTTGGGGAAATTAACCTCTTGTTAATTGTGGAAGCTGTTGTCAGGCCCCATCCCCACGTCCTTTCCTCAGCTTCAGAGACAAGGCAGACTGGAGGAGTATCATCTCAGCATATGAGCTCACCCCCGAGTCCCCAGGGGGGTCCTGCCACGCTGCCTTCTGGCCTGGGAGCCCCAGGAGAGCAGGGACTGTGTCTGTTTTGTATTGCTGGTGTCTGGCACATAGTAGGCGCTCACTGGAGATTTGTTGACTCTGCAGCTCCTGGGAGCAACATTGTCACGAAGAGCAGATGAGTAGGGGGAGATGAGGGGGCGTGGGGCTGGGGGTGGGGGCTGTTACGCCCATTTCCCTGGTAGCAGACTCCCTTCTGGAAGCAGAGGAGAGGAGGGCCCATCTTTGGAGCTCCGCCTCTCCCTGTTCTTCTCATCTGCGCTCAGTGCTGGAGGGCAGCTGGCTGAGTAGCAGGATGGGCAGAAATGCGTTTGTTTTTTTTTTTATAAATTTATTTATTTATTTATTTTTGGCTGCGTTCGGTCTTCGTTGCTGCGCGCGGGCTTTTCTCTAGTTGCGGTGAGTGGGGGCTACTCCTCGTTGCGGTGCGCAGGCTTCTCATTGCGGTGGCTTCTCTTGTTGCGGAGCACGGGCTCTAGGCACGCGGGCTTCAGTAGTTGTGGCACATGGGCTTAGTTGCTCCGCGGCATGTGGGATCCTCCCGGAACAGGGCTTGAACCCGTGTCCCCTGCATTGGCAGGCGGATTCTCAACCACTGCACCACCAAGGAAGCCCCAGAAATGCATTTTTCTGCAGGTCCCACAGGGAGGGAATTCAACGGCCAGGGTTGAGCATCCCAGAATCAGCTTGAGCTCTCTCTTGAGCATCCCAGAATCAGCTCCCAGACTGGACTTCATCAAGGCCAACCTGAGGGCACCTTGGAGGGAGAGGAGCCGCCGTGCCCCGGCCATGGCTTCCCGGAGGAGGGCAGAAAATGTCTGTGATCTGCCATTCGGATGAGAAGTATCTTGTGTTTCTACGCTCACGTTCTCACATGGATATTATTCAGCTTTTGCTAATTGGCTTTATGATTTTCTCAGTAGTTAATATTCATCTGTCAAAGATGGAAGCATAAATAAATAACTTTGGTTGGAGCACACCTTCTTATTAGGCCATACATCATGTTAGAAAGTTCACATTCTTTAACCAGGAAGATGAAATTAGAAACATCTTGAAAAAGCCTTCTTGTTATCAATCATGTCATCTTGAACATGTTTCGAAGCTTGCTGCTGGCATCCAGAATAGATATTTTATTCAAAAGAATGTATTTAAAGAAAATGACAGCACTTTTCGATTTCAGCTTTTTGAAAACAGGAAATCTTTCAAGTCCTCCTGACTCTGAGCATTCCAATGCCTCGGCAGAGGGCTGGAGTGGCTGGAGCCTTGTCCGGATGTGCCCATAAGGGTGGACAATTTTCTGACCCTTTAGAAAGGGAGTGAGACAGAAAGACAAACGGATCATGGTTTAGCAGAATGTCCTGGCTCTTGTGTGGCCTTAAAAAAATCACTTGCCCTCTTTAGGATCCAGTCTATTCATTTATAAAATGAAGAGGTTGTATAAGATTAGTGTCTTAGCTTGGGCTGCTGTAACAAATTACTTGGGGGTTTAAGTAACAAATATTGATTTCTCACAGTTCTGCATGTGGGAAGCCCAAGATCAAGGCGCTGGCACATTCGGTATCTGGGGAGGGCATCCCTCCTGGTTTGTAGATGTCCATTTTCTTACTGTATCCTCCTATGGTGGAGAGGTGAGATCCTTTTTTATAAGGGCATTATAATCCCATCGCAAAGGTCCCACCCTCTTGACCTCATCTAACCCTACCATCACGTTGCGGATGGAGATTTTCCTACCCCAGGATCACTGCCTGCTCCTCCCGGGATGGAGACCACAGGACTAGACATTCTCCAGGGGCCCCTCCAGCTCTGACCTGCTCGACCCCAGGAGAGATGAGATAAGGGGTTCACGTGGCTCCACGTATCCAGCCCCTCCTTGCAGGAGGGCTCAGGAGGGCTCCCCAGCCCAGCCACGCCTGCATTAAGTTCCACAGCACAGGGCTGGTAGGAAGGCAGTCCCTGAACCAGGAGAACAGGATCCTTGCCTCAGCTCTGACCCGTTGCCCTTTACGGCCTTGGGCAAGTCACTTCTCCTCCCTGGGCCTCACTTTCCCCATTTATAAAATAAGGCAGTTGGATGGGCTGATCCCCAGGAGCCAAGGTTTAGTAATTCCCCTGGGAGTTAAGAGATCGTTAAGGCCTGGATGTATTTCTGCAAAACAAATAGAACCTGATCTATTTCCCTAAAGCCCAGCTCCTATGGGGCAGCATTTTCCTTATTGCAAAGACAGTTTAGAATCTGTTTGTTTGCAAATGAATCCAGAAAACAAAGGGACTTCAGGTTCAGGCCTCTGGTCAGCAACAGAGGTCATTCTAGGGGCAAGAACCCTCAAAGCTTTCTCAATCCCTGCTGGTCCCACAGAACAAATCCCAGAGTCAACAAATTCCATTGAGCTGGCATCCAACGAGTCCTGGAATGTTGGACCTAGAACAAGAGCCAAACGTCTTCTGGTCCAACTTCCCCTCTTGACAGTTGAGCAAATAGAGGCCCTGGAAGAGGACTTACTGCTTCAGGTCACAGCCCAGGTGGTGCAGAGATGGGACTTAATCCCACGGCTCCGGCCCCCCTCTGCAGGGCTCTCTCTATGACCCTCAGTTTGCTTCTCGTTTAAAAGCATTAACACAACTCCTTGAAATGCACAACTTGATTTTGAATTCTTTCTCTCCTTTATGCATGAATCTAAAGTTGCAGTTTGTGAAAACGCACAAACACTGAACTACGCTTTAAGCCAAATGCGGGTTACCACACCCATCTGCCTCTCTGAATTTCCAACATGAGTGACTGTCAAAGTCTCATCATGGACAGTTTGCCAAACACTTCACAGCTGAGCCTCATGGAAAATTAATAATGTTAAGTGTGTCTGTGACATCTCATAGGAGTCAAACGGGTTGACTTATGGCAAACATGTGTTCCCCTAACCCCCACTTAAAAACAGAAGGTGTTAGATTGAATTACTGAAGGCAGCAGGCCAGAACAGACACGATTAGGACAAATCCCACCTCCTAAGAGCCCACAGTCCATTAGGACAGATATGCCTCGTAAGCAGGATGGGCTATCAGAAGGACTAAGATAATTGACAAAGTGCTACGGGGCCTCAGCAGAGGGGGCAGCACGTCTGGCAGGCAGATCATGGTGGGGAGGCTTCTGGACCAGGCTCTGGAAGCGGGGAGGGATTGGGGCACGTGCAGAAGTGTGCCTTGAGGCTCAGAGGTGAGAATAAATGGGGCACATTTGAGGAGTGGTGGATATAAGTGGAGATACAGTTGAAAAGGCTGCTTGGAGCCCATCTGTAAAGGGTCGAATGCCAGGCTAAGGCCTTCAGCCCTCACTGAGGAAGCAACCCAGCCCCTGTAACAACGGCGATTGATGAAGAGGGGGAAACATGGATTTTGGAGGAAAGACAGGCACATTTTGAGGATTCTGCTTACCAGATGGTAACCTTTGGCAAGTCACTTAACGCCATCTCTCTAGTGGGGCACTGACCTCTGCTTGCAGGAGAGTTCTAGGTTACGTATCACTTTTTGCAATATAGGCATACCTCGTTTTATAGTGCTTCACCCTATTGTGCTTTGCAGATACCGTATTTCTGCAGATTGAAGGTTTGTGGCAACCTTGTGTTGTCAGATGATGGTTAGCATTTTTTAGCAATACAGCATTTTGTTGGATAATGGATTTCTTTATTTTTTTTGATATTTACTTATATTTTTATTGAACTATAGTTGATTTCCAATATTGTATTAGTTTCAGGTGTACAGCAAAGTGATTCTCATATATATAATATATATATATTCTTTTTCAGATTCTTTTTCATTATAGGTTATTGCAAGATATTGAATATAGTTCCCTGTGCTATACAGTAAATCCTTGTTGTTTATCTATTTTATAAATAGTGATGTGTCTCTGTTAATCCCATACTCCTAATTTACACCCCGTCCCGCCCTTCCCCATTGGTAACCATAAGTTTGTTTTCTATGTTTGTGAGTTTGTTTCTGTTTTATAAATAAGTTCATTTGTATTAGTTTTTAGATTCCACATATAAGTGATATCATATAATGTTTGTCTTTTTCTGTCTGACTTACTTCACTTAGTATGATAATCTCTCAGTCCATCCATGTTGCTGCAAATGGCAGTATTTCATTCTTTTTTATGGCTGAGTAATATTCCATTATATATATATATATATATTACATCTTCTTTACCCATTCATCTGTTGATGAACACTCAGGTTGCTTCCATGTCTTGGCTATTGCAAATAGTGCTGCTATGAACATTGGGGTGCATATATCTTTTTGAATTAGAGTTTCATGTTTTCAGGATATATGCCCAGGAGTGAGACTGTGGGATCATATCAGAAAGAGAAAGTAAAAAAAAAAAAAAAAATCCTGTTTAAAATCGCGTCAAAACAAACAAACATAGGAATAAACCTAACCAAAGAGGTGAAAGACCTACACTGAGAGCTATAAAACACTGATAAAGGAAACTGAAGGTGATTCAAAGAAATGAAAAGATATCCCATGCTCTCGGACCAGAAGAATTAACATGGTTAAGATGGTTGGGCTTTCCTGGTGGCGCAGTAGTTAAGAATCCACCTGCCAGTGCAGGGGACACGGGTTCAAACCCTGGTCCAGGAAGATCCCACATGCTGCGGAGCAACTAAGCCTGTGCGCCACAACTACTGAGCCTGCGCTCTAGAGCCCGTGAGCCACAACAGCTGAGTTCATGCGCCACAACTACTGAAGCCCGCGCACCTAGAGCCTGTGCTCCGCAACAAGAGAAGCCACCGAAATGAGAAGCCCGCGCACCACGATGAAGAGTAGCCCCCGCTCTCTGCAACTAGAGAAAGCCCGCATGAGGCAACGAAGACCCAACACAGCCATAAAAAAAAAAAAAAAAAAAAAAAGATGGCCATGCTCCCCAAAGCAATCTACAGATTTAATGTGACCCCTACCAAATTACCCATGCCATTTCTCACAGAACTAGAATAATCCTAAAATTTATATGGAATTGCAAAAGACCCAGAATTGCCAAAGCAATCCTGAGGAAAAAGAACAAGGCTGGAGGCGTAACCCTCCCAGACTTCAGACTATACTACAAAGTAATAAAAACAGCATAGTATTGGCACAAAAACAGACACATGGATCAATGGAACAGAACAGAGAGCCCAGAAATAAACCCACACAACCTATGGTTAATCAGTCTTCAACAAAGGAGGCAAGAATATACAATGGGGAAAAGACAGTCTCTTGGACAAGTGGTGTTGGGAAAGCTGAACAGCCACATGTAAATCAGTGATGTCAGAATACTTCCTCACACCATACACAAAAATAAAATCAAAATGGCTTAAAGGCTTAAATATAAGACATGACACCATGAAACTCCTAGAAGAGAATATAGGCAAAACATTCTCTGACGTAAATCGTAGCAATATTTTCTTAGGTCAGTCTCCCAAGGCAAAAGAAGTAAAAGCAAAAATAAGCAAATGGGACCTAATCATATAAGCTTTTTTTGCACAGCAAAGGAAACCATAAACAAAACAGAAAGACAACCTGTGGACTGGGAGAAAATACTTGCAAACCATGTGACAGACAAGGACTTAAATCTCCAAAATGTACAAACAGCTCATATGGCTCAATATTAAAAAAAAAAAAAACCAACCCAATCAAAAAATGGGCAGAAGACCTAAATAGACATGTCTCCAAAGAAAACATGCAGATGGCCAGAAGGCACATGAAAAGATGCTCAACATTGCTAATTATTAGAGAAATGCAAATCAAAACTACCCTGAGGTATCACCTCATACTGGTCAGAATGGCCATCATCAAAAAGACTACAAATAATAAATGCTGGAGAGGGTGTGGAGAAAAGGGAACCCTCCTACACTGTTGATGGGAATGTAAATTGGTGCAGCCACTATGGAAAACAGTATGGAATTTCCCTAAGAAACTAAAAACAGAGTTACCATATGATCCAGCAATGAAGTATTTTTAAATTAAGGTATCTACATTGTTATTATAGACACAATGCCATTGCACACTTAATAGACTGCAGTATAGTGTAAACACAACTTTTATATGCACTGGGAAACCAAAAAATTCATGTGACTCACTTTATTGTGATACTCACTTTATTGCAGTGGTCTGGAACCAAATTTACAACGTCTCTGAGGTCTGCCTGTAATGAGAGCCAACCTGTATTGGTGTGTGTTATATCATGCATTGTGCTAAGCTTTATATAACTTGCATCGCTGAATCTTCAAAGTGACTTTCTGGGGTAGCTACTGTTATTATCCCATTTAACAGATGAGGACGCTGGGGCTCAGGCACGGGCCCCTGCTTTGCACTGCCCAGCGTGAGAGCTTTCCATCTATGCAGTGATGTCACAGTGTCACACACGGTCCAAAGTCAGTGCTCAGTATCCATGTAGTCTTGTGAGGAGCCGGGCACATGCTACAGGTCAGCACTTCACATGAGCTTACCTCTTTAAACTTTGCAACAGCCCTACGAGATTAGCGTATTCCTCCTTGCGTTCTGTGGCTGGTGAAGCCAGTACCTGTTCCTATGACAGCTGATGTCGGGGGAGCCAGGGTTTGGTTGATTTATCTGCACTGTGTCACGTGCCCAAAGATTTTGATTTTATTGTCTGGGGTGGAGTCAGACATTGGCATTTGAAAAAGCTACCTGGGTGATTCTGATGCATAGCTGGGGCTGAGACCCCGCTGGCCTGGTGGCAAAGCTCATGTTCTTTTTTTTTTAAAGATTGGGAGTGATTGATTGATTGATTTATGCCTGCATTGGGTCTTTGTTGCTGTGCATGGGCTTTTCTCTAGTTGCGGCAAGCGGGGGCTACTCTTCGTTGCGGTGTGAGGGCCTCTCATTGTGGTGGCTCCTCTTGTTGCAGAGCACGGGCTTTAGGAGCGCAGGCTTCAGTAGTTGCGGCACGCGGGTTCAGTAGTTGCGGCTCATGGGCTCTAGAGCGCAGGCTTAGTAGTTGCGGCGCACGGGCTTAGTTGTTCTGCGGCATGTGGGATCCTCCCAGACCAGGGCTCGAACCCGTGTCGCCTGCACTGGCAGGCGGATTCTTAACCACTGTGCCACCAGGGAAGTCCCAAAGCTCAAGCTCATATTCTTAACCAAGATTTTAAAATAAAAAAAATCCATGTACTTCTCCATTCAGGGTGTTCATGGTTTCCCAAACCTAGATCTTTGTTTGATAAACAGACTGGCTTCAAATAAAATAAAGTTTGAATCATACTGCTACTACTATTGTTAAAAAAAGAAGTGCGTGGGGAAAGAGGTTTTTCAAAAATTTAGATATATTGGTACATTAATAGGAGTGCCCTGGGCAAAAATCACTTTTACTCACCTGTCAAGTTTCTGTCATCCCCTGCCAACACAACGAACTTTATTTTCTAAGGATATTGAAAAGAATATGAATTGCGGGGTTCCTGAATGGTGGGAAGTGTAGGCTTTAACAGGCGAGCACAAAACAACTTTTCATCTTCATTCTTCCCCTCTGAGAAAAGAACCGCTCTCCCAGGGCTCTTGGAGATGCTGGGAAGGGAAATTTGACTTTCAGTACTTCAGAATTAAGGGGATGAGGGTGGAAGATAATTTGTAATGTGGAAATCCGCCGGGCTGCTTGCTTCTGTTTCTTGGGGCCGGTTCTCTTCCGAGTTCATCTGGGCGCCGGTCTCGGCGTGTTGTCCGCCCTCTGTGAGGCCTACGTGCCACGCCAGTTAATAGATGACCCACTTGACCCGCGTTCCCAAGCTCTCCCGGCTTGTCTGTCTCCATGACACATCCTCCAGCGCGTGAACAGACTTGTCCCTGCTTCTCAGAGAGGCCGTGTGCTCTCGGTATTGATGCCTTCAAGGAAGTGGGGGGCACAGGCTGTGTCCAGGACCAGGCATGGGGGGTTGTGATTTCAAAACGTGGGGGAATTGCTTGGGTGCGTTCCGTGAACTGAGACTCGAAGAAGGTCTGGCTTGGCAATGAGTGCTGGCCATGCTGCTGAATGCTTCTCTGGGCTCTGTTGAGAGGTCGTGTGTGGTATTACCAAAGGGGCTTCACGTGGGAAGGGGCAACCTCCACCTGCTCGTGAAGGAAGGACTGACCTCAGTGTGGACGTTTTAGTGACCATGAGAAAAAAACTGGTCTAAAGAAAGAAAAAAACTGGTCGTCTTGTTGTTTTGCTAAAACTAACAATAATTATAATGATAGTAGTAATAATAATAACTGCAGCTAATTATAATTGCCAGCACTGTGCTAAGCACATCACAAATGTTGTGTATTCTAATTCTCACCACAATCCCCTGCGGTAGGTTTACTTTTAGCCCCATTTTACAGCTGAGGAAACTGAGGCTCAGGAAATTCAAGAAGATGGGTCTTGGAGGTGGCAGAACCATTTTTTTTAACCTTGTCTTTTTATTTCTAAGCCTCGTGCCCTTTCATCTCTCAGGAGTGCAGACCTAGAAAGTCATTTTGTAAATTCGGTTGAAACATGCCTCTTGAAAAGTTCCTGCGATTAGTTCAAATCTGCTTTCTGAAGGGAGAGGAGGCATGTGCGGCCTCTTGCACATGACGTTCTTTCAAAGGGGTGCAGGCCATTGTGCTGTTTGCCCCCTTCCACTCCCACGGTTCCCCTCTCAAAGCTGGCTGACACCTACTCTTTCATCCGTTTCCCGCCGGGCCCTTCACTCTCCTGTCATGTCGTCCATTTGATCCATATTCGTCTGAAAATGTTCCCCGTTCCAAATATAAAACTGAAAACACGATCCCACTGGGAGCATTTTTTTTTTTTTTTAAAGCAAGAAACTGTGAGGTGTGGAGTTTTAGAACTACAAGGGATCTTAGAGACAATGTAACCCAACTTTGTACATGAGAAAACTGAGGCCCAAGGTCACTGGACAGTTAGTGGTGGATCTGCACACCCATGGTTTACTCATCTCTCCAGCGAGGACCACAGGATGGCTGCGAGGAGGAAATGGGGTTACATTTGTGACATCCATCGTTCAGTATTTATTTGGTACAGAGAGGTGGCTGTATCTTGGGGAGACATGATGAGGGCTATCAGCGGGGCAGTGGGGATGGAGGGAGATGGGAAGGATTCAAGATGTGAAAGAAATGAGACCTGGTGGTAGGCTGTGAGAGGGGGAGCTCGCAGAGATGAATGACTCCCAGGTTTCTTCAAATGGGTTTCAAAGGATGAATAGGAGTTTACCCAGTGGGTAGGGGAGGGATAGCCCTCTGCACAGAATGAATGGCCGTGTGAAGGCAGGGGCGTTGGTGGAGCAGGATGCGATGGGGCACGCGATAGGCATCTTCTGTTGGACTTCGGTTGCCCCAGTACAGCACAGAGAATAATGAAACAGGCATCTTAGCAGCAATAACAACCACGAAAACAGCAGGGAGAAAATGAAAATCAATGCTTTAAACAATGTTTGAAAGACATTTTAGTGTCTTTGTTGACTGATGTCTCATGAGCTCCATCCAGAGGCTCCGAGTTAATGAAATTTAAGCAGTTAGCCTCCCTCCTGACATGGCTTGTCCCCAGTGTCACCTGAGCTTGGGTCTGATGACTTCCCAGAGAGCAGGAACGTCTCAGGCCCTCTGATCTCCCTCTGAGCTGCCTCTTTTGTGGCTGTTGTCCGACCTGGATCAGAACTGGAGGTGGTGGAGGTGGGTGGGGTGCTCGTCATCACAGCTGCCAGAGCAGCTCCAACCACGCTTTCATTCCTCTCCTAAAAGTACATTTTAATCAAACTTTACAAATATGTTGATTTCTGACCCAATCGCCGAAGCACACAAAAGTGCCATTTATTTTGGAATGCTAAACCAAAGCCCGTTTTCTTCCATTTTCGTATTTGAATTTTCATTTGTTCCATTTCCGGAGCTGATTGTATGTCTTGAGATCCCGAGTCTGGGAGCTTCCTTCCAAAAAGTGGTTTTTTTTGTGTGTGTGCACTCATGCACACTCGTGCATGTGTGTGTGCATATAAACACACATGACTCTGCACAGACTGCTCAGCTCCTGAGAAGCAGAGCTGAGTGGGTGACCTGGAACCAGCCATGCCTGAAGCCTCCCCACTTATTGGGCATGTCTGACTTACAGGCCCTGTGTCCCCAGTAGGGATGCTCTAGATAAACAGGCCTGGGCACATCAGTCCTGCCTGGTCAGCTCCCCATCACCGTCTTCCCCACTGTGTACAGCAGCCTGTGGCCACACTGGAAACCACAGTGTACTTCACCCAGACTCCTGGGCTCACAGACTCCCTGGGACCAGAGAGTTTGCCACTGTAAAATCTAAGGGGGCCATTGAATGGCATGTTTCCTGAATGTTGCCCTGAGCTTGCCCAGGTGGAGAATCTGTCACCAAACAGGGTAGACCGCACAGCACTGAGCACAAACCCTGCCCCAGAGCTCATGTGAACTCTGCACACGTATCGTCATCTCACTTCATCCTTCCCACAACCTTGGTGACCCAGAGAGGTTCAGGAACACGCTCAAAGTCACACAGCTGATGGAGCAGGACCAAGAAATGGGACAGTCCAGCTGCAAAGGAGGTTGGTGAGCTTAACCCTGGTGCAATTACTGTCCCCAGGATGTGGCTGTGACATGTCTACCCCTTATCAGTTACAGGGGAATTAAGAGTCATTTCCCTAAATACCTGTGAGCTGGAGAAAGAGTGAGGGGGACACCCTGTAAAGGCTGGGCCTCTCTGGAAGAGGGATGAGGGCACCAGGGGGTACCAGAGGAAAGACCCATGGTGGGGAGGGGCCCCAACTACCAGGGTTTGGAAGGAAACTCAAATGACTTGAGCTTACTAGCCTAGAGGAGGGAGAGGGTAGAGAAGTATCTGGAACTCTTCGAAGAACTGAGAAGGAATTAGCTAGTGCCCCATGTCCCCAGTGTGTAGCTGTTCCATACTGCCAAAGTCTGTTTGGTATAAGGAAGGACCTTTATATGTTTGTGATACCCAAATGTGGGAGGACCTGACTCAAATGGTAGTGAGTGCCCCGTCCCTGGAAGCGTTCTGTCAAAACAGAAACCACTTGCCTTATTTAATGAGAATTTCAGTATTCACTAAGTGCACTGGGGGTGGGCGGCAAAGACAGCCTTTTAAGCCTAACATAAAACTAAGCCAAAGTTTTAATTAATTTCCCAAATTTCCAGGAAACATTAGAGACAGACATAAAGTTTCATGTGGAAAGATGTTCTTCCCAGCACTATTTATCATATTAAACATTAGAAACAACCCAAATGTCCCCAAATTGGATATTAGTGAGGCACATTGCGGTACCGCTACATAATGTAATATTAATTTGTCATTAAGATGAGGTTTTAAAAACACCATATAAGTCACAAGAACAACCCACCACATAATGTAAGTGACAAAGGAGGATGCAAAGTTGTATAAATACATATATGTAAAAATACATGAATATATTCATCTGTGTATAGGCGCATGTAAGTTGATCTATGAATAGGAAAGAGTGGATGAACTGTAAGAAGATGGTAAACAGTGATAATGGTCTGTTGGTGAGATAGGTAGGGCAAAATCCCAATCCGTATGCTGCAAAGTTTTTCACCAGGGGTCTATATCCCTTTTATACTCAAAGCACACGCTATTAAAATGTTGTTTTGGAAGACTAGAATGACATGGGGAAATACACTATCACGTTAAGTGAAAAATGCAGAATGCAAAAGTATGCATATATTATGACCCTAATTATGCACATAAATTTAGTTATTTATTCCCTATGTGTTTCATGGAAGGTATCGGAAACAACATGGATAAACACACCTGCACACCCTCCCCATCCCCACCTGGGGAACCCTGAAGCAAATATTTAAAAATGCTCATGATTGTCCCTGAGAGTTGTAGGTAATTTTGTTTTTCTACTCTATTTTCTTTAAAATTTTCCAATATATATATATTTTTTTCTATTAATGTTTCTATAATCAAGAGGGAAGCCCCAGAAAAGCCCCAAACAATTTCTGGCGCCTGTTAGGAACTCGATGACGGTCAGTTCCCCTTCCTGTCGTCTCCCGCACCTTCTTGTTATCCCCAGTGAACAGGCAGGTAGGTAGATGAGCCTAGACCTCCCAGACAGCGGAGGCCCGGGCTGTGCTCTCCTGGGCTGTGCGTTCTGCAGGAGGGGCGGCTGTGGGCCCCGCTCACCTGATCACTCTCCAATGGGGCAGAAGGCCAAGCACATCCCCAGGTTCAGCCAAGGTTCCTGCCTGGTGTGACCCTATGAAGTGCTTTGTTGTCACTCTGGAAACTGGCTCAGGAAATCCCAGGTCTCAAAATGCCTTGTTAAACAAGGCAAATTCCATCCGTGTTAAACAAGGATAAATTCCATCCGAGTTCATCAGCTTGAGCCCAGCCTTGTCATAACCCCCAGAATCACAGTGAGTATAAACAGGGGGTGATGTCACTCCAGGAGTACACCTCGAGTTTACTTATACTTTTATAAAGAGGTAATTTGCAAAAGTGCAGTTAATCCCACCATGCTTTATAATTTAAAGGTGGCCAGAAACGATTACTGACATACAACTGATTAACAGCAGCCCTTAGTGCCAAATTAATCAGCATCTAATCCAGAGTCTGTATTAAGATGGAATGAGATTAAAAAAAAAAAAAAGAAAAAAACCTCTCCTAACCCCGTCCACTGTTGTTTCGGTAGAATGCCCAGCTTTTCCCCACAGTTTGGGAGTTTGACTAAAAGCTTTGTTTGAATACTTTTCTTACATGAAAAAAGACACATAAATGTAAATTGTCAAAACATAAGTGTGATTTTTCCCATTGGAGGAATTGAATTACCTCCACTTCATTTGATACGTTTGTGGGGAACTGTCAATCACTCTGCCCAAGGTTGGGGGAGGGGGAGGGGAGTAAAACCAACTGTATCTTCCAACATTCTAGAAAGATAGGCCAGGGACTTCCCTGGTGGCGCAGTGGTTAAGAATCCGCCTGCCAAGGCAGGGGACACGGGTTTGAGCCCTGGTCCGGGAAGATCCCACGCCACAACTACTGAGCCTGTGCTCTAGAGCCTGTGAGCCACAACTACTGAGCCCACATGCCGCAACTACTGAAGCCTGCGTGCCTAGAGCCCATGCTCTGCAACAAGAGAAGCCACCGCAAAGAGAAGCCCGCGCACTGCAACGAAGAGTAGCCCCTGCTCGCCGCAACTAGAGAAAGCCCGCATGCAGCAACGAAGACCCAACAATGAAGACCCAATGCAGCCAAAAATAAATAAATTTTAAAAAATTGAAAGATAAGCCACCAGTTGGCACTCAGGAGCCACCTAGTTCCTGTCCTTCCCAAGGCATGATACATTTTTTGGTTTTGCCTTTGATTCTGTGAGTGACCTTGTAACACTCCAGTAAATTCCCTTTAAAAAAAGTTAGTTTTTGTTTTTATAGTTTTCACACACACACACACACACACACACACACACACACACACACACACACAAACACACACACGAAGACTCCTGATACCAATGTGTTGAAGAAAAATAGTTCAGAGAGGTTGAGGAACTCAGACACGGTCACATAGTAATTGAAGGGCACACTGGGGTTTGTACCCTGGTGACGAGACTCCGGAGCCCACACTCGTAAGCCCCACTGCCTGGAGTTAGCTCTGCAAACCCTAACTTGATCCAGCTGTACCAGATCCCGTTTCCCTTTTCTGCTGCGATTCCTTGCTGCTCACCCCATGCCATCCCAGTTCTCCATTTCTCTCCTTGCCTGGAGACAGCCCGCTGCATTTCTTCATCTCATCAGGACCCCAGGGGCTGCTGACACCTATTCTCACTGTTGCTTAAATGTAGACATCACTAGGGCCAGCTCCTGGAATCCACTTTAGGAAAGGGAAGGGGGAAAGTTTATGCCTCCAAACTTCCAAGGAATGTGCAGGGAACATAATTTGTGATGTGTGATTTGAAACACTAAACTCCTGGGCTCCAAGCTCTGTCCCGCCTCTGGTCGCTGCTGGCTGGTTCTCTGCCCCCATGGCTGTGTCACGTGTGCCTGACTGAGGAAGAACCATCCTTTTAAGGAGAATGGAGTTGGCAAATGCTCCTTTCCAGTTTCTTGCAGTCTGAGACACTGGGTTTCTGCCAACATCAGCTCAGGGTGGAAGCCATGTTGGCAAATAGTTTGTCTAAACCCCCCAAATAATCTGTTTGGCCTCCAAGGCTGCTTCCCCCACGGCTGCCATCACCATCTTATCTCATCCAGTCAGATGGAAGAGGGGAGGCCCGATGGCAGGAAACGGGCTCTCACATCCCTTCCTCCCAAAGTGGAGAAGGCGGGCGGGGCCCCATGCTTAGTTAGGCTCAGTGATGGGCTCAGTGTTGGTGCCCTGGGGCCGGGTAGCAAGTCCAGGTCTGGAGATGAGGCAGTGGGCATCCTGGCAGAATCTTTAGCTTAGTCAAGGAGGTCACAGAAGATCCACAGCAGCCCTGTGGATCTGGGCAGGCAGGAGAAGAGACCATGGTGGGACAGAATGTGGGATCTGCAGGCAGAGCCCCTGAATGCACTTCAGTTTACTGGTCATGTCAGAGTAAACTCTAGACTCTTGTCTGCTCATTCTCAGTGCCCTTTAACTCTTCATCCTTTCCATGGCCTTCCTTGATCACTCAGCGTGAAGGACACCGTCCCTCTGCTCAGACGACATGAGGCTATGCCAGCATTCCAGCACGGTCCACCTGCCTCCTGAGCTGAGACTCATGCATATTTCTGTGTTCTCCCTCTTTCCCAGTCAACTCACCATAGGTCATCAAACCCTTGATGGTGGGACCTGGGCACCAAGCTTTGAGGAGGCTCCACTCAGCAGCTCTGGAGATCCTGGGAGAGATGGGAACTGGAGGAGGGGACCCCAGCCCCACAGCATGGGAGAGAACCTAGTGCCAGTGGCCAGAGGTGAGGGACAGAGGGTTGAGCTGAGTCACAGAGCAGAAACAGATGTGGGGGGGATGGGCACAGCAAGGTCTCATAATTAGCCAGAACATGCTGGTGGCAAGTGACAGAAACCCAACTCCATCTGGTTTAAGGGATTGAGGGGATTTACTGGAAAGCCCTGGAGTAGCCACAGATTTGAAGAAAGAGTTTCTCCCCATACATCTCTCCTCCCATAGATACACTTGTATAGAAAGGCCCTGAGAGGGATGCCTCCTTCTCCTTGCATTTTGCACGAGGCCCCCGACTCTTTCACTCTAGTCCTCGCCTTGGCCAGAAGCCGCATCTGCACAGCCTTCTCCTCTAGCTCCAACTTCAACAGTGTCAGCCTGGGACCCTATTGGCTTGGATCACATGAACATCTCGGGTCAATCCCTCATCCTTGGGTCTCAGTTTTCTCCTATCTTGAATAGATAGGTGGGACTAAATGATGTCTGAAGATTCACTGGGTCCTCATGTTCTATGGGAGATGTGTCCTTTCATTTTGTATCCCCGGAACCTAGTAGAGCATGGTGAATACCACACAGCGGGTCTTCTTACATGTGCGTGAACACATCTGCCTCTTCCCCAACATCCGTTACAGCTCCGACCCACTGAGAACTGAATTTCACGGCGTTTCTCAGGATCCTTGAGTCCTGGGCCAAGCCCTGGATTGGAAAAGACATGTTTGCAGACAAGGTCGGGGAGATTTTTCTGCAAAGGCGCAGCAGCTTGGGAACAGCTGAGTGTGTTGGATGGCCTGCTGAGGGCATTCCTCTCCATCTTGGCTCTGCCTTGCATGGAGGGTGGAGGGACGGGTGCCCAGAGAGCTGCTGATGGATGAGGTGAGGCCCCAGGAAGGGACTAACGGTTCTAGCCTGCGTGCTTCTGCCGGGGTCAAGGCTGAGGGCCCACAGCGACGTTCTGTGTGAACAATACTCCAGGCCGTCTGTGAGCTCCAGTCTCTGATGCTGAAGGAAACCAGATGGTGGTGTCAGTTGGAGGCGAAGGGTTGGGGGAGCTGGGGAAATGAGTTACTCTCTGTCAATTCAGCCCCATTTCCTCTTCAGGAGGCTGAGAAGGGCTAATAAGGAATTTTGGCATCAGAGAGAATAATGCATTCACAGTATGGGCATCTGAGGTTGAATCCCACTTCTATCAACCATCATACGTGTGTCCTTGGACAAGCTGATGAGCCTCTTTGAGCCTCAGTTTTACCATCTGTGAGATGGACCTGACAAAGTTGTGTCTGAATAGTAGCTGCACAAATATTGTTTAACTTAAGTTATTCTGTCATATTTGAATGAGCCCATTGCCTTGTGAAGAGTTACAGGCATACCTTGTTTTACTGTGTTTTGCTTTATTGCACTTTGCAGATACTGTGTTTTCCACAAGTGAAGGTTTGTGGCAACCCTGCATCGAGCAAGTGTATTGGTGCCATTTTTCTAACAGCATTTGCTGTCTTTGTGTGTCTATGTTACATTTTGGTAATTCTCACAATATTTCAAACTTTTTCATTATTATTATATTTGTTACGGTGATCTGTGATCAGTGATCTTTGAAGTTACTATTGTGATTGTTTGGGGTCACCTCAAACTGCGCCCATATAAGACGGAGAACTTATTCTATTGTTGAACTGACAACGAAGGATTTATATATTACATAAACTCAGTTGATAAAGCAGTGGCAAGGTTTAAGAAGATTGTCTCCAATTTTGAAAGAAGTTCTGTTGTGGGTAAAATGCTACCAAATAGCATTGCGTGTTACAGAGAAATCGTTCGTGAAAGGAAGAGTCAATCAGTGTGGCAGACTCCACTGTTGTCTTCTTTTAAGAAATTGTTGCAGCCACCCGACCTTTAGCATCCTCCATCGTGATCAGTCAGCAGCCATCAGCGGTGAGGTAAGACCCTCCACCGGCAGAAAGACTACGACCCCATGAAGGCTCAGATGATGCTTAGCATTTTTTAGCAATGAAGTGTTTTTTTAAATTAATTAATTAATTAATTTTTGTCTGTGTTGGGTCTTTGTTGCTGCGCGTGGGCTTTCTCTAGTTGCGGCGAGCAGGGGCTAGTCTTTTTTTTTTTTTTTTTTTTTTGGGGCTACTCTTCGTTGCGGTGTGCGGGCTTCTCATTGCGGTGGTTTCTCTTGTTGTGGAGCACGGGCTCTAGGCGCGTAGGCTTCAGTAGTTGTGGCACGCGGGCTCAGTAGTTGTGGCACATGGGTTCTAGAGCATAGGCTCAGTAGTTGTAGCGCACGGGCTTAGTTGCTCCGTGGCATGTGGGATCCTCCCAGACCAGGGCTCGAACCCGTGTCTCCTGCATTGGCAGGCAGATTCTTAACCACTGCACCACCAGGGAAGTCCCAATAAAGTATTTTTAAATTAAGGTATGTACACTGTTTTTTAAAGACATAATTCTATTGTACACTTAATAGACTATAGTATAGTGTAAACATAACTTTTATATGCATTCGGAAACCAAAAGATTCCTGCGACTTGCTTTATTGCAATATTTGCTTTAATGAGCTGGTCTGGGACTGAAGCTGCAATATATCTGAGGTCTGCCTGTATATCATAAATTCAAGGTTTCTAAGCTGAGTGTGGAGAGCCCTGGATCCGAATGACTGCCGGGGCCAGGGTTGGGGGTGTGGGGTGGGTAGACCTTCAATATGAGGCTGAACTCTGTCTTCTGATTTCAACTAGGGAAGCTCCACTCACATGGGTTTCCTGTGTTGGCGATCCATAGCGTATTGAATTTGACAGAAGCACTTGCTACTCTAAAGTATCCCAGCAACTGATGGCAGAGTGGAATGAGCCCTGCAATGGCCAGGTCAGGCTCTTTATCAGCAACTCAGCAGCGCCAGCGTTGTGGTGAGGACCAAGGATGCCCACTCTGTCCCAGGACCCGTGATAGGTGCTTTCCTGTGTCAGCCCGCCGATACGCATGGAAACTCTGGGACGTGGATAAAGTCTCTGGTGCTCAGCCAGGGTCCCACGACAGTAAGTGGGGGATCTGGGATCAAGTTTGGGAAGTTCCTACTTCCTGGGACACGTGTTACTGAGCAGCCTTGTGTGCCCTCCCTGACCTTATGCCTGGGTTGGCTTTTTCTTTAGTTGATAAAGGCTCACTGCACCACATTACTTTGGGAAGGGCTCTTCCCTGCTCTGTTTCTTCCATATCCCACCTCCCACTTGAGTCTTCCTCCCTCAACTCTCCATCTTTTGCTTCTGTCCTCTTTCTCGGCTCAGTTTTCTTTCTGATTCACCCATGACGCCCAGGAGACTCTCAGCGTGTTTTCTTTGAATGGCCGGGGAGGAAAATATCTGCTTGATAAGATGCCGGGGTTTCCATCAGCTTTGAGCTTGACACTTGTGCACGTTCTTTGTCTGGTGGGTTTTCTCCCCTCTGTGTCCGGCTATTCCACAGCTGAGCAAATCTGCCCAAGGTCGTGTTCTGTGCTCTTGTTCATCTCTGAGTCCCACTTGGTGCAGAAGATGATGCTTCTCTGGTGACCAGTCCACAGCAGCATGGGGTCAGTAATCAAGGATGTTGCGCTGTCAATCAAACACATTGATCTTTCTAACTTAGCTGACTCATTTTGTGGAATACACATGATTAATCCATCAAAAAGTAGAAGAGCCTCACATTGTAAATTTGTGTATGTTTAGAAGAAAATTACATTTTCTTTCCCTTTCTCCCCCTGGTGCCATCACTGCCATGTGTTGGTCACCCTGCATTAGGGCAGCACCTACGTAAAAGGGAAATGAGTGGAAAAGGAGGGAGGGACATGTGAACAGAGCTTTTAGACACTTTACCAAAATATAGACATCAATGCCTCACTTTGTTAAAGCTGAGAAAAGGAGAGTCGTTACACATAGGAGGAACTCAATAAATAATCACAGAAATTACGCAGGAAGAAAGGAAAACATCATGCTTTTCACTCTTCTCCAGGGTACATGTGCCCAGAGTCTGTTCCTAAGTTTCCAACTTGGGTGTAACGGATTTTTGGTGGCCGTGAGTTTTATGTGGGTCTTTCCCCAAAGTGTTTTGAAATGGAGCAAAAGAGTGTATTCAGAGTTAGAAACCCTGAATTCTACTCCTGGAGTATCTAGAGCTTTTTCATAACCTTGGTCAAGCCTATTGAGACTTGAATTCTGTATCTGAAGGATGGATTATGCAAAGGTAGAATTTCTGAACTTGGATATTTCCTGTGAGACCAAGTAGGATTGGTGAGAAGCCGCCCTACCTGCCTCTCAGGGGCACTAAGAGGGTCACAGGTATGGTGAATGCGACAGTGCCCTGAAGTGATGAAGAAATCTGTGTAAAACTCTCTATGGTTGTAGTTCTTGCGGCTGAGGCACTGTGATCCGTCCAGCTGGCTGAGGAGTGATGGGATAGGTGCTGCTTCAAGGGACGTGGACTTGGGCTGGACAAAGACTGACTCTAAGCCTCCACCATTCCCACCATCCAGGGCACATCCGTCCTGGGAGTTCTGCTTTGCTCCTGCTTTGGGCCTCAGATCATGCGTCTAGTGATCATATGTCTTGGCCACTGGCTGTCTTTGCCCGGCTGGACCTGGGCAAGGCTGCTTCTAAACTCTGCTTCCTCAGGTTTTATCCAACATCTTGATCTGATAGAGAGGAGATTCCCACCCCCAAAGGCCTTTCTCCCGGTTTCCTACCCCCGACCCCACTCCTGGGTCCCTGTAAGAGTTCTGTAGCTCCTCCATACTTTCAGGAGACTGAGCTAAAACAAATAATGGATTTTGTTTTAATAACCAGAGGGGTGAAATCTCATACAATGGGAGTGATGGTTGTCAAAATCCAAGCCAAAGGTCAAAATGGGGCTGAATGTTTTGTTCATATGACTGTGTAATCTGTAGATTTTTGTGTGTGTTGGGGCAGGCAGGCTGGACCATCAACATCCAAATAGCGAATCTAAATGAGACATTCCAGGAAAATGAGACATATTAGGCTTTCTCCTTTAATATCTCAAACAGAAAAAACAATTCTTCCAGCAACCACAAGAATGTCTTATTGCCAATAGGGCTACAGCCTCCAATGGTCAGGCATTGATTCAGAGGATTAGAATCAAACTCCAGGTAATGGCAGGGGGGCACCTACCGTCCTGGGTAGGAAGGAATGGGGCCCGTTTTGGGTCTGATCTGTATAGCAGACCACTTACCAGTCCAAAGCGGAAGGTGTGTTAGACACAGCTGCATGGAGAACTCTCTCTGAGGACCAGGCCACCCTCAGTGGAGCACTGAGGAAGCACCAGGTGTGACCAGGAATCAGGTCTCTGCCCTAGTCTAGATGGAGTAAGTTAATTGAGGCTCGGTTGTGTAAGTGGCTTTGCCTGTTACCTCCAGCTGGTTGGCCGTGGGGCCTTGAACTTGGACACTGCCTGCTCTCTCCAAGTCCAGGGCTATCTTGGGGACCTCAGAGAAGTCAGTCAATCTCTGCTACTCCTCGCTTCCTGGGTTCTCAAGACAAGGCCTGTTGGGCCCTTTGAGGACTCACAGGAGGCCCTGCTCAGAGTTTGGCGAGGTCTGCGCCCCCCATGCCTTTTAGGGGCTGCCCTCAGCTCCCCCCACCTCCAGCCTGCAGCCTCTGGGCCTGCCACTCTCTTCCTCTATTTACAGACGCTAATCATTTCCCATGCAATTGAACAACTTAAGCTGTGAAAATTTGATAAGACAATTTAATTGTTGGCTTTTATGTATCTGCTCAATATAGCTGGGTTTCTTGGGAAGGGGAGCTGGCAGTGTGAGCAGAGCCACTTAATTAGAGAACTAAAACAATGGAGCTAGATTAGGGAGCCCCAGCAGCTGCCGACCCTGGACAGATTTCTCTGCACCCCCCCCTTATAAATGGGGTCCTTTTTGTAAACTTTACCGGTACTGTCCTCTGGGTGGTAACAAAATAAAGATGCAGGTCACAGACACTTGGTGTGCGGTAGGGTAGTTGGCTTTGCATGGGGCAGCTCTGAACTCTTATGAGGGAGCTTGTTTTTCAGGGGAGAAGTGTGTGGGTTTGACGAGAAGACATAATTCGGCTTGTGTGGCCACGGCTAAGGCAGTTTTACCAGCCTCCTCGTTGGTGGGAAAGGCTGGGGGCTGGTGCTGAGGAGAGTACGTGCGAGTCTTTGTGAGTTACTCATAGCTGTTCAGTGGACTTCTGTCTTTTCCTGGGTCTACATGAGTATTTTTATCGCCATTTGCACAATGCCACATCATGGGGGATTGGTGCTGATTTTAGACCATGCACCATCATTTTATTGAATCAAATCCTTGTGATAACTCTGTGAGGGAGGGGTAGGAATCTTTATTCTTATTGCAGATGCAGATCCTAAGACTCAGAGAGGTTAGGCAACTTGTCTGAGGCAACACAGCTAGAGAGAAGGATCAGGATTCAAATATTGGGTTGGCCAAAATGTTTGTTCGGGTTTTTCTGTGAGATGTTACGGAAAAACCTGAACGAACCTTTTGGCCAACCCAATAGGTTGTAGTGGACACTGTCAGGGCTCTGCACGTTCCTGTTTCTGACTCTCCTAGGAGGTCTTCCCTTGGTCTACGGGCAGTTCCACTGCCTCCTGGGCATCCTGCAGCCAATGAGAATCCATTGCTGGAGTATAAAAGGCCAGGTCCCTGCCGGGAGGCAGGACAGACCCCAGGTGTAATTTATGCTCCAGAGTCCCCCATGGGATCAGGCGGAAGCTGGGAGCTGGCCTTGAATCACACCCTTGCTTGACTTCTTCCCTTTCTCATCAAGTCCTCCTCTCACTCCCCTGTTTCTTTTCCTTCTTCCTTAATAAATCTCTTGCACACAAATTCTCCTCTCCAGGTCTGCTTCTGGGCCACCTGACCTAAGTCACGGATGTGTGTTTGACCCCTGCCTGCCCTTCCTGGAGGCCCTGCAGCCTCGTCCCTTGTTCCATGTGGTCAGCATATCCCCTAACTGGACTGTGAGTGTGGGAAACATCCAGCTTGGAATTTCTGCGTGGACCCTATTCCCAGTGACATAGAAGATGAGCCAGAAGGATCTCCTTGGGGTGAAATTCCTTAGCCTCACTAATGCACAGATTCCTCATCTGTAAAGTGGGAGTAATTAATAGTGTTGACAGTAAAGGACTCATGAGGCGTGAGTGAGTTTGCATATGGAAAACACTTGGCATTGAGGCCATCCTGAGTGCTCAGCACGTGTTAGTAATTATTATTGGAACTCAAGCCTCTGTCATCCTAGTTGGGGTTCAGAACTAGTTCTCCCTAGTGCTGGGAGTTCTTGTAGGGAAGGAACCAAGCCAAGTGTTCAACATATTCTAAGCACTTACTAAAATTTTTTTGGGGGGAGGGTAGGGAATTTTTAAAAGGCTGTGGTTGGATAGATAGAGTATTTGCCTGCCACTGTCAGGAAAAGTGTTTTATAATTTTGCTGTGATGTGTCATGTTAACTGTTCCGTTCTCTCTCAATCTCCTTTCACTTGTGGGACAAGTTTGCCAAGCATTTCACCAGCACCTTGAGGGGAAGAGAGAGGAAGGCAGGAGATGGGCCAAGTGTGGTGAACAGGAGGAGCCGCCGGCGCTACGGCATTCCCCAGATGCCTGAATTTAGGGCCTGATTAACTTAAAATATTTCCCAGCTTCTGAAGAAGAGGAGCTCTTACAAGGGCTAATTTGAGGCTCAGAAAACTTGAATATGTCTAAATCTCACATGGTCGGGTATGGAGTGCTGGTGGTTGTCAGGTCTGTGGGGAGAGCATTTTAACATTCGGGGAGCGGATGGTGGTACCCGCTGCCGGCTCCCTGGTCCCATACTCCCTCTTCTCGGCTGCCTGGATTCGGGAACTTGCATTCTCTTTTCTTCCCCTTGTGAGGGCTTAGACGATTTTCCCTTTTGAAGGCATAGAAATAGATGGCTTTGGATTCAGAACACAGCCTCTGTTGCCTTCTTCCTCCCCGAGATGCCTGCAAAAATCAAAGTGGGGCCTTTGCGATGCCATTCCCCTGGCGTCCTCTTGATGTGTTAATGGGTCACACTCGTCGCACTGCCTTCCCTGCTCCCAGGGACGCTATTATATGGGCAGATAGCGCTCCCTTTCCCCTCAGATCAGGTGGCACAGGGCCAGGCGGGGAGCAGTTGGTTTTCCTGTCATGAACCACGCTGTGCTAACTTTTGATCTTTGACGGGGAGTTTCCTGCAAAGATGTAGACAGAGTGGAGGCTCTAATCCTGGCTGCCCTGCTTAGCACAGTGAGGCCTGTGGCAGGAGGGGCATTTTGTTACCATTGGATAGTGTATTCATTTTCTATGGCTTTGTAGCAGCTTAAAACAACACCCATTTATTAGCTCATGGTTCTGTAGCTCAGAAGTCTGGCACGATGTGGCTGGTCCTCTGCTTAGGATCTCACAAGGCTGATTCCAAGGGGATGGCTTGGCTGAGCCATATTCTGGGAGCTCTGGGGAGGAATCTACTTCCAAGCACATTCAGGGTATTGGCAGAATTCGGTTCCTTGTGGGTGGAGGACTGGGGTCCCCTTTCCTTGCTGGCCATCACTTGGGGTTTCTCTGAGCAATTTAGGGCTGTAGGCATTCCTTCTCATGTGGTTGCCTCCAACATCAAACCAGCAAAGGCACATCAAATCCCCCTCATGCTTTGACACTCTCTGACTTCCTCTGCTGATGCCAGCCAGAGAAAACTCTCTGCTTTTAAATGCTCAGCTGTTTGGGTCAGGCCCACCTGGATAATCTCTGTTTTTTAAGGTCAGTTGACGTGGGGCTTTAATTGCATCTGCAAAGTCCCTCACAGAAGTATTATACCTAGGTTAGTGTTTGATTGAATAACTAGAGGATGGGAATCTTGGGGGACAGGGGGAGAGTCTGCCTATGACTGTGATGTGGTTATGGTCAGAGACCCAGGATAGCCTTGAATAGCCTCCTCCATCCCTGTAGGTTCCCCAAGGGAGGGAGGAATGCTCCCAGGGAAGCTTGAAAAATGGGAACAAAGCTACCAGCTTCTTATTCTCAGCAAGGCCTCTGTGGTAGCCCCCAGGAAGACCTCTGGGGAACCAGGCAAGGTGGCGAATTTTGAGATCATAGGCTAAGGAATCTCTCCCAAGCTCCTTAGCAACCTGTTCCTGCTTTCTTTCTTCCATGTCTTCTCAACAGTACATACAGAGAAAATTGTGGCTACTTCTTGTAAAACTTAATATTGCAAGATGTCAGTATTTTATATTTCTGATATTTATTTACTGAAACAAATAATTGGTGACTTCTGATCCCAAGTGGCATCTTGCAAGCCGTTCTCACTCAGCATCCTCCAAGGTCCTTCAAAAATGCATCTGAAGTAACAGAGTGAGCAAAATGGTACACCTCCATCAGAAACCAAGACTGGCAGCCCACTAGCTCAGGCATCTGGGGGCAGTTTCCACAAAGGGCAGAGTGAAGATTCTTGTTGGAGACCAGGTATTCCATTCTAATCAGAATGAATTGATCAACTTAATGGAAAGAAGGTAGGCCTGGGGTCTCTCCCTCTCTACAGCATTCTTGAGGCATAGGGCCAGCGTCCCATGTAACCTGAGACCTGGACGTCTATCTCCCTAAACAGTAGTTCTGTATTTGAGGCCTCAGAGCACATTTCTACTTGCTTCCCTCTCTCAGCCATGACCCCAGCACTTCCCCGGGCACTGTCTGGGGCCTGATGGAGGGACTCGCTGTCCAGGCAAGTGTGGCCCAGGATCAAAGGTCACAGTGCAGTGGATGGTGGAGGAGCCACCTACTCTACTACCCTGGAGTAGTGCATTTTGGGAACTGTAGTTTTTAATGAGCTCCTTCGTTTCAGGGAACTAGGCAGGCAGGGTCCAAGGTCTTTTCCCAGCTCTTCCATGTCAGCCTAGGTAGTACACTTAGTATGGGATGAATTCTTATACAAACACAACAGTCAACATGTATGGCCTTCCTGCTGTTCAAATGAGGTGACTTTCTATTCTGGTTCAGAATTAGAGTATTCTGAAAAAGGAAGAACAACAAGGGGATCCTTATCTTCTGGTTATTGAAATGCATTATGAAACTAGTAATTAAAATAGTTTGTCACTGTTGTAAGAATCAACTGAGAGATCAGTGGAATAGAATAGATGGTCCTATGTAAACTAGAACTTGGTATAGATTAAAAAGGCTTCAGAAAGAAAATAATAAGGTCAAATGGTTCAACAAATTATATTGAGAAAATTGGCCATTTGCAAGGAATATCAAGTTAGATAGATCCTCATCTTTTACCAAACCCTCAGTTATTAAAAAAATTCAACCCTCTCCCATTCAATATACTCTATTAAAAAAGCTGACAACAAGCTAGGTAAACTTCAGCAAATGTTTGGCAGACAAAGGGTCAAAATCTTTACCAGACAAAGAGATCTTGCACAACAGGGGGAAAACTAGCAAAGGACATGAACCCATGGGTGAAGTCAAAGAAGCCATCTTTAAGAAATAATCAGGAGAACAAATATCTATTTACAAGTGTGTTCACTGTAGTACCGCTTAGAACGAAACATTGCAAAAAAATCCCTGAAATGTTTAACAATTGAAGAGTGGTTGAATAAATGATAGTATATTTATGTGATGTAATTTTGGGCAGTCATTATAATTGTGCTTGAGAGAATATCTACTATCATGGGACCAAATGTGAAGTTTCATTTTTAAACAATGGAAAACTCAGTATGCATATGAGAATGCCTCCGTCCCCACGTGCCTGCTGCACACACAAGAGCCCGTTAACAATGGATCTCTGTGTGTGATGCATTTATATGGGATTTTTATTTGCTTCTGTATTTTATTTTATATTTTATGTTTCTGTTTTCCAAATTTCTATAATGAGCTTTTTGCAAGCAAGTTATATGTTATTTTAATAAATCAATACCTGTTAAGTTGGTGCATGAAAAAACTGAAAACACTGTGGGAACAAGTAGATATAGGTCGTGCTTATTAGTAGAAAATCATAATATTGTAAAGATGTAACTTCTCTTTAATCTATTTATTAATAGATTAATCTATAAACCCAGTGAATCCCAATTAAGACACTAAGAGGATTTCACTTTCAAAATTTGTCAAAAGGATTCAAAAGTCACCTGGGGGAAAATGTGCAAAAATAGGGCAATTCTGTAAAAAATAGTAATAAAGGGAGGGATGGTACCAACAGATCTCAAAATGTATCATGAAGCTGTTGTACAATAATCAATATGTTTGGTTTCAGGAAACAAATGAACAGAAGGGACCACCCTCTCCCCCATCCCCATATATACTAAATACCCAAGGGAATTTTAGTCTATGTTAAAAAGCACTTCCACTTAAATCTAGGGGAGGGAAGTATGGATTATTTAATAAATGGGACAACTGACCAGTCATTTGGAGAAAAAAAATTATAAAGCTAGGTTTCCAGTTCCTTGTTTCTTTCACTAGATGGATCAGAGGGTGATTTTTTTCTAAACACCTAAGTCGGATGCCGCTCCCTGGTTTGGAGCCCCGCAGTGGCTGCCCGTTGCCTTTAGAAGAGCGCCCCCATGATGTACGGCGGAGGCCCCTCCCACCTCTGTGAGCGATGCCCCACCTCCCGTGCCCTGCTCTCTGCTCTGAAGGTGTGCGGCTCTCTGCTCTCTGTTCTCCGGACTCAGCAAGCTCCTTCGGGCGCCGAAGCTGCACCTGCCGTTATCCCGCGTGCACGCTCCTCCTCGGCTCTTTCCATGGCTTCCTCCTTCTCATGAGACCCGGCCAACTCCATCCTCTTTCATATTCTCCTGCATTATTTTCTCCATAGCTCTTGCCATCCTCTAAAATTATTTCTTCCTCCATTCGCAATTTGTGGTTGGTCTGTCATCCCTGTACTGGGATTCGAGCCCTTGGAGGGCAGCTGTGTTGCCTCGTCTTGTTCACCCCAGTAACCCAGTGCATATAAACAATACCTGTAACAGAATAAACCTGAGTCTCAATGAATGATTTTAAGCCTGAAAACGAAAGGAGAGATAAGTACCTTTCCAAGCTGCCCAGAAAAAGTGAAAAGCTATAAAGGAAGGGAATGAGAAATCTGACTAGACGTTAATTAATGCATTAAATAAATAGGTGGTGAGGACCCACATTGTTTCAGGCACTGATGGAGGCACTGGGGTTGCAATGGTGAACAAGACCCACAAGGCCCTGCCCTCATGGAGCTTATATTCTGGAGAGGAAAACAGAAGGAAGCAAACAAATAAGTATCTATATGTTGTGATAAATGCAACCAGAGAGGCAAACAAGGAGCTGAGGTAGAAAATAGCAGAGGAAGGCATGCCTTTAATTGGGGGGATCATGTAAGTCTGCATGAGAGGGGACATTTAAGCTGTGACCTTGAAGAATGGGAGGAGGAAAGAACATTCCAGAAGGAGAGAAAGCAAGGTATAAAGAACCGACATGGGAAGGAGCGCAAATATGCTTGGAATGAGGAGGACGGTGTAGTGAGGCCGGAGATACAGGCAGCGTCTATACCAGGAGGGGCCTCCTAGGTCAAGGCAGAACTGTGGAATTTATTCTAAGAATAATGGAGAAGAACAGGAGGGTTCTAAGCAAAGAAGCAACGTGATCTGTCTTCAGTTTTAAAATGATCACAGTTGTGGCAAGTGTGGAAGTGGGAGGATCAGTTAGAAGGTTATTTTATACATTAAAAAAAATCCATGGCAAAAACATGATAAAGAAATAAAAGTAACAATATATCAGGAAAGAAACAGTTTATGCCTTTTCACCCAAGGCTGCTCTTCTGAATTATAAGAGGGTTATATAAAGTGATATGAAAAATAAAAGTTTAAAAAGGGCAAGGGCTCTATAAACAGGCAGTTAATACGGGAACTCCCACCTCATCTCTCTCTCTCTCTGACACACACACACACACACACAAACACATACACACACACTTCTTCTAGAGAAAACAACACTGCACAATAATTGCCAATCAACATATGAAAAGACATTCACTGTTAGTCATGATAAAAGAGAATACAGATCAAAATAGTAACAAGATGCCATTTTCACTTCTCAGACTGGCAAATATTAGGAAGTTTTGTCTTTTCCAGGGTTGACTAGAGATTCAGAAAAGGGACATTTCCACATACAGTTAAAATGGGAGAAAGGTGTGTGGGGGGTTGCTAGTGTGACCTCTCTGAACTACAGTTTAACTACAGCTTTCAAGACTTTAAATGCGCATGGTGTCTGGCCAGCAATTTCAGGTCTAAGAACATATGCTCAGGTGTGTGCTCTGATCTTGGCCATGCTCTTAATGTGTGTATGAGGTGCTCATGGCACCTCTATTGTAATAGGAAAAAAATCCCCAACTAGACCACAAGTGACCATCAACAGGGGTCTGGTTAAATGATTTCTGGTTTATCCATTAATGGCACGCTCTTTCCTGCTTAAAAAAAGCAGCCCAAAGTGTATTGTTACATGAACACCTGTCCAAGGTGTATTGTTACATGAACACCTGTCCAAGGTGTATTGTTACATGAAAAAAAAAAAAAAAAGCAATGTGCGGAACAATGGAAAGCACACACACACATGCATAGTGTTATGTGCAGAAATCATTTTCTGGAAGGGTCTATTAGAAACATATCAACAGGGGTTGCTATGAGGGGAACTTTTACTTTTCATTTTAAACTCTCTGTGGTGTTTGAATTTTTCAAATATACTTTATGAAGTATAACAAAAATTTGTTAAACGTTCTTAAGTTGAACAAAAATACCTTAAAAACAGGAATCAAGTTAGCTGTCATCATTCCAGGTACAACAAACAATAATAACCCCTAATCAGGAATAGTAAAGATTATGACCAACCCCTTGCATTTGCAGGACTATGTACCATTTCACCTAATGTCTTCTGACATGACCTCATTTAGTTCCCGGGACGGTCACAGTGATTCCCATGTAACTGATCAGACATGGAGGCTGTTGGGGAGCTCAGAGTCCACGTCAGGGTCTCTGATTCCCTGCGCAGGGCTTTTCTCTCTTGCACTCTGATGATAGTGATGGAGAGCATCTGTTGCAAAGGCAAGTGCTTTGTTTCCCAACACATGCCAATTTGGGCAACGTTATGGGTTAGGAATCTATCTCAGTTGATCCTACAGTTTGCATTGCGACCTTGGGCGAGTCGCTTCCCCTCTGTGCACGAGCTCTAATGCATCTCCACGCTGTAGATACCTTTGATTTATGCTGAATGTCTTGCTGAGGTAATTGAATTTTCAAGGTGGTGTGTCATAACTCATTCCTAAAAGTTTGAAACACAAGTTAATGGGCAACATTTAAAGAATTGGGGTCCTCAGCAACTCTGTAAATCCCATTCTGCAAAGTGCATTTGTCATCCCCTTGGAATGACTGTTTGGGGGAGATGTGCAGGCGCTGGCCTGGCTTGCTCTCTTTCCAGCTCAGACTGTATACTTCCATGTGGGAGGCCACTTCCTTCCCTCCAAAAGCCACGTGGCCCTCCTCTGGCCTCCAGCACCAGCTCTAGCACTGCTCTGACTCCATCTCTTTATATATGTTGGTATTAATCCATCTTCTCAGGGCAGTATTCCTCACCATGTAGCCTTTGAGCCCAGTGCAGAATCTGGAACATCGTGTATACTAGAGAAGTGCCTGTGAAACAGATCAATGAATACCCAACCTTGGCTAATTGGCTTGGCTTGTCCTGCTGTTTAAGACTTTGTGTCTTTGAGTTGTAGATTTTGTAGTTGAAGACTTCTAGAATCTTAGCATAGGACTTCGTAATTCAGGGAAATGATAGAGTCTTAGAAATTGAGTGGAGGCAGTATGTGGGCTACATACACGAGCTACAGAGACAGACACCCTGGGTTTGAATCCCGACTGGATCCCAGTTCTCCTGGTCAGGGCAGTATGCGCTGTCAGGGCCCCCCGTCATGGCCCACCAAGACTGTTCAGTGCGTTCCCATCCCACTGGCAGTATCTGCATCGCCACGCCTAAGGGATTTCCCCTAGAACTTCGAAAGCTTTTCTGTGGTGGAGGGTAGGGTGGAAGTACCATGTAATTAACACTTCCCTTCCCCTGCCCAGCAGTTCTCAACCAACAACACTTGGAATTAACATTATGTTGAAGCACATGAAATTGCCATTTCTGTAGGTCAAACATGATCAGATAATGGCAATTTTGTTGGTTCAGTCTAATATAAGTACTGCAGCTCCCTTGTCCCTTGGGTGGGATTGTTGGTAGAAGCAGCAGGCTTACTCCACAGAGCTTCCCCATTGGATTGATCCAGTCACCACCGTGTAGCTGGCTTAATAGCGCACTGTTTATTGCCTGGGTACCTTTCTTGTGTTACTTCCCCACTTCCCTACTGATACTTCCTAGGATCACCTCTCAAATCAGCTACGTGCTTTTCAATTTTGTCTCAGGGTCTGCTTTTGGGCAACACCAACCCAACCGACTCAGGGCTTCCCTTTTGGAGGATGGCTTCGTTGTTGAGATCAAATGAGATAATGCACGTGAAGCACAGAGCACACAGCAAGTGTGAATCAGTAGCAGCTGTTACGCCTTCCACGTCTAACGTGTTCCTTTGAGAGGCATGGTAACTGAAGGCCGGCGAGGAGAGGGGGCTTTTTCAGTGCCACTTCATGGGTTAGCATGGGTTCCTCACCTTTGGCTGAGCCCAGGGTAGGTGATGCCAAAGGCAGACAGACCACCGGCTGGCTCCCTCCTCGCTTTCCTCAAGCTGTTGCACGATAAGATGTGATGGGGTCACTAGTCAGGCCTCCCCTTTGTTCACACGTGCAGGGATTCATCCAGGTGCTCACGTGCTTGTGCACAAATCTTGACTGTCCAACGGGGGCGTTGGCACATGGGAGGGTGGGGCTGCCCAGAGTAGACAAGAGAGAGGACAGGGCAGGGAGTCAGGAGTAAGGTCCCCAATGCCGTATTTGCTGCCAAGACTCTACCCTGGCTGTGCTGCTTTGTCCAAATGGCAGGATTTGTGGAAGGCTTGCCAAAATGTCAGCGCCAAACAGACTGGGGGATAAGACTGGTGAGCATTTTGGAACGACTTCTCATTCAGCCAAAAGTTGGACTGGCGTCTATAATGGAAAAACATCTCATTGCTGACCACTCTGCGGCTCTGATGTACATGTGAAGTTCTCCTGAAGATACATACTTCTCTCTCTCCCCTCCTATCCAGGTCTGGTTTAGGTGGGCCAGGTGGGAAAAGGGACATGATGACAGATGGTGACCTCCTGAGAAACTCCTTGTAAAGGAGTCTGCCTTGCTGTACTGGACACAATTCTGGATTTGGATTTTGGCCCTGGCTGTGTCCCTAAGTCAGTGGCAAAGCCCTAACATGTTAAGCCAGTTTCCTCCTCTGTCAGGTGGGAATTCTAATGTGTCCCTGAGACAATCCTGCAACTATCTTTCAGGAAAGATGACTCAGGCTGGTAGGAACCAAGTTCATTCTGTCAACCCATCTCGCACCTCTTCCTTATTGCTGGGCAAGGGCCAGAGCCATAATTCAAGTTCTAGGGGATATTACAAGCTATCGAATGTGTGATCTGCACCAGAGCTATTGTCTAAGAGGCAGCATTTCCCAAAGTTTGTTCTAGAGAGCAACATTTTTGTGAACCATATTCCTCACTAAAAGGCGTCTGTGGTGATTAGGTTAGCATGCCAGTTACAAAAGAAATGTTAACTCACTTTTAGGTCAGTTGAATGAAAACCAACATCAATTTATTAAGCATTTATCATGTCAAAGCCCAGCTTGAGGCACATGGATGCAGAAGGGAATGATACATGAGCCTGGCCAGAAGGGGCTCAGCATCATCTGGAGAGACAGACTGGTGAGCTCATTAGCACCATAAAGGTGCTAAGGGTTAGAGCAAAGGTGTATACAGGGCATGGGGCTAGCACGGGGAAGAAGTGATTCAGTCTGGATGGGAGTGGTCAGAAGGTCTCACCCATGTCTGTTTTTTTTAAGGTTGGGTAAATTTGCCTGGTGGCAAGATGACTCACACGACTTTCCCCAAAAGCACAATACCATATATAAGGCACAGAGGCTTGAAGCAGCAGGGGGTGTTTGGGGAGCTGTATGACTTTTGACAAGTTTAAATGGATAGTTCCTGAGAGAAGGGACATATCACCTGATATGGCTCCACAGCCATGTCCTTTCCATATATTATTATGAAAAATAGAAACTGAGTGTGTGGCTCTGTTGACCCTTTGGAAACACCGTAATCAAACGTAGACAGCTACTCAGATTGTCTGAGTCACCAAGGAAAGGATGCTACAGAAATGTGGCAGCTAGGAGACAGCCAGGCTGATAGAGGTGACAGGCATGGGAGATGCTGACAGAGACGGGAACTCTCCACTTCAGTGCTGTGATGCTGGCAGGGCTGGATTCACAAAGTGTACCCTCTGGAGCAGTGCCTCGCAAGCTTGACTGTGCATACATATCATCTGGGGATCTTGCTGAGGCCTGAGGTTCTGCATTTCTAACAAGCTCCCAGGTACTGTCTATGGTGCGGGTCCTCAGACCTCACTTTAACAAATCCCTAGAGAAGGTGTTGGCAAACTATGGCCTGCTACTTACTTTTGTGAGTAAAGTTTTGTTGGAGCACAGCCATGCCCATCTGTTTATATATTGTCTGTGGCACATTTACACTATGAGGGCAGAGTTGTGTAGTTGTGACAGAGACCATATGACCTGAACAGCCTGAAAAAATCACTATCTGGCCCTTTACAGAAAAGTTCGCTTACCTCTGCTCTAGAGTGATGGTTCTTGCACTTGGCCATACAGTAGAAATACCTGGGGAAGCTTTAAACGTCTCAATGCCCAGGATGCACCAAAACCAATTAAATCATAATCTCTGGAGGTTGGCTTCAGGCATCAGTATTTTTTAAATCCTCAGGTGATTCTGACATGCAACCAAGATTAAGACGCAGTGCTAGAGAGGCTGCCATGGTTCTGATTCATATTATGCCTGCAATTAAAAAACACACCACTAGGAGGCAGTGGCACTAGTTAGGGTATGCACAAGAGGCAGAACTGTTAGGAACGGCTATCTGGATAACTCCAACTGGCTCTGGCCACCAAGATCTAGTATAATTAGAACTTGCAGTAAAACTGAGAAGTCACTCATAGGTGATCATCTAATATCAGCCACCTGTCTTACTCAGCTAAGGCAAGCCTGCGGATCTGTGGGCCTCAGAACTTGGCACAAGATTAACGTCTTGAGACTTTAACAAATGACTCTAATGGAAATTGCTTTTTGCCTGGACCTTATCTTTTCCAGTCTTGGCTGTTCTCATCTGAATTTTGCCCTGGGCTCTTTGTCAGGATTTCCATTCCATGGGTGGTATATCTTGTGACTTAAATTAAACCAATCATAAGTATAACTAGAATCTGCTTGGCTCTCAATAGCTTATAAAGGACTTTCACATCTATTATTTCATTTGGATCTTCACAAAACCCTGTGTGTGGAGTTTATCTCCAATTTACAGGTAAGGACACTGAGGTTCATAGAATGGAAGTGACATTTTATAGAACTAGTGAGTGGTGGAGGTGGGACTCTTACTCAGATCTGTCCATGAACCAGTGATGGCAAGGGTGAATGTCCTCCCAACTGGAGAAAATGCTCATTTTGGCCAACGTTACAACGTTGTCCCCCACCCCCACACCTCCCCCCCCAGCTGCTGCAGCAGTGTCTCTCCTGCCTCACTTCCTGTGTCTCTCTTCCAACTCCTTTCAAACGAATAAAAGATTTTACAGCTTCTTTATAAATACTCTGCAGGTTTCAATCCAGCCTTTTTGTAGATTCAAACAAAATCCCTGAAGGGGTTTGGTTCCCTCTTCTTTTTCCTTTCTGTTCAATACGTTTAAACCATTTTAAATCTAATGCATCAGAACTGTTTTTGAACGCAGGTACCCAGTAATTGACTCACAGATGTGAGTTTGACCACTGGCACTTGTGCTGACAGTTGAGACCACCGTAGGTCATGGGGAAGACAAATAACCTCCAACTTGAATTCAATTTCATTTCCTCTGCCCCAGTGAAACTTTTTCACCTGTCAGCCTCATGGTCCTTGAGAACGAAGAATCAGCTTCCCTGACTCTGACCTGGGTGGGCTGTAGTGTTTGGAACATACTGAGAGATGGATGTTGGGCCCCTTTGGACTGGCCTTTTGCCCTGGGACACGGTTGTTGGTTGGATTCCAGCATCCAAATTGGTTTTCTGTCTTAAAGTCCTTACCTTTCACTTTGGTGAATGAAGTGTCCAAACCACAAAGGTGAAAGGAGGGGAGAAGTCTAAATGCTTGTTGTTGAATTTGTGCTTCATCTTCTACCTCATTCTATCAGGGAATCAATTTCTGATGTGCTCCTCTGAACAGAGAAAATGCTTAACTAAGCAATCCATGATTAAATGTCCAATGGGGAATGTCAGTTTTGGAATGGACAATAAATATAAGTGAAGAATATTCGATGATTATCAACCTTTGGAGATTTACTACACTCAAGTGGGCTGGTCAACTGGGATGATGGAGGTTCTGACAAATAACCTGGATATCCTGGGACAGAACTAATTTTGTCACTTTAGTCTTTAATAGAGTTGGTTCATTAAATGTACTACAATGAAATTTGATTTCATTTTTATATGTTTTGTCTTTAGAGACTAATGTACTTCAAATCATAAGGAAACAAAATATTTGTTAGAGGTGGTTTGGGGAAATATGGGTAATTACAGAGGTCTAATGGGATGTGCTGAAGCTAAGATCAGTCAATGGTCACATTAAATCAGAGGGTTTGGTAACAAATCATGGACACCAAACTTGAACTAGTTTAAGCAAAAAATAGTATTTATTAGAAGGCTTTTAGAACAGCTCATAGAATTAAAGGACAAAATGAGAAATCAGGCTATGGAAAACCAGGGCAAGTCCATACAGAGAAATAGGTCTTCAGATGCCACGAAGACTGTCCCTCTATGTCTCATCTCTGTCTTCAGCTTTACTCTCTCCTTATAAATTCCTTCCGTACCTGCAGGGTCACCTGCAGCTTCCAGACTCACATCTCAAAAGTTCGCCAGTGAGAGGAAAAAGGATATTCTCTCCAGTATCAGTTAATACTCTTTGAGGAAAAGAGTCTGCTTGGTCAGACTAGGGGTCACATGTCCAAGCTCTGGGCCAATCACTGTGGCTGAGAGGTAGGACTGGGAAGATAACAGCTCCTACTCAGAACAGAAGGCAGGGCTGTAGGGAGGAGAGTGGCTCCTAGAAGTGTGGATGACACAGGCTTGGCCTTGGGGGCGGTCATTGAGAAGCAGCCGCTCTAATTTCTCTCTGTACATTTATGACTTAGGAAGAGAATACAGAAAACTATAAGGACCATTTATGGAGATATATATATGTGACAGGTCTTTAGATAGATTATCCCACTTAGGTCATGCCACTGAGATAGGTATAGTTGATATGCTCATTTTACTTACGAGAAGCAAAGGTCCAGAGAGGTTAAATAACTTGCCCAGAGTGACGCCACTGATAAGAGGAAGAGCTAGAGTCGGATGCACACTGGGTGTGACCTCAAAGCCAGTGTTCTTTGAGGCTAGGTAACCATTAGGCTATGTTGCCCCCCTCAGGCTCCACATTGCAAGCTTTCCAAAACACAAGTTTGCTCATGGTATTCCCTTGGTTAAACGGTCATGTACCACCTTTGCTTACAGGGTGAAGTTCAAACTCTTAGTCCTGGCTGACAGAGCCCTTCCACCCTCTCTCCTGGTCCTTTTCCCTGAGAAAACCAACATCGAATTAACCAACAGTAATTGAATCCTTGAGGCTGGGTCCTGCCTCTCATCTATGGGATGTACGGCTCACCATCCCGTACCACCCACTGCGGAGAGTCACTGAAGCTCACTGTCTTCTACCTCCTACACACCGTAAGGCATCAAGTCTGGGGCAAAATAACCCCCGAACTGTTCAAAGTTTCCAATCCCCTGGTTAGTGTCAAAGGGAGAAAGCTATAATTGGTGCATAGCGTTTAAATTCCAAAAATATCCTTAAAAATCTTGTTTATCATTATGAGTTAAAAAAATCAATAGAGCAAAACTCCCTTTCGTTCTCTTCCTTTCCCTCCCTGCCTCGCCATGCCCTTCCTTTCCCATTAACCCGCCCCCATCAACCGGGTGTTCAAGTTTGTTCTTATTTTAAGAGAACCTCTATTGAGCTTGGGTGGTTTCTCTTTCCAGAGGGCAGGGGAGCCTGCCTGTTACGGACCTGCCTTTGTTCAAATGGCCCAAGTACATTCCAAAGTTGTCACAGCAAAGTCCTAGAAAATGGCATGTCTCCCGAGTGGCTTCTTGTGGATGCGTTACCCTCCATCATTCTCTCATAGGTCTGGGATTTATTTGCTCCCTAAAGTGAGATTGTTGGCCAGGCTGCTCAGAGGGTCTGTATGTGATTGATGGGCATGAGTTATCCCGGTCATCACTGAACAGGATGAGACCCACCCATGAGCCGAATCAAGGGACAGGCTGGGGAGGGGAGTGGGGCTGCCTGGGAGGCCTGGAGAAGAGAGGGCGTCTGTGGGTCCGACGGGGAGAGGGGAGGTGAGTCTGAGGGATGAGTCAGAGCAGCACATCTGGAAGGAGACGTGACGAGGCAGCTGGCAAGATCTCCCCAAGGTGGCTCATCCCCTGGTCCCAGAAAGAGCACAGGACTGGGCGTCAGCAGGCCTGAGTTTCCTTCTTTTTTTTTTTTTTTTAATTTATTTTTGGCTGTGTTGGGTCTTCGTTTCTGTGCGAGGACTTTCCCTAGTTGCGGCAAGTGGGGGCCACTCTTCGTCGCGGTGCGCGGGCCTCTCACTATTGCGGCCTCTCCCGTTGCGGAGCACAAGCTCCAGACGCGCAGGCTCAGCAATTGTGGCCCACGGGCTTAGTCGCTCCGCGGCATGTGGGATCTTCCCAGACCAGGGCTCGACCCCGTGTCCCCTGCATTGGCAGGCAGACTCTCAACCACTGCACCACCAGGGAAGCCCCTGAGTTTCCTTCTTGACTCTGTCATTGACTCAGTGTGAAGCACAGGCAAGTCACATCCACTCAGTGCCTTGCAGTTTCCTCATCTATCAGATATGAGGATTGATCGACATCAGTACTTCCTAAATTTTAAGTATTCTGCTGTGGCCATCATCCAAAATGCAAAGGCAGATACATGAACAGTAATGGCAGCCCTGTGTGATTTCTGCTTTAATGCTCGATGGCCATCTGGAGCTAAGTTCAATTCCTGTCCCATAGGAACACTGGGAGTTTTATAATTTCTTTATGATTCCCCTACTGCTGACCTCCTCAAAGGGGGGGACCTGCACCGAAGAGATGCTCCGTAGAGATTTCTGAATGAAGGAATGAAGAAGGCAGGCAGTGCTAACGTTAGAACAGTTCCTTCTTAATGAGGAATGTGGTGTGTTGTCAAGAGGGCAGGCTTCGACTCACACAGGTCTGGGTTCGTATCATGGCTCCACCAGTAGCTGATGAGCCACAGTTTGTAAAACAGCAGACAGCATTTTCTTCTTTCCAGGGCTATCGTGAGGGCTTGTGACAATGCTTGAAGCATCCGGCACATGATGGGTGTGTAGTGATTGGAGGAAGAGGTTGGGAGGAGCCAGGTGAGTCATGGGCTTGATATCAGATGGATCGTGAGCCACCCCGGGAAGACTAGACTCTGCTCCAACCCCCTGGGCATCAAAAAGCTTGATATTGTGACATTTGTCATTACTTTAGGTTTGTGGAACTTGTAACAGAGAGTTTATTTCTTTTCCACCTGCAATTCAGTGTGTGTGTGTATGTGTGTGTGTGTGTGTGTGAAATGGAAAGAATCCTCCTGTGGTTGCAACCAACTCAGAAAAACACATATTTGATAGTATCCCATCCAATTGAAGTTTCCTAGTTAAAAACATGGATATTAACCATCATGTTGGGTAAGACCTTGGTGGAGTCACTTACCTGCTCTCAGTTTCCATTCCTGTGTTTATTGTATGATACCGATGACACTCTTGAGCCTGATTCTTTGCCTCAGGGTCTGCTTCTGCTTCATTTGGACTCAAACTAAGGCCCTTCGGGAAGAGGACAAGACACATTCTGGCCAGCTTGGCCTCCTCTGATGAATGGAGGGAGGCACTGGGGAGCCGTGTGAATGACTTTTCATTTTCCATGATGAGTGACAAACATCATCCGATGAGGTAATAAGAAAGGGAAACTACTTCCAGTAATCGATGCTGTTGGGTTAAAGATTGATGACTTTGAATATGAGTCCTAAGCCCGAGGGGCCTGAGGAAGATGGGGCAGCCTCTGGCTTTGCTCCGTCCCTTGTTTGGTGCAATCCAGAGGTTTTGCTCCTCCTCAGTGGGGTAAACAGAACCTGCCTTGTTCATCTTTCAAGGGCAAGAACTATATCTTCCGCTTCTTTTTTATCTCCTTATTGGAAAACCACGTCTTTTTACGTTTGTAATTGTTCTTAAGATTCTGGAGAGAAAAATGGCCTGATTCTTTTAAGAACAAAGCAAACCCTTCAGTGAGGAACATTTTCTCACTGGTTGGAAAAGTACACTGGGAAATCAGAAGGTGTGTGATTAAGAATCTTTTGTCTTCAGTTTGTGACTTTGGGAGGAAGGGAAGCAGAAAGCTTCTGGGATGCAGGGAAGGGGTTTAACACTTTTCTTGAGGTTCCCGGGGAGTGAGTGCTGAGAGATCTTCTGTAGGTAATCAGTGCTGATTCCATCATGGAATCCGAATGAGAATTCTTCTGCTCCGCATGCCACCGGGAAGCTGCCCGTGAGCCCTGTTCATCCCCTCCAGCCGCACTGCGCTCACCGGGCTTCCCCGCCTCCTGCCTCTTACCCTCCCAGCCACACCTGACACTGATACCGGGCTGCCCTCTCATCTCCCCATTCCTCCTCCCGCCTGGGCCAAGTTCAACTCTAAACCTGGGCACAAGGCCCTTCATGACCTTTTCCAGCCTTCCCGCCATGGCACTTCGTGTCTGTCCAGCCACCCTGCCATTGTTCATGCTGTTCTCTGTGCCTGGAATGCCCTTCCTCACTTTGCCTCCTTGGCTAAGTCCTACTTACTCAGCACGCCAAAATTCAAATGTTTTTTGGACACAGCCGGGTGTAAATTATTAACTCACTTCTCTGTGCTTGGACAGGCTCTTGATACACCTCTCTTACTCCCTGTCACTCTGCATAATGATTTGTTTAATTGCCCAGCTCTGCTGTTGGGCTGTGGCTCGCTGCAGGAGTCACTATGTCAGACTCATTCTGATTCTCCAAAGGGGGCGCAGTGCCTGGCCCATGACGGATACCTAGTGTAGGTTTGTGAAAAATAATTGGATGTCCTTGAACTTTACTTTTTCATGTTCACATGTTCCTTCTTTTCACCTAAGCCTTAAACACCTAGAGAGTAGGTGTGATTTATTTCAGATTCTTTTTTTTTTTTAAGCAAGAAACTGTTTTATTAAAGATGCTTTTCTGGCTGCAGAGTTACAATGATAAAAAGACATGGTCTCCTGCCCTCAAGTTGCTCAGAGTGTGTGCTTGATAGGGGTGGGGTGAGGGGAGGTAAACACATGAATAAATAATAAAAATGAGACTGATACTCTATAGACAGACATTAGATTCTTTTTCTCATCATTATTGCTCTCCCATGGCCCCTTTGCCAGCCTGGGCAGGTTCTTGTGCATGATAAGTGGCCATTGGATAAGAGAAGGGATGACATTCACTCTTGTAGCTTTGGAGCTCAGCTCGGAGTCTTCTATCTCACACGGAGACGCTGTCAGAGAATATTTTTATCATCCTGTCACATTTAGAAAGCTGGGTGCTTGATCCCGGTCGTTTCTAAGTCAAAAGTGAAATAGTCTCCAGATCCCTGTGCTCAGAGAAAATCCCTGGCAGAGCCTCCTGCTTCAGGAGATGTGACATGTGCTTCTGCAGCACATCTCACACACCGTGGGGTGACGAAAGGTAATTTAACACCTGTCCAGGCCTCCATAGAGGCTCTCCAAGCGGGCTAATGGGATGTCAGTCACCACGCTAAGAGTGGCTGGAGCCCACCAGTATTACAGAGTCTAAGCTCCTCCAGCAACGGGCCCTGCTCCCTCCTTGGTTTCTATTCACAGGGCAGCCCTGGCTGGTCTGCACTCCGAAGCCAGATTCCTCTGGTAATAACACACCTCCTCTGTGGTTCCCTGTGGGCTCCACGGTGTAGGGCAGTGCTCGAGGGCATGGCAGTGGGCAGCTGCTTCCTGGGTCTGTCCACAGTGAGCACTGGATCCGAGATGCAATTGTCAACATGGTCTCCCAGGTCTAGGCATCTATTGTGCAAGGGTACCCGAGATTGTGTAAAGCTTGCAAAATGATTCACTGAGAAAGACAACCCAAAATATGAAGTATGGTGGATTTACCCAACAGTACTGCAACGGCTATTCTATTTTCAAGCAAAATAATATGCAGTTTGGTATAATGTTAACCTCTTATCTCTTTCCTTCTGGGAACTGGGAAGAGTCCCCTGAGTCAGACCAGACAAAGCTTTCAGTGTTTCAGCACTGGGGATGGAGGCCTGGAAATACAGTACAGTGAAGTTGTATCTTATGCTTCGTTAACTAATGCAAATTCAATGAGAGAGAGAAAGAAAAATAGAAAGATCCAGATAGAGATAGAGACAGAGGGAGGGAGAGGGAGAGAGGCAGAGAGGGGAAGAGAGAGAGAGAGAGAGAGAGAGAGAGAGAGAGAGAGAGAGCGAGTGATTAGCAGTTTGCCTGGTCTGGTGGTTATACCTGCCATTCTCAATGAGCCCATTTCCAGACAGGAGTGGGACATGACCATGAAGCTAGTCTGCCCTTGGTCTCGGTACCCGTGAGCCTCTTCCAGGTTGAGCCCCTGGTTGTGATCTCACTGTCTACAGAGGTGTGCTTCTTACATCCAGCCATCTTTATTACCTGCTGCCCATTACTGAATCCATTATACATAGAAGCATCTTTTACTGGGCAGGGCTGTATGTACCAAATGAGGCAAACTGTAGTTTGTGGACAATTTAAGGGTTTCTCAGGGGACGATTTTAACAGAAGAGACTTATGTGCTGAACTTTAGACCCCAATTTCTGGGTCAGATGTGACTCCACTAAAAGGATACCACTAATGATGAGTACAACGTAAACAATCATCATAACCATTCTTCACTGTACTTACTCAGTCCGGCCAACAGGATAGGTACTTTCCATGGACTATCTTCATTTTATCTTCACAACAATTCTGTGCATCAGATATGATGGTATTTTGATGTAACTTTTTTAATTGAGGCATACATTTCACAGAGTATATTTTGGTGACTTTTTCACATGTATACACTCATGTTACCACCACCCTGATTAAGATAGAGCATTCCCATCCCACAGCAAGTTCTCCCATGCCCCATGTCCCCCGTCGAAATGATCATTGTTCTAAGACTATAATTTCTTTCTTGCAAAATAATGTTTTTGACATTCATATTAGTTATATACATATATATGTGTGCATGTTTATACATTTATGGAGTTACATTGTGATAAACCCATCGTAAGTTGAAAATATTGTAAGTTGAAAAGGCATTGAATACACCTAACCTACAAACATCATAGCCTAGCCTAGCCTACCTTAAATGTACTCAGAACACTTATATAAGCCTACAGTTGGGCGAAATCACCTAACACAAAGCCTATTTTATAATAAAGTTTTGAAGAGCTCATGTAATTTATTGAATGTGGTACTTAAAGTGAAAAACAGAATGGCTGCCTGGGTACAGAATGGTTATACGTGTGTGGGTTATTTACCCTTGTGATCGCGTGGCTGAGGGGGGGTTTTAAGCTCGCTGCCGCTGCCCAGCATCTTGAGAGAGTATCGTACCACATATATCTAGCCCGAGAAAAGAGCAAAATTCAAAATTCCAAGTACGGTTTCCACTGATTGCATGTTGCTTTTGCATTGTTGTAAAGTTGAAAAACCTTAAGTGGAACCATCTAGGTTGGGGACCATCTGTATATAGACATGGTGGTCTGGAAGTCAAGGTAAGTTACATAAGGTCACACAGCTGGCAAGTGGTACAGCGTGGTTTTGAGCCGAGCTCCATGCTGCTCCAAAGGCTTTTAGCCACTGCCTCTGTGTGGGGAGGGTCATGGCAGCTCCGGTTTTCTAGTCCCAGGAGAGAAGCCTACACAGGAGCAGGTGAACATATACAGACTGAATACAAGCACGTAGACTACAGGATGCAGTAAATGTACTCGTACCGCCAAGTGCCCCTTCCCGGCCAGTTGTCTGCAAATGGATTAAACCTTGGAAATTTAGGCATTTTCCAGCATAGAAGGCTAGGCTATCACTAAAGCCAGAGTCTCCATCCCTTTATTCTGAGTCTTTTGATTCCTGAATTTAACAGAAGAGGTGTTACTTTGATGTTCGAATCGTGCCTTTGATCAAAAGCTTGCTAGCTCCCTAGTGTCTCTTAGAACAAGACAGTAGTTCTATTGTGCTGGCGTGTGTTGTAACATTTTGGACAGCAGAAATGACATTTACATGAAACAGCCATCCTTGGAATGCATGAGATAAGACACTTTCAACAGCTCCTCGAAGAAAAGTCTCCAGCGTTGACTTTAAATCAAACAGAAGTAATAGCGTGTCATCCTGCTTCCCCTTCTCTACCTGGTGTTAATTACAATCCTGATAACAGGACTCAGTCAACATCCAGATGAGGAAGACAAAAACACCGCTTAAAAATGTTCAGATGAAAGTACAGTTAAGCAGAATTAAAACAAACACCCCCTCCCCCCCACATACACAGTCTTCATTCTTATTTGGCTTTTACTGGATGAGGTGATTAATAAACAGGTAATTGCTAAGGCTCCCCTGCTCCCCCCCCCCCTGGAGTTTCCCTTTGAAAAAATTGAACAATTACTTTGTGCAATGTTATCAAAGTTTATTAAATTGTTCTCATCAACTTTGTCCAGTTACCAAATTTAGCTGATTTGCATATTGCACAGCAGAGTGGTGAAGGTGTTCCCATAGTGGAACCTCATTACTTTTGAGCAGAGAGAGGTTGTAAATTAAAGGTGGTTCAAATCCTTTCCTCTTACAGATTAGGAAACTGAGGCTCAGAGAGGTGAACTGACCTGGCTAAGGTTCACACAAGCTAAAGATAGGGCAGGCTGTGCCCCCTGCTTCCCAGAACCCGCATCTGTCTGCAGGGCTCTAAATGGGCAAACCCCGTGTTGTCCCCATAGAGGCCAGAGCACGCTTCCACATTCCTGCACGTCTCAGTTAGTTCCAATTTAGACATTACATCAAGCATGCACTTAAAATGCAAATCCATCCTGACAGGACCAGAAATAATAAAGGCGGATTATTCTAGTGCAATTCAATAGCTCCAGGATCTTGGAATTTTGAAGCGACAGGCTAAATGGTCCTAAATGAAAGATTGTTCTTTCTTGGAGGGTGAAAAACTAACTTCCAACACTTTGCATCTCTATCCCTGTCTCAGAATCCTCTTCCTAGACCTCTTTTTTTTTTTTTCTGTAACAAAGACAGTAATTAGCTCCTAAGAAATTTTTTTTTTTAAACCCCACGTTTGTTTATTTATTTATTTATTTATGGCTGTGTTGGGTCTTCGTTTCTGTGCGCAGGTTTTCTCCAGTTGTGGCAAGCGGGGGCCACTCTTCATCGCGGTGTGCGGGCCTCTCACTATCGCGGCCTCTCTTGTTGCGGAGCACAGGCTCCAGATGCGCAGGCTCGGTAGCTGTGGCTCACGGGCCTAGTTGCTCCGCGGCACGTGGGATCTTCCCAGACCAGGGCTCGAACCCGTGTCCTCTGCATTAGCAGGCAGATTCTCAACCACTGCGCCACCAGGGAAGCCCTCCTAAGAAATTCTGAAGAGAAAATAATTTAAAATTAATACAGAAGATGGAAAAAAGGGGGAGGAGTCAAGATGGCGGTGTGGGAAGATGTGGAGTTAGCGTCTCCCCACAACTAGGGCGCCTGCCAGCTGCTGGTGGGGAACTCTAACCCCCAAGGAGAGGGGAGGAACCCCAGAGTGAACCGGTAGGACGTAGGGGGATGGAGGGGGGAGGAGAAGTGGAGGCCAGACAAGACTGGCGCCCCTGAGGCCAGGGAGATCAGGAGAGGCAGGTGGGAGGGACTCTCCGGGAAGAGTGGGAGAGGAGCGGAGGTCGATCGCCTGGTCCACTGGGGCTGGGGAGCCTGCTGAGCTCCCAGGCTGATCCCCTGCCCTCCGAAGCCCCATCCAGGCTGCATGGGTCCTTGGGGGCATAGGAGGGAGGCCGGGGAGATCAGGAGAAGCAGGCGGGAGGGGGCCTCTGGGAGGACCTGGAGAGGAGCGGAGGGTGATTGCCCTGCCCACGTGGACACGGGGAGTCCGCTGAGCTCCCAGGCTGGTCCCCTGCCCTCCAAGGGTCCCCCTTCCCCCACCCCCCATGCACAATGGTCCTGGGGGCATAGGAGGGAGGCCCAGGAGATCAGGAGAGGCAGGTGAGAGGGGCCCTCCCAGACCCCAGGAAGAGCAGGAGAGGAGAGGAGGGCGTTTACCCCGCCAACTCAAGCCCAGGAAGCCTGCTGCGCTCCCAGGTGAGGTCCCCTGCCCTCTGAGACCAGGGGTGGAGGGCACACCTGGGCCCCTTCTGTTCCTTGAGCCTAAGCCCCACCCCTCACAGCCCCCAGGGCCTTTTCCAGCCCTGTGGTCCTGAGCATTGGCCCCGCCCACTGCCCAAACCTCACCCTTGCTTAGGCCCCGCCCTCCACAGCCAAGGCCCCCCCCGCCCCGCCCTTTTTTTTTTTTTTCTTTTTCTTTTTCCTCCTCCTCTTTTTTAATATTGTGGTACTGATGTATCTTCCAGTTGTTGATTCATCTATATTTTTATTTTTACTTTCTTTCTAACATATCTGTTAGTTTCCTAGTCTAATTTCATTTTTTACTTCGTTATTGTTCTCTCTCTTTTTTTTTTCTGTTGCCCCACACATTTTGTGGGATCTTGATTCGCAAGCCCAGGGTCGGGTGGAAGCTCCTGCAGTGGAAGCTCCAAGTCCGAACCACTGGACTAACAGAGAACCTCAGGCCCCAGAGACTCTTCATCGGAGTGAGGTCTCACAGAGTTCCTCATCTCAGCACCAAGACCCAGCTCTACCCAATAGCCTACAACTCCAGTGTTGGAAGCCTCAGGCCAAACAACCAGTAAAACAGGAACACAATCCCAATCATTAAAAAAAAAAAAGAGAAGGCAAAAAAATATGTCACAGATAAAGGAGCAAGGTAAAAAGCCTACAAGATCAAGTAAATGAAGAGGAAATAGGCAATTTACCTGAAAAAGAATTCAGAGTAATGATACTAAAGATGATCCAGAATCTTGGAAATAGAGTGGAAGCACGGATTGAGAAAATACAAAAAATCTTTAACAAAGATCTAGAAGAACTAAAGAACAAACAGAGATGAACAACACAATAACTGAAATGAAAAATATACTAGAAGGAATCAATAACAGAATAACTGAGGTAGAAGAACGAATAAGTGAGCTGGAAGACAAAATGGTGGAAATAACTGCTGAAGAGCAGAATAAAGAAAAAAGAATGAAAAGAATTGAAGACAATCTCAGAGACCTCTGGGACAACATTATATGCACCAACATTCGAAATATAGGGGTCCCAGAAGAAGAAGAGAAAAAGAAAGAGTCTGAGAAAATATTTGAAGAGATTATAGGGGAAAACTTCCCTAACATGGGAAAGGAAATAGTCACCCAAGTCCAGGAAGCACAGAGAGTCCCATACAGGATAAACCCTAGGGAATACACACCAAGACACATATTAAGCAAACTAACAAAAATTAAATTCAAAGAAAAAACATTAAAAGCAGCAAGGGAAAAACAAAACATACAAAGGAATCCTCATAAGGTTATCAGCTGATTTTTCAGTGGAAACTCTGCAGGCCAGAAGGGAGTGGCAGGATATACTTAAAGTGATGAAAGAGAAAAACCTACAAGCAAGATTACTCTACCCAGCAAGGATCTCATTCAGATTCAATAGAGAAGTCAAAAGCTTTTCAGACAAGGAAAAGCTAAGAGAATTCAGCACCACCAAACCAGCTTTACAACAAATGCTAAAGAAACTTCTCTGAGCAGGAGACACAAGAGAAGAAAAAGACCCACAAAAACAAACCCAAAACAATTAAGAAAATGGTAATAGGAACATACATATTGATAATAACCTTGAATGTAAAGGGATTAAATGCCCCAACCAAAAGACACAGACTGGCTGAATGGACACAAATACAAGACCCATATATATGCTGTCTACAAGAGACCCACTTCAGACCTAGGGACACATACAGACTGAAAGTGAAGGGATGGAAAAAGATATTCCATGCAAATGGAAATAAAAAGAAAGCTGGAGTTTTCTTTTGATCATAAGAAAGTTCATAGCAATTCAATCTCACCTCAAGAAACAAGAAAAATCTCAAACAGTCTAACCCTACACTTAAAACAACTAGAGAAAGAAGAACAAAGAAAACCCAAAGTCAGCAGAAGGAAAGAAATCATAAAGATCAGAGCAGAAGTAAATGAAATAGAAATGAAGAAAACAATAGCAAAGATCAATAAAACTAAAAGCTGGTTCTTTGAGAAGATAAACAAAATTTATAAACCCTTAGCCAGACTCATCAAGAAAAAAAGGGAGAGGATGCAAATCAATAAAATTGGAAATAAAAAAGGAGAAATCACAACTGACACTGCAGAAATACAAAGGATTATAAGAGACTACTCCAAACAGCTAAATGCCAATAAAATGGACAACCTGGAAGAAATGGACAAATTCTTAGAAAGGTACAATTTTCCAAGACTGAACCAGGAAGAATTAGAAAATGTAAACAGACCTATCACAAGTAATGAAATTGAAACCATAATTAAAAATCTTCCAGCAAACAAAAGTCCAGGACCAGATGGCTTCACAGGTGAATTTTCTTAAACATTTAGAGAAGAGCTAACACCGTTCCTTCTCAAACTCTTCCAAAAAACTGCAGAGGGAGAAACACTCCCAAATTCATTCTACGAAGCCACCATCACCCTGATACCGAAACCAGAAAAAGATATCACAAAAAAAGAAAATTATAGACCAATATCACTGATGAACATAGATGCAAAAATCCTGAACAAAATACTAGCAAACAGAATCCAACAGCACATTAAAAGGATCATACACCGTGATCAAGTGGGATTTATCCCAGGGATGCAAGGATTCTTCAGTATACGCAAATCAATCAATGTGATACACCACATTACCTAAGGAATAAAAACCATATGATCACTGCAATAGATGCAGAAAAAGCTTTTGACAAAATTCAACACCTATTTATGATAAAAACTCTCCAGAAAATTGGCATAGAGGGAACCTCCCTCAACATAATAAAGGCCATATATGACAAACCCACAGCAAGCGTCATACTCAGTGGTGAAAAACTGAAAGCATTTCCACTAGTATCAGGAACAAGACAAGGATGTCCACTCTTGCCACTCTTATTCGACATAGTTTTGGAAGTCCTAGCCATGACAATCAGAGAAGAAAAAGAAATAAAAGGAATACAAATTGGAAAAGAAGAAGTAAAACTGTCACTATTTGCCAATGACATGATACTATACATAGAAAATCCTAAAGATGCCACCAGAAGACTACTAGAACTAATCAATGAATTTGGTAAGGTTGCAGGATACAAAATTAATGCACAGAAATCTCTGGCATTCCTATACACCAACAACAAAAAATCAGAAAGAGAAATTAAGGAAACACTCCCATTTAACATTGCAACAAAAAGAAGAAAATACTTCAGAATAAACCTCCCTAAGGAGGCGAAAGACTTGTACTCAGAAAACTATAAAACACTGATGAAAGAAATCAAAGATGACGTAAACAGATGGAGAAATATACCATGTTCTTGGATTGGAAGAATCAATACTGTGAAAATGACTATACTGCCCAAGGCAATCTACAGATTCAGTGCAATCCCTATCAAAGTACCAATGGCATTCTTCACAGAATTAGAACAAAAAATCTTACAATTCATATGGAAACACAAAAGACCCTGAATAGCCAAAGTGATCTTGAGAAAGAAAAATGGAGGTGGAGGAATCAGGCTCTCTGACTTCAAACTCTACCACAAAGCTACAGTAATCAAGACAGTATGGTACTGGCACAAAAACAGATATATAGATCAATGGTACAGGATAGAATGACCAGAGATAAACCTACACACATATGGGCACCTAATTTATGACAAAGGAGGCAAGAACATACAATGGAGAAAAGACAGCCTCTTCAATAAGTGGTGCTTTGAAAACTGGACAGCTACATGTAAAAGAATGAAATTAGAACACTACCTAACACCATACACAAAAATAAACTCCAAATGGATTAAAGACTTAAATGTAAGATCAGACACTCTAAAACTTTTAGAGGAAAACATAGGAAAAACACTCTTTGACATAAACCACAGCAAGATCTTTTTTGACCCACCTCCTAGAGTAACAGAAATAAAAACTAAAATAAACAAATGGGACTTAAACTTAAAAGCTTTTGCATAGCAAAAGAAACCATAAACAAGACAAAAAGACAACCCTCAGAATGGGAGAAAATATTTGCAAATGAAACAACAGACTAAGGATTAATCTCCAAAATATACAAACAGCTCATGGAGCTCAATATCAAAAAAACAAACAGTCAGTTAACCTACCAAGGAAGACATACAGATGGCCAAGAGGCACATGAAAAGATGCTCCACATCACTAATTATTAGAGAAATGCAAATCAAAACTAGAAAGAGGTATCACCTCATGCTGGTCAGAATGGCCATTATCAAAAGAGCTAGAAACAATAAATGCTGGAAAGGGTGTGGTGAAAAGGGAACCCTCCTACACTGTTGGTGGGAATGTAAATTGATATAATCACTATGGAAAACAGTATGGAGTTTCCTTAAAAAACTAAAAATAGAACTACCATATGACCCTGCAATCCCACTACTGGGCATATACCCTGAGAAAACCATAATTCAAAAAGAGACATGCACCGCAATGTTCATTGCAGCACTATTTACAATAGCCAAGACATGGAAGCAACCTAAATGTCCATTGACAGATGAATGGATAAGGAAGATGTGGCACATATATACAATGGAATATTACTCAGCCATAAAAAGAAATGAAATTGAGTTATTTGTAGTGAGATGGATGGACCTAGAGTCTGTCATACAGAGTGAAGTAAGTCAGAAAGAGAAAAACAAATACCGTATGCTAACGCATATATATGGAATCTAAAAAAAACCCAAAATGGTACTGATGAACCTAGTTGCAGGGCAGGAATAAAGAGGTAGACATAGAGAATGGACTTGACGACATGGGGTGGGAGGACGAAGCTGGGGCAAAGTGAGAGTAACATTGACGTATATACACTACCGAATGTAAAATAGTTGGCTGGTGGGAAGTGGCAGCATAGCACAGGGAGGTTGGCTCAGTGCTTTGCGATGACCTAGAGGGGTGGGATAGGGAGGATGGGAGGGAGGCTCAAGAGGGAGGGGATATGGGGACATGTGTATGCATATGGGTGATTCGCTTTGTTGTGCAACAGAAACTAACACGGTATTGTGAAGCAATTATACTCCAATAAAGATGTATTAAAAAAATTAATACAAATAATCTAGATAAATTTGAGTTTTAAATCTTAGTGACTAAAAAAACTCATGGAAGTTATGTACTTTTTAAAAAAACTTTTATTTTATATTGCAGTATAGCCGATTAACAATGTTGTGATAGTTTCACGTGCACAGCATAGTGACTCGGCCATACATATGCATGTATCCATTCTCCCCCAGACTCCCCTTCCATCCAGGCTGCCACATAACGTTGAGCAGAGTTCCCTGTGCTATACAGTAGGTTCTTGTTTTTTATGCTTTTTAAATATAACAGCATGTACATGTTCCTAGACCTCATTTGGACCTTGCTTTTATTTTAAAACTTTTATTATGGAAAGTTACCAACACATGCAAAAGTGAGAGGGTTGTATAATGCAGGCCAGTCTAACAATGACCTACATATGGCTTATCCTGATCTGGCTCTGTTGTCTCCTGCTTCCCCACTCACTGGATGATTTTAAAGCAAATCATAGGCATTGTAACATTTTGTCTGTACATTCTTCATTTGGTCATTCAGTATGGACCTTGTTTCCTATTTTTTAAGGTCACTATATTTTACATCAGTGAAACGTGTGCTCTATGAAAATTTAAAATAATGAAATGTTATGTAACCATTAAAATGATATTTTTGACATGGGAAATTATCCTTCATAGTTTAAGATAATTAAAACCCAATGGAATGAATGTTCCGTCCTGTAACACATACAGAGTCAGAAAGGGTGTGTATCAGGTCGCAGTTTCTTCTTCTTTTTGCTCATTTTTCCTCTGTTTTTTTCAATAAACATGCATCATTTGTGTAACAAAAAGAAAAGAGGCAAAGGGTTTAAAGTCATTCATAAAGACAGTGTGATAGATTGGAAAAGGGATGTTGAATTCTACTAGTTAGGTTGTGGGATGATGTGCCAAAGAAGACGAAATGGCCACTGACGTGTGTGTGTGTGTGTGTGTGTGTGTTGGGAGGACGGTGGTCTCCTTAATCAAACTCAGTGGTAACAGGAGTAAAAGTGATGAAGATTTTTCAATTCAACACATGTTGTATGAAGCACCCACTTTGGACCAGGCATTGTGCTACTTGTTGGGATTACAACTATGAAACTAGAAAGGGAACAAACACATTAGACTCTTATTACTCCAAGCATGGTCCAGTGATCAGCATCACCTGGGAGCTTGTTAGAAATTCAGATTCTCAGGCCCCACCCCAGACTTACTGAATCAGAATCTGTTTGTAATAAACTCCGTGGGGGGTGGATTCAGATGCACATTAAAAGTCTAAGAAGTGCTGGGCTAGAGCAGGGCATCCTTGACTGCTGGGACTGTGTCTCATTGGTTTCTGCCTTCAGCCTCACTCAGAGCCTGTTCAGAGGAGGGAATGGTGGAGAGAGAGGTCAGGGGTATAAACTGGCACTTGAAGTGGGTTCCTGATGGACACATGTTGACCAGGTGAATGGATGATTGTCCTTACACACTGTTTCCACTCCTGCCCCACAGCCTTTCTGACTCACCACTGCCAAGGAAGCATCTTCAGACACCTTGGCTAGGCATTCGAGGCCCAGGACAGAATAGGCCTATTCTACTGGTCTCTTTATTCTTGAACTTCCATCCATCCTCTCAACACTGTGCTTTGTCCCCACCATCAGCAACTCAAAACATTGGTTCACATCTTCCATGTTCTTTAAAGCTCATATGCCATGCCATCTCCTTCAGGAAGCCTTCCAGGGATACATAACCAGCAGGATCTCTTCCTTCTCCATATTTTGGCAGGGCCTACCGTCGATGCCATTCACTGGTCCCTCATGCATGTGCTGCTGCAAATAACCTTAAGCTCCCACAGCCTCAGTCTCCTCACCTGTAAAATGGAAATCACAGTTTCTTCCTTACAGGGAGTCTTGAGGATAAGTTGAGAAGTGGATATACAGCACTTAAGATGATGTCTGTCCTAGTATATTATAGGAACTGTTCTAAGCTTATTAATATCAGAAAAACATTGAACTTCATGATAATTCTGTGAGGTAAGTACTATTATTTTCCTTATTTTACAGATGAGGAGACAGAGACACAGAACGATTGATGGACTTGCCCAAGGTCACCACAGCAAGTGAAGGGGAAAACAGAGGTAAGCCCAGGTGTCTAGGTGTCTACCTAACTCGGATGTACGTACTCTGGTTTTTTGTGTGTATGATAAGAACACAACATGAGATCTACTCTCTTAAAGTTTGAAGTGTACAATATGGTATTGTTAACTATGGGCACAATGTCGTATGGCAGAGCTCTAGAAGTTATTTGTCTTGCTTAACTGAAGCCTTATACCTGTTGAATGGCAACTCCCCATTTCCCTCTCCCCCAGCCTCTGGAAACCACCATTCTGCTCTCTGCTTCTCTGAGTTTGACTATTTTAGACGCCTCGTATAAGTGGAATTATACAGTATTTGTCTTTCTGTGGCTGGCTTATTTCACTTAGCACAACCTCAAGTTGTGTTCATTTTGTCTCACATGGCAGGATTTCCTTATTTTTCAAGGCCAAATAATATTCCTTTGTATGCATTTAGAAATTGGAACCCTTGTGGTTGGGAATGTAAAATGGTGCAGCTGCTATGAAAAATAGTATGGAGGTTCTTCAAAAAATTAAAAAGAGAACTACATATGATCCAGCAAGTCCACTTCTGGGTATTTGTCCCAAAGAATGGAAATCAGGATCTCAAAGATATATCTGTGCTCCTAAGTGTTCATTACAGCATTATTTACAATAGCCAAGATGTAGAAACAATCTAAGTGTCCATCAATGGATGAATGGATGAACACACTCTTAAATGCCTGCTTTTGGTGGTTACTCAGCAACAGGGCAGCAAAGATGGTTATTTCTGTCCCTCTGTCCCTGCCTCCCATTGCCTAGCCCTGACATATAGTTGCATAAATTGATGCATGTTGGTTACATGCTTTTCCTATCAGCAAGCTCATCTTTAGCAGCTGTGGTTTGGCTGGAAAAGGCACCCTCTCCATCCCCACTGGCCGGCTCAGATGTCTTGGGACAAAGACACATCCAGGTGTTCTTGTGAGGAGTTGTGGCCTTCTTCATGGCCTTTTCCGGCAGCAGACAGATGGTCCCAATATCTCACTGCCCACCCATAGCATTAGTGGTTCTTCCTGGTCCTCAGACCTGGCTAGATGATGGAAATCAGGAAAGAGTCCTGGATGTGGAGTTAGGAGACCTAGGTTAGGGCTCCTTGATTTAGATATTGCGTGCCTGTCATTTAAGCCTCTCTGAGCCTCATTACCTTATCTATAAGATGGGAGCACAATATCAGAGTCACAGGGTTGTTCTGAGAGTTCAACGGGAGCATGGAGAGAAGGACCCTTCAGACTACTGGTGTTCAAAGCGAAACCCAGTAGAAGGTGAGGACATTGAGTGCAGAATCCACAGGCAGGTTTTTTTTTTTTTCACACTTTTTGGCCACACCCCACGGCATGTGGAATCTTAGTGCCCTGACCGGGGATCAAACCCGTGCCCCCTGCATTGGAAGTGCAGAGTCTTAACCACTGAACCACCAGGGAAGTCCCCACAGGCAGTTATTGAAGGTAACTTTGTGTGTTCTTTCTTTTGCTTGAAATTAGATCCCAAACAGAGTTCTAATGACTAGTCTCCATAATTAATTTAAATAACTACATACTATATCCTTGAGCTGATGTGTCTCAATTACCATTTCTATTAGAAAACAATATATTGAACATCCTTAAGTATCTTTTTTTTTTTTTGACTTGTAATTTAGGATAAATTCCTAGGAGTGTGATTATGGGGGTGAGGTGGGGGGAATGTTATGCTCGCTTTTCTGATTCTTTGAGTGTATTTTCTCATTGCTCTCTTATAAATCTTACCATAACTTCACTAGCATTGGGTTTTTACTGTATTTTTTAAAATTAAAAAAAATGCCCACCTTTGTGTTTTTTAACAAAAAACACAGAGCAGGTATCACCAAGTCAGCTGAATACCTTTCCCATACTCATAATATTTCACTTATCACATCAAATGGTAAACAATTTATTGTTCAATCTTCCTCCCAGCCCCCACCCAGATGTGAGCCACAGGAAGTCAATCTATGCTCATCTTAAACAGCTGGAACATCGTAGGTTTACAGTCATTGTTTGTTGAAATCGTCTCTTTCGTCTTGCTGAACACCGTGGTCATCTTACAGTGTGTTGAAATAAAACTTAAAATTAGCTTTGCCCTGGGATGGTGAGTGTTGGATTGGAACCGAGGCTCTGTTGGACTCTGAAGTTCTAGGAAGTGGAATCTCAGGTTTATCAAAGTCTAGCTGCATTCCTAGGAGGAGGGGTGAGCGAAGCCTCCCAGCCTGATGTTTTGCAGAGGAAATCTGGGTCCATAACCCAGTAAACTGATTACAGATAAGATAGTTCCCATCAAAGGCTGATGCAGGCTTTGAGGGGTCGGCAATACACGTACCACATGATTTAATCAAATGCAGTCCCTGGTCTAAAGAGACAATGGCTGAAAATACTACCTGGATATTATTGCAAAGAGGGGGGCTGTTTGTAGATGAGGGTTTTTAGAAACTTATTTTAAGCTGAAAACCAGATGGAGATAAGGGCTCCGTTGATGAGGAGGCTGTGTGTGAAGAGTGCTTGTGCCGTGGTTTCTGGAGGGACGACGGAGGAGCTCCGGAGGCTGGTGGGAGGATGAGGGATGCCAGTCTGAGCTCTGTTGGATGGTACTTTGAAATAACAAAGAAGAGATGTTAGATATGTTACAGGAAAAGAAAAAAAAATAAAGCTGGGGAAGACTGGCTGCCAGGTACCAGGAAGCGTGAGGGGAGAGGGTTATGAGGGAAGGAGGGCACTTGTGGGGCATCTCCTGCTGGCTTGGGGAGTGGGGCACAGCCCTCTGCTTGAGACATCACCTCTGAGGTCACAGTGAGGGGGCGTGCAGAGGGGACAGGCAGCCTGCGGGAGGCCCCATGCATCTGCCTCAGCCAGTCACCCTCCACCCTGGCCTTCTAAGCCCTGGACTCCGTATACCAGCTGGGCTTTCGCCAAAACTCTCTTCAGTGGCTGCTTCACCTCCTTCTCTCTTTCCAACCCTTCATCTTTCTAGCTGCTGCCCCGAGTGAGTGACCTTTCAAAGAAATTCATCATTTCTCCCCTGAAACACATCACATCCTTCCCCATCCCTTCCATGAGGTCTCTTGGGTGTGGCATTCCAGGCCTCCCACGGCTATTCCACAGGGACCTTTCTTTTTCTCATCTCAGCCAAGTCACCCCACCCCAGGTTTCCTCCCCTTCAGGCTCCTGTGAGGGTTTCCTTTTCTCGGATCTATATGCTTTTGTATAAGTGATTCTATCATCCTGGAATTCTCTCCCCCGCTTGTCTACCTAGAAAATTCCCACTCATCCTTCAAGGCCCGGTTCAAATGCCCCCTGACTTACAGACACTTCTTTGTTCCCATTTTAACGCGAACAGAAATAGTTACGTTAAAGGAACGAAGATCTCACTACCCAATGGGATAAAAGGTGGAGAGCAAAAGGCATAGGAAAAAAGGACACGGACACAGAGTGCCTATTCTGTGCTTGGCAATTCACAGAGCTGGTCATATTTTGACATTTCTAAGACACTTAAGAACTCGAGGAAACTGTGGGCCCAGGTGGTGAAGTGACTCACTTGAGGTCACCCAGCTGGCATGGAGCAGAGCTGGGACTGGAATCCACATCTTCCAGACTCCAAGGCCCATGGACATTAGGTAGTGTCCTCAGAAGCCCTGAAAGTATGGTCTGGAGGCCCTGCTTATTCCCCCAGTGAGGATGGCAGTGGGGAAAGGAAGTCTAGACCTAGGCTCCAGACTTTGACACTCACCTGGTCCTTTCAACCTCAGTCTCCTCATCTGGAAAATGGGCATTTGGGCAAAATGACACTTAAGGTTTTTTCTTCCCACATCTGTAGTTGCTGTTGAAGTTGGTAAGATGAGATTAAAAATGGCCTAAACTGAGGACAGGGGCTGGAGGTCTGGCCCTAACTCTTTTAACTCCCTTCCTGTGTGACTTTCTGAACTCCTATTTGCCCATCTTACGATAGGGCACTTGGGTGAGATGTCCTCCAGGGCACCTTCTATGTCAAATATATGGTGCTTTAAGGCAAACCAGAGGCCCCAGAAATCTGTGATCTAACCCACCTGGTTTCTTCTAGTCTACATACAAGCTGAGTTGGGATGCTCAGTTATTTCCTTCCTCACAGTTAAATTCTTCAACTCTGGAAGGTAGGTGGATAGGTTAGGGTGGAAGCATATACTCTACCATGGGGATTAGAAGGCTTTGGTTTCTGTCCTGATTCTACTGCGATCTGTGTGAACATGGGTTAACTACTTTCCCTCTCTGAGCCTTCGGAGTTCCTTTTCCAGTGAAGAGGAAGTAGATAGTCTGGATGGGCTTTTTCAGCAAAACCATTATTGGATTTTGAATGGCATGTAGAGATTCTCCCATAGCACAGCCAAACACAAATAAGCCTTGTAAAGAAGAGGGACCCAGGAGGGTCTGGACTCCAGAAGTCATGTGGGATCTACCCAAACATGGTTCTGTCACAGCATCTGAGGGAGATCTTCTCCTCAGACTTAGCGAAGGCTTTGACATGGTATGTTGAGGGTGCCTGAGTCCACAGGGGCATAAGAACTGGATACCAACTTGGGTACAAAGCACCCCTTCCTCCTCACCAAGGATTCAAAAGACCATAAATATGCAGCGGGGGTAGAGAGAGAAGCGATCACTCAGACAACATTCCTCTTCTTTCACGTTCTGCAGATTCTCTTCCTTACGCTCAACACGGTTCTTGTCACACTCACTTTTCCCGCAAATATTTATTAAGCACCTACTCTGTATCCCGAGCACTCTCTTAGGTTGTGGGACTGCAGCAGAGAACAGAAGAGACCGAGATCCCTGCCTTGTGGAGCTTACTTACTGGTGGGGGAGACAGAAGATAAACCAGTAGACGGATCTAGAAGGTGGTGGGTGGTGATAAGTGCTGTGGAGGACAGTCTGTCAGGAAAGGGCAGCAGAGGTGCCTGCAGAAGCTCTTCTGAGGGGTGGCCAGGCAGGTGAGGTGAGGAGAACGAAATGAGGGAGTGAAGTGGGCAGGTGTCTGGTAGGAACATCTGTCTGCCTCTGCTTCTGAGCAGCTGGTCTTTATGTCTCAAGTGTTCAAGAAGATTTTAGGTTTGGAGGCTGCATCTTTTGTGTCTCTCCAGTATCCTCTCTAATAGCCAAATGCAACATGGTGGCTCTCTTGTATCTCTCTCCAGTCTGATCCCTCAGTTTCTGTTTCTTTGAGGACTGTGGTCTGCCTGAGAGATAGGTATTCTCACTTTGCCTGAGGCAGTGGCCATGTCTCGTTTGCAGTCTGGGCTGAAGCAGATTCTCCTTTGGACACCATGACACGCTCTGAGAGACACCATTTTACTCCCCCTGGAAACGGTGTTGCAGGACTTGATGCCTGATCCCTTCATGCCCAATGTCATGAGGATTTCAAAGTGAACCTTGCAGAATTAACTCATTAATGATCATTAAATATTTGGGGTGAGTCAGTGCCTGACAAATGGCTGGGGTGGAATGACTGAAGCAGGAGACTTCGGCACATGAACGAGGACTCTTCTCATCTGCACGCCTGGTTGCTGGGAGCGGGGACACCCCACGTCATGACAGGAATGCTCATCAGGAGAGATCGCAATCCAAGTGCCAGGTATTTGGCTCTCGTGTTTGTCAGTGATTCATGAAGTGATTATCAACATTCAAAACCACTTCATGAATCAACCAGGAGCTGGAAAAAGATTTAACCATAATGAGCTCACTTCCCTAGAAAAAGGACCCAACCCACTGGTGGGTCAAATAGTTGCCGTGGCTTAGACTTCACGGCCTCCCTTCCTGCCACCTCCTCACTTCTGACGGGCTCATTTCAGGCCTCATTATGCTTTGTCGCTTTGCGGTCTAACCAAGAGCTGTCACATCCAGGAACCTCACAGGTGGTGGATTCAGAGTCCTTCTTTGTTCAGCTGGGAAGTGGGCATCTCTTGGGTCTGTTATGAGCTGAATTGTGTCCCCTCTCGTACACAGTCCATGAGTTGAAGTCCTAACCCTAGTACATCAGAATGTGACAGTGTTTGTATGGGTTGGCCAAAAAGTGCCTTCGGTTTTTAAGTAAAAATAAAAGACACATTTTTCATTTTCACCAAGAACTTTATTGAACAACGTATTCACCCTTTTGTTCCATTACCTTCTGCCATTTTTCAGGCAACTTCATAATTCCATCTTTCCAAAACTTTTAATCTTTTTGAGCAAAGAACTGTTCTAGGTGCCTTTTACAGTCTTCCAGGGAATTGAAATTTTTTCCATTAAGAGAATTTTGTAAAGACTAAAATAAATGGAAATCCGAAGGTGCAATGTCTGGTGAATATGACAGATGAATCAGAACTTCGCTGTAACCGTTTTTGCCTGGTCATAAAAGAAACATTCAGTCTTGCCTTATCCTGATGGCAGATTATGCATTCTCTGTTGACTAATTCTGGACGCTTTTCGTCGAGTGCTGCTTTCAGTTGGTCTAATTGGGAGCAGTACTTGTTGGAATTAATCGTTTGGTTTTCTGGAAGGAGCTCATAATAGAGGACTCCTTTCCAATCCCACCATATACACAACATCACCGTCTTTGGATGAAGACCGGCCTCTGGTGTGGTTGCTGGTGGATCATTTCGCTTGCCCCACGATCTCTTCCGTTCCACATTACCGTACAGTATCCACTTTTCATTGCCCGTCACAATTTGTTTTGAAAACGGAATGTTTTCGTTACATGTAAGTAGAGAATCACATGCGGAAATACAGTCAAGAAGGTTTTTTTTGCTTAACTTATGTGGAACCCAAACATCAAAGCGATTCACATAACCAAGCTGGTGCAAATGATTTTCAACTCTTGATTTGGATATTTTGAGTATGTTGGCTATCTTCCGCGTGGTGTAACGTTGATTGTTTTCAGTGAATGTCTCGATTTGATCGCTGTCAACTTCAACTGGTCTACCCGACCGTGGAGTGTCGCCCAGTGAGAAATCTCCAGCACGAAACTTCACAAACCACTTTTGACACGTTTGATCAGTCACAGCACCTTCTCCATACACTGCACAAATCTTTTTTTTGTGTTTTGGTTGCGTTTTTACCTTTCTTGAAATAATAAAGCATAATATGCCAAAAAAGTTGCTTTTTTTCTTCCATCTTCAATATTAAAATGGCTACACAGGGGACTTCCCTGGTGACGCAGTGATTAAGAATCCGCCTGCCAACACAGGAGACACGGTTTCAAGCCCTGGTCCAGGAAGATCCCACATGCCGCGGAGCAACTAAGCCCGTGTGCCACAACTACTGAGCCTGAGCTCTAGAGCCTGTAAGCCACAACTACTGAGCCCGTGTGCCACAACTACTGAAGCCCATGCGCCTAGAGCCTGTGCTCTGCAACAAGAGAAGCCACCGCAATGAGAAGCCCATGCGCCGCAACTAGAGAAAGCCCGCTTGCAGCAACAAAGACCCAACGCAGCCAAAAATAAATAAAATTTAAAAAAATTTTTAAAAAAATTGCTACACAAATTTCAACAATTTTGATAAGTCTTTTTAAAAATGCATGCTGATATGACAGCTGTCACATACAATCTAACAAAATTGTTTTGAATGAAGTTAAAGACAATTAAGTGCCACCAGAGTCATCTTATGGAAAAAACCGAAGGAATATTTTGGCCAGCCCAATAGATAAGGCCTTTAAAGAGGGGATTAAGGTAAAACATATGGGTGGGCCCTAATCCAATAGGACTGGTGTCTTCATCAGAAGAGGAGATTAGGCCACAGACACACACAGAGGAAAGACCATATGAAGAAACGGGGAGAAGATGGCCATCTTCAAGCGAAAGAGAGAGGTCTCAGAAGAATTCGACTCTACCAATACTTTGCTTTCAGATTTCTAGCCTCCAGAGGCGGCCCTAGCTTACTAATACAGGGTTCTTGAGTGCATATGTCTCTTGGGAAGCTTTGGGGCACCCAAACTTTATTGACAGGGTTACATTGGCAAGGCACCTTCTCTGGAGGCTATTTAATTCCTTCTCATAGAGGCTCATTACCTTTCTCCCCACAGCCCTGGAATTGGCTGTCCTTTGACACTGATACCTGCCAGAAGGAAGCCCATTTGGACACCTCAGGCTGCTGGGGGCTTTCTTACTACTGGGCTGGTTTCCCCATTGTCTTAGCTTGGTTCTTCCTAAAAGTAGATCCTAAGACAGAGATGGGTACATGAGGTTTATCTGTGATGCGATCCCAAAATGCACTGTGAGGGAGTGGGGAGGCCAGACAGGGAAGAGAGCAATGCTAATAATTGGGTCCATTCTCACTGGGGACCCTCTGGAGAGTGTGTGGAACACACCTAGGATTGTCTCACCGAGGGGCAAGGGAACTGAGGCATTTATCCACCAGCTCTTACCCCTCATTGGCTGAGGGTCTCATTGGTAACTCCCCTGCACTCTGGCTTATTTTTTACGCGGGCCAAGCATGCTCCTGCAGCCAGCAAAAACCCTCAGGCAGAGAGATGCAGGGAGATGCTGCCGTGTGTAGGAATGTTGGCAGTGACCCCTAGGGTGGGCCGAGGGCCTCTGTAGCAGCACCCGAGGGCCAGTTGCACCAAGCCCTTTCCTCTCCAGACCTCCCCTTCTGTGGGCTCCAGCATGTTCTGCCCTCGCCCACCCAAATGCAAAGTACTCTCTCTGGCTGAGCTTTCACCTCCTTTCCAAGAGGCATTTGCTCCGTTAATACCCAGCATCCATTTCAGAGGCGTCACTTCAGTAGAGCCACTTCTCTTCCTTCGGACTCACCACTCACCTAGATGAAAGGCAGAGTCTCGCAGAAACCACAATGAAAGGATTCCTCAGGCAGCTTTCCTTTCTGTTGAAAGGACGGCTCCATCTCCCAGATCTCTGCATCCCATTGCTTCAGAGAATCCCGGGTGAGCTGGCGGCAAGCAGCGGGGTGGAGAAGTATTTCTGGAGCAATCGCTATCATTTCTCAAATGGCCCCATTTGGAAATGGCACCTTTCTGGGTTCTTTTCTGCTGGCCCCTTTAAAGGAGATTGTACTATAAATTCAAGAAGGCTGTGCTCTCAGAATGGTTCAATAAGTGTTTTGACATAGCCTCTAGGCTTCCAGGGTTGAGGGCTGGGGGAGGTGTCCCAAATGTCATTTGTGGAGGCCTGGAGAGTGTGACAAGAGGAGCATGGAGGGAACAGGGGTGGCAGGGGTGTGGTGAGGAGCTTGATGAGCCAGCCACACTTGGATGACCAGGCAGATGTTGGGTACCTTTTATGGAGCTGGAGAAGTCAGGGAGAGGGGCTGGCTCTGGGGCAAGGACGAGGAGCCCAGCTTTGACCTGCTGAGTGTTGGGTGTCAGGGAGAGGCAGGCCAGATGGATGGGGTCCAGCACAACTGCCCATCTTCCTTGTGCCCTGCCTGCCAGCCCTGCCTGAATTTCCTTTCTTTGTATTATGGCATCACCTCCTTCAGATCCTGGCATCATCTCCAACTTCTTGCCTTGCCCTGACGATTCTCTGTCTGCTTCCCAGTGAGGCTGGATGATGCTGTGGAAGGAGCATCCAATCTGGAATCAGGCGAAGCTGCACCCGAAGCTCCGCGCTATCGCTCCGGAGTTCTGGAGTCTGGAGCAGCCATGGGCCTCCAGTTTCCTCTTCTCTCCAGGGTCTCTGCTCCGTAGTCACCTCCGCGGAAGGGCAGCCCCTGGCACCCTAGCTAACACAGGAGCCGCCCCATCATACTCTATCCCTCACCTTGCTTATTTTTCTCCAAGGCTGTTACTGCCACCTGACATTTAAATGTTTGTGTTTACTTGTCTATTGTGTGTATGTGTCTCACCACGTTGTAGGCCGTGTGATGACAGAAACATCTGTAAATATTGTAAAATACTGCTCACTGCTGTACCACTCAGTGTACAAAGCTGCCTGGCACGTAGTAGGTTCCCCGTCAATTTTTATTGAATGAGTGAGTGAAATAAATAAACCTCTCAAGATTGTAGATGTGAAGAGGCCAAGTGTGTGCCCTCAAATACAGAAGACAACTTTTGGGATCAAGGATCCATCTTACCAGGAAAAAATAAGACTGATCCCCTTCTAGCTCGTTTGCAATAGAAAAGGCCTACACGAAGCACACACCAAGCATTCATTTGATCAGCTGGACTTACTGCACCAGCGTGTCGAAGGTAATATTTCATTGGATTTCACCCTGTATTTGAAAGCAAAACAATTCGCATTTGAAAGTCTCATTACTAGCATCTTCCCTCCAAATCCATTAACGGCGTGAGTGTTTCTGGCAACCGAGATCACCTCGGATTATAGTATGAAATGCAACTCTGGGGAAAACTGTATATTTCAGTATGTTCGTACCATTCAATTGTCAAATATTCACACGGTTATGATTCTCAAAGAAAGCATACAATGTAGGGAAATTGGTAACAAAATAAAAGCTCCGGGATGTATTGAGAGAAGGCGGCCAAAGGATTCCTCCCTGACATAGCTAATCCCAGGGACGGGAAATTAAAAACCACGCCAGAATATCAATGCCTTACACAGAGGATGGCTTGCTTTTCTTGAGTGAGATTCCAAGTCTCAGCCCACATGGAAATCAAGGACTTCTTCACTGGACCTTCAGGTCTCCTGCAACCACCCTTTCCCCATCCCACAGACAAGAGATTCCTCTCCTCCTACCTAGACTCACTGCATCAGCTAAATCTGGCTGTTCACTAATCCCCAAATCCACATGGCCATCCCTGTCTTGGTGAACTTGGATGACATCATTAGATGACATCATTGGATGACGCCATTAGGGCTGGAGAGGTTCTGTAAGATTGAAAATGAAAAACAAAAAATGAAGGTTGGGGTTCTGTAGTCAAAAGAATTGGGAACCACAGCATATGTTATCTTCCTCTCGGGGCTTCCCAGTTCACCCAGGCATGGTCAAGGCTCTGAGATGTCCCATGGTCAAGAGACTTGTTTATATTTATTTAACTTAGCATTGTCCCAAATTAGCTGGCTCTGCAGGCTTTAATTTGACCATATGAAATAGTCAAGTTCTATGGAAAACTAGGGTACAAATTGAAATCCCTTGTACCTCCCACAGATGAGGCAACAAACAACAGGGAAGCTGTCAAAGTGCCTGATGACTTCGCTAGTCAGTGGCAGAGCCAGGAAAGACTGGACACCAGGGACCATGACACCCAGTTAAGGACTCCTCTACTGCTCTCCCTTAATTCGCTTCAATTCAGTAAAATTCCACCGCATCCCATCCCATCCCATTCACTCCACGAATATTTCTTGAGCACCTGTCATGGCCAGGTACTGTCCTGGGTGCTGGAATACACAAAACACATGAAACTGGGCCATACAGAATCCAACTTTGCCCCCACAGAGTTAAGAGTCTAATTTGGAGCTTCTCATCATTTTCTTCCCATCTTCTCTCCCTCCCCCTCCCCTTCCTCCTCTCAGATCATGCTTTACTCTGAACAAGATAAATGGCCCTCAGGCTCCACTTAAATTACATCACTGCCTGGGTGAGGACCTTGATTGATTCCTTTTTCTTCTCTCAGAACAGGTTTAGCCTGTGGGACCCTGAGCTCTGTGACAGCAGGGCCTGTGCTGGTCTCTCTCACTCTGCTGGGCAGAACCTCTGGCTCATAGTAGGTGCTCAGTTCATACCCGTCCCATGGCTGATGGCTGAGTGTTTGTCAGTCCTGCAAGACATCCTCGGACCTTACATTCTTAGCTTCGCCGCTCGGCCTGAAACCCTGCGTCCATGGAGGATAGTAGTCCCGATGTGCTCTCCACACGGCACCACATTCCTTCCCTTGTGATTTTCCTTGAACCTGTCCTCCAGCAACATTCAGTCCCTCCCAGGTTGATTTGAATCTATATCCAGCTCAGTTGCTCACCTCTTCTAGAAAGACTTCACTGAATTCCTTCCTTCCTTCCACCCTCCCTTCCTTTCCTATTCTTCGTCAGGCATTATGCTAGGCCCTAGGAAAAGAAATAGGGATCTTGAGTAATCCCTGTCTTTGAGGATCTCATGGTCCAGTGGAGAAGACAGACAAGTGATTAATCATAATGCAGCATAATTTTGCCATGACACAGGCACTCACAAGCTGCCAGAGGTCTACAAATGGAGAGTCAACTCGTGTGGAGTCAGGAAGGGCCTGTAGAAAAAGGGGATGTACTAGCTGATCCTTGAAGTAAAATACGAAGTGAGACAGCAGGAAACTTGCTGGTTGGTGGAGAGGAAGGGAGTAACAGACATAAGAGCTGCAAACCAGGGATATCACATCTAAATTTCCCAGCGAAGGCTGGGGACCTAATCACCTCTACATGTTATTTGGGGTCAGACCTCAAATTGAGCCCCAGTTTTGTGATTTCCTCTTCTTAGACAAGTTACTTAGTTCTAGTTCATCATTTATGAAATCAGACTATTCTTAGCACAAGATTGACACATAGTAGGTGCTCAGTAAATGTATGTTGAACAAATGCATGAATATTTCCCTAACAGTTTTTATTGTTGAAAGTATTTAAAGTGATGAAGTTGCTTGTCATGTGTTAGTTGTTTCTCTCTCTATATTTCTTCCCTGAGGGATGTATAGAGAGGACAGGACATTGTCTAAGACTTGAGAGGAGCTGTTTCCTCCCAAGAAGATTCCCTAACTTCCATTAGCTCCTCTTTCTCGCCCCCAACTTCAGCTTTGAACTTTCTATTTAAATATAGATTATAAGCTAAATGGAGCCTCCTCCACCCCTAAATTTTTCTGAGTAAAATGTATTCCATGCAGCCGCACAAGTGTTGGCAATGACCCCTTTAAAAATTTCCAGGTGATCAGATTTTACTAAATTCTGGCTTTTTCTTGCTTCATTCTCCTGACCTCTTGCCCTGCACTAAACAAAATCTTTGGGGCTTCCCTGGTGGCTCAGTGGTTAAGAATCTGCCTGCCAATGCAGGGGACATGGGTCCAGGAAGATCCCACATGCCACGGAGCAACTAAGCCCGTGTGCCACAACTACTGAGCCCGCGAGCCACAACTACTGAGCCCGCATGCCACAACTACTGAAGCTTGCGCGCCTGGAGTGCGTGCGCCGAAACAAGAGAAGCCACCGCAATGAGAAGCCCGCGCACTGCAATGAAGAGTAGCCCCCGCTCACCGCAACTAGAGAAAGCCCACGCGCAGCAGCAAGGACCCAGTGCAGCCAGAAATAAATAAATAAATTTATTAAAAAAAAAAAATCTTTCTGTGTCTCGATCCCCTGTCAGTGGCTGGCTACTCCCCCCCCACCACCGCCCCCCACTCTCATTTTCTCCTATAATGAGTTGTTCCAATGTGCTCGGCTACCCCTGAAGTAGAACCATATTTTAGGAATTCCCTTTGTCTCGGCAGAAACTGGGAGGGCACCGGTGGCAGAGGACAATTGGCATTTTCAAGTAAATAGCTGTGCCAATCACTGCGTTTGGTGTCTCATTTTCGGTATCCCATTTAATCCTAACCGTGACCGTGGTTGTGGGAATTCAAAGTTCAGGCTTCACCCTGACCAGTTAAATCAGAAACTTAGGGTGGGGTCTAGACATTGGTATTTTTGAAAAGTGCTCCAGGCCATTCTAATATGCAGGCAAAGTTTTAAATTACTGCCTTACACCAGGCTGCCTCTCAGAAAGTGTCTTTCGGAGACTTTTAGGAGCCATCAATATAAATGATGATGAGGATGAAAGTATACTTGGAGTGAGGCCATTGGTTGTGGTCATAACTTTGTTCTCAGGCAAGAACAAGTAGGTTCTTCAGGGAATAATCTAGTCAATCAAAAATACTCTTTGAGCCTTTTGCCCAAACGTAAGGGAACCTGGAGTGCTAACAGTGGTAATACCCGGGGGACATTTCACAAAGTAACGCAGGAAGGAAGTCTAGCATGAATAGCTTTCCCATATAACAAGGGAGAGTTTTCATGTAGCACACAGCCTAAGAGTTGTGTTCAAGGTGCCAAAACCTTAAGATCTGCACGTAAGATCCACCACTGCAGAGGATCACAATTCAATCCAGGAAGATATTGTGTGCATTTTGCAGATCCCACACTAAAAGGTTTAGCAATTCCCTTTATTGAGATTAACAGACAGATCTTCTTACAGGAAGTAATTGGTCTATAGTCTATTCCTTTGTATGTGAGACATGGACAATTTTGATATTGTTTCAGATTAATTTCCCTGAGCTACATGTACCTGAGGGTTCCACTAATTCTTTGGTGGGGGGAATTGGTACTAGAAATGTACAGCAGTGATGTTGGCTATTAGTTGTAGTTTGTCTGATGCATATTTGTTAACATAAATCCGATACTAAACTCTTTTAATGCTTTCCATATTGTGGATTCAGTCATTTCCTGTCATTATGTTATTAGTAAAGGAATCCCTCCAGGTTTGTAAAGATGGATAAGCTTAGCTGAATATGTGTCCAAGTTCTCTAACCCTCAATGGGAAAACTAGGCAAGCAGTGCCATTTCACAGAATATAGGAGAAATATATTCTTTTGGGGAGAGCACCTAAAATAAGTGTACCCCGATCTTGCACCCTTTAGGGTGGAAAAACTGGTGTGTTAAAAGTCCACAGTCAAATCACAGTACAATTAACTATAGACATACAAATACAAAAGTAGAGATACAAATGGATCCCAGAAAAATGTAAAAAAAAAAAATCCTGTATTTCTCCTTGGAATCATTTCAACTACACAATGCAATGATTAAGAGCACGGACACTGAAGCTAGGCTTCTAGGGTTTAAATCCCAGCTCTGCCACTTACTACCTGTGTGACCTTGGGCAAGTCGCTTAACTTCTCTGTGCCCCATATTCCTCTTCCTTGAAATGGAGATGACAATAGTACCTACAATCAGAAGGTTGCTGTGAGGATTAAATCTGTTAATATTTCTAACACATGTAGAACAGTGCCTGGCACATAATAAATGCTATATATGTGTTTGTTAAATATAAACAGATGAACTCCCACCAGCATTTCTCAAATTTCAATGTGCACATGAATCACATGGGGATTTTGTAGTAATGCAGACTCTGTAGGTCTGGGGTGCGGCCCAATATCCTGTATTTCTAACAAGCTCCCAGGTAACGCTGAGGCTGCTGGCTCATGGCCACGCTTTGGGTAGTGCGGGGTCTATGTGCTTCAGCTTGATGGGGGAGGGAAGGATTCAGGTGTGACTCACTCACTCTATTTAACTTGCTCTCCAACAGCTGTGGGTGGTTGAAGGTGAACTCTTGGAGTCAACCTCTTGCAGTTGCTACAAGAGGTTAAGCCCTTTAATGCTCACGCTTGTTACTCTAGGACCCAACCACTTTTAATCACCAATGACATTCAATCATTTGGCTTCACTTTGAATAAGAGAGTGGTGAGGGGTGGAGAGTCAAATACCACTAATGGAGCATCTTAGAGACCAGCCAGTGTCTCCCCTTGTGAATATGGGCCTCTCCATGGTAAGTTTCTTGGGAGTTACTATGCAAAAATGGTCCATCTCATCTCTGATTCGAGCCACCTCAGCAACTGCTCGTTTTGTGATCCTGCTTTGATAATTTCCAGGCCCATGGAAGAGACATGGGGGAGAGATGAGACCACCCCTCACACCACTGAGAAAAATGGTTCACTCCCTACAATCAAACTAACATTCTGGTTATTTGTTTTTTGAATGCATCTTCTACAGTTAGCTTAAATTTGCCATCCACCAATTAAGTTGATGTAAGTTTATTTCATTGCCTCTTGATACACTGCCATATTTAAAGCATCTGAAAATGGTTTCAGGAAAACTAGAGCCCAAAGCATAGAAAAGGCCCGATTTGTTGAGCTAAAAGAACTCAGGGTGAATCAGAGAACGATCTGTGCTGTGGTCGTGTTTATTGCGTCCTATTACAGCTGCCAGCTCAGCATTCAGGGGCTCTCCTGTCTATCCTTGGCCACCTGGGCCTCAGGTGGGTGACTGTGCCTACTTGGTAGGTGGTAAAGACAGACTGTGGACTTATGACTTGGCTGACCAACTGTACATGTTTAAGAAAGTGTTGCAAACTTACTAGAAAATTAACATATTTTTCAAAGTAAGCATGCCTAAAAAAAGGGAAGGAGAAATTACTTAAAGCAATCATAGATAACATTGAAAAATGAATCATTAGCAAAAACCAAATTTTTACAGAAAACAAATATTTCACCATGATATGGTACCTTTCATTGATGCCCACCCATTATTAATCACTGCTTAACTGCACCCTCATATTTTCTCAGGCTCTTGTATATGCTTTTTTTCCCCCGTATCTTCTTCTTTAAAAAATGTTAGCTCCTTACTTGTTTAATTGACATATAATTAATAGGCAGTGAAATGCACAGATCTTAAGATTACAGTTTAACGAGTTTTTGCAAATGCATGTTGCCACGTAACCCACATCTCTGTCAAGACACAGAACATTTCCATCGCCCCCAAAACATTCTACCTGCTCCTTCCAGACCATCCTTCCCCCACCCACTTCCTCCTGGCTCTCAGGAAAACATTGCTCTGATTTCTTTCAACAGATTAATTTTGCCTGTTCTAGAACTCCATATAAATCAGATTGTGCAGGATGTATTCTTTTGTAGCTGGCTTTTTTCAGCATCATGTCTTTGAGGCTCATTTGTGTTGTTGCATGTATCAGTAATTCATTCCTCTTTATTGCTGGGTAACTTCTGTTGTATGATTATAACTCCGTTTTTTATCCCCTCACCTGTTGAAGGACATTTGGGTCATTTCTAGTTTTTGGCTATTATGAACAAAGCTGATATGGATATTCTTATTCAGCTCTTATTGTGCACATTGTCATTTCTCTTGAGTAAATACAGGCAGACTTCATTTTATTGCACTCAGCTCTATTGTGCTTCGCAGGCACTGGGTTTTTTACCAATAGAAGGTTTGTGGCAGCCCTGCAGCAAGCAAGTCTGTTGGCGCCATTTTCCCAATAGCATCTGCTCACTTCATGTCTCTGTGTCACATTTTCGAAATTATTGCAACATTTTAAGCTTTTTCATTATTATTATATTTGCTATTGCACTCTGTGATCAGTGATCTTTGATGTTACTGTTGCAAAAAGATTATGCCTCACTGAAGGCTCAGATGATGATTAGCATTTTTTAGCAGTAAAGTATTTTAAAACTAAGGTATGTACCTTGCTTTTTTAGACATAGTGGTATTGCATACTTAATAGACCACAGTATAGTATAAACGTAACTTTTTTTTGGCTACTGCAAAAAAGTTTATTGTTTACGTTTGGTCCACCGCTTGGGAGAGGGCTCCAGGGTGGTTGAAAAGCTGCCTAGTGGCTGCAGAGAAAGACTTCAGGCAGAAGCCTTCACCAGGGGGATGCCAGAGGGGCTCCTCAAAGGCTGCTGGGCTCTGGAGGCTCCTGGTCGTGCTCGAGGGTGAGCCTTTGGGAAGAGATACTGGCGCAGCCCAGCCTAGGGACCAGGCAGCCCGCGGAGGTTGGTCATGTGGTCACTCATCTTCTTGATGAGTTTCACCTGCTCATCCAGGAAGCGGCTCTCCCGGAAGTCGCGGAGCTGGGGGTCTGCGCCGGCAGAACCCAGGGCACGCAGATCCAAAAGGGCCTGGTTCAGGTTCTTCTCCAGGACCATGGCGGCTTCCATAGCGTCCTGGGTTTTACCCCACTCATCCTGGGATGGCTTTTGCAGTCCTGGAAGAGGGCACGGCTGCTGCGCTGGTTTTGCATCTTCAAGAGACGCTCAGAAAAAAAAAAAAAACAAAAAAAAACGCTCAGAGCACTCCAGCTTCTCCTCGGCCAGTTCGCGGACAAAGTGGCCCACGCTTCCAGAGCCGCATTGTCGCGTTCGAAATAGAAGCCCAGAGAGAGGTAGGTGCGGGAGGCCGCAGATGCACATAGACCAGGTAGCGGATGGCAGCCTCCGCCTGGGTGAAATAATTCTGATGAATCTGGGAGCTCATGGTTGACGGGCAATTAGGAGCTAAGCTCAAAAAATGGTGTTGGCTGGTCCCGGAGGCTGAGAATAGCTGTAGAGGTTGGTTCTGAAGGTGACTACTGGAAAAAAGGTTGGAGGGTGGTCGGAAGTTGGAGGAGGAGGGTGTCCCTGGGTCTCTTCTGTCCAAACATTGTTGAAGCAAGAGACAGATCCGTGGACCACTGAGTGCACTGCCTTACCTGCGTCGGGAAACCAAAAATTTGTATGACTTGCTCTACTGAGATACGGGCTTTATGGTGGTGGTCTGGAACTGGACCCGCAATATCTCTGAGGTACGCCTGTAGGTAGAAGTGGAATTTCTGGGTCCTAGGGCAGGTGAATGCTTAACTTTATGGGGAACTGCTAGACGGATTTCCGAAGTGGCCATTTTGCCTTCCTGATGTTATTGTACCAGAGTCCTGTAGCTCCACATCCTTACCAGAATTTGATGTTGCCAGTTTTTAAATGTCAGCCATTATAGTGTGTGCGTAATTGTATATCATCTTTGTTTTAATTTGCATTTCCTTGATGACTGATGCTGTTGAGCCTTTTCTCCATGTGCTTATCGGACACTCGTGTATTTTTATAACAGATTTTTTTTTTTTGACCACGTGACATGTGGGATCAAACCCGTGCCCCCTGCATTGGGAGCACGGAGTCTTAACCACTAGACCACCAGGGAAGTCCCTCATGTGTATTCTTCAGTGAATTGCCTGTTCTAGACTTTTTACTCATTTCAAAAATTGGGTTGTCTTTTTATGATTGAGGTTTGAGAAGTTCTTTGTATATTTTAGATCCAGAGGCTTGTCAGATATATGTTTTGTGAATATATTTGTGAATTTTCACCTGATCTGTGCCTAGCGTAATAATGTCTTTTCATAAATTTTTAAAATTTTGAGAAAATCTAGTGTATCAGATTTTCCCCTTATGATGAATGCTTTTTCATTCCTGTCTGAGAAATCCATATCCACTTCAAAGTTGCAAAGATATTCTCATTTGGTTTCTTTTGGCAGTTTTATTGTTCTAAGCTTTTATACTGATATGTATGATCCATGTTGAATTAACTTTTGTGTATGGTGTAAGGCAAGAGTTACAGTTAATTTTTACCCCTTATAGATTTGCCCCAAGCGGTTTGTTGCAGTATTGTTTATTGAAAAAACCTGTGTTTTCCCTCATTGAATTGCTTAGGTTCCTTGACCCCAAATCAGTTGGTTATATAAGCATGGATCTTTCTGGACACTGTTCCACTGATTTATGTGTCTTCCATTACCAACACCACAGTGTCTTGATTACCATGGCTTCATAATAAGTCTTGAAATCTGTGAGTGTAAGTCCTTATCTTACTCTTTTTCAAGATTGTTTAGCTTTTCTACGTTCTCAAGATGTTTTTAAAATCATCCAATTCTAAAAATAAAAGTTAAGATTTTGTAAAATTAAGGTTTAAATACATTGAAATGCACAGGTCTTACAAACATATATACCCATGTAAGCCACACTTTTATCAGTACATTTCGATAACCCCAGAAAGCTCCATTGTGGCCTCTTGTCATTCTGAGTTCTCAGAAATCCTACTGTCCTGATTTCTATCATGTTTTGCCTTTTCTAGAACTTCTTGGAAAGGAAATAAAGCAATGTGTATGTTTGTGTGAAGACTTCTCTCTCAGCATAATACTTTTGCTTTGTCTATCAGTGGTTTGTTCATTTTTATTGCTGAGTATTATTCCACTGAATGAATACAACACAATTTGTTCATTCTTTCACCTCTTGATGAACACCTGGGCTGCTACCAGTTTTTGGCTATTGTGAATAAAGCTGCTATGATTAAGTTTTTTTTTTTTTTTTTTAAAGTACAAGCATATTTATTTATTTATTTATTTATTTTTATTTATGGCTGTGTTGGGTCTTCGTTTCTGTGCGAGGGCTTTCTCTATTTGCGGCAAGTGGGGGCCACTCTTCATCGCCGTGCACGGGCCTCTCACTATCGCGGCCTCTCTTGTTGCGGAGCACAGGCTCCAGACGCGCAGGCTCAGTAATTGTGGCTCACGGGCCTAGTTGCTCCGCGGCATGTGGGATCTTCCCAGACCGGGGCTCGAACCCGTGTCCCCTGCATTGGCAGGCAGATTCTCAACCACTGCGCCACCATGGAAGCCCTATGATTAAGTTTTGTAAAAGACTTTTTGTGGATAGGTGTTTTCATTTTTCTTAGGTAAATACCTTAGAATGAAATTGCTGGCTGTGGACTAAATATATGTTTAATACTTTAAGAAACTGCCATATTTATTGCGTGGGTTGTTTTTTATTGTAGAAGATACAGAGAGAGAGATAGATAACATATATCTCTATATACCCTTTGTCAGATTTTATGAATATTTTCAGTTTACAGCCTGCTTAATCATTTAAAAATGTGTTTTTGATAAGCAAAAATCTTTTTTAAAATAGCATTTTGATAAAGTTCAACTTCTCAGTTTTCTAATGGTTACTGAATTCTATACCCTATCTACAAAAGTTTATCTAGCCCAAGTTCACAAAAATATGTTCCTCGTTTTCCTCTAGACATCTTATAGTTTTTGCTTTTATGTTTAGGTCTATGTATCCTGTGACACTGATAAATTCACTTAGTTCTATAAGTTTTTGTTTTGGATTCCTTAGGATTTTCTATGTACACTGCTGTGTAGTCTGCAAATAAAAGTAGTTTCACTTTAAATTCCTTTTATATGCCTTTCATTTCTTTTTCTTACTATACTGCCTAGAACCTCTATGCAACACTGTACTAGAATTGGTGAGAGTGGACATTCCAGCCTTTTTCCTGATCTAAGTGAGAAAGCATTTAATATAATGTTAATTGTAAGCTTCTCATAGATAATATTAGGTTTAAGTAGATTTCCTCTGTTTCTAGTTTGAGAGGTTTTTTTCTTCTCTAAATTGTCAAAAGATTTTTCAGCACCTGTTGAGATTATTATACCTCTCCCCCACCCACCTTATTCTATTAATGTGACAAATTATGTTAGTTGGTATTTGAATGTTAACCAACCTTGCATTCCTGTGATAAATCTCACTTGGTCATGTTGTGTTGTATTTTGTAATATTTTGTGCGGTTTGATTTGCTAATATTGTGTTAAGGATTTTTCATAAAATGTTCATGAGGCATTTTAGCCTGCAGTTTTTTTTTCTTGGATGTTTTTATCTGGTTGTGACATTAGGTTTATGCTAGTCTCTTACAGTGAGGCTGAAATTGTGTTCCCCTCCTCCAGGTTTATAAAGTGGTTGTTTAGGATTGGCATTATATCTTCCTTAAATGTCTGATAAAACCACCAGGACAGCCATCTAGATCTGGAGTTTTCTTTGTGGGAAGATATTTAATTACAAATTCACTTTCTTTAATAGATATATGGTGATTTAGATTTTCTACTTCTTGAGTCAATATTGGTAATTTGTGTGTTCCAAGGAATTTATCCAGTTAGCCTGAGTTTTCAAATTATGAGAATGAAGTTAATAATGTTTTGTCATTATCATTTTAATGTATGTGGAATCTGTAGAGATATGTTCTCTTTCATTTCTGGTATTGATTATTTGTGTTTCACTCTATTTCATCAGTCTAGCTGGAGTTTTATCAATTTTATTAAATTTCTCAAAGAACCCACTTTTGTTGCCATTTTTCCCTGACGTTTTGATTATTTCCTTTTATATCATTTGCCATTCTTTATTATTTTTTCTTCTTCATACTTTGAGTTTAATTTCCTCATTTAAAAATCTTTTTAGGTTGAAGCTTAGGTAATGTTTATTTTTCTCTTCTAATATAAATCTTTAGACCTGTAAGTTTACTTCTAAGCACTGTGTTAGCTGCATCCCACAAATTTTGGTACATTGTGTTTTTAATTTTTCTAGTTTAAAATATTGTCTAATTACCTTTACAATTTCACCTTTGACTTATGGGTTATTTAGAAGTGGAATGCTTAATTTCCAACATTTGTGGATTTTCCTGGAATCTTGTTATTAATTTCTAACTCAACTTCATTTTGTCAGAAAACAAACTCTGTAGGATTTGAATTGTTTTAAGTTTGAGACTTGTTTTATGGCCCACAATAGGGTCTATTTTGGTGACTATTCCATGTGCGCTTGGATAGACTATGAATTAGATTGAGTTGATTGTAGTGTTGTTCACATTTTGTATGTTCTTGATTTTTTTGTTTACTTCTTGCTATAGACTGAATGTTTGTGTCCCCCCAGATTCATATGTTGAAATTATCTCAGTACGATGGTCTTAGGAGGTGGGGCCTTTGATAGGTAATTAGCTCATGAGGATGGAGCCCTCATGAATGAGATTAGTGCCCTTATAAAAGAGACCTCAGAGACTCCCTTGCCCCTGCCACCATGTGAAGACATGGCAAGAAGACAGATGACGATGAACCAGGAAATGAGTCCTCACCAGACACCAAATCCGTTGGTGCCTTCATCTTGAACTTCCCAGCCTCTAGAACTGTAAGAAATTTCTGTTGTTTATAAGTCACCCAGTTTATGGTATTCTGTTCTAGCAGCCCAAATGGGCTAAGGTACTTTGTCTATCCAGAACTAAGTACAGTTGACAGGTTTGAACTACCACTGGTACACAGATATTTTTCAATAGTATAATAATAAATACTACTGTACTACATGGTACATGGTTGACTGAATCCACGGATGCAGAGGAACCTAGGAAATGGAGGGCCAACTATAAGTTATCCTTGGATTAACCCCCATGTTGTTCAAGGGTCAACTGCATTGAAGTCTGCAACTCTAATTGTAAATTTATCATTTCTCCCATTCTGTCAATTTTTGCTTCAGTTACAGACAATTATGATTGTTATATCTTCTTCATGAATTGACATATTTGCCCTTATTAAATGTTTCTCTTTATATCTGGTAATACTTACCTTGAAATCTATATTATCTAATATTAGTGTAGTTATTCCAGCTTTTAATCAGTGTGTCTTCATCTTTTGACTTCTAACCTGTTTGAACACTTCTATACATGATATAGTTAGTGCCTGATATTTAAAAAAAATCCAATCTAATGAGTGTTGTCTTTTAGCTGGAGTGTTTAGTTCTTTTACATTTAATTAAATTATGTGTTTGGGTTTATATTTATCATATTTTTAATTTTCTTGCTTCCTTGTGGGTTAATTGAACATATTCTAGTAATTATATCTCCTTGATTGGCTTAGTAGCTATAACTCTGTGTCCTATATTTTTAGTGGTTACTCTGGGTTTTACAATATACACCCTTAACTTATAACAGTATACTTTTAATATTTTACTACCTCACATTTAATGTAAGAACCATACAGCAGTATAATGCTATTTTCTCATTATTTTGTGCTATTGTAGTCTCACATTTTACTTCTACACCTTATAAACCCAAAATACATTGTTACTATTTTGATTTAAATAATCTTTTTAAAAAATCAAGAAATGAGAGGAAAAATATTTAATATTTTCTATTTGTGGTGCTCTTCATTTCTTTGTGTAAATATAAATTTCCATTTGGTATCATTTTCCTTCTTCCTGAATAACTCCCTTCCACATTTCTCATAGTATAGATTTTCTAGCTATGGATTTTTCCAGTTTTTTCTATTTTATAATTTTTTATTTTACCGTAATTTTTAAGGGTATTTTGCTCTGGATATAGAATTTTCATTGACAATGTTTTTATTTCAGCCCCTTAAAGACATTGTTCTATTTTCTCTGTTGCATTATTTCTGGTGAAAAGTCAGTGGAAACTATTATTTTTTCTCCTGTATGTTATGTGTCTCTTCTATGGCTGCTTTTAAGAATTTTATCTTTGGTTTATCACAATTTGATTATCATAAGTCTTAGTGTTTTTTTTTCTTTGCTTATAATTCTTGGGGGTTGACCTTCTTCAATCTATGAGTTAATATTTGTCATCAAATTTGGAAAATTTCCAGCTGCTAGTTCTTCAAATATTTTCTCTACCCCAATCTCTCTCCTCTCCTTTGGGACTCTAACTTCAAGTGTATTACACTACTTTATATGGTCTCCAGGTTGAGACTCTGTTCTTTTATTTAGCCTTTTCATCTCTTTGTACTTCATTTCAGATACTTTGTATTGCTTCATGTATAAGTTTACTGATCTCTGCTTCTGCAGGGTTATGATCTGCTACTTACTTCATTCAGTGGATTTAAACAATTTCAGATACTGTATTTTTCAGTTTTAGAATTTGCATTTTTTAAAAAAAAATAATGTTTTATTTTTTAGAGCAGTTTTAGGTTTATAGAAAAATTATGCAGAAAATACAGAGTTCTCATATACTACCCCCCACCCCCAAGTACAAAGTTTCCTCTATTAACACCTTGCATTAGTGTAACATTGTTACAATTGATAAATCAGTATTGACACATTATTATTAACTAAGTTCACAGTTTACATTAGGATTCATTCTTTGTGTTGCCAGGTCCTATAGGTTTTGATGAATGTAGAATGGCATGCATCTACCATTATGGTATCATACAGAATAGTTTCACCACCCTAAAATCCCTCGTGCCCCACCTATTATCCCTTCCTTCAGATCTTCCTCCAAACCCCTGCCAACCACTGTCTCCATAGTTTTACCTCTTCCAGAATGTAATATAGTTGGAATCATAATATGTAGCCTTTTCAGACTAGTTTCTTTCACTTAGCAATGTGCATTTAACATTTCTCCATGTTATTTTGTGGCTTGATAGCTGATTTTATTCTTACTACTGAATGATATTCCATTGTATGCTGTTTGGTTATTCGTCCAGCTGTTGAAGGACATCTTGGTTGCTTCCAAGCTTTGGCAATTATGAATAAAGCTTCTATAAACATTCATGTACAGGTTTTGGTTTAGACATAAGTTTTCAACTCATTTGGGTAAATACCAAAGAAAATGATAGCTGGATCATATGGAAAGCCTATGTTTAGCTTTGTAAAAAAGCCACCCAACTGTTTTCCAAAGTGGCCGTACTATTCTGCATTCCCACCAGCAACAAGTGAGAGTTCCTGCTGCTCCACATCCTCATCAGCATTTCTTATTGTTAGTGTTTTGGATTTTAGCCATCCTAATAGGTGTGTAGTGTGGTTTTTTTTTTTTGTTTGTTTTAAATAGCTTTCATTACTCAACTGAGATTTTGTATTTGTTCTTATATTCTGGTTTTCTTTAAGTCCTTGAATTTAAGAGCTACTTAAAAATTTTTTCCATGCTAATTCTATCCTCTCTGTCTTTTTTGACTTTGTTTCTGTTGACTGATTTTTCTTCTGTGCATCTCATTTTCTGCTTCTTTGCATGTCTAGATTTTTTTTTATTGTATGCTCTACTTTAGGGATGCTAAGTTCTTGGATGTCTGGATTTTGACGTCTGTTTCACAGTGGTATGTTTTTCCAGCAGAAAGTGAATTGACTTGAGGAGCTCTTAACTCACTCAAGGCTTTAAAAAAAAGCCTTAGGTGGGTCTAGGGCTAGACTGACCGTATTTCTAAAGTGTGGCCCTTTTAGTCTGTCTACTGAATGCCCATGGAGTTGAACAAAGTCTCTCCACCCTCACTGGTTGGAACTCTTGGCCCTGTGTGACTATGGGGGGCGGTCAGCTCAGAGTTTTTCAGAAGTTCTTTTCTCCGGTTAGTAGTTCATTTCTTGGCCTCCTGGGGTCTTGCCCTGTGCATTCAGAGCTTAGTATTTGGCCAAAGACTCAAGAGGACTCTTATGCAAGTTTTTGGAGTTTCTCTCCTTCGATAACTTATGTCCAGTACCTGACCTAAAACTTCCAGCGATCTCAGTCACCTTCAACTCTTTGTCGTCTCACCCCAGTGAGGTATCATGTTCTCCTTCAATTCCCTCTCCCGGTCCCATGCCTCTACCCTGTGCCCTAATGCATCACCCAGGCAGAAGATAGTCGGGGCCACCATGGGCCTCACCTCACTTGTTTCCCTTCCCTCAAGCCTAGCAGTCATGTACTGCCTGTCACCCACATCTGAAATCAGTTATTTAATGTGTCCTATCCAGTTTTCTAGTTATTTACAATAGAAGCAAAATCTGGTGTCAGTTATCCCTTCATGGCTAGAAAGCAAACATCCCACTCATTCTTTATGTGTAGGATTTAATATTCTTTCCATGACTTCTGTGTTTCACAGCATCAATCTTATCTGGCATCTGAGGCGCTTGCTTTTTTCCCTTTCTAGAAGACAAGTCTAATAGTATCTTGGTACTTACTAATGCTTTAGTTTGAACATGTAAACTAGCATTTGTTAAGTAGCATTAACTAGCACATACCCAGGGCTCTCTGGGATTTTTATCCCACAGTGTGGAGTAGGCATTACCATTATCCCACTGTTCCAGGTGAGGGAAGGGAGGCTGAGATTGAAGAGATTTGCCTAACACCTCTCAGCTGGTACATGATCATTTTCTGACTCTAAAGCTCTGTACTCGTAGATTTTACTCTAGTTTCTACTGTACTGGTATGTTTTCAAACCGACTTCTCAGATCCTCAGGGCTCTAAGAGTTGGAGGGAGGTTGAGTGGATAGAGACATGTCCCATCCCCACTCCACTTCACCTCCCCACTTGCTGTTTGCCCTACAGCACATAAACTTTTAACTGTTTAATTTATTAGAGTCCCCTGCAAAATATCTTAAAAATTTTTTTATATTTATTTTTTAATTGAAATATAGTAGATTTACAGTGTTGTGCGAATCTCTGCTGTACAGCAGAGTGACTCAGTTATACACGGATATTCTTTTTTTTTGTATTCTTTTCTATTATGGTTTATCACAGGATATTGAATATAGTTCCCTGTGCTATATAGCAGGACCTTGTTGTTTATCCATCCTGTATATAACAGTTTACCTCTCCATGCAAAATATCTTAAAAGAATTTCAGCAGCAAATCAAACAAACACATCTGTGGGAAACTATTGTGCCACACTGGGTATTAACTTGCCCTTTAAAAAAAGTGGTTTCCTCTATGATGAGGAAGAAACTGCTAAGGAAGTGAGTAAAAGAAAATCCCCTTTGTAGCTTTCTGCTTCCCTTTGTGTAATGTTACAGGGAGTGTTATGGGTTCTTCAGTTTGAATCCTGGCTCTGCTGCACGCAGAGCTGTAAGATTGTCCTTAGTTTATTCAAGCATCCATGGCCTCAGCTACACAGTCTGCACAGTTAGGAAAAGAATACTTTCCTCAGTGTGTTGTTTGTTTTCAATAAACAGATCTGAAAAGCCCGGCCCTGCGTGGTTGGCAGGCTCTAAGGCGGCCCCCAGTTATCGCTACCTTCTGCTGTTTGTGCCCTTCTGTGATTCCCTCTTCTTGAATAGGGGCCAGACTTAGTGATCTGCTTCTAATGAAAAGAATATGGCAAAGGTGATGGGATGTCATTTCCAAGGTTAGGTGACAAAAAATTGTGCCCTCCATCTCGGGAACCCCATTGTGCTCTCTCCCTCGCTGGCTCTGATGGAGGCCACCTGCCGTGTTATGAGCTGTCCTATGAAGAGGGCCATGTGGCAAGAAACTGATGTCTCTAGCAGACAGCCGGTGAGTACCAGAGGCCTGCCAGCAGCCATGGTAGTGAACTTGGAACCAGCTCTTTCCCCAGTGGAACCTTATAATGATGGCAGCCTCTGCTGATACCTGGATTGCAGACTGTGGTGGGCCCTGAGCCGGAGGCACCCAGCAAAGCCACGCCTGGCCTTCAGAAACTGTGAAAAATAAATGTGATTAAGCTGCTAAATTTCAGGATGATTTGTCATTAGCGATAGGTAACAAATACAGTGTCTGGCACAAAGCTGATGCTCTGTTAATAATCCTTTACTCTCTCCCTGGCTTTCTTCCTCTTGTATCCCAGGGGAATGGTGACCTTTGTGGTGGCCTGACTCTGCTCATCTGCAGTGATGGCGCTCACACTGGACTCTGACCTAATTAGAAGCAGAATTCCCCAAAGCAAGCTCTCCCTATTCTCTCTTGTTTTTTTGGATTAATATTTCATTTGGGTGTGGTGAGAGGTGAAATTTACATCCTAATTGTTTCCAGAGCCAAGAGTTCTAATGCACAGAGTTCTGATGCACTGCAAACACTTGGAGTTACAGACAGAAATCGTGGTTCATGTTTGTAGCATCCCTTTTACAAACACTCCAGCTGTACTAGGGCTTTAAAACAATAAAATACAATGCGGCTCCACCACGGGAAGGTGATCCCGCATCACTTCCTGTGGAAGCACGTTAGGAGTATGTGTTCTTCGTGAGGTTTTTTATCCCCCTTTTCCTTCTCTCTTACATTCCCTGGCTGACTATAAAATTAAGTCCCTTCCCATGGGATGGCTTTGAAGTTTTATCTCTTCTCAGATATAGGGTCTCAGCTTTCAGGCCCCCACCACCCACCCTTTTCCAAGTTCCGAATCGACAGATTGCAAACTGAGACGCCTGAAGTCTTCAGAGTATTGTTCATTTGATAAAATGTCCATCCTTTGGCGATGCAGACACTTGTGGAATTCCTGGCGTCTCGCCTGCCAGAATGAATTTCATTCGATCGCCCTGAGAATTGAAGAAAGCCAGAGTCTTAGATCTAAAGCAAGATGACTGAGGATGGTGTCCCCTACATTTTTTTTAACCTTAAAGATTCTGAGATGTATTTTTTTTTCCATGTGAAATCTCAAACTGGGGGAGAAAGATCTCCTCTAGGTATTTTTGCTGGCCCCTAGCATCTGTTCCAGATGGTTGAGGAACAATTTTACTCTTTTTTTAAAAAAGGTTCTTTTTATAACACAATCAAGGTTCAAGAATCTGCTACATGCTGGTGGGGAATTGCTTGAAGGATATGGTCCCTTCATCCTTTCCTAAGTCAGCACTTAGAACCCTGCAGAGGCCAGCAGGCTGGTAAGTGTTCCAGGCAGGCTTGTGCAAGGCAGTAGGGAGAGGGACAGGTTTCTAAAATGCTTCATGTTGTCTGTCCATCTGTATCATCGTGTATGTATACAGACACCTATTTGTATGTACTAGAACTCTGAAATCTGAGGCTGCAAGCCACACCTAGCCCAGTGACCCCTCTCTAGTATCTCATACCCAATGTCATTAGATCTCTGAAAGCTACGCATCTGGATAGGGACATTTACACTCTGCCACCCCCCTGGTTTGAATGCTTTTACTGGATCTTTGGTTAGATGGCAGCTACCATACCACCATCCGCCTCATGGGGGCAGCGCCACTGCCTCTCTTGTTCATCAATGAACCCCTGATTCTTAGAGCAGTGCCTGGCTCAGAGTAGGCACTCAACAGATATCTGTTAAATGTGGACTAAATCTTGCTGAACGTGTTGAGTAAAGAAGGCAGGGCCTGGTGAGAATTTTCAGAGGATTTACTCTAAAATGTTGCGGACCATCATGTTCATTCCATACCACGGTGTCCTGTTAAGAAGGACTCGTGGGAGAAGGAACTTTCTTGTTTTAGGAAGGGGAATACTTGTGCCTCTCAGGACAAAAAAAAATCACGCCGCTTCAGTTGTGTGGACATAGATCTCCTCTTCGGGCTGGCTGGTAGGAAACTCAAACTGTATGCTTGATTGACCTCTTGCAGCAGCACGAGACTTTATGGAATGCTTTGTTTTATCAGGGCCGGTCCTGTAGTTCCTCTGCAAGCACACATTTCTCATTGACCCCTAATATTTTGTGATTGTGCTATATGTGTCTTCATAAATAGTCTTCAGTTCTGGGGAGTGAATGCATAAAAATAATGCCATGGAAAGGGAGTAGGAATAAAGGAACATTGCCAGGACAGCTTGGTGTGGTGCAGGAAACAGAGGGGTTCCCTGGAAAAGGAGGGGAAAAATAGTGGAGGAGAAATGTGTGGTTTAGAGGATGAAAAACAGGGCTGGGCTCCCCTCCCAGGCCTTCAGGACGTGCCAGGGGCTGGTCTGTGAGGGCTGTTGGACTTTGACAAAAGGGCAGGCATCTGGCTAGCATCTCTGGGTGAACCTGTGGCCCAGAATCCTCTCAAAGTGGGGAAGGAGGCCAACCGTGAGTGCTGGCTGCTTGGAGTCAGGTTTATATCTCTACTTTGGCTCTATCAGTGGCCACTTGCCTTCTCTGAGCCTCGGTTTCCTATCTGTAAAATGGGGGTAATAACAGTGCATCCTGCTAGGGTTCTCTTCCAGGTTCAATGAGGCAATAAACAGAAGTATCTGAAAACATATCCAGTGCTCCTTTGTTAGTCATTGTCAGTACTGCATTGAGCCCACCATGGATTCGTCTCATCTGTAGCCGTCTCACGGCCAGGGTGGAGCGGCCCGGGGAAGAGAGAGGGGGATACAGTCTCAATTTCTGTACATTTATTAGTAGGCCTTTTTTAGAAACTTTTTTTTTTTTTTTACCCAAACATAACCAACCCTCCTCGGGTTGTCCCTGCATTCAGTCAGCACCTTCTGTCTGTAGGCAAATCTCACAGAACTTGGCATCAGTAAAAATCACAAATACATTCTCAAAGTTTTGAAAAATAATGCTGAGTTGTTTTAACTGAAGCCCTCTTCTCAGCAGGGGTCAAAGGAATACATTTATGCACATTGCACAGTGAAACTCTAAAAATCCATCTTAACATCTCATTTTCCAGTTTCTCTCCACGGCAGCTGCCAAATCACCCCACCCCTATTTCCCTCTCGCTCTCAACAGTCTTTCTTTGTTCTTCCCATTCAGGCTGTGTTCCTTCAGGTTCCTCCTCTCTCCTGGGCTCTTCTGATTTCTGTAGACCTTTAATTTAGAGAAAGGATCATCAGACTTTTCTGTAAAGGGCCAGATAGCAAATATTTTAGGCTTTCTGGGCTACAGGTTCTTTGTCACAGTGGCTCAGCTCTGCCCTTGTAACTCAAAGGCAGCCAGAGATAAGGAAATGAATGGGCATAGTTGTGTTTGAATAAAACTTTATTTAAAAAAACAGGAAGTGAAGTAGGTTTGGTCCACGGGCTGTGATTTTGGACTCCTGATTGCAAGCAATTTAGGAATTTTTTTTATCTTCACCAATTGATCTTTCTTTCTTTCTTTCACAACACTCAGCAAAATTGAAGATTCTGTTATGAATGTATCTGTCTTTGGGGGACCAGGAAGGTGGTGGGTGTTGTAAATAACCATTAATATTTTGTCCATTTCCTGTTGATTAAACCGGTCAAAATGATTCTTTGCCTATAAGGTCAAACAGGTCAAAATGATTCTTTGCACACCCTGCCTATAAGACACATGTGTTTGGTATCACTGAGCGCCGAAGTTAGTGTGACAGGTTTCCCAGGTTCCTAGGTGAAGGGTGTGTGTGTGTGTGTGTGTGTGATGTTTAGGACCAGAGTTCTCTTGGCCAACGATGGGAAAAATTACGGTCCTATATTTTGGCCTCTTTCACTTTTTCATTTGATTCTGGGAAGAGCCTCACATCAAATTGTGTAATGGAAAAAGTACTGGATCAGAGCCAGAGGGTCTGATTGCTATTTTGGTTGTGTTATTACTTTTGTGTTGGACCTTGGCAAGTCCATTCACTCCCTGGTTTAGTTCTGTCAGGTATTAAACTAGAATCTTTGATCACCAGATCTTTCAGCAATTGACTCTTACTCAGATGAAATCTTACCTGGAGTTCGGATGTACATGGAATGAAGTGGGGCGGGGGCATCAGAGCCCTGTTCAGAGCCCCTTTGGCCCATCACTCAGTCACATCCCCACCTGAGGGGAACCCAGGAGCATCTCCTGGAACCCAGGGGCTCTAGGCAGCATAGACTAAAGATCACTAAACTATGATTCTTTGGCTTCTGTCTGAACTTCTGCCATCACCCAGTGTTCCACACATCTCACAAATTGTTTATGCTCCTTCAAAATGGCAGAGACTTATAAATTTGTTCTGATATACTCACCGTCTCTTTTCCTGGTTGGCTTTTTACTCTTTACAATTTCTATGCCTAACTCCTGCACTCCTTTACTTATCCTTTATGGCCCAACTCCAGAAACCCACTTCTAAGGTTCACCTAACTAATTCTTATAGAAAACTTTTGGAAGAGCCACTAATTCTTGAAGAATCTCAGGTCGCAGCTTTCAGATATCCTTGTTTAAATGGACCTTTCCTCCCTACACCTAAGAACTTAGGAGGATACAAATTCCGAACAGAAAAAGTTGGCGTGGTTCCCACAGGGCCATCTTTGAAGGAAGCATCATCCCCAGTTCTGGAACATGCCTGGCACTGTTGAATCACAGAATTTGCCTTTGAGAGGTGGCCACAGTGTTATTTAGCTCATTTTATTTAGATTTCCTCTCCTCTGTTGACTTTTTTCCCCGTCATCAAAAAGTAAGGATGTTTGGGGCAAGAAAATAGAATTCTGGCTGTCGAGTGGAAGGGAGTTTGGGGATTGAATGACTTGCAGGTTGAAAAGGCTTCCTGTGAGACATCAGTGGGGAGAATGTTAGAAAGTCAGACTTGCCAGCGTTGGACGTGAATAGCCTACATCCTTGCCCCGGAAGAGCTGCATCTGCAGGATTCTGTGTCAACGGGCTCTTTTTCCGTCTGGATGGGTGACAGGGTTTGTAGTCCCAGCTCTGTCCACATCCCACTGCTCTGCTGTCCACCTGGGCCCTTCTGACCTCAGAGGAGGCTGGGATGGAGCTGTGACTGGGCCAAACCTGACATAAATGGAAATAGGGATTCAAAGACAGAAAAGAAAATGATTTAGAAAGGAAACCCAGAGAAACTACAATTGGCCGCAGGTGGCTAAATCTCCATGAGCCTCCCACTGTGCTGTTGTTCTGTAGCCAACTTGGATTATCCAAAGACAATGTTTAAAAGCCATTTTAACTAAATTAGCCATCATGTAAAACCTTTACTCAGAATGTATGTTTATCTGCACTTTCCTCTGAACAATTTCTGTTGAGGAATCACATGAAAAATCGAGGTCAAAAAAGACTGGTAAAGAGGGAAGATGTTTTGAGCAATGCATACAACATTCGACATTAGCTCTTTGTGACTGAATGATTTTCAATTGTTCCCTCTAACTAGGGTGACTGTCTTGGTTTGCCCAAGACAGTCCTGGTTTTTATCTGTGGTCATGGCATCATGATTAGTAACATCCCCCTCGACTCTTAAAAGTGTTTCGATCTGGACAATAAATTAAGTGGTCCCTCTGTTTACATATGTGGGGAAAAGTCCAGTCTCCGGGAAGGTGTAGGAGGTGATGTTGTAGCCAGATCCTTTTCATATGCAATGGTCCAAAACTTAGACCTCAAGGTCTTGAACTATGAAACATCTCCTCATTGATAGATGCATTTATCACAATTTACACATCTTGCTCTAGCATACTAGAATCTTAAATTCCTTATTACAGTGTGAGGCATATTGTAGACCAAAAATTTTTCATTTTTAAGAATCACACCTGGGGACTTCCCTGGTGGCACAGTGGTTAAGAATCTGCCTGCCAATGCAGGGGACATGGGTTCGAGCCCTGGTCCGGGAAGATCCCACATGCCATAGAGCAACAAAGCCCGTGCGCCACAACTACTGAGCCCGCAAGCCACGACTACTGAAGCCCGCGCGCCTAGAGCCGGCGCTCTGCAGCAAGAGAGGCCCCCGCAATGAGAAGCCCGTGCACCACAACGAAGAGTAGCCCCCGCTCGCCGTAACCAGAGAAAGCCCGTGCACAGCAACGAAGACCCAACGCAGCCAAAAAAAAAAAAAGAAAGAATCACACCTGGGTTGATATGTTTGTTGACGAGTTGGTGGTCTATTTGCCATTCTTTGCCGCACTGGGGATGGTTGTAGGGTGTGTCTGTAACTCTGGTTGTGCCTCTACGTCACATCTCCGGGAGGCTGAAGGAACCTTCCCAAGTTGGGAAGAGGGTGTGTCCACTGCCTTCAAGATCATTCCTGTGCTCAGACTTTATGCTTGTATTAGTACCAATCGCTTGCTGCTATATATAATGAACAGAAAGTGCCATGGCTATTTCGGTTCTACCTTTCTTCTCACAGACTGACCCAATTTTGACCCGTGGATTTGACTATTTGATGGTTATGTGACCATGATTGAATGACTTAAACTTTCTGAGCTTATTTCCCCATCTGTAAAGGATCTAACAGTGCCTGTCTTCTCTTCTTAGAGTGCTAAGGTGAGCCTCAGGTCAAGTGATGTCTGGAGGAGGTGTGCTTTCCATACAGATGAAAGGCAGTTTTGTCATCCTGCTGGTGTATGGAGAGTAGTAATTAGCCAATTCCTGGCAGCTTAACCATGGTTTAAAACAGGCCCTTATTCTAATATTACCTCCCTTCCTTTTGGTCAGAGTACTATGATTTCCTTTTAGAGGATTACGTTTCTTGTCTTGTGAGCTTTAGTTTCTTCATCTATAAAATGGGGACAGTTATAGCATCTAAGACCCACACATGGCCACTTGGAGTTTTTCCTGTCCTAGAACTTTATGCCTCCATCAGTTTTTATGTGAAAGGAAAAACTCATTCTGCTCCTGAGTGACGGAAGTAGGACAAGCCAGCCAGGTCCCCTCTGGCCTGTGAAGTTCAAATTAATTAATTCATGCATTGAGCAAATGTTTATTGACATCTTTGTGTCAGACAATGTATGCCAAGTCTTTTTTTAAAAAAATTAATTAATTTATTTATTTTTGGCTGCATTGGGTCTTTGTTGCTGCGCGCGGGCTTCCTCTAGTTTCGGCGAGCAGGAGCTACTCTTCGTTGCAGTTCGCGGGCTTCTCATTGCCGTGGCTTCTCTTGTTGTGGAGCATGGGCTCTAGGCGCACGCGCTTCAGTAGTTGTGGCATGCGGGCTCAGTAGTTGTGGCTCGTGGGCTGTAGAGCGCAGGCTCAGTTGTTGTGGTGCACAGGCTTAGCTGCTCCACTGCATGTGGGATTTTCCCGGACCAGGGATCGAACCCATGTCCCCTGCATTGGCAGGCGGATTCTTAACCACTGTGCCACCAGGGAAGCCCCGCCAAGTCTTTTATATATTTTTTCTCATTTAATCCTCAGCACATATTATGCATTGGGTCTTGCTGCTTGCTTTGCAAATGAAGAAATGGAGCTCATGGAATTTAAGCAACTTGCCCAAGATTACATAGCAAGCATGTTTTGAGGCTGAGATTTGAACTTGGATCTGTCCAACTCCATAGCCTATATTTTCTTTGCTGTGGCACTTGGCCTCCTTGCTTGGAGAAGAACAGTTGAAAGCATATTTTATCTAAGATGCTACGGAGTGATCGTCCCTTCTGTTCTTTCATCCGAGTGCCTGCAGCAGTAATGAAGGGTTCTGTGGGTATGAAGGATATGGTGGGTGGGGGCATCTATTGATCTTATCTGTCTAGCGTACCTTCCTTCCCCTTCTTCTTCCTCCTCCTCCTCCTCATGATAATGATGATGATGGCGGACTCCTTCCTTTGGGAGGTACACCCCATTGGCCCATTCCATGTAATTCTTGTGGGGTTGTCCGTTACAGGACCGGCTCCTTTGACCACAGGAGCTTATGGCTGATCCAAGCCTAGCCAATCAGAATATTCTTCCCCTGGCCACAAAGGCTTGGTCCAAGGAGTGGGCACATGACCCAAACCAACCATTAAGTTTCTCCCCTAGGTCTTATATATACTGGAGAAGGAAGAGATTTTCTTTTCTGCCTCTGGAATGTTACACAAAGATCCTGGATGCAGCCGGCCGCCCTTCCAGGCAGGTGGAGTCATGGGAAGCCGAAGAGAATGGAATTGACCTGCAGAAGGAAGCTAAGGAGTGAGATAGCCTGGAAATACACTAACAAATCACCTCCCATCCCCACTTTTCTTGTTTTTTTTTGAGTTTTATCTGTTATTTATAAGTGACTAATACAAGATGCTTCCTAGCATATGTTTGCAGAAACCCGGGATCTGGAAAGTGATTTCCTTTACCTGTGAGTGACAGGCAGGGGAGCCGGCAGTGGTGGCAAAACTGGACCATGTTTATGGTCATGTGTTGTGTGTTGTGTGTGTGTGTGTTTTCCCCAAGGATAAGTCATTTACTCATTTGTTTGTTCCCTTTGGTTTGATCCACTCAAATAGCCCGTGTGTACCTGCCGTGGTCCGGGGACCTTGCAGGTGCTGGAGGTCTGGCGGCGGCCAGCAGTCCTGCTCCCAGCCCTCATGGGACTCACGGTCCGGAGCCCTCTCTTCCCTGGAGCCTCCACGGCCCTCCTCTCAGCAGGCTGTGTTGGCTGTTTAGAATCTACTACTTGGGGAGGTAAATTATTTACAAATTCTTTTTACTGGAGCATCCGAAGGCTTAAAGCCAGATTCTGTTTCTGAGGCTGGGGTCAGAGCTCCTTTCAGAGATACTTCCCTTGTCTTATTTCTCTCTCTCCTTTACTCCCAGGATATCACGGATTCAGAACAGGTCTCTTGCCAGAATCCTTCCTAGGGGAATGTTTGAACTCTTTTGGATATGTTTCTCTCTGTTCCCTTGAATTTAAACTCACTTGTGGGCCCTGATGGGCCTTGAGGAAGAAGGTTATGCCTACTTATGAGAACAGAGGGACACAGAGGGTCTTGGTGCTGTGCAGAACCTGGTGATTGTGTCTGCTCACCTCTGTTCTGCTGCCAGGCCCCCATCCCCACTGGGCCTCCTCCTGCCCTCTCCCTATCCCTCCCCCCCCACCCCCCGCAAGCTCTTCCTGCTCCACATTTCCTTTCCACCTGGTTGTCATGGCACCAGGTTGAGCTTCTCTGTAGGATCTTTCCTAAATGAATGTGTTCCTTTGGGTGCTGTCCAGCTCCAGGACATCCTGGCCCCCAAGCGCCTGGGAATGTGCTTCAGGGAGAGGACCAGAAATAGAGAATAGAAGATCTGGGGCCAGGGACACTGGGTAGGGGTGGTTAGAATATTAATTCAAGGGAAAGATCAACATAATTGAACTGGGGAAGTGGTAGAGGGAGGGGAAGGGTGGGCAAAAGGATTTGGAAACTTAAGGGGGTACAACAGAGAGGGAAGATGGTGTGCATAGAATCACATAACTGGATGGTGCTGGAGAGCTGGGCTTGGAGGCTGGGTCCTCCTGACTCTGGCCAGTGCTCATTTGACGGTTTATTCAGTTGTCTCCCAGGCACAGACCTCATCTCAACTGCTGCTTCCCCAGGGAAGATGCCTCCAACTCACCAGCTTAGAACAGGTTCCATGTGATACAGTCTCACAATGTCACATGACCTTCGCCAGACGCAATCACCCCTAAGTGAGTGCTTGAGTGATAACTTGCCCACTGCCTGCCTTCTTCCTGGGAGTCATGCTGGTCTTGTTCATCACAGGAGCCCCAGTAAAACGTCTGGGACATATTAGGCTCTCAAAAAATGTTTGTGGAATGACTAAAGGAATAAATGCTCGAGCTGTAGATTTCTGATTTTCTTTACAAGCTTTTGGGCTGAGATATTCATCTACCTCCATCAGGACTTCCTGGCAAAGAGGGAGATTGACTGTATAATCATTGCAATTCACATACATTTTATCTCAAGCCAGTTTTATTTTACTCCACACAAAAATACAAATAAAAAATATTTATGTGAACTTCCAGGAAGATACATGGGAAATGAAGAAGCCAGTTAAAGACAAGGTGAGGGATACTGTATTGGCCATCAGAAGGCAATTTAATCAGCTTCAGTTCTCCGAGGGACGGAGGAGGCAGGGACCTGGAATCTCAGAGGAAAGACTCCCGGCTCCGTGCTCCACCCCCCTTCCCCCTGCAGCTCCCGCATCACATGGCTGCCTCAGTTTCCACCATGAAAAGTTACTGATATTTTGAATCTTTGGATTCCAATTAAATTTCAAGACTTGCTTTGAAGGGGTTGTATTCTGAACTGTTGGGAGAGCCTGAGATCGGGGGACATGGGAACAGATGGGAAGTGAGTGAAGGCAGTTATAAGAAGGCAGGGCCCCAGAATGGGGTAAGGAGAAGGCAGCATCAGGGAGAGAGAAAAAGAGAGACAGAGGGCAGAGTTGTGTTCTAAACACAGGCACTGGCCTCTTCTTGAGAATCTTCTCCCATTAATTGAAGGAGCCTGGGGCTGGGAGATAGCAGACTTACTTATCCATAAATTATGCTTGACCGAGTGCCTGTTATATTCCAGGCACTGTGCTGGGCAAAGGCGTTACAGTAGAGAAACAACACATAGTCCCTCTTTTCATGGCCTCAGTCGATAAATGTGCAGAGACAGGAGTCAGCGAAGGTCATGGGGGTTCTTTACGTTGAATAACCAGGAAAGAGCTCTTTGGAGAGGTGCAGCTTAAGCTGAGAGTTGAAAGATAAGCTATGCAGAGAAGGAAAAAGCACTTCTGACAGAAGGGGCTGCAAGTGCAAAGGTCCTGGGGCAGAAATGACCTTTGTGGGCTCGAGGGGCTGGAAGGTAGTAGTGTGGGTGGAGCAGAGTGAGTAGGGGTTATTGGCACCCGGTGAGGGTGGGCAGGTGAGTGGGGGACAGTCATGCTGGGTGAGTAGGCATGCATGGTAGAAGGTTGGGCAGTTGGGATGTTGAGGAGTTTTGAACAGAGAAGTGATAGGACCTGAATCCAATTTTACAGACATCACCCTGGCTGCTCTGGTAGGGGGGGTATGATGGGGAGAAGGGAGGATGTGGGGGAATTGCGAGGAGGCTGTCAAGGAAGAGACCATTTAGAATTGGATAAAGGTGAAGGCAGTGGAGAAATAAAGGGACCAATTTGGGAGCTTCTGGGTTTTACCTCTGGTCCTATTATTGGCTGACCCTGCAGTCTGGTTCTCAGTTTCCCCATCTATTAAATGAGAGCTACTCTCGAATGCTCTCCTAGCTCTGGGTATCTTGGAGGGTCTGTTCACTCTGGCCCTGGGAGCTTTTCCAAGGTCTATGTCTGTCTGCTTTTTCTCTCAAGGCTGCAAAACCCTCACTGGAAAGAATTTCGATTTATGGCTTAAAGATAAATTGTCTAACTTTCTAAAGTCTGTTCATATTTTAAGCGCGTGACTATCTTGTGTCCTTGTTTCTTGGTGGGAGGTGGTGGGTGAGGGTGTTATATACATTATTAATAAAATACGAGTACATTAAAAACATTTATCTTCATGTAACTTATGTGGAAAACATGATCATCGGCGGAGCTTTTTGGCAAGCAGTTGGAAATGCATATTTGCCCCAAACCTTTGAAAGCCCTTGATCAGGCTGGGGTCTTTGTTTCCAACAAAGCCCTTGACCCCTTGTGATTTCAGTTCTGTTTACTCCTGGCAAGCATTTCTGGTTCAAAGGGGGAATCTTTAAAAGCTGGATTGGGAAAGTCTATAAAATCTTAACGCATCTTTGACATCAAATAGCTCTTTCAAAGCAGTGATTTGATGAAGTAAATAGGAGCGCGGCAGCACAAGCCATATGGAACGCATTTTCCATAACTGCTCCGCGCTTGAATAACAAAGGAGAAAAGTTCTTGGCACGGGGAGTTTGGGATTTTAATGACCCTTAAATATTTGGCTTAGTTGCCAGATGTGTTTTACCAGGCTGAAAACCCCAAGGATAGGCCCTGCCTTTCTCTCTGGCAACACGTAAGCTAACATGATGTTGCTTTTCATGAGAAGATGTTTGTGCCTCACTGCAGAAAGCTTAATTCACCATGATTTCCGTAATTATCCACCCCCTCCCCCAAACTGGCATCACTCCCAACAGGCCTCTGAGCGTCGTTTCTGATTTGAGACGCCGAGCCATTTGACGATGCCACAGAAGCCATCTTAATTATTCGAAATCGGGATCAAAGGGTGGAAACATTGTTCGGAGTGAGTGTGGTGGATGGGACTGGGGTGGGGCAGGGGGCTTTGTCATCCTGGCATGAGCGGCTCTGCCCTAAGTGGCCGTGGAGCTGCACAAGTCACTTGATGTTTTAAGCTAAAATGGGACAGCGTCGCCTTGGAGCTGTTACTGTCAAGTTCCGGTTCTGATTATGAATGAATCAACCTGTGCTAAAAGCACAGACACACACGTTTGCTGCCTCTCAGTTGGCATCTTGAAAGTCCTGGTTTCTATGGGCGACCGCTTATTTCTTGGAACGTCTCTGTGTGGGTATGCAAAGTGGTTCTTATTTCAAGACAACCTCAAAACTAGTTTATCCAACTTTTGTGCACTGATCAGTGGATAGTGGATCCCTAACAACCTTCCCCAAGGGAGACGTACATTTACAACTTCAAATGGAAGGGCCTTCAAAGAGATCGAGCCAGGCGTCCCCATTTCACAGATGAGGAAACTGAGGCTCAGGGGTGGAAGTGACTTGCCCAAGGCCATGTGGCTTGTCAGTGTCAGAACCAACATCAGAATCTCCCTAATTCGTCAGCAGTTTGGCCCTCAAGTGACTTCTGTTTACAAAAATAAAAGGTATGCTCATGGGACTTCCCTGGTGGTCCAGTGGTAACGAATCCGCCTTGCAATGCAGGGGACGTGGGTTTGATCCCTGGTCAGGGAACTAAGATCCCACATGCTGCGGGGCAACTAAGCCCATGTGCCACAACTACACACGTGCCCTGGAGCCTGTGCGCCACTAGAGAAGAGAAAAAGCCCGCATGCCACAACTAGAGAGAAGCCACATACCAAAATGAAGATCCCCCATGCCTCAACCAAAAAAAAAAAAAAAAAAAAGATCCCGCAGCCAAAAATAAATAAAATAAATTAATAATAAATAAATCTTTAAAAAAGCAGTGTATGCTCACAAAGATGATGATTCCCTGACACAGAAGATATTTAAGACGCACCCTTCAGGAGGGGAGGGGCAGATGAAAGGGAGCAAACCACACGCCATGCTCTGAGCTACAGGCTTCCCTTGTGCAGTGTTGCTTAGTCTTCCATTTAAAAAAATACAAAGCATGTTAGGGAAGAAGAAACTGAGTTAGAAACATTAAGTGACTTTGTGATGTCCCAGAGCCAGGTGTAGGCAAAGCGGCTGTGGAGCCTTTGCCCCTCCCGGGATGGGAATGTCGGGCCCTGCACGTAGCCACACTGGGTCTGAAGGCCTGGAGCTGGACAGCTGGGACTCTGTCTCTCTGCTGGATCCGGTGGTTGGATCACTGCCCTTCCAACTTCTTGTCACCCTGGAGGAGACTCTGCACGCTCCTCTCAGCCTGGCAGGAGCCCTAAGAATGAATCCACTTTTCCATCCTTGCCAATAGATGGATATGGACAAAAACTCACATCCCCTGTAAAACTGGGAGAAGGTTCAGAGAGGCCCAGACCAAAGTCGTAGCAGATACTGGAGTATACTTTCTCCTTTTAAAAAATTAAGTGCCATTCTGCTCAAACAAACAAACAGACACACCATACACTGAATCAAAGTTCCTCTGCCTTATGGTGCACAGACCTGTGGGCGGGCTGGTGATGGTCGCCGGAAGGGATGGATGTGCTGCTGCCTTGTTTCCACCGCTCCCTCCATACTGTCCTCTGCCTGCTTTTCTTCACCCTCCCTGCCCCTCACCTGGCCGACTTCTGTAGGAGTTTCCTCCTGGCTGACTGCTGACCCCGCCTCCACTCCGTCGGTTATACTCCTGGGATGTGCAGTGGAGAGCGTGACATTCCATCAAAGACCAGACATCGTTAAGGGGAAAAGAGATCCAACCAGGGGGGTTGCGGTGTGCCGAGGCTGAGAACCAGGGAATGAGATGAGAGAGAAGGGCCAGGAGTGCCCGGGATGGGCCCGGTCTCTAGCCAACCCCAGGGGAGGCGCCTATGTTCCTGCCCTGTATCCTCATCTCTGGGAGGTGGCAGAGGGTCCTGCACCCCGGGAAAGGAGACCACTCAGCCCTGATTTTGGATTGTGCCGATTCCCGAACATAGTTTCCGGGTTTCTGTTTTCGGTGCAGAGGCTATGAGCAGCTAGGTCTTTCCAGCAGCCCAGACATAGAGTGGGCGAGGGAGGCGGCTCGTGGGGTCCCTGCTGGGCCCGCTGCCTGGCAGCGCCAGCTCTGGGGCCGTGGAGCAGTGAGGATGGCGTGGATGAGCGAGAGCTGGGTTGAAACCAGGCAGCTTTGTGCTGTTGCAAGCATGCTAATTAAATGTGGGGATTATATACCCCAGATCTTCACAGAAAGTAGATTTATCATACCTCATTACCAGATTTTATACACTCCGCTTGGCCAAGACTGGTGTTCTGTATTATAAAAGAATGCTGGATTTTATGGTCCCAAACCTTCAGATATTAAGAGAGAAACATTCAGAAATGACAGTGGTGAGAAGGGAGGTGGCACTTGTCAGCCCCTGGTGAGATGCTGAAGCCGGACAGGGTTTACATGGGCCACATGCTCTCTGGATGCAGCACAGGCAGGAGGGTTCAATGTAAGTTCAGGGGGAACCGGGCCAAGCTTTTGTCCTGTGAGCGCCTGTGGGTTCCTTCTCCACTTCTCAGGCTCTCCCCTCTGATTTTCACAGGACCCACTCCTGATGGGTGTGAGGGGTGTGTGCAAGGGTAAGGGGCGTGTGTGTGGGTTTGACGGGGTGTGGGTGTGTGAGGGGTGTGTGTAGGCATGAGGGTGTGTGTAGGGGTGAGGGAGTCCATGTAAAACTTAAACATAATTTTAACTTTTATCACAGGAACAGATTAAAATGTCAGATCTACTAGGCTCTTAATAAAAAACAGCAGACCCCCGACCAGTTCCTTCTCACCTGCTTCTTGTTCCCTGGAGGCAACGGTTTTCAACTCTTAGGCTGTTTCTTTTTATATTCACCTTTACATTTCTAAAGACCACACCTGTGCTGTTATTTTTTTTATTTTTATTTTTTTAACATCTTTATTGGAGTATAATTGCTTTACAATGGTGTGTTAGTTTCTGCTTTATAACAAAGTGAATCAGTTATACATATGCATATGTTCCCATATCTCTTCCCTCTTGCGTCTCCCTCCCTCCCACCCTCCCTATCCCACCCCTCTAGGTGGTCACAAAGCACCGAGCTGATCTCCCTGTGCTATGCGGCTGCTTCCCACTAGCTATCTCTTTTATGTTTGGTAGTGTATATATGTCCATGCCACTCTCTCACTTTGTCACAGCTTACCTCCCACCATCTCCCACACGCATATTCCGCCCCCCACCAATTCTCCTAATATATTTATCATCCATTTTGGTTCAATAAACAGTGTTTCTATGACCATGTACATATTATTCACAGTTGAGTCATGTACTGTCTCTTGATTATATTTTCTTTCTTCTGCAACTACGTATTTTGTCCAGAGCTGCAAGAATGGCTTTGTTTGTGCATTTGCGGGGTTTCCATGCATCCCAGGCTGGCCGTGCCCGTCAGTGAGGTGACCCCGCCACGTGGTCTCTCGTCTCTGGAGCCTGCTGCCCTGCAGCTCCGTCAGGCGTAGCTGCTCTCCAGATTTGCTGCACCCGTCTCATCCGGGGACTTCCTCCCCTCAGCCTGGGCGATCCCTCCCGTCTCCTGTGCCCCATCTTCTGCTTCTTGGGTTCCACCCTCCTCCTCTGTTTTGATTACTTCCTCACTGGATAGGTGGCTTCCTCTCAAAGTACATGGATGATACATTTTGTAAGGCCATGCAGGTCTCGGGAAGACCTGTTTTCCTACCTGAACACTGGATTGATCATTAGCTGGGTATGGTGTTCTAGGCTGCAAATATCTGTTTTTGCTCACAGCTTTGAATTGTCTCCTAGGTTCCAACATTGCTGTTGGTGACACTTTAATTACTGATCTTCTGTCTGTGAACTGCTTTTTCTTTCTGGAAACTTTCAGTATTTTCTTTCTCGCCCTGGTGGTGTGATATTTCACACAATGTGCCTTTGTATTGATCTCTTTGCTATCACTGAGCTCGGCTCTCAATGGACCCTTTCAATATGGAAATGCATGTCCTTTGGGACATTCTTTTATTCCTTTGGTAATTTTCTCTGTTTTTCTTTCTTTTTACTTTCTAGAACATTTAGCAATCAAATACTGTTTCCCTGGATTGAGTCTAACTTTTTTTTTTTTTTTTACTTTTCCTCTTCCATTTGCCGTTTTTGGTTCTATTTTACAAGTTTTATTTATTTTTGTTAATATTTTTTAACAGAGTACAATTGCTGTTTTATGGATACAATATTTTCTTATCTCTCCAAGAGTATGAAAATTATGATTGTTTTTCCTTCTTGTATCTCTTAGTTCATTTGTTTATTGTTTGTGGGTGGAGACTTCCCTCAAATGCTTGGTGATTCTTTTTTCTTTTCTTAATATTTATTTATTTATTTGGTTGCGCCGGGTCTTAGCTGCGGCAGTCAGGATCTTTTTAGTTGCGGCGTGCGTGTGGGATCTAGTTCCCTGCTCAGGGGTCGAACCCGGGCCACCTGCATTGGGAGCCACGGAGTCTTAACACTGGACCGCCGGGGAAGCCCCTGCTTGGCTGTCCACACGTGGCTGAGGGAATGTCAGATTGCTGGTCAGGAAGTTAAGTGTGGCGGGGCGGGGCTTATCAGCTGGGGCTTTGCTGTCCAGACATGGAGCCGTGATCTGGAAATTGCTTTGCTTTCCCCCCTGTGCCTCCTCATCCCCTAGCCCCAGGAGCCCCAATATCAGTGTCTGTAGCCCTCTTCCCTTGGGCTCGGGGAGGAATTTTCTCCTATCTGGGGGGGTCAGGCTGGGCTGTGGGGTCCTTGTCTCCCTGCTCCGATGTCAGCTTCTTCTCAATCCTCCTGTTTTCAGCATGTGCCTGTCCACATCCCTAAGTTGTCCCTGTCAACTGAGTCCTGAACCCCTCTGGCTACTGTCCCCAGAGGGCAGCACTACCAGAGTCTTCTGCTGGATGGTGGAGAGGGTAGCTACCTGACTGTGTGGGGAGAGGGGCTGGGGCCACGGGAGCCCCTCGTACACATTTTCAGTGAATCATCCTGTTTCTATTCTCATCTGCACGCTCCGTCTTCAGAGTTTCCCTGTGACTCCTACTCTTGAGACTTAAGGGTTCTGTGGTCTCGTCAAATGTACCTAATATGCTTTCTCAAATTCTCGTGATCTCCCCTGTCTCCCAGGCCCTTGGCCACTTGCTGGGCCACAGTTAAGGTGGCAGTGACCTCTACCCCCTTGGTCCTGGGCATTTGGCTGCCAGAGGCTGAACAGCTGTGTGTCCTACCTTTTCCTATTACTTCATCACCTAAATGGGGTTTTGGTAGCCCCTGCCGGCTCCAAGAGAGACCAAGCCAGGAGAAAGAAATGGGTTTCAGCACACACAAAATTATACCAGCTTCCTCCTGACTTCATCTGCCTGGTTGTCTGAGAACAAAATAAATGAATCCGCTGCAGAATGTCAGGTGGATGGGAACTCGAGGACGCCCACTGATGTGCGCAGACTCGTCCCTGGGTCCATCCTTCCTCCAGATTTGTGAAAAGTCCTCCCGTTGTCATTCTTTCATCTGATATCATCATGGACATTGGAGGCTTAAGGGTGATTTCTTTTTATTTTGCAAGAAATCGTAAGAAAACTTGGAGGAGCCAGAGAGAAAATGTTCTGGGCATCATTCTTGTTTTTGAGATTCAAAAACCACCTGGTACAGAAGTGCAGCTGGCAGCTGGGAGCACATGTAGTTTCCCTGAACTGCATTTTCATGTCTCACTGTGATGTCAAGACCGAAGGGAGTGCTGGCCTCTCCTCGTGGGCGCCTCCTCCTCCTTTCCCACTAGGTGTGCTGAAGGGCAAAGACTTTATCTTGCTTATCTCATAGCCCCAGCACCCAGAAGGACGCTCGGGATGGGTTAGGTGTCAAGAATACCTGTGGAATTGGAGACTGGAAGCCCCTCAGACATTTCCTTAGGGACTTAGGTACCTTGGGGCACCGACCTTAGAAGCAGGTAGCCTGGAGGGTCTATGAGAACAGACATGGCCACACATCTGAAATAGGCCATCCGGCTGTGAACAGGCCTCGGCTGACAGGAGCAGAGATTCTGCAGTATCCTTCTCAAAGATGGTGCAGCATTTCAGGAATGAATGAAAACTTAACTTCAGATATTCCTTCCAGCCCAGGAAAAATTCTTCCTTAGTAACCGTGCACCCTTTTTCCTCACTTTGGCTGTGCTGTGTGGCATGCAGGATCTTAATTCCCTGACCAGGGATCGAACCCATGCCCCCGGCAGTGGAAGCCCGGAGCCCTAACCACTGGACCGCAAGGGAAAGTCCCAACCTCGCATCTTTGGGAGCGTCTATTTGCCTTGGCAAGATCCACTTGGTATGCCGCCCCTTCTGGCTGTGCTGTCAGTCTTGGGAATAGCATCTTCATCTCCTCCCAGAGCTGAGTCTGTGTCTTCCATGCAGAAACCAGACACACGTCAGTCCTAAGAGAGTTGGCCCGGCCATTTAACGCAGACCATTTCTTAGCTTCAGAAACAAATACGTTAAGTATGTAAGTTGTGAAATGTAATAATAAAACAAACATCTGTGAATCCAAAACTTGATTTAAAAAAATATTATGAGACCAACAACGTTGAAGCTCGGCCTCCCTCTCACAAACATAATCACTTTTCTGCATCTTGTACATGTCATTCACCTGCCTTTCTTCAGACTGTTACCGTAATGTATATAGCCCTAAACAATATATTACTTATTGTTTGGTTTAATTCTATAAAAATTCTATCATGCTGTTAAGTATTCTTATGCAACTTGCTTTTTCTCTCTTAACAGAAAGAAGAATTTGTGAATTTCATTCATGACGATCTGTGTACTAGGCCTGTGTTAATTTTCACTGTTGTATTCTAGCCCATTGTGGGACCATACCACAGTTTATTTCTCCATTTTCCTTTTAATGAATGTTTGTGGTGTTTCTCGTCTCTTCTAGGGAAAAAAAGTGCTATAAACATTCTTGAAACCATATCTGGGTACCATGTGGTATATACCTAAAAATAAAATTACCAGGCCGTATTGTAAAACTCAAACTAAACTGTAGTAGCTGATGCCAAATTGCTCTCCAAAGTATTTGAGTCAAATCTTATACACTTCTGGAGGAGTATAAAGTCTCATCAATGTACATCTTCCCTGGCACTTGGTATTTGTCAGATTCTTTAATTGGGTGTGAAAATACATTCCATCTTGTTTTCAACTTAAATTTTCTTGATTGCATAATGAGGTATCTTTTCAAAAGTTTATTAGCTATTCTAGTTTCCTTATTTGAGCATACCCATTCTAGTCTTTTCCAAAGTTTTAAGTTGGATTGTGTGTCTCTTCCTCATTGATTTTTTTTAGGAGTTAAATATATACTCTGGATTCGAATTATTTGGCCTTGTATATATGTGGCATATGTCTTTCCCTGTTTGAGCCATCTTCTCTCTTTCAGATGTCTCTTGAGGAAGAGAAGTTTTTAATTTTAGTGTAGTTTAAGCGATCAGACTATTCTTTTTTTCTTGAATGGTTTATTTTCCCTGTGGATAATCAATTCCATTGTCCCAGCATCAATTGATTAATCCTACCATCTCCCATTTGCCTGAGAAATTAGCTTTATAAAAAAAGTATAATATGTGCTTATATAATGGATCTATTTTTTTGCTTTCTATTTTGCTCCATTAGTCAATTTGTCTACCCCTGCACCAATATTGCCTTATCCATTTAATAATTCTTGATGGGGCTTACCTGGTGGTGCAGTGGTTGAGAATCCCCCTGCTGATGCAGGGGACACGGGTTCAAGCCCTGGTCCGAGAAGATCCCACATGCCATGGAACTCCTAAGCTTGTGTGCCACAACTACTGAGCCTGCACCCTAGAGCCCACGTGCCACAATTACTGAGTCCACGTGCCAGAACTACTGAAGACCGTGTGCCTAGAGCCCGTGCTCTGCAACAAGAGAAGCCACCACAATGAGAAGCCCGCGCACCACAACGAAGAGGAGCCCCCGCTTGCCACAACTAGAGAAAGCCCGTGTGCAGCAACAAAGACCCAACGCAGCCAAAAATAAATAAATAAATAAATAAAAATAAGAGATAAAAGAAAACTTGTGAACATTTTTAAAAAAATAATAATTCTTGATGACTGGTGGGGCAAGTTCCACTCCCTTCGGCTTCTGTGGTGCCTTGACTATTTTTGTTCCTGTGTGCATATTTAAGGACTCATTGAAAATATGCATAATAGGGGCTTCCCTGGTGGCACAGTGGTTAAGAATCTGCCTGCCAATGCAGGGGACAAGGGTTCGAGCCCTGGTCTGGGAAGATCCCACATGCCGCGGAGCAACTAAGCCCCTGCTCCACAACTACTGAGCCTGCACTCTAGAGCCTGCGAGCCACAACTACTGAGCCTGCAAGCCACAACTACGGAAGCCTGCGCGCCTAGAGCCCGTGCTACGCAACAAGAAGCCACTGCAGTGAGAAGCCCACGCACCGCAACGAAGGGTAGCACCCACTCGCCGCAACTAGAGAAGGCCTGTGCACAGCAATGAAGACCCAACACAGCCAAAAATAATAAACAAAATAAATAAATTTATAAAAAATAAATAAATTTTAAAAAAAGTCTAAAAAAAATATGCATAATACCATTATGACATCTAAAACAGAATGTTCTCACATACCCTGTTAACAAAGCAAATTTCCCAAACTGTTTCATGTTTTTGAAAACTGTTTGTTTCAATCAAGTTCAGGAAAAGTCCATCCCAAGAGTTTATCATGGTCTGGATTTTGCTGTTACATTACCTTAGTGTCATTCAACATGTTCCTCTGTTCCATGTATTTCTTGTAACTAGACAAGAGACTTGATCAGATTCAAGTTCATTTTTGGGTGGGGGAGAGGCAAGATTACTTCACAGGTGGTAGTATGTATGCATTTCCATCAGGAGATGCATAGTATTTAGCTGTCTCGCTTTTGTGCTAATAGAAGCCATTGATCATCATGGCTTAGACCCATTAATTCACTAGGGATTACAAAAAGGCAGCATTCTAATTCTATCATTCTTTCCTACTTATTAGCTGGAATTATTTTATAAAGATAAATTTCCTCTAACTGTTCATTATCTTGAGGTACATTTTATGAAAGAAAATAGGACAAGTTGGACCACACCAGAATCATCTATCCACACTGAGCAGTCAGGTAATTCTTTTCTTTTCTTTACCAATTTTGAAAATGACTTCCTCCAAAGGTAACAAATACATTTTAAAAGGTATCATTATAAATTCCTGGGTTAAATCTTTGTGCTTTAATCCATTGTAATTATTATCCTCACCGATGTCCAGTTGCCCCACCTATGGCCACTGGGAGCTGCTTCAAGTTAGATCCTGCAATTTCTTTACCTAACCCAGTAGTTTTGTTTACTTTTCTGAAATCTGAAATTACAAACTATTCCAGGTTCATCTTGGACATTTTCAACCCCAGACCTGGAATTAGCCATTTGTCTGAGATGTTCTGGTTCCTGTTAGTGCAAAATGCTATTCAGAAAAAGTAGAGTCTGGGCATTAGGAGGCTTTATTGCTAGTAACTTAGTCATTGTTTCTAGACTGTTAGGGTCGATAGAGTTAGGGAATTTGCACTTATATAACATACATACATACAGGCAGACATATGTACATGGAAGATAAAGCATGGGTTCTCAAGTTGGTGATTACATGGTCTTTATTTAATTTCATCAATCTTACTTCTGCAAGGTTTCCTCTCTATGGCATTAATATCATTTTGAGTTCTCACCAAGAGTGTGGAAGTACTTTTTTCCTCATTTATTTTTTGGAAAACTTTTGGTATCTCCATGTAGTTTTAATTTACATTTGTCTTCTTTTGAGCAAGTTGAAAATTCTGTGTTTTGGGGGGGGTGTGTGTGTGCATATTCATTTATTTATAAATCTACTTGTCAAGTTCCACAAAAAACCCTGTTGGAAATCTTTATTAGAATTGCATAGAATCTACAGGCCAATTCTTCTCAACTTGATATTTTTATGATATTGAAGTTTTCTGCCCATGAACTCGGCCTATTTCTTTACGTATTTAGGTCTTCTTCAATGTCTTTCAATAAATCTTTTTAATCTCTTCCACAAAGGTCTTGAGCATCTTTTCTTAGACTCTCCTAGGTCCTTTATGCATTTTGTCGCTATTGTAAATGATATTGTATAAAACTTTATGTGTACTTGATGCTAGAATAAATATAATTGATTTTTGTCTATTGCTCTTAGGTCCAGTGATTTTGCTAGTTTTCTATTTTAATAATTGTAGATTCTTTCAGGTTTTCCATGAAGATCATCGTCTAGGAATAGTGATGGTTTTGTTTTTCTATTCCAGTCCTTCTATATTTCTTTTTTGTGTCTTATCTGCTGCTGAATTCCTTCAGGACGATATTGGATCACACCAGAATCTTAGGTTATCTGCGCTGAGTACTGTCAGGTGTCCCCATCTGGCTGGGGAGCAAAACTTATAAAAAAAGCTTTACTCTTCTCCACTTGTCCATACCCCATCTCTAGGTTTGACTTCTGTGCAGCGAGATGTTAGCTGAAGTTTTGCCAGCTGACTTGCAGCAGTGAAGCCTCCCATAGCTTTGCTTCGTCAGCCTGGATGGCCAGAGGGAAATGTGGTTTCTTAGACCTCACGTCATTATGAGCAGGATGGGCTGGACTGAGACCCCAGGGAGTCAGGAAGAGCCTGGGATAGGGGTCCCTGAGCGAGAGTTGTAACGTGTGGGTGTGGTGAGCCTGAGGAGCAGGGAGTCTTATGTCCTGAAGGTCCTGAGGGTCAGATGTGAGAAGCCATTCCACTGGCATCAAGACACAGGAGGAAGTGGACCATAAGGCAAAGCGTAAGTATTGGGAGACCAGTAGGCCGTAGACCACAGTGAGGAGTAGGAACAAGTGCCCAGATCCAGGCTGTGTTACTTCATCAACCTTAGGTCTTGCATGTACCCGTGGGTCAGTGTGGTTACACTCAAGTTCAGCGCCATGAGGGCTAAATGCGATTATACATGCAAAGCCCCAGCTGAAATCCTGGCATGCAGTAGGGGTTTAATCAACAGCAGTTCTTGGCAGGTGGAGCGTCTCTGTAGACATTCAGTGCTGTATCTGACAAGAGCTGCTGTAGGTTGAGCCCCTGTTGCATGCCAGGACACCAGCTAGGGTCTTTGCTGTCTATTAGCTGTGGGCTCTCCTGCCAACTGGGTCATCCCCCCATGTGCCACGGCCCCAAAGTGTTCACCACAAGCCCATCACAGCACCCATTCTAGCCAGCCATCCTCTGGGGCATACTCTTGTTTCCTTGGTCTGCGGATTCTCACCGTTGCACCCTGCCTTTGACACTTGGCTTGTTAACATGTTCTAGAGTCCTTTTCCAGTTTCTGGGCAGTACTCAGGCTGCAAGCTCCATCGGCAGACTAGTCTCTGGCCCCCACAGAGCTTGGGGGAATCTGTGTATCCATGACAAGTAGTTTCAGTCACAGGCTTATTTGGTAGGCTGGTTTTTATTTCAGTCACCCAGAGAATAAATGAACAATGCAAATTCCTAGGACTCAATTCATCCAGGCCACAACAGAATCACGGCGGCTCTAGATTGGAGTCTGCCATTTGCTATATGACCTTAGGCAAGTCTCCTTCGGTCGTGACCCTCAGCTTTCTCCGTTCAACTGTTCAGGAATCTCTGACCAGGGACTGGATGTCCCCTCCATAGTTTCCCTCCTCTGACCATGCTCCTGACTCCAGGCAGTATGTTTCTGCCATAAAACTCAGCTGGGGAGGGGTTGGAAGATTCACTACTCTCATACCTTTCACTGTTATCATGACTAATCTCCTTTTACACATTTTATCCTTCATTTTATGACAGCTATTAAAGACTGTTTGGAGCTCTCTCGGTTCCTTTAGGAATATTTATGCATTTTATAGGACTCTCATGAAGGAGAGGCGCCCTGATTAGGAGCAGGCAGGGACATTCTGTATTAAGGGGCATTAGGTGGCCTCGCCCAGAGGATCATGATAGGCTCCTTGTCCAACTCGATAGTTTATGCACCTGTTTGAACCAGTTTTCCTTGGGGGAGATTAAGGGATCTTTGAGAATTTCAGACAGTGCGGAGAGACTGCAGTCTCGCTGAGATCTTGCTGCTGTTTGCAATATCATCTGCAGTGGTGGGAAGGGTGGGAGGAAAGGAGCCTGCACTCGCTGTTCTGACTTTGCAGCTCCTCCACCCGTGCCTTGCTTCGTTTGCCCTCGAAGGATCTGGCACCTGGCCAGCAGCCTGGATTTACTCTGGCCGTGTCCTCAGTGGCTTTAGTCCCCACCCCGTGTTTCACCGCTCTGCCTTCCTAGCACATCCCATATTTCATGGGACCTGAGGCAGGCTCTGTTTTTTTTTTTCTTCTTCTTCTTTAGAGCATTTTAGGTTCATAGCAAAACCATGTGGAAAGTAGAGAGATTTCCCGTATACCCCTTCCTTGACACGTGGGTAACCTCCCCCATCATCAACATCCCCCTCCAGACTTGGTCCATTTGTTACAATTGATGAACCTACATCGACACATTGTTATCCCCCAAGTCCACGGTTTCCATTACGGTTCACTCTTGGTGTTGTATATTCTGTGGATTTTGACAAATGTATAATGACGTGTATCCACCATTTTGGTATCATACAGAATAGTTTTACTGCCCTAAATATCCTCATCCTTCCCTTCCCACCCAACCCCTTACAACCACTGATGTCTTTAGTGACTCCATAGTTTTGATTTTTCCAGAATGTCATATAGTTGGAATCATAGGGTCTCTAGTCTTTTCAGATTGGCTTCTTTTACTTGGCAATATGCATTTAAGGTTCCTTGGCAGTATGCATTTCTGTGGCTTGATAGCTCATTTCTTTTCCGCACTGAGTAATATTTCATTGTCGATGTACCACAGTGTGTCAATGCATTCACCTACTGTAGGATGTCTTGGTTGCATCCAAGTTTTTGGCAATCATGAATCCAGCTGCTGTAAACACCCATGTGCAGGTTTTTGTGTGGACGTAAGTTAGGGGAGCAGAGGCAGGTTGAGGGGCATACCATAAATTCTCTAGTCTAGTCCTTGCTTTTCAAAGTGTGGTCCCAGACCACCCAAACCAGAGACTAGGGATGGTTAGACAGGTGGATTCCCAGCTCTTCCACAGACTGAATGAATCAGACCTTCAGGAAGTGGTCCCAGGACTTGACATGTGTCACTCCTTACTTCCATTCCCCCAAAGCTGATTCTGATTCTCACTGAGTTTTGAGAACCGCTGACCCATGTGCTGGGTCTGTTGCTCGCCAGTCCCTGGACCTGGAAAAGGAACTGTCTCTGGGCCCCAGAATGCGCTTCCAGACTGAGGGGTCCCCTTGGACTGGGGTCCTTCTGCCCTGGCCCCCAGCAAGCCTCCCTCCTCCCACACTCCTATTTCCCACTCGAGCCTGCTGTCTTCCTCTATTTCTCTGCGCCTTTTTCTCCATCTCATTTTAATGGATTCCGAAGTGTTAAGGCACTTAGTGAGCGTGAATTTGTGTCTCTCTGAAATCAGTCTCTTTCTGCAAGCTTGCTTCCCCCTTCTTTCAAGTCAGCTAAATCTCGCCTCCCCCAAATTAAATGGCTCCGGGCGGAACCAGCCTTGAGTTGATTACCTAACGCCGTAGCAGCTCCAATGCCGCTGATCTGGCCTGACCTAATTTGACCCAGAAATGCTGTCCCAACATAAGCACCGTCCTTATCGTGCTTTACCCTGTTTATTATCCAGGGTACGGCAGGGAGGAGAAGGATGCTTGGGCGGGATGGGGGAACCTGCCCAAATGGGAGTGGGAATGTACCAGGGGAGGGGACGGTCCTGGCCTCTGAAGTTTGGGGTGACCCCCGAAGAAGATAAGCAGATGCTTTCCTTCCTCAACAATGATCTGAAGCTCCTTGTCCTCACCGTGGGCCCGGAAACCTGGGGTCCCTGCACTGTGAGAAGCTAGGAGGTGTCCTGGAAACAGATGGGTGTCTTTGGGTGACCATGTGACTCTGAACCTGTTTCCTCGTCTACGGAACAGTTACTATCCTGTTAGGTCCCTGACCAGATGATGGATACGTTATCATTATCATTAGGCTCTGATGGACAGGTATTAACCTGCTCATTTTCCGGGTGCAGAAGCTGATACTCATCTGAGGTCACATGTCTGTCCTGCACGGTAAGTGGGAGAGAAGGATTCGAGCCCAGCACCGCCCACTGAAGTCCTTAGTCCTGCCCTTCCCACCAGGCCCGCCTGTGCAGTGTGGCCCTCGGAGCCCAGGAGGCAGGGGTCCTGGTGGGCTTGGGCCTCCCCTCCCGACTTCCCCCTTTTCCTTAGGGGTGGGCGTGGCTTCCTCTTGAGCTTCTGCTCACTCCTCATGGTTGGCAGCCTTCTTTCCTTGGGTCAGAGGGGGAGGGGTTCAGACGGTGAAGGGCCCCACCACACCCGTGTGGAGGCCTGCAGGCTGCTGGGCTGAGAGCAGAGGCCGAGCAGTGAGCATTAGTCATCACGGGGGTGCAGATCAAAGGGCGAGGTTCACGTGTGCCTTATAACAATGTCTTGAGTGGTTTTGGCTCCCGGGGGCTGGGTTTCAATCTAGCTCCCCCGTGCCATCTTTCACCTTGGTTCCCTCGACTGTCAGATGGGAGAGAATTATCCCGCGTCTGCACCCTCTCTGGTCTGATGGGATTGTTGTGAAGATTGGACAGGTTATGGATGTGAGTGTACTTAGCACACTCCTTGGCACCCAGTAGGTGCTCAGAAATGTTTTTTATATTTGTACCTATGGAGACAAATAATACAATAAAAATCTGTTAAAAAACCAAACCAAAACAAAACAAAACCTTTAAAATGTCTGAGAGCAACGTATGGGTCGGTGAATGTAGGCAGGACAGATTTTCTGCCTGCCAAGGGCACGCCTTTGGCTCTGCAGCCCAAGGGACTGGACGTGATTCCGCATCATAAGAATACCTGTCTTAGTTAAAAAATATACAGAGGGTGATGAGGGGCTGCGCTGATTACATACACACGAGAAAGTTCAGCCTCTGTTGGTGAGATCAGCAATTCTTTCTCCTGGTTTCACATCACACCGGGGTGTCTCCAATTATCTCAAGAAGGGTCAGGAACCACTCAAGATGTTATTAATTTTAATCCATTCTAATTAAATATATAAATGGGCCACGTACCGCTTTGTGGAAGGAGAAAAGGGAGGAAACAATATCTTAAAATCAAATGTGTAATTCTCGGGTACTGGTAGCCGACGTCTCAAGGGCTGAGAATCATGGGTTATTTTTTCTTCCCTTTCTTTCTCTTCATCGTTCTCCCATCATGTGCCCTGCTGGGTGCTCTGACTGATGCCGGCAAAGAATGCTTCTATCTAGAGAGCCTGCAGGGCCAGAGGACAAGTGAGGCTGGTGGGGTGGGGGGCGTGGGGAGGGTGTGTGTGGGTCCAGAGCCCCGGGTTCTTGTCCTGATTTTGCCTCTCAGTGTTGTGTGACTGGCTGAATCTGCTTTGGCTGAATCTCTAATGAGGCTCATCACCCTGTTCTTTCTGCTCAAGGTGAGCTTCAAGGCAACAGTGAACCGGCCAGGCCAGTGCAGGACGTCTGCATGCATTCCTCGGCCATGTTTATTAAGCACCGTCTTGTGCCAGGCACTGGGCAACACAACCATGGGAGAACAGCCGTGAGCAAAAGGGGGCGGCTTCCTGTTCTTGAGCAGCTCGTAGCAGAAAGCGGGGAATCGGGATCTGGGTACCACGTGGAAGATGTGGCCCACAGGGAGAGAGCGACTGCTGCTGTCTTTGAACCGGGACATTCCTGGGCCTTCAGATGCCACTTCCGGGGACAGCGCGGGTCTGGTCCGTGTCCACCATGAGGGCCGATGGGGGAGGGACTGTCCCCAGGCTTTCGCCTTTCCCTGCAGCAGTTCCGGAGGAGGTTTTGTGCTCAGCCTGTCTCTTCCTCTATGTTGTGGGGCAGGTTAGAGACAGAGGAGGGGTCCCAGCTCAGCATGATGGGGGGAGGATGGACGAAACCTGCCAATTGGCCCAGCTCTAAGTAAGGAGAAGGGTGTGCTGGGAAGGGGGGGGGGGGTTGGTCAGTCACATGGTGAGGGCCAGGCTGCTGGGGAGAGGATTTGCCCTTGACACTGAGAGGTTTCCCCGTGACATCACATCTTTTGAGGCCTCCCGGCAAGCTGTCTGGCTGTCCTCCCCCAGTGAGTCTCTTATTTAGGAATTTGAGAGGCTCTGAAGACACTGCGTGAGCAGAGCTAGGGGCTGTAGGAAGCGGAGTCCAGCAGCTGCCCAGGGGAGGCCCAGGAGCAGGCCTGTCTGCACTTGTTTTCGCTCTGAAGCACCCTGTCCCTCTGGCCCCGTGGCACGTGCCACTCTTCCCCTACGTCTCTGCCCCTGGCCAATGATGGTTCCCCCTTCAGGTCTCATCTCAGATTTCCTTTCCTCCAGGAAGCCCCCCGATCTCCCTGAACTGGGCATGTGCTGTCCCCACAGGGATTCACAGTCCCCCACCCTGCGTCCTTCAGGTCAAGATTCTCAACCCCCTATCGAAACAGCCTGTTTTCACGTCTGTGGCTGCATTACACCGTGTGCTGCGTATCCCCCGGCTCCAAGCACGGTGCTTGGCACCCAGGAGGTGTTCAGCAAATGCTTCTGGAATGAATGATGTTGAGGTTATTGGTGCAGAGCCAACACCAGGGCTTGGGAGGACCAGTGCCACCTCAGCAGGAAGTAGACATCACTGCCTGCTGTTGGGGCCCTGGGATTAGGCGTCCCTGGTCTGCATCACAGATGCTCTTGAGGGTTCTGGGTTTGCCCCTTCTGCTCTCTGTTGCCCAGGCTGTTCGCTCCCCGGGCTGAAGCTGCAGCTACATTCCCAGTTCTTTAAAGGTCTTGGGTGATTTTTCAAACGTTTTATCTCCAACATGCTTTGCATACTGCCACACATTTAAAACCCACACATAATTTAAGGGACATTTAATCAATAGAGTCTTGATTCATTTTTCCCTTAAATCATCAGTATTATTGTTGTGAAGAGCCCACTTGAAGTTCAGGAAGGCTCTTAAGCATTTTTAATAACCATTTTCTTCCCTTGTGTCCTATTTTTTAAATAACTATCTTTTTGAAAGACACCTTTTCCATTGGTTGAACAAGCTCAAAATACCAGATTCCCAAGTGCTGAAATTGTGTATGATACGCAGTTCTGTAAGGAAATGGACTCCTCCAGAATACTTTCATATAAATATATATACATTTTTAACCAGAGCAGGTTTTGCTGGCGGTTGTCTGAGGGTTATCGGAGAAGGGCTCTCAGCTCCCAGTTGTGACTTGAGACTGGGGCTCGGGCAAGGGGGTCTGGTCTCCTCCAGGAACGCCTCCCGTCTCACACTTGGCGGTATCACATCTTTGAAGCACCAGATGCATACACGGCAGGCAGTTATCTCCATTTCCCTGGATCTGATTCGATTCTCTGTCCCTGCTGTGGTTTGCCAATTACATCATACTTTTACAGAGTGCTTAGTGCATGCCAGGTGTCATGCTAAAACCTTCATCTGCATCCTCTTGTGAAGTTATTATCCCATTTTACAGATGAGAGCATTGAGGCAGAGGGCTTCTGTATGAGTTTCCTGTGGCCTCCGTGACAAATGACCTCAAACTTGGTGGGTTAAAACAATGGAAATCTAATCTCTTGCAGTTCTGGAAGCCTGAAGTCTGAAATCAAGGTGTCAGTGGAGCTGTACTTTGGAGAGGATTCCATCCTTGCCTCTTCAAGCTTCTAGTGGCTCTGGCATTCCTTAGCTTGTGGCCGCATCACTGTATGTGGTCACATTGCCTCCTCCTCTTCATGGGTGGTGTCTGTTCCTCTCTGTGTCTGTCTCCTATAAGGACACATGCTGTTGGATTTAGGGCCCTATGGATAATCCAAGATAAATTCCTCTTAGGATCCTTACCCTAAGCCAACTTTCTTCATATAAGGTATAATAGTCAACAGGTTCCGGGAGTTAAGACATGGACATATCTTTTGGGGGCCACCATTCGACCCACTACCACTTGTAAAGTGCACAACGAGCACCTGAACCCAGGCAGTGTGACTTCAGAGGTGGGGCTTCTCAGCGCTGCCCTGGGCTCCCTGCCCCATGGCTAATGTGCTAGGACATCAGTGATAGAAACTGCAAAAGTTGCCAGGCTCAGTCAGCTTGGTTGGGGTCTTAATTGGTCTTTCCCCCTGAGGGTACTATCCTGTCTTAGTCCGTCTGGGTTGCTGTAACAAAATACCACTGGCTGGGTGACTCTTAAACAACAGACGTTTATTGCTCACACTTCTGGAGGCTGGAAAGTTCCAAGATCAAGGTGCCAACGTGGTCATCCTCTGGTGAAGGTCCTTTACTGGTTCACAGCCAGCACCTTTGTGCTGTGTCCTCCTTATATGGCGGAAGGGGCTAAGGATCTCTCTGGAGCCTCTGTGATGAGGGCAGTAATCCCATTCATGAGGGTTCCACCCTCATGACCTGAGAACCTCTCAAAGGCCCCACCTCCTAATGCTATCATCTTGGGGGGTTAGGATTTCAACATATGAATTTGGGGAGGTATATAAAAATTCAGATTACAGCATATCCTTTCTGTCTTTTTTTTTTTGTTTTTCTATCTTGACAAAAATATTTAGGTCTTTTCACTTCAGCACATAAACTCCCAAGTTTATGTGGCTGGTGTTCTGTACTGTGGACCGTGGCCTCACATTGTGGACAGTTATGTGTCTGCCACTCCACCCTGACACAGTGGTGGGTGCTGACTGGGATGTGTGGTGGTTATGTTACATTAATAGATATTAATATGTATTAATATATCTATTATTAGATTAATCCATATGAAAGTATCATATTTTGGGGCAACAAACGTCAAATATCAGCAATTTCATCTGGCTCAATCTCATATTTATTTAAAATATATCACCCATCAGCATTCTCATCTCATCCCCCATCTTGTCTTCCTCCTTTTGCTTCCTCCAGAGGCCAACTGAGTATTCCAGTCTCCCGCATGTGCCTTTGATTTCAGCAGTGGCTCGTCTGACGCATCTCCATTCTTTAGTTTTTCAGGCACATCTTGGGCAGGTTTGGTGCTTTGTCATGCACCAAATCCCATCCTAATTTCGACTGTCTCCAAAGAAGCCACAAAGCAGCCAGCCCATCTTGAAGTCATCAGCTTGTACTAAAGGTTCAGGAGCATCTGTTTGAAACCAACATGTTATTTTCCTGCCTTGCGCACTGTGCCCACTAACACGAAGTACTTACGGGTAGTGTCAGGTTGGGTCCAAGTCTAAAAATATTCCCTTCCCTTCAGCATCTGGTCTTTTCTGAAGAGTGCCCTGACTCACAACCAGAACTTCACCACACTCTAAACATTTACACATTTAATGCATCCTGAAATATTAACCTATATTATGCTCAAGCAGCAGTGTAAATGTTTCCTTTCCTGGCAAGGACTGTGTTATTGGAAATCATTTATTGAGATTTATGTCTTAACAGTGCTGAAGGGCTGTTTGCATTGTTAAGGTTCCCAAAAGCCAAGGTGGAAATTCTGGGGTGGTGTTTACATGAAGATTTGGAGTCGCTAGGAATGGCCCTCCCAGGACTGAGCTGTGAATCAATCTGTTAACATTTCTCAAGTGTGTACTATTTGTGTGGCTACAAGATAATGCACTGGGTGTGTGACCTTGGGCAAATTGATCTGCTTCTCTGAACCGTGATTTCCTAGGGTCCCATCTTATGATGGGGTGATAATAATGGCACATGCTTTGTAGAGTAGCTAGAAGGGCCTGTGGATTTGGCCCAGAACCAAACCTACCTCCTAATTCCAAATATAGAAGAGCATTTTGTAGGAAGCAAGTTCTCTGTTGCTGAAAGTGTCTCGGCAGAGATTGAGAAATCGATCAGCAGGGCTCTTGCGGAGGGAATCCCACTACTGCATGAAAGAAGGGGACTTATTTGCCCATCTAGCCCCAGGAGTCTAGGATTTTGTGCCATCTTGATCTGGGAAGAAGGTAAAAATGTATATCCTGGAAGGTGAGAGGCAGGAGAGATTATCAGAGACCTCAGAATCTGGTAGTCAGCACAGAGTTAACAACTTGGTCAGAGTTTAGTTGCTATATAAGCGTTCAATAATACGTACGTACTGCATACTTGCTGTGATGCCAACATAGTACAAGGTCCTAGGGACACATAGATGGATGTGCCTGAGCATCTGTCCTAAAGGAATGGTGCCTCAAAATGTCTAATGCCATCACGAAGGTTTTGGGGGAAAACAGTGCAGAGAAGAGAAAGAGAGAGAGCTAACATTTGTCAAAGACCTACTATGTACCAAGCATGGTATATATTATCTCCCTAAAACTTTGTGAGTGAGATACTATTATCTCCATTTTACAGGTGCAGAAATGAAGTCTCAAGGAGACTGTGATTTAATCAATTTGTCTGTATCACTCAGGATGAGCTAGGTTATGCTGTAGCAACAAATAGCCCCTGAATCTTTGTGACTGAAAACAGAGGTTTATTTCTTGCTCACTCTGTGTGTCCACCACGGGACAGCGATGTGTTCTGCTCCGTGCTCTTTTGCTCATTTAGGAACCCAGGCTGATGGAGCAGCCACCGTATGGAACCTTGTTTGCCATGCCAGAGGGAAAAGGAAGTGTAGTGAGGCAAGCCTTGGCCCTCAAAGGTCTCATTTCAGTGGCTTTAGCAAGTCGTATGGCCACACCCAACATCCAGGAGGCGGGAAGATCAATCCTACCACCCACCTGAAAGGAGGGTGCCAGGATGCTGGCGCATAGCCCTATTGACTACCAGTCTCTCAGCAAGTGGCAGAGCCAGAAGTCAAGTCCATGCTGTGTCCGCTTTATCATGTGGTTCTAGTGTCTGGTGACTCTCTGACTTCTGCAGTTAGAAATGGTCCCACCTTGGTGACAGTGACACTGCACTGTGACCAGGCTCCCCTCCACCACTGTAGCCCGAAGCACCCTTGGTCCCACTTAACGTCCAGGCTCTTCATGAGGGATTTGCCCACTGCTGCCATAAGCAGCATGAGAGGCTTGGGAAAGGCTTCAGACAGCCTCCTCCCACCTCGGCTCCAGGAATAGGGAGGCCCTCGTGGCATGCACAGACCAGATACCAGTAAGAGCCTCATCAGCAAGATGGAGCCAGAGAAGCTGGCCGTGATCTGAGGAGAACAAGAGGATGTGAGGGGTGTACAAAAACCCTACAGGCTGAAGAAAGAGACAGTCTTGAAAGTAGCTGTAGGGTCAGCTCAGGCTGCCATAACAGGATCCACCGACCGGGTAGCTTAAACAATAGAATTTTATTTTCTGACAGTTCTGGAGGCTGGATGTTCAACATCAAGGTGCCCACAGGGTTGATGCCCGACGAGGCCGCTCTTCCTGACTTGCAGATGGCCGCCTTCTCGCTGTGTCCTCGCTTGGCCTGTGTGTACACATGGAGAGAGAGACAGAGGCAGAGAGACAGCCAGCTCTGGTGTCCTACAGGATAGGGCCTTGGCCTCATGACCTCAGTTAACCTTAAATACCACCTGAAAGGCCCCATCTCCAAGAGCAGTCTCATTGGGGGTCAGGGCTTCATTATGTGAATTCGGGGGGTGGAGGCAAATTCAGTCTACAGCAGTGAGAGAGAAAAAAGTCCACATTTGGGTGATGGAGGAGGCAGGGAAAGTGGGTCTGAGGCCCCAGTTTGAGCAGTTATTCTTTCTGTCACCTTGAGGGCTCCGCTGCTCCGCCTACATATATAAGGTGTGCTGAGTTCCTCGCGTGGGGCAGGGAGAAACACACAGTCCTTCCCGGCGCCCCTCTGAGCCGCTGTTTCTCGGTTGGCAGAATGGAGAGGGCCATTCTCACCTTGCAGAATTTGCTCTGACAGTTAGGAGTGAAGGTTTGTGAACATCTTAAGGAGCTGGAGTTGCCTCGGGGCGGCCGTCCTCGCTCCTCCCCTACCTGGTGTCAGCACAGAGCTCGGGACATAGGCAGCAGATATGGGTGGGCTGATCAGTGGGGCCAGGAGGCAACAGGAGGATGAACCATGTGCGAGTTGAGCTGGAGGCCCTCCGCCCATCCTGAGCCAGAACACTTCAGCCTCTGCCTGCGGGGGGAGAAGTGTGATGAGAGCAAACAGCCAGCGTGGGGCTGAGGAAAGACAGTGAGCTTTGGGGTGGATCCATGGGTTCAAATCCCAGCCCTCCAACATTTTCTGGATGCGCAATGTGGGACCAGTTAGTAGTGCCAAGCTGTGACCCAGTGACTCAGTCTCCCTAAGGTGGGAGTGCCATCCCTTCCTTGGTGGAGATGAGGACCAGGGTCCAAAATGTTTAATGTGTGGGTGGGTCTCAATTCGCAGTAGCTAGTGCTGTTGAGATATGGATCTGCCACAGGGGCCAATGGACATTCAGAGCATTCGAGAATTAATAACTCCCGCCCCTTTCACCACTTCTCTCTGGGGCGGGGCTGTAACCCAGTGGCCCCCTGATGATGGGAGAGTAGCTGTCCCTGCCACAGTCCCTCCCTAAATCACACACTTCACCTGGGCCCCCCCATCAATGACCCTCCCCTGGGCATTCCCTCCTGGGCTGGTTCTTAAGCTGCGGATGATGGAGAATCACAGTCCTTTATCCTCAACCACACTCTTGATGGGAGGGTGTTTAAATTTGACCGATGGCTTAATATTTTGTCCTCAAGAGGAGGCAGCCTCTCTGAAGGCCCCTCCAGCTATGCATCATTGTAATGGCCCCTCTCGGAAGCTCCTGGAAGTCATCTGGAGAAAAACAGCCCCTTCTTCCAACCTTGGACTTCTCCGCCCATGCCATTGGTTTCTGACAAGCCCTCCTGATTTCTGCTTTCCTCCCGGCCCTGCCCGAGGTGCCCGGGGCTCCCCAAGGCCCTGGTAATGCTCTGATGGCTGCTCAGTTATTCCATCATCCTCTCTTGATTACTCTTCCTCCCTCATCATTATTCTTGCAGGACCACGGCTGTGGGTGCATGAGCTCCTCTGGGCTGAGGCCCAGAGACGCTGCTGGATTTATGGATGTGCTTAATGGCGTTCACCGTCAGATTCCCCTGGGCAGCATCAGGATGTCCTCGGCCATCTGGGGGTTCCGGCTGGCCTTTTAGTTGTATTCAAACTAAGTTTTATCGAGCACCCACTGCCGGCTGTAGCTGCTCTGGGCGGTGGGTCTGCGCTTTATGACTTACCAAATCTACTCTTCATCATATGCATAATAAGCATCCCCCATTCATTTAGTCCACATGTGGATGGGGTATCTACTCTATAGCATGAACTACACAAGGGCTGTGTACTTCCTAGTGTTAATAAAATATAAACGGTCCGTGCCTCGCACAGGCTTATGTGGAAAAAGAAACAGGACACATTATCTCATTTGGTGAATGAGAAAGGAAGGTGTTTTGGGACCCCAGAAGGGGAGACGTTGGGTCCAGCAGGACAAGAGTTGGGAGGGTGAGGAGGGGAAAAGTTGGGCTTCCTAGAGTAGGTATTTCCCAGGCTGTGTCTTGAAGGTTCCATAAGACCCGGACAAGCAAACGATGGTACAGGGAGGAAGGGTGAGCAGGCAGAGGTGAAAGCATGGGCAGAGAGTGCCTTACTCTTACAAAGGTTAAGACCAGGGGCTGGCAGCTGCCGTGGTCCTCAACATAGTGTCTGCCCCAAAGTCCTCATTTTATTTATTCCCATTCTTAGAGGAAAACTAATGTTTGAAGACCCGCTTGAACCCAAAGCCTCAGCTGCTCCATCTGTAAAGTTACGGAAGTGAACTTGTTCATTTATGCTATTCTCACGAGTTTGGACCAGCTACATGATTTTGAATTCCAGGAGCTGAGCTCAGCTTTGACGTTTATTATGTGTTTTCTTCCCGAGCATGTGCTCGAGCTGATTTGGCTACTGAAGGTTGGGGTTGGTGGGACTTCTTGGCTTCAGGGGCCGGTTTGGGGGAGAGAAGAATCTTTGTCCATCCCAAGCCACCGCAGCCCCACGTGAGACATATAAATGCTGATGGAGATGTAATTCACTTCTTGTTGGTCAGTGTTGCCGAGGAAGCCAGGATGTTGCTCTGCCAGGCTTCTCCAAAGAGAGAGGGCTGGGTGGTCTCTCTCTCTAGCCCAGGACAACCGTGCCCACCAAGGAATTGCCCTCCCTTAAAAGACCCAGTCTGTGTATTTGTAAAAATCCCTTTCCAGTCACCACCTTTTCTTTCCTCTTCTTTCTTGTTGTACAACTTTTCTCAAGTAAAGCCCGAGGCTTGAAGTGGGTTAAAGCAGAGCTTTCAAAGCCTCAGTGACTCAGGCTGGAGGAGGTTTTCAGAGACATCCCGGCAGAATCTGGTCTGGCTGACTGCCCAGGGCTTGGTCCTCTCTGAGCCCTGACCTGAGGACTGCGGGACCCTCACTGGGCTTGGGATCCATCCCCGCGCTTGGTGAGTCACTGTCTGAAGCAGGCCTATTAGCGAGAAGTGCCTCTGGTGCCGTGGCCCTGTCCGCCCACAGGGGCCCCCTCCTCAGACCGCCTCCGCATTAGCCTTGGCTGGCTCTCGGGTGGTGAGAGCAGCCGTACCTTGTGCTCTGACACTTGCCTCCTGCCGCAGGTCCCCGGATCACGGAACCCGAGCGCTGTCCTTCTTTTCCAGAGGCATGGGCTGTTCCCCTCTCTCCAGTGCATTTTTCCACTGCGGCCTCTTGTTCTCTATTTAGCTCTGAGCACAGTCTTCCGGCGTAGTGCAGACAGACTGCAACCCACCCCATCACATCTCTGTCCTCCTTTCCCGCAGGGCCCAACAGAGTGGCAAATCAGTGACTGAAAGGGCTGATGCATTATGAGTGTCGTAGATTGATCAGTCCCAAGGCTTCACTCCCTCCTTGTGATAGGATTATACACCCAAACCCCTTGCCCTAGGACTTTTTTTTTTTTTTGAATTCCTACTAATTTCTTTTTTTTTTTCACACACACACACTGTATTTTATTTTTACAAGAGATAAACTGACACCAAGCATTGTAAATGGATGACCAACACAAAAGCAACAATGATTGCATTTACCAAACACGAAACACACTCATACTATGTCATAATATTGACATTCAGTCCAGTAATCCTCCACTGTAACAGCTCCTTTACTTTGCAGTGAAAATTGGTTTGTATATTTTTTGCCTCTGAGTCCTTGTGGGATTTTTTTTTTTATTATAATTTTTGTGACTTTCTGTTTGCCCTAGGACTTTGTAGTGTCTTTCTACAGAGAAGGTGGAGTATTTATCTCTACTCCATTGGCTCTGGGTGTGGTAATGGGCTGTTAGCCAATAAAATGCTAGTAGATGCACAAAAGCAGAGTCGTACTTGTGTAATTTTGCCCAGACTTGCATTTCTGCCATTTGCTAGGAGAAGGGACTGCCCAGATGAGTTGCTGGTCCTGGAGAGAGATGTGGAGCAGACCCGAGCTCGCCCCACACCCCACAAAGCCAGAAGTAGAGCGTCCCCTGAAATCTACATACCTTAGAGTAATAAATATTTTTGTACCACTGGGGGTTGGGAGTTTTCTGTTATGCACAGCAGCTTTGCAGAAGACCATCTGACTGTCATAAAGGATCAACTTGATGCAGGGGTTGCATCATTTTCTAGTTCTATCAGATCCTATGTACGAACACAGTAGGAAAGCCCGAGTTTTCTGAATGGAGATGGAGGTAGGGAGGATGAACTCTGGTTCATCACTCACTGTGCTTGGTTGATACTCTGCTCCCGGTCTGGGTGTGGTGGAATCTACCGCTGTGTTATAGCCCAGGTTCGTGTGTGGAACCTCTCAATTTTTAATTTTTTTTTTAAAATTAATTAATTTATTTATTTTTGGCTGTGTTGGGTCTTCGTTTCTGTGTGAGGGCTTTCTCTAGTTGTGGCAAGTGGGGGCCACTCTTCATCACGGTGCGCGGGCCTCTCACTGTCGCGGCCTCTCTTGTTGCGGAGCACAGGCTCCAGACGCGCAGGCTCAGTAGTTGTGGCTCACGGGCCCAGTTGCTCCGCGGCATGTGGGATCCTCCCAGACCAGGGCTCGAACCCGTGTCCCCTGCATTGGCAGGCGGATTCTCAACCACTGCGCCACCAGGGAAGCCCTCAATTTTTAAGTATTGAATCAAATTCGTATACCACTCTGCAGGCAAAACAAAAACGCTTCTGACCAGCCCGTGGATTGCCAATTTACAGCCTCTGGTTCATCCACCCCAAAAGTACCCCTCCTCTGAACCCTTGGCATTGGCTAAAATTCTCATGGAAGGATCCAAGAATGCAGAACAGCCGTCAGCCTAATGGTATAGCCTGTTCTCTGGATGGTGTTCCTTTGGTGCTGCTGAAATAGTTTAGGTCTGCCGGGAGAAGAGCACTGGACCGAGAACCCTGAGTTGTGAGTTTGAGTCGGAATCCTTCTGCTAGCTTGACTTGCTGTGGGACATGGAGCGAGTCACTTTCTCTCTGTGGGCCTTAGTTTTCCTATCTGTGTAATGACTTTACCACTTAGAAGCTGGGAACGAATTACTTAACCTCTCAAGCGTTAGCATCCTCATCTGGGAGATGGGATCCCACTGCTCACCGGACCGAGCTGAACAAGGACCCAAGGACCGAATCCGGTGTTAACAGAGGCTACGAGCGCGCTGCGCGGCTCACACAGTCCACTGGCTGTTCGCTGTGGCTCTGCTGCCGCCGGTTATTAACAAGAACAATAATGAATGAAAAACATGGTCTGGGATCTCTGCTCCCAGTCTGGGTCCGGTGGAATCTACCGCTGTGTTATAGCCCAGATTTGTGTGTGGAATCTCTCTACTAGGAGCTGGGGCAAAAGTTAGCACCCAGAATTCTGGGCCAGTTACCTTAATTCGAGCGGAAATGCACTCTTCTTATTTCCTCTCTGTCTAGTCCGAGCTCCTGCTACCTCCTCTCATTCCCTGCCCAACCCCTTGATGCCCCTTGGTAGGCGTTCCCTTTACCGTCGGTTTCTTTGCTGACAGCCCGTTTGCATCCCGGTCCCGCACACTCGGCCCTGAGCACCTGCCTTCCACAGATTGGCTCTCCTTGACTGCCTCCCTGCAAGGTGCGCTGCAAGGGTTTTCGTGCTGAGATGCGAGACCCTTCCCATCTGCCAGCCCGCTGCTCATGTGAGTTTCTAAACCCTGCAGCACCCAGGTCTCTTTCCCCAGGCCAGGACCGATAGTAAACAAACGGATCAGAACACTGCCCCAGACACCAAGAGAGCCTAGGGGACGTGGTGAAGGTGGTGTAACATTTGATTCAAAGCCATGTCATGGATTAGCAGGTCCTCTCTGGAATCAGGGGACAGAAACTTGCTTCAGACTATCTTGAAAGAAAAAAATAATTGATTCATGTAACTTGGAAGTTCACGGGTTGAGCCCGGGCCTCTCAGACGTTGTCCCCTGTCTCTCCCCACCCCCACCCCAGTGCCTTCTTGGTGCTGCTGGACTGGTGTGCTCCCTGCCTTTAGAGGATGTGACTGGTAGTGGTAGAAACCCAAACGGGAACAGGGCTGCCCTTCACTTCCAAGGAAGGATTCTGATTGGCTTCCCTTGGACCAATCACTGTCGCTGGGGGATGAAGAAGCAAGTTTGGCCGAGCCTGGCTGTAAGCCCTTCACTGCAGCAAGTGTGTGTGAGGTGTACCGTCCCAAACATTTGCTCTAGAACCCCAAGCAAGGGGGTGGGGTGTGGCTCTCCAAAGGAGATGAGCTGGGCTGCCCACGAATACTTGGCCTGGCCTGTCCAGGATGTTGTGCAAAAGCCTCAAGTCACTTCTCTTGGTTCTTTGTAGATCTCCCATGACAACTCTGGGTGGGGGAAAGTGCCAGCAGCCTCTCTACTGTAGGAAGGTCTAGTGTACACTGTCAAGGGGAAAGGGGAACTGGTTGGATTCTCTGCACCAGTGACAGCTGGGATGCTGAAAGGATTACACGTGGGCTTGCATAAGAGCAGAATTGTCTGACATGCACGTATAGAAAGCAGAGGCTGGGTATTGTATAACATAGTGGGCCCACTTGCGTTTAGATGGCAGGGAAAGGGTCCCTGCTCCTACATGGGAGTTGGTCCGCCTGCAGCCCATCCTTGCGTCTGGTCTGGCTCCCCACCCCATCACCTCCCTGACTCCTCTAGTTTGGGCCTCCTCTGTGCCCATCTGGACCCAGTTCTTCTCTTTGCCCTCCCACTCCTGCCGGCTCCCTCCTTTCCACGTCCCATGGAGCTGCGGGTGCAGGTCTTACTGCGTTCCCTGCCTGCAAACCTCTGCCCGTTCTTATTACCCAACAGAATAAAGTCTCAGCACCTTTGTTATACACGATCCTTCCTAAGCTCACTTTTGTCCTCTGCTCCAGACTGAAAAAGCACAGGTGGGAGTCCAGTTGGCCTAGATTTGAGTCTTGTTGCTGCCTTCTAATACCCAAGTAATTTTGGACTTGACATTCACTCTCTCTGGGGCTCAGACTCCTGTAAAATGGAGTTGAAATCCTTCTCTTCCTCTCTTTCCTTCCCGCCTCTGCCTTCCACCAGCTCTCTCTCTCTTTTGTCCACTCTCTCTCCCCCACCTTTCTCTCTCTGTCCCTCCATCTCTCTCCCTTCTTCCCATTCCTGCTTTCTGTTACTTTCTCCCTCCCCTGCACACACACCTTGCAGTGAGCCGTGAGGACTGAGTGATGTCTCGTGCAGATAGAGCACCCAGAGCAGCACAGGTACAGAGCCTGTCCTCGGTGCCTGCCTGTTGCCTCGTGTTCTCCACTGCATGTACCCTTGTTGTATAATAAGGAATTTGTCCGGCCTTTATCCTGGGTTGCTGGCATAGAGCTGCTGAAACGAATTTCTCAAGTGGTGGGAGTACCTTTGTAATTAATGAGCCCCTTAAATTAAACCTAAGTTATGCTAATGAGATTAGTTGACTCAGTATGCAGATGGGTCCCCAGAAAGACCACCTGCATGATTAGAGGGTTGGAGCTTTGAACCAGCCTGCCCTCCGGGCTGTGGGGAGGGGCTGGAGACTGAGTTAGTAATCATCCCTCTGTAACGAAACCCCAATAAAAATGCTGGACACTGAAGCTCGGTGGAGCTTCCCGGTTGCTGAGCCCATCCATGTGCCTGGAGGGGGACAATCCTGACTCCCACAGGGAGAGGACGTGGGGGCTCAGCGTCTGGGTCCTTCCCATCCCAGACCTGTCTGGTGTGTTTCATTATTAGGCTGGTCCTGATCTGTATCTTTTATAATAAAACTCTAATAATGAGTAGAGCACTTTCCTGAGTTCTGTGAGCTGTTGTAGTGAATTATCAAAGGGGGACATAGGAACCTCCCCCCCAATTTGAAACCAGTTGGGCAGAAGCATGGGTGGCCTGGGACCCCACTTGTAGTTGGTGTCTGAAGTGAGAGCAAGTCTTGTCAGGAGGCCTGCTTAACTTGTGGGGTCTGCACTACCTGGGTGGGTTGTGCCAGCATCCAATCGCAGTTCACTGGTTGACGTTGAAACAGAGCAACCTTCTACCGGGCTGTACATCTCTGTGGGCTCTTCTCCTGTGACGTCTCTTTCTATCTGGATTGTTCTTCTGTTTCTCACTGGATCAGAAACTCCTATTCACCCTGCAAAACTCACACGAGATGCCCAGCTCTCAGAGGCTTTCTCCCTCAACTTGTTGGAATGGAAAATCCCAAATACGTGCAATTAGAGAAAATAATACAACCAACTCACGCACTTATCGCCAGCTTCAACAGGCACCCGCTTCCTGCTCTCCTTGCTTCCTCTCTTCCATCCTTACCCCTCAACATTCCGAGGCCCTTCACGGTCTCTGCAGAGAGGTCCAAGGTGCCTGCTGAGGTCAAGGAACTGAAGACTTGTCCGAGGCCATCTTTCAGGGAGCACAGCAGACCTGGGATGTAGCTGCCTTGCATCAGTGACTTGTATGCAGAGGGAAATGAAACACACTTACATAAAAGCTGGATTGGCACGACAAGCAAATTTACAGAGAACTGCGTGTCATCTGAAATAATAAGACCAACCTTGTTTGGAAGGCAGCAGATGGGAAAGAGCACACGTGTTCTCAACCAGCATTTGGGTTTATCTGAGAGCCCCATGTTAATTCAGTTCACCAAATATTTTTCCGGGAGCAGTGGTGTGGGCTGGATGGTAGCTAGGACCCGGTCATGCGTGGGGGAGTGAGGGTGGGGTGGGGAGGAAGGTGGTGTTGGGACTTTCCGACATGTTCTCTCTTCTTTAAAGATTTTTACCCCACCCTTTCTCCTCTCCTCCCTCCCCAATTCCTCCCTTTCTAAACTTCCTGTGGAGCTCTGGCATTGTGCTGAAGGCTGGGCTTGTGGTGGTGGTGATGATGGTAAAGATCACAAGAATACATATAATAATGGGCACTTACATAGGGCTTATCATGTAGCAGGCACAGTTGCCAGGGTTTTACACGCATTCCTTCAGTGAATTCTTACACCAACCCATCAGCTGATGGTCAGTTATCATCTGTTTAACAGATGGTGAAACTGAAAAACAGAGAAGTTAAATCACTTGTCCAAAGTCACACAGCTCCTAGACATGCAGAAAGGAATAAGACAGACGGCTGCCAGCTTGTGTGGGCTCCCACAAGGATAGTTTTTGAGCATCAAATAGAATAATACAGTATTTATGAGTTCATGGTTGGTAGTAGTCCAGGAGAGATGGGGGTGGAGGGTGGCGGAGAGAAGAGAAGAGAGAAACACTTCACAGCAGAATGCCAGCAATCAACGTAGAAGGAATGAGAAAGTTACCAATTTGCGACCTCCAGTGCAAGGCCCCCAAGGGATGCTGAGACCGTTGGGTGAAAGGCATTGGGGAGCAGGAAATTAATATGATTCCAGAGAATCAGCCCCCAGATTAACTACAAATTACAGTGGGAAAGATGGGCCTTTATGGTGAAGATAGTAGTCACCACCTTAACTGATGATCAAACCTAGTGTCTCTAAGAGAGGGAAGTCCTGACGTTACGGGCCTCCTGATGTGATACAGTGAGAAGTCGATGACATCATCTACATAATATTCTTGCCAAAAATGTTTACTCTGAATCGAATCATGAGGAAGCAAGTAGAAAAATGCACAATGTGGGGCTTTCTACAAGGCTACTGGCCTGGACCTTTCAGACAAAAAAAGAAAGCCATTGCCTGTGAGAAACAAACAAAGAGGCTATAGTTGTGTGTGTATGTGTGTGTGTATGTACGTATGTGTGTGGTTGCGAGTATTTGTGTATATATGCATGTGTGTGGATGTGTACACATGTATGTGTGAGGGTGTGTTTATGTGTGGCTGTGTATATGTGTACATGTATGTGTGTATACATGTGTATACAGGTATGTATAGATGTATGTGTGTGGGTGTCTATATATATACATCCGTGTGTGTATGTGGTGTGTATGGATGTGTTGTATGTCTCTCTGTGCCTTTTTTTTTCATAGTTAAAATATTTAATTGATTCTGAAGCTAAGAGAAAACATCTATACATTATAAAGTGTTAAGTCAAATGATTCTCAGCCACTTAGATAAAATCTCATGGGAATCAAGTGATGAGATTAATTCCAACTGATGGAAAGTTGAGACTTTGGGATCAAAGCAACAACTGAGTCGGGTTAACTCCTTCTTACTTCTTTGACTCCACAACTTCGCATGCCCACTACGCGCCAGGTCTGTGTTCACGTGGAAACAGCAGTGAATGGGACTTTACGAGCTGGTAGAGAAGGATGGTGCTGAAGAAGCAGTCTGGGGCAGTAGAGGAAGCGCGGGGAACCGAGGGGAGGATCAAGCACATCTAGTGTCGGGAGAGACCCCTCTGCTGACCCTGGTGGACGGGCAGAGGCAAGGAGGGGAAGGGCAGGCTCTCAGGTGGGACACAGGCGCGAGAGGAGCAGCTAGAATGACGGGAGCGCACACGGAGCATGCCAGCCGGGGAGCCGGGAGGGAAAGGTGCAGTGTCCAGGCTTGATTCTGGGCTCAAGGGGCAGCCTGAGAGGATGTGGAGCAGGAGAAGGGCAGCATCTGCTGGAGCTGGCGGCTGTGCAGGATGAACCAGGTCGAGAGGGCGAAAAGCAGAGACCGGCTTCCAATTTACTGTACCTGCGAGCCAATGGGTATGGGGTAAGGAGGGCCTGCGTTAACACGGTGGCATTGGGAAGAGAGAAGAGGAGGTGAGTGAGGGCCGGCTGAAACAGTAAATCCAGCTAAACTTGGCAATTCATAAATAACTTGAGTATACAGAAACAAGCTTGGCGGGGGCACTGCAAGCCCAGGGCTGGGACGCCAGGAGGCTGAAGAAACGGGGGGCGGCACTCACGTAGCAGACGGCGGCCAGCTCCTGCCGCATGCAGGCCTTTTCTACCAAACCCTGGGCCTTGGCTGGGCTGACGCCATGGTCCTAAACTGTAAACTTGGTCCCCATCAGGTTGGACCTGAGTTTGCCAATATAACTTTCCCTTTCACGAGATAAATCTGTTGTATCAGTGGAGATAAGGTAGTAGGATGTTTTGCTCTTTTTCCGCTTTCTACCTTCCGATTTTCGTCCTTTTCCAAGTGCATTTGGTAGGTGGGGAAAAGCCCCCGATCCATTCCTTTTTTATCCCGAGTTATCTGACACTTCGCTGTGACACCTCGAGGGGCAGGACTGTATGCAAAGCCCTCTAAATTCTCTGTTTCTCCCAGCTGGTTATCAGTGTCCTGGGCTGCAGTTCCAGAAGCTCCTGTATCTGTGGTTGGCTTCTGGCTGGATGCAGAACTGGGTCTCTCTGCCTCTGAATACGACCAATGAGATCTTAGTTTTTTCCCTTGTCCTTCCTCCCCATCACTCTCCTCCTCATCAAAGTTCAAACTCCCTGAGATACCATGTTTCTGGAGAATCTCCTGAAGATCTGGCTTGGAAGCAGGGTCCCAAGTGCTATCTCCATCAGCACTTCCTTCAGTATCCTCCTCCCTGGCAGAAGATCCTACTGAGAGAACGTGAAGTCTGGTTTCCACGTCTTGAGCATCTGGCTTCAGGAGGGCAGCGGGACCGTCACTGCCATGCAGGATGACACCGCTGGGCGGGGCGTGAGGTTCCACCAGCGGAGCGTGCCCCTCGCTTCCCCTTGGCTTTGACCCACGTGGCCGGGCTTCCGGGTTCGGCTGCGCCACGAGTGGCTCCGGGCACTTCTTCCTCTGCTTCTTCTCCAGCAGCGCTGTCTGATTATCCAGTTTCAGCTGCCGGAGCTTCATGCTCTCATCCTCAAAGGCACTGTCCCCGCGGGGCCCTGGGCGGTGGCGCGACACCTCCATCCCGCTGCCCCGAGAGCAGCGACCTTGTCCACACCCGCGCTGGGGGCCAGCCTTGCCTGGCCTGGTCAGTGCCTTTTAAACTTCAGCATGCATGCAAACCACCTGGTGATCTTGTTAAAAGGCAGATTTTGATTCAGAAGGTGGGGGGGGGGTTGGGCCTGAGCCTCTGCATTTCTAACAGTACCTGAGGTGATGCGATGCTGTTGGTCTGATAACTGCAGTTTGAAGTAATGGGAGTCTAGATTAAACGAGGTCAGAGAGCATCCCCACCTAACACGACGCGTGAACCTTTGTTGGCTTTAGACTCAAAGAAAGAAACAAAGCTGTTTACAAAGGACACTCTAGCTTCCCCAAAGGAACAATTGGGGAAATTTGAATACGTGTTACATATTAGATAAAATTATAAACTGATTGTCAATTTTTCTTATATGATTGTATAGGAGAATGTCCTTATTCTTAGGAGATATAGGCTGAAATACTTTCAAATGGTTTACACACCACACACACTTGCACACACACTTGCACACACACACACATATAAAGAAAATGTGTAAAATAATCATTAGTGATCAAATGAAGGGAATTCATTGTCCTTTTCTTTAATTTTTCTGTAGGATTGAACATTTTCAAAAAAAAAGAGACTTGGGGAAAATGAGGCTGGAAATAAGAAATGACCCTGTGGGTTGCTGTGAGGTCGGAGCAGGTGTGTCTTGAGCTCAGATGGTGAACCTGGGGGCGGGTGGTCTCAGAATGCAGCTCCTGCCTCCCCACTTTATCTCACAAGCTAAGGGGGGCCCATGAAGGACTCCAGAAATTCCTGGTGCCGAGCCTTTTGGGGACCCCCTATTACGTAAATGGGTTTGCTTCTCAGCTCCCTGCAGGCTTAGGCGTCTGTCGCCTGGGGTCTAAGTCTGTTACTTCTTCACTTGTTTTCTTGCTTCCAGTGTTCCGTCGCTTTTGTCTCCTTGCTCATTTTCTTCATGTTTGTTGGTTTATTTTGTTTTAGTTTTTAATTAAAAAGACCTTTATTTTTAGAGCAGTTTTAGGTTCATAACAAACTTAGGAGGAAAGCACAGAGCTTCACCCTCACCCCCGTCCACAGCTGCCTCCATCATCAGTACCCCCACCTGTTACAACTGATGCACCTGCATCGGGACATCATCACCTTCAGTCCATAGTTTATATCAGGGTACATTCTTGGTGTTGTGCTTTTATTTTACTTTCAAAATCCTTTCAGTGGGATTTTGGAAGGGAGAAAAAGTAAATATTGGTGTAAAACTCACCTTCTTTCCCAGAAATCGCCTCCTTCTTTCCATGAAAGTTTTCTTCTCTGTCCCTGGCCCTGTTGTAGCCTCACTTGTGCAGGAAAGTCTTGCCTTTGCCGGGCATTTGGAGGCTCAGGGAGGCTGCAGGCAGTACCTGGGCTCCCTCTGGATCCCAGGAACGGGGCAAGGGCTGCCCGCAGTGCAGAGTGAGGGCACCCCCTCCCACATTCGGTGCTCACAATGCAGCCTCCTCCCTCCCGGCTTCGGCCCTGGTTCCCTTGTCCCACTGGTATGGATTGGACATTTGTGAGTTACGTTTCTGTGTTGAAATTAATTGGCATGTGCCCAGAGGGGAAAACAAAACACCAGTGAGGAGTGCAAGCTCCGTGGCTGGCTCCCACTTTGGCAGGGAAACACCAGTTTTTCTGTGGACGCTGCAAAGTCTTTCCTCCTTTGAAGTGGGCTTTCTGCTCCATGAAATATTTAATGAAGACGTGTTGCAGATAAGGCTTGAGACACCTCTGAATCTATCGGCTTCCCTTCTAAAGCGTGCTGCCCCCCGGTTCTGTAACAAAGAGCCAGATGTGCTGGGAGCACCGGCTGGTGCTTTGGAGGCCCCGGCGAGGCGGGTTCTCTCCTCTCGGTCAGGTCGGCGCTGACCTTTCCAGAACCCCCCGCCCAGCGCTGCGTTGACCCGGCTCCCGGGCATCACGTCATCTCTGCAGAAGCGGCCTCCAGCCTCGTGATCTCTAGGATGAAACATTCCTTCCTGCTGTCTGCCCTCGATTTGCCCCACTTTGGACTCGAGAGCCTTTGTTCTTTCACCCTTAGTGGGCAGAACAGAGACGTTCCCTGTCTTTGTGATCCTTCCGTTTACAGTTTTACCCAATCCCATGTAAGTGCTTCTCACCCAGCTGGTTCTGAAATACATAAAGCCTCCCCTCCCTTTTGTCCTGTAAGCCGCTTCATGTTGTTCCTTAACTACTTCCTCTTCAAAGGGGCGTGATTCCCTATCTCCTCAAGCCCCTTCCCCATCCAGCCTTGTAGCTCACATAAAGAACCCGCTTTCTCAAACAGAAATTCAGCCACCTCACTTCCTAGCCTACAACCAGTCCTTCACTGGTTCTACCATGATGGTTAGACTAAATTTTACCTTCACTCTTGCTAGGTGTTCAGGAAACACTGGTTCACTGTGTGAATCCATGTCACGTCCACTGCCTGCCTCTTGGGGCTTGAAGCCCATGACTCCCTGACTCAGACTGCACATTTGAAAATGCCAGTTTTTTTTTTTTTTTTAATATTTATTTATTTATTTATTTTTGGCTGCGTTGGGTCTTCGTTGCTGCGTGCAGTTTTTCTCTAGTTGCTGCGAGCAGGGGCTACTCTTCCTTGCGGTGCACAGGCTTCTCATTGCGGTGGCTTCTCTTGTTGCAGAGTGCGGGCTCTAGGCACACGGGCTCAGTAGTTGTGGCACGCGGGCTCAGTAGTTGTGGTTCACGGGCTCCAGAGCGCAGGCTCAGTAGTTGTGGCACACAGGCTTAGTTACTCCGAGGCATGTGGGATCTTCCCGGACCAGGGCTCGAACCCGTGTCCCCTGCATTGGCAGGCAGTTTCTTAACCACTGCGCCACCAGGGAAGTCCTGAAAATGCCGGTTTTATTCCCCACTTTCTCACACTGTTTCACCCCTCTGTTCACTCATCTGGTACGGACTGGGTGTCTGCTGTGTGCCAAGTACTTTTCTAGGTCAGTGCTATCCAATCGAAAGACAATGTGAGCCACATATGTAATTTAGATGTTCTGGTAGCTACATTAAAAGAGGTAAAAAGAAAAAGATGAAGTTAATTTTGATAATTTATTTTATTTAACCTCCTATGTCTAAAATATTATCAATTTTAACGTGTAATCAATACAAAAATATTAATAACGATGTTTTAATTCTTTTTATCATACTAAGTCTTTGAAATCTGGTGTATATGTTACACATACAGTGCATTTCAATTAGGACCGGTCACATTTCCAGTGTTCAGTGTGGCTTGTGGCCACCGTATTAGCGCGGCTCTGGGTGATAAGGTACAGCTGTGTACAGGGCATCAGAATCCCCACCTTCAGTGTGAAATAGATACCTAATAAGAACCTGCTGTCTAAAAAATAAAATAAATTAGAAAAACAAAGAATCCTCACCTTTATGGAGTTTACATTCAAGTTAAAGAGACAATAAACAAGAAAACAGCATGGACTGTAGTTTCAGGCGGGCGTGCTTTCTCTGTCACTCGTCCATCTCTTGCTAAGCCAGCAGCCCCTTGAGTGCTGCCTCTCTCTGAGGTAGTGGTTAAGACCATGGAACAAAGCAGCGGTCCCCAACTTTTTTGGCACCAGGGACCGGTTTCGTGGAAGACAGTTTTTCCACAGGTGCGGGGGGCGGGGGAGGGTTCAGGCTGTAATGCCAGCGATGGCGAGCGGCAGATGAAGCTTTGTGCGCTCGCCTGCCGCTCACCACCTGCTGTGTGGCCCAGTTCCTAACAGGCCGTGGACCTGTGCCGGTCTGAGGCCTGGGGTTTGGGGACCCCTGGGATAAAGGATTGAATCTCGTGTGCCCCTTGTTCTCTGTGATAGGCAGAATAATAACCCCCAGTGATGTCCGCATCCTAATCTCTGGGACCTGTGGATATGTCACCTTAAGTGACAAAAGAAGCTTTGCAGATGTGGTTAAGGTTAAGGAGCTTCGGATGGGGAAGGTGATCCTGAATTATCCAGGGGAGCCGATCTCATCACAGGAGTACTTCAAAGCAAAGTACTTCTGGCTGCAGAGAACCCGAGAGATGACATCATGAGAAGGATGCGGTCTGTGGTGCTAGCTTTTGTGATGGAGGAAGGTGGTCATGAGCCGAGGACTGCAGTGGCCTCTAGAAGCTGGCAAAGGCAAGGAAACAGGTTTCCCCTTAGAGCTGCCAGAAAGGAATGCAGCCTGCTGGCACCTTCATGTTAGCCTGTTGAGACCCATGTTGGATTTCTGACCTAGAGAATTGTGGAATTATAAATGTGTGATGTTTTAAGCCACTAAATTTGGGACAATTCGTTAGGGCAGTGACAGAAAACTAACACACTGGCTTTCGGATTAAGTGATGAATAATTCACTGTTCTGAGATTCGGAAATTAGTTATATTACCTCGTGGGAGCTTCCAGTGGATGAAAATGAGCTAACGGCTATAAAGCACTCAGTACAGTGTCTAGGCCATCGTAAACACGCCCTTCCTGTCAGCTAACACTACATGGATTGCTGCAGCTTCTCAGTGGGGCTGACCTGGAGCAGGGACTCTGTCTGTGCTGGTTGAATGAACACTGAGTGACTGGCCTTCTATCACTGTCTTCCAAGACACAGTTGTCGGCTTCTTAGAGATTGTCTGCTCCGTGATTTTGCAGAGTGTGGAACCCGAGGGGATTTGCATGGCACACAGTCGAACGTGTTTCATTTGAGTCGTTATGCATTTTAATATGTATTGGAAAAATACGGCTGGCACATCGAATCCGTTATTCACAGATAAAGGACAGCAAAGTGAACCCGTTTTTAAAAAAGTGTTGTGTGAACACTGGCTCCCATGGTGAGGGCAGTAGGTGAGTGGCTGAAAGCCTGATCTAGTCAGCTGTCTCATTCTAGAGATGGTGAGACGGAGGCTGAGGGAAGGGGGGTGGCGTGTGGGCTGCGTTGTGGCTGTGAAGCGGCCTCATCTCTCCACTCCCTGCTCCTGCTCATATCCTGCGCTGTTTTGAGTTGGGACCAGCCCTTTAAATTCCTTAGAAGCCAGTAGTCACTCTTCAGGCATGGAAAGGTTTTCAAGTGAATCTCCCTCATGTTATGGAATTAAGGGACATCCTTGGCTCAGTCTGACCCCCCCTTTACTTATCCCATCTCCAGCCAAGGACTAGGAAATGTACACACAGGACCTTCATATTAGTCCAAACTCTTTTTGGTTGTTCCAGGCTAAACTATGACTAGAGCCAGCTTGGGCAGAGGGATATTTATTGGCTCATGGGCAAGGTAAGGTTGAACAAGCAAACCACAGGAAGAATGAAGATGCAGCTGGGCTTTGGGCACTTCCCACGGCAGGGGCTCTGCCATCTCTCTGTTCCTCTTTCGCTTCCACTTTCCCCTGTGAATGTCTGCCCGCTGCTCCTGGCCTTCATGTCTCAGCCTCACTTCTGCCGCTGCCAGATATCAGAGAGGGTCTGGCTTTGTTTTCTGGTTCCAATGTGAAGAATCCCAGAGACAAAGTCTATGATTGGTTGGGCTTGGGCTGAACGTCCAATCCTTGACCAATCAGATTGATTGGGCTTGAGTTCAGTGTCCAACCCTGGACCAATCAGATTGGTTGAACTTAGGTTGAATGTCTAACCCAGGACCAATCAACTGTGTTCCGTGGAGATGTTGAGGGGGCAAGGCCAAGGAAGAACATGGCTGCTTTCTCTCAAGCCACAGGATGCTGTTCTGCAAAGGTGGTGGTGTGATGTAGTGGTCAGACCTAGCCAGAGGCAACCTCTGGTCCAGTTTATGGACCTGCAAAGCTTGCTTGCATAGCTCAAACCTCTGCTTCTGCACTTACTAGTCTTTTTACCTCAGGAATATTTCCAATTTCTCTAAGCCTCAGTTCCCACATCTATAAAAGTGGAAATTTTGATACTTACTTTGTAAGATGTTATGAGGATTGTGGGAAATAACAGGTGAAAATATCTAGTATACAGTAGGGGATCAAGAAATTTTTGCTTCCTTCTTTCCCAAGTGGCCAATTTTTCTTCTGGATTTTTGCTTAGGAAGCAGGTTTCTCAGCTCATGATTGAATCCCTTATTATTTCCTCCTGTTGATTGGAAAGAAGCAAAACTAGTTCCCTCCTATAATTTCTTCTTCTAATACTGGTTTTAAAACATACTGGGTTAATGATAATTGGAGAACACCTAGGACATCAAAAAAAAATATATGTAGGTCACATTAACAGTGACTGCTGGAGTTCCTGAAATAAACATGATGGGAACTGTCTAGGGAAATGGAAATGAACATTATGCAAAATGCTAAAACGAATGGGGAGGAGATGGGGAAAGGAGGAATCTGCATCTGCTGGGAAAGTGCCTCAGGAGGTCGGCATCTGACCATGGATCACAAGCTCATACATGGCCCAGAGTGGACTTCTACCTTCAAAAGGGTCTCAGGTCTGCTCTCCAGCAGGGTGTCTGGGTGATGGCCTTTGACACGTCACAGACTTCTGAGGACTGGCCCAGGGGGATGATAAGGACATAAAGAAAGCCATCTCTCCAGGAGATGAGGAGAGCCTCATCTCTGGGTCATATAGGCCCTCTACCTGCTGGAGAAACCAATCAGATCTTGTATTTAGAGTAGGCTTGGAAAAAGGTAAAGGATTATGGCTTTGGGGTGGTAAGGCAGAGAAGAGGTCGTGAAGGAGCAGGGCAGGAAGGGAAGCACTAAAGCGAGACCCCACGCCTTCACCCAGCCGCCCATTCCTTTGTCCCTCCATCTGTCAGCCATCCATCATCTGTCCACTTGTCCATCTGCCTTGCTACATACATAATTCACTACTTCTTCTGTTGGTCTAAGGTGGGGACAAGGTCAATGAGTCAATGCTGGAGAAATGGAAATGAGTTAGACAAGGCCTTTCCTACTTCACCAAGTTCACAATCATGTATTTTGCACAATGCATAGTGAGGAAAGGACTGTACGTATAGAAATAAGAAAATAAGGGAGAATATTTAGAATACAGAGCACATACTAGAAAACCTGATCCATCAACTCAATTACCCTTGCTGGTTTTTCTTCTCCTTGAGATTTGTTCTACGAAGAGCATCCTCATTCCTCTGAGGAAATTTGCCAGATCAGCTTGAATTGGGGTGTTCAGAACAATTATTCTCCTTGAAGTACTGCTTCCCTACTTCCTTACCCTTCAGAAGCTATTGCATCCTGACCTGCTAGAAAAGGCTAAGGCCAAGGCCCAGCCAGGCTGTTTCTGACTCAGTGTTTGTGAGAGTTGATGTGGGTGCGTGGAAAGAACGCCTGCCTGGGAGTTTGGAGCCTGGGCATCTAGTCTCTTCGATCAAGTCCCTTTCCTGGCCGGGCTGTATAATCCTCAGTTTTGCCCAGCTCTGACATTCCAAGGCCCTCAGGTTCTTCCACCTGGCATCTCTGCGTGCCTTGGCCTGGGTGTTGATACTGATGGGACATCAGTATCCTTCCTGCTCCCTCCAGGAGAGGGAATTTCGCAGGGCAGACGAGTCGGCAAATGTTTGAATGAGTTACTTTATGCCATTTCCTTAAAAAAAAAAGTCCCTTTGTTGTCCAGATAAAAGACCAACAATGCCCAGGATACTTTGAGGACACCAAATCTAGCTGAGAACAGAAGGAAAAGCTTTATATGGCCCTTTAGAAATGTCTGAGTGCCCCTAGAGTATGCCAAGGGCTGCATGAAGCCCTGGACCCCACTGACAAGCTAAGACCCAGTCCTGCCCTTGAGGAACACACATTCTCCTGGGGAGCTGGGCAGGGGTGCAAATACCGATGCTATGAAAAAGGCTCCATGCACATGCATCCGGGTGCAGAAAGCTTTCCAGCTGAGGAGGTGTGAAGCCAGAGTCTTGAGGCATGAGCGGTAACAAGATGCAGACAGAGAAATCAGGAAAAGAGAACTCTGCATGAGGGAAGATGTGAAGCTGTGTAACTGAGTGATGGTTTTAATTGCAGGTAGCTAGGTGCTGCTGGCATTTGGGGTTCAAATGAGGAGTAACATCCATAAAGGCCTTGAACATTAAGCTAAGGAGCTTCAGTTTTATCCTAAACACAAAGAGATTTTGAGGGGTTTAAAGCCCAGAATGAGATGGTATCTTAGTTTGGGTTCCCCTGACAGCAGAGCCTAAGATGAGCACTTGGGTGCATGTGGTCTATTTGGAGGGTGATCCCAGGAAACAGAAGGGATGAGAAAAATGATACAGGGAAGGAAGAACAGTGGAAACTGTGTGTTGTTGAGCTGGTACCAACTATGGGCAAGGCAGATCTCCGTCTTGCTGGGGATCCTTTAATGAAGCATGTAGAACGTGCCCCAGAATTGTCCCACTGAAGATAGGAAGCAGGGGGCATTTATCCGCTGACTCCCATCCGTCATTAATTGAAGGTTACCCTCAGAGGCAATGATTCCTTGCACGTACAGCTGTTTGCCTGTAACTAATGCCCATCTGCACTGTGAGCCCTGCCCTCACTGCCTCTCTCAGAGCACTTTTCACATGTGGACGTGGAGAGTAAATTACCATAGATGTCAAAGGACCGTGCCTGACCTTCTTCTCTCTGCCCGGCTTCTCCCTTGTGTGATGGTCATTTTTACAGTCAAATGACTTTTAATCAATCACGGGTTCAGCTGACTCTGTGACTCCAGACAAAGCCCAGAGGTAGAAAAACAGAACAACATCACAGCGTGCACTTCAGGTGGGACGCTGCATGTGCGCGTGGCACCTTCCATCGTGGTTGCCCTTGACTCGGGTGAGCTTCGGGGATATGGCACATCTTCTACACACATGGTTAGATTTGCCTTTTAGAGCATCACTTTGCTCTTCGTAAGGAGTATGGATTGGAGGGGACAAGACTGGCAGCGGCAGACGTATCTTACGGGAGAAATTCTCCAGTAATTATCTCAAGCCCAGTCAAAGCCGTGTGATTTGAATGTTCTCAGTGGCAAGTTTGGTGCTTCTCTAAGAAAAATCCAGGGAAACGGTGGGAGCGGCTGTCTCCAAGAGGGAGACACTGAGGGTGAGAAGTTCACGTTAGCTGGGTCTATATTAAAGGATATTTTTCTCTCAACTCGTTGGGTCTTGAGAGTTACCCTTGGAGGTGTTCAACAGCAAGATAAGTGGGGTCAGATACCAAGGAGGCAATTGAAGTTTTGACCATTCTCCTTTTCCAGAACCTCTGGAAGGCAAGTAAATATTTATGGACTCAGAGCAACACGTAGTTATAGAGTTGGAACCTCTTTCTTATTGCAGTGGTTCAATTCAGGCATTCACCTTGTTGGGGAGAAATTAAAGATTAAATCAGAGCTTTCAAATATCCTGTGGGATATATTGCTATAAATGTGGAGCATCCATATCAGATGCCTTTGGTCCAGAGAAAGGTTACATTCATTTTTTTTTTCTTGTGGAGATATAACATTTAAACCCTACAGAGCTTGTCCTCTGCATTTCCAGTGTCTACCATGTAATTGGGGGTAATTCTTCTCTTTCTTTTACCTTTTCTACCTGCAGTTTGGAGGAAATAGCTCTTCATTGCTTTGAAAAGCATCTTTCCCTAGACTCTAGGGCAAATAAATCCCTTGCCGCTCCCTGGTCATAAAAATGCTGGGAAACGCAGGACAGAGCCGGGTCTGCAGAGCAATTACTAAATGTCATGCTTTTCACTGGAAGCGCTTGGGCCATGGCTGTGGAGTTGGCCTTTGTAGGAACTGGATGGAGTCTGGTCTTATTTCTTGCAACTAGGTTGTAGAGATGTCTGCAATTACAGGTCAGTTCTCTGAGCCATTGTTGGCATGTAAATAATGCCCGTCTGTCCTTCAAGCCCTGCCCTCACCACCTCTATCAGAGCACTGCACACATGTTGACATGCAGAGTAGGGGACCATAGATGCCAAAAGACCATGCCTGACCTCTTCCCTCTGCCTGACCTCTTCCTTGTGTGGTGGTTGGTTTTAGAATTAGATAAGTTTTAGTCAGTGTTTTCTCCACAGACAGCCAGTTTAATCTTCCTAGGGCAACAATTCTAGCACATTTGTCTGTGTTCATGGAATAGAGCAATCAAGGAAGGCTTCCTCTCAATGATATTTTCATGGGATTTTGTAATTTGCATGTAGTATGTGCTCAGTAAACATTTGTTGGATGAACAAAGGAATGAATGAATGGGATGTAGCAAGATGCTAGGCACCGGAAGAGAAGGCGCTGAAATATCAATGGTGATTAGGACCGGGGACATAATTTGCAGGGCCCGGTGCAAAATGAAAACACACGGTCCCTTGTTCAAAAGTGAAGAAATTCAAGATGGCAAACATGAGACCATTAAACCAAGCACAGGACCCCTGTACGTGCGAAGCCCTTTGTGACTGCACAGGTTGACTGTCTGTGCACCTGGCTTTGATGGTGACTGTCTTTGAGGACTGGGATCATGGAGTGAGCATATTCCATATTTGGAACATTCTCTATAGTAAACGTGAATACTTCTTAATAATCGGAAAAAAGTTATTCTAAAAACCTATAGAATAATAAGAGCAGCTGTATGTAGTCTGGCCCATGAGTCAGGAGATCTAGATTCTAACCTTGATTCCCTTGCTACTTAACCTTTGATGAACCTTGTCTACTCTGTTTTTGATTTCCTCCCTGGGATGGCAAGGAAGAGGTCTCAGGCCTCCTCCTGCCTGGTGATTCTTGGATGCTGAGATTATCACCAAGAAAACATACCCTGAGAGTTTCTTGGACACAAAGGTTAGAAAACCATGGAAGGGTAGGTCTGCCAACATTTCCTCTGAATTGCCCTTGGAAACATTCCTGGCCAGGCTATCAGGAGCATAACCCTCTTTGTGAAAATATCTTCCCGCCAGAAGCTGCTGGTCTCCAGGGGGAGGGATGCTTTGTGTGGTCCTAAGTCGGCAAAGTGGAAGAGGACAGAGGAACCAGCCGCTGCCTGTCATTCTCACCCAACACGTTGGCCCGGGGCGGGGACGGGCGGCAAGGGGGCGATCTGTGGCACGCAGTCCCCTGTTTTCTTACAGCAACTGCATGAAGACTACAAATATTTGAGCTGATTGTACTCGCTTACATGCAGCAGTGAATCATCTGGTGATGAGAGGCCTGAAATACGCCAGGATGAAATTAACATCAATTGAAACAGAAAATGGATTCTAGCTCCCACCACAATGAGCTTTAGAAGAAGGGCCGGGGAGCCCGAAGCTGACTGCTGCTATTCTTAGTGGCAAAAATGCCTACGCCACCGGTGTTGCTTTTTCTATTTTTATTTTCTTAAAAAGCTTCTTTTCAGCCCCTCCTGTGGGGGCAACTTCTAATCAGACTTTGTCTGCCTGAGGTTCCTTCTTGACGTTTTCCATCTCTGGGGGAAAAAATATATGAAAAAGGAAACTAGCACACACCTTTAGAGTCTAAAGGAGAAGAAAAATGAGGAATTGCATCCCCCCCACCAAAAGAAACCTCAAAATGCAGCAACATTTGAGGTTCAGTCTTCCCCTAAATGCTAGAAGACTTCAGGTGTTTAACAATGAATGTTTTCAGGGGGCAACACAATGTCGAAGCATTAACCAGTGTTACCTGCCCTTCATTTCCTTTCCACCTCACTCCTCTGCCTGTCATTCATTTCTTTACTGGCTTTTGAATGTCGAAAACCAGGCCCTGCAGGAAGCAGAAGGAACCCACGCCTAGAAATAGATTTGGGAGGATTCGTGGTGAGTCCAAGCAAGGCTTCCTATTGTAGAATCAGAAGAGGATGCCTTAGGTTGACGAGAGCAGACCTGGGAGGGGTGGGAGGTGCAATATGAATGTAGATGCTGATGGGTCTCTGAGACAAGTCTTGAGGTTTATGAGACCCTCCTCAACCCTGGAGATGCCCGGCAGGGGGGCCCAGCTCCCTGCGTCCTTCCACTGCTGATGGCTGGCCACCAAGGCCCACTCTGGAGAGTCCTGCCCACGTGTCCCAGCCACCCAGTGGAGCACGTTGGGTGACCAGAGCCAGATCAGAGTCAGCCCAGATTCTCTGGGCAGGGATATAAGTTTCTGGAGTTAGAGAGACCCAGGGGGCTCCGGTCAGCTTAGCACTTAACTTATCTGAACTTCAACCTACTCAGATTTGAAATGGGGTTCGTGCAGCGTACTCAGCAGAGAGGGGATGGCGTTAAATTATAAAGCAGATAAAGCTCCTAACTCTGTGCTCAGCACGTGGTTGCATGCGGTTGCTGGCGGAGGGCGGTCCACCGTGTAATGCTCCATGAGCGTCCTTCTCCCTGGCTCTGGCCTGAGGGTTGGGCCGGTGCCTCAGTCTCGCCCCTGCCTCACTGTGACTCCATGCAAGCTTCTTCAGGACCCAGCATCGCTTGAGACCGAATCCACTTAAGAAGTAAAGAGGTCCAGAGCCAGGAGCTTTTGGAGACCATAGCAACATTTTTTTGTTCCTCTCAAAATGAGAAATATGTTCTGGAAATATGAAAACCCAACCTCTAAAAGGAGGGCAGTGCCGCAGCAAGTGCTGTGTCGACCAGCCTGGTGTTTAGGGGATGAACCGTGTGGGTTGGAGCCTAGATCTGACATCTAAGATTTAACAGCTGTGGCACGTCACTCACCTTCACCTCTCTGTGACTCGGTTTCCTCATCAGTAACTGAGGATGATGACGGTGACCTCACAGGGTTGTGAGGATTTCCTGAGTGGACTCATGGAAAGTGCCTAGGAGGATGCCAGGCACTCGGCAGGAGTGTTCAGGAAGTGCTAGCTGCTACTATTGTTCTGGTATGTCACCTGGCTGGCCCTCCTTTTGTCTTGGTTTGGCTTGCCTATCTAATTAGGCTCTCTGTGGGGGGCAAGGGTGGGGTCTTTTCTCTGGTGTCTCTAAGGAAGAGGGCTTTCCATGAGGACTCCTGGGCCTGGAGGGCCATTTGGAGCTGAGCCTGCTCTGGGGACCGGGGGCCACGGTGGCTGCCCTGGCTTCTCCTCCCCGCTGTGCCTTTGACTTTTCATCCTCTCCTCTGCCTTTGCCTCTCCTGCTTGCTCAGAACTTGGCTTCCCCGGGTCTGTCCATGACCTCTTACTTCATCTTTGAGAGCTCCTTGAGATGGACTTCAGAAGCAGATCCTGAAATGAAACTTCGAGTACCAGTGCTTATTTGGAAGGTGATTCCAGGAAATAGCAGAAAGGGGGTGAGGCTGTGAGGAAGGAATGAGCAAGGCAGCCAGTAGAGGATGTGTTATCAAGCAGGTTATTACCTTGAGCAACTGGAGCCTAATCCCTTTGGGGAGCCTGGGCCATCAGTGTGGAGTATGTGTCTCCAAGGCAGTCTACGCAAGGAGCCAGAGAGCCGGGGTATTTATATATCACATCTCACTAGTCATTTTCGGGGCAGCTCTGGGGGCATTAAGCTTCAGCACTTCCAGCTTCCTCTGCGTGTTGGCCAAGCACGCTCCTGCAGGGAGAGTTACAGGAGTTTGTCAGAAGCAGCTCTCAGCATACAGAGGTGAGGACCTAGAGGGCATGGAGCGGCGGCATCCAGGAAACCTGCTCTACCCCGTCACTGCTAACTGACAGCTCCTCTCTCTGTTTTGCAATTCCAGATATGGGGTGGCGGGGGGAGAGAAAGAGTGAGGAGGAAGTAGGGAACAAAAGAGGGAGGGAGGGAAGTGAAAGGGAGGGAAAGAGGAGAGAAGGAGGGAGAGAGAATAAGAATGGGAATGGATATATGAACCTGAGAGAGCCGTGCCCTCTCTGCTCCATCCTCAATCTGGTCAGCTATGGACAGGAAGAAGGGATTGTATCCTCCACCTGGGGCTGTGAGAGAGGAATGTTCATCCAAATGGACAATGGGTTATTCCTTTTAGACATCTTTCTTTGTATAATTTCTTCCTATAATTTCCCACGGGCTAGGGTGACAGAAGTGGGCTTGTACTGACAGCTTGCGGAGAAGGGAGGTGAAATCCAATGGTCTCTGTCCCGTTCTACTTTTCCCAGCATCCGCATCAGCAAGCTACACTGAATTCCTTCCCATTTGACAGCTGAGGCGATGAAAAGTCACATATACCCAGATGAAGCCCTGGGATAGTGGCCAGCCCAGAGCAGTTGTTTCACCTTAAAACAAGCCTCATCTTGGCTGTGTCATCACCATGAGAGAAGTCACACATGGCTGTGATGTTTTCTCTCTCCTTTGCAAGGAAATGGAAGAGGAAGTAACAGCTTCTACCCCTGACACTTTTCTTGCTCTGGGGTAAGTCACAGCTAGGAATGGCAAAATATCTTAGCCAAACTCTACCAGAAGAAAAATGAATCAATTTAAAGAAAAATGAATCAATTAAAAAAAATAAATTTATTTATTTTATATATTTATTTATTTATTTTGGCTGTGTTGGGTCTTCGTTGCTGCACGCAGGCTTTCTCTACTTGTGGTGAGCGGGGGCTACTCTTTGTTGCAGTGTGCGGGCTTCTTATTGCAGTGGCTTCTCTTGTTGCGGAGCATAGGCTCTAGGCGCGTGGGCTCAGTAGTTGTGGCACACGGGCTCAGTAGTTGTGGCTTGCGGGCTCTAGAGCGCAGGCTCAGTAGTTGTGGCGCAAGGGCTTAGTTGCTCCACAGCATGTGGGATCTTCCCGGACCAGGGATCGAACCCGTGTCCCCTGCATTGGCAGGTAGATTCTTAACCATTGTGCCACCAGGGAAGTCCCTGAATCAAGATTTGATATTCTGGAAGCAGAATCATTTTGCAGGATGCTTGGGAAGGACTCTCCTACAACAATGATGTACAAACTTAAATGAGCACACAGGTAACCTGGTGATCTTGCAAAGATGCAGATTCTGATTCAGTGGGTCTTCGATGGAGCCAGAGAATCTGAAATTTCTAACAAGCTCCAAGGCGGTACCCAAGCTGCCAGTCTAAGGACTTTGAGTAGCAAGGGCATGACCTTTAGATTTAGACTTAACTGGATTCAAATCCCAGCTCTGCTGCTTCCTTGCTGGGGGAGGTTGAGCAAGTTATTTCGCTTCTCTGAGCTTCAGTTCTTTGACATTGAGAATGTGGAACAGAATTCTTACCCCTCAGGTAAGAGGATGTTGTGAGGATGTGATGGGATCATGTGTGCCAGTGACCACACATGCATCGTTCTACACTCTATTCCATTGCAATTCAGTAACGTGACATTATTTCCCTTCTTCCTCTGGTCATCTCTCCACTCTAGGCGGTGGTATCTGCCAATTTCAATGAACATCAGGGAGGGCCTCGGACTGAAGACCAGCCTGGGGCAGATGCAGGCTTGTGGAGGGGTGCTGTGAAGGGTGGGCATTTCACTGCTGGCTAGAACACCAGTGTGGCTGTCTTTAAGAAACAGGAAAGTGAATTGAGATAGCAGGGGGGGTCGGGAATTCAGCCCATCCTGGGGAACCTGGTTGGGATCTGGTCACCCCACCCTTGCCCTGCTCATGGAGCATCCTCTGGAATCCATTTCCTGACTCTCAACTCACTTCTGATTCTGCCCTGGTCCTGTACTCCCACTCCTACCAACGTGCTCAGTTTACAAGCACTCCTGGGCTTGAGCTGCAAGGGCTACCTCTCCCCAGGTAATCTTAACCCAAGGAAAGACCTTCTTTCTGTTGGTCCCCTCATTTCCAGGGCAATGAGCAACTCCCTCTCTGAGTCTCAGCTTCCCCATCTGTACAATGCTGAGTCTACTTCAAGCAAGATCTACATACTTACTAGCTCTTTCTCCATCAATGGGCTCAACTACAGCAGTCCCGACATGGTTTTTTATTTTTCTCCTAAACTCCATTCATCAGTCTTCCTTGTTCTTCATCACTGACTGTTTACTCCAAATCCTGCCTCATTTCCAGGCCCTATAGACGGAGGGCTGCCATATTCACATAAAATGGTGCACCCTGGAGTTGTGCAGTGCACAGCCTGCACAGATGTACATTGGAGCCTTGCATGGACCTATTGCCTTTGACACAGTATCCCGTACTCTAGGTTCCAAACTCATCCCAGACCCACTCCCAGATCCTGAAACCCCAGTGTGGACCAAGTGCCTGGCTCTCCCTCAACCTAGGGAGTTGAGCTCCAGAGTAGAGTTGGAGAGGATGGGTGCAAAAAAGGTAGGGTGCAAAGTGTGTGTGCATGAAGCCAAATGACAAAAGCAGCACTCAGTACTGTAGGACTTTTTTGGGCCCTACACCTCAGGCTTAACGTCATGACTCAGTATTTTAGTGAATATTAGGATGTGACGTTCTTCAGAAAGCTGTCTTGCTCAGCCTAGAAATACCACCTTGACTCAGTTAATTTTGGTCACTAGATAACACGCTCTAGTTGTTTAATAAGCGTTGGTCTATTTTGTATCCATAGCAGGAAATATCAGTTAGGCCTCCATCAGCCACAGCACCTAATGCCAGTCCCCCTTGAGGGAGTTTACTTGAATAGCTTTGTTTCAGTGTCGCTGTTCATGTTTCAGTGTCATTGTTCTTGCCAGCGAGAGGTCTACGAGATCACGCATTTCATTTCATGCTGGAGTTACATAAAGGAGAGTTGATAAATAAACCATATTTAGTGGAAGAAATAGAAATGTGCAATGCTTTTCTGACTGAAGGAATATCTATGGACACGTGAGCAAGGGGAAGAAGTGTTGTGGTCTGTGGATGTAAGACTGAAGCACATGCATTCAGTGGTTCCCTGCTGTCTAGAATCAGAACAGCAAATCTATAGCAAGGGTGCTATGGCGCCCTGGAGCTGGCTTGTGCCAGTTTGTGATAGCCAACTGGGTACATCTCTTCCCAACTCTGCTTTCAGTGATGTCATGTTGAGGGCTTGAAATTAGCCATGGGGAGAGCATTTTTACCATGGAAATTGGCCAGTGATACACATCAGGGCTTTCCTTCTTTTTAGAGAGCAGTTGTTAAATATTTACTAGCATACCACTACAAATGGATTGCCATTCCACCCCACCCCCATCCATGGCAGACCTCACTAATGGATTCTAACACATTTTCCCCCTCTTGAGCTACAGATGAGGCTCAGAATCCTTTCCAGTACGTTTTCTAGTTAGCAATTACCAATGAGTTGGTGTCAGGTCATGGAGTAAAAGCTCACTCAATAAAGTCTCCTTACCTTGGTCCTGCATGTCTTGAAAAGGACCTCTAAATGGTGTAGAACAGTAGACCTCAAACGTTTAGATTTTATAAACCTTTAAAACGTCCAAAAATATTTTTGGAGCATGTTAGAATAATCAACTTATTATTTGACTGAGAAAGGACAAACAAAGCAAAGTAATAACAACAAAATATCTTCCACCTCCTACCATCATCATTTCATTAAAGGACATTTTAACACCACCCTGTAGATATCAAGTATATAATCTCAGAATAAAGACAGTTCCATTAAAGTGAATAATTACCTCTTCATTTTCCTCATTTTCCGCCTTCCAATGTAAACTTTCTCTTGGATCAGGCTAAAGTCCATGGACGCATGTTTGGGTACAAGCTTTCAGAGTTCTGGGGCCTGAAGCCAACAATTGGAAGCAAAGCTGCAGGGATAAATGAATAATATAGTGCACGTGAAAATACCATTTTCAGTGGGGAAAAGGGTTTTACAAAATTTGACAATCTTACGTTTTTGTAGCCACTTTTATTCATTACTTCCCATTTCTCACTAGCTAGACGAGCTCAGAGAGTACTGCCCCCGTGTTAGTAGAAATTTAGAATATAACTAAATCCTAATATTTTTAATAGTTTGCTTGGTGAGACCTGGAGCAGTGAGATGGTCTGTTTATATCACTGGATTCTTTATAATATTAGGAATGAAGTCAGTGTATTCAAGAAAGGGGATGACTCAAAAGTCTACAACGAATAAATGCTGGAGAGGGTGTGGAGAAAAGGGAACACTGTTGGTGGGAATGTAAATTGGTGCAGCTACTATGGAAAACAGTACGGAGGTTCCTTAAAAAACTAAAAATAGAGTTGCCATATGATCCTTCAATCCTACTCCTGGGCATATATCTGGAAAATATGAAAACTCTAATTCAAAAAGATATTGTACTTGCACCCCAGTGTTCATAGTAGCACTATTTACAATAGGCAACCTAAATGTCCACTGACAGATGAATGGATAAAGAAGATGTGAGATATATATATATATATATATATATATATATATATATATATATATATATATATATATAAATATGATGGAATATTACTCAGCCATGAAAAAGAATGAAATATTGCCATTTGCAGCAACATGGATGGACCTAGAAATTATCATACTAAGTGAAGTAAGTCAGACAGAGAAAGACAAATATTATATGCTATCACTTATATGTGGGATCTAAAAACATAGTACAAATGAACTTTTTCACAAAATAGAAACAGACTCACAGACATAGAAAACAAATTTATGGTTACCAAAAGGGAAAGGGCAGAGGGATAAATTGGGAGTATGGAATTAACAGGTGCACACTACCATAAAGAAAATAGATGAACAACAAGATTTTACTGTATAGCACAGGGAACTATATTCAGTATCTTGTAATAAACTGTAATGGAAAAGAATCTGAAAAAGAATAAATATATATGTATATATATGAATCACTTTGCTGTACATGTGAAACTAACACAATATTGTAAATCAACTCTACTTCAATTAAAAAAAAAAAGAAATGAGATAACTAAATCTTTATTCACTTGTATATTCAACTAACATTTCAAAGGCACATGACAAGCATCTTTCTGCAGCAACCTCCTTCTCCCCACTGCCCCCCAGCCCTGACCAGTGTCCTTTCCTCCAGTCTGGCTCCTGCCATGCGGCAGCTCAGTATATCAAACTAAGAGGCAAGTCTGCTCAGGTCACTCCCCTGCTGAAAGTCCCAGTAGCTCCATCTTGTCTTCAGGGGGAATCCCAAACTCCACACATGACATACAAGCCCCTTCATGACTGGGTCATCACTCACTCCTCCAGTCCCAATCCTCCTTGCTCTCCGACAAGCACCTTGCCCTGTGGATGTAGCCAGTTTACTTTTCCTTCCCAACACTCGTTCTCTCTCTCATCTCTTTTCCTTGGTGAGGCTACTCTCTTCACCTGGATTACCCACATCTTTGACCGGCTCACTCCTATTCTCTCTTTAAGGTTCAAATCAGAGATAGTTTTCTTTAGAAAAGTCTTCGGAGCTTTTCCTGGGTCTGTACCCCCATCATAGCACACATCTTGCTATGCCCTAATTGTCTATCTGTGTGTCTCTCCCACTCATCTCAGAGTTCCTTGAGTAGACATCATTGAATAACCAGCATCTGTTGGTTATCAAATCACTATCAAAGAACTGAAGCTCAGACAAGTGAAATAACTTGCTCGACTTCCCCCAGCAAGGAGGCAGCAGAGCTGGGATTTGAATCCAGTTAAGTCTAAATCTGAAGGTCATGCCCTTGCTACTCGAAGTCCTTGGGCTGGCAGCATGGACACTGCTTTGGAGTGTGTTAGAACTTTCAGATTCCCTGGCTCCACCAAAAACTGGGTCAATCAAAGTCTGCATCTTTGCAAGATCACCAGGTGACTTGTGTGCTCATTTAAGTTCGAATATCGTTGTTCTAGGAGAGTCATTCTCAAGCATCCTTCAAAATGATTGTTTCCAGAGTATTAAATCTCAATTCATTTGTCTTCTCATAGAGTTTGGCTTACATATTCTGTCATTTCTAGTCATATAGTGGGTGCTCAAACATTTGTGGAACGAATCAGCAGGTGTACACCAAGCAGAGAAAGACTAGTCTGGAGAAAGGGAATAATGTGTGTAAAAATAGGCCAATGTGGAGGAGGATGTTATGTGTGCGAAGATGAAAACAGCCAGTGCGTCTGGGCAAGAAGGCACGTGAGGCCGAGTCTGGACAGGTAAGACTGGAAAGGTGGCCTGGAGTCAGTTCCTGAAGGACCCAGAATGCTATGTCTGGGGGCTTGGACTTCTTCCTGAGCAGCAGAGGCATTTTGGAGCAAGGAGGTGAGAAATACGGGCTTGCCTGTTATAAAGAACATTCTGGTAGCTGACACAGAACATAGAAGAGTGGGGTGGGGCCGCTGGAGTCTGGTAGACCAGTTACCCTGCTGTTGCCGTGGTGCATGAAATGGCGATGATGATCTAATCCAAAGTAAGGTATTGGCAGCGAGAGCGGAGGGTGGGGGACATTTGAATCTACAGCTCTGTGCATGGAGTACAAGTATATTCCTGGAAGCAGCTTTGAGACAGCAAGACCAGATGTTCCTTTGCAGGATATGGCAGAGGCGGCTGTCAGGTGGGCTCTGCTGGGAGGCATGAGATATGAATTGGTACCACTCGGAAACATCATTCGAGGAGTCCAACTGTGCAGGTTAACGTGTAGCTAATTTTATTGGGAACAAACAGCAATGTTTAAGTGGTGGGTATGCTCGGGGTTTGCAGATTTGGTAACTCTCTGGATGTTTCCCTTTGCCTTGGTGCCCATTAGGAAAATGCAAGTCTTATAAAAGCGATGCTGTTGCTCGGAACATTTTTCATTAGAGTCAATTTGTTTCCACATTGACTGTAAATTATATTGCATTTTGTTTGAAAGAACTTTCTGAATTAAAATAGGGAGCCGAATATGCAATACTCAGCGTGAAACAGAAGTTCAGTTACCTGCAGTTACGAGCATGTTCTCCTCCACGTGTGCAAAAATGGCATCTCGTATGTGAAGGATTTTAGGGCTGGAAGCTGCTTTACAGATTACTCAGTTCGGCATTCCCAAAATAGAGATGAAAGCACAGAGAGGGAAAGAAAATTGCCTGAGGTCACATAGCAAGTTGATGGCAAAGCTGGAACTGGTTTAGGTATCCTGATGTAGCTTTTTGATGAGATTAAAGAAAAAAACAAATATGTTTCTGAATTTTCATTTCACAGGATATTCAGTAGTTCTTTCTCTACAGACTAACATTAGAAATAACTTTACATCAAACAGATTTCAGAACAGATCTAGAGAGAAAATATGTCTGACGATGTCAAGTCCCAGTTCATGGCACTGAAAATTCTAGAAAGAGCAGCAGGGCTACCGCGTGCTGTATTTTTCAATGTTGTTCAAATGAGCAGCCTACCACAGTCCTGCTTTTTCATCAAATCTGATTTCATGAAGACTGTTTTGTTAGGCTTTGGATTACCTGGCACAGGTGAGCATTTGGATGAACACCTAAGGCCAAACCTGATGCTTCAGTCTTTCTCACCCACCATAGACACTCCATTGTCAAGTCCTGCTGATTTCAGCTCCTAGGCATCTCTGGGATATATCTTCTCTGCTGCATCTCCCCTGATCCAGGCCCAAGTTCATCACCCTCACTGGGACCATTGTTAATAGCCACCTAGTCAATCCACTTCCCTCCCTTCCTGACAAAACCTACAGTCCAGTCCCCAGATAGCAGACAGATTTAATTTTTTAAAACGCAAACCTAATCCCATTGACCTGTTACCCCAGCCAACATCCTCGCTGTGGCCTGGGCCTGCTGTCGTCTGGCCCACCCCAGTGTCTGGCATCCTCGCCCTCCAGTCTCCATCCCATTGTCTGTTCCAGCCCACAGCTTTCCCTTCTGTTCTTCCTATTTGCCAGGTTCCTTCCTGCTACAGAGCTTTTGCAGATACTGGCTGCAATGCCCCAGCCCTCCAACCTCCCTTTGGATATTTAATGCCAACTCATTCTTCAAACCTCAAAAATTATTTTCTTCCTCATGTAAATCCTTTACTGATCCTCAGATAAGATCAGTTTCCCATATTATTCCCTGGCACAGTACCCTGGGTTCATTCTGTCAGTAGATGAGGTTGGGGGACTATTTCACTCAGAGCATCAGTGGTGGGGTGGATGGTGGGGAATCTAGAAGGGTCAGGGTCTTAACTTAAACCTGACGGTTTTAGTGTCTGAGATTCAGGTCACTGAGTACCCAGTGCTCTCTACCCCTGGGCAGAACCTTTTCAGATCCCTATGCTGGCTTTTCAAGATGTTCCTGTTACATTCCCAGCAGAGCTGGCGTTTGCTGCCTCCAAGTCTGGGAGGGTTAGAGATTTTATCCCAACAGCTAGAGTAGGAAGTGGGGAACGAGGAGGACGAAGTGGACAATCCCAAATTTCATTCGCCTTTCTGTGATTTCAGCAATCCTCAATGCAGAAAAGAAAGCGGCATCCCGGAGTCCTTGTAATTTGCTCTCCCCGCTTTGACCTCTGAAAACCCCAAAGCCGAGCCGCTCCCCACTGCCACCACATCCTCTGCACATCACCACACATCAGCAGCACTTGCTCGCCCCTGCTTTCCGGGGACGGCTGACGAGGACGCGTCATAACTCAGGGTCTTCCTTCTGCAGTGGCCAGTGGTCCCTGCTGGGAGCTCTGAACATCTTAGCAGTTGAAAGAGTGAAATGAAATGGTGTAAATGAATGTGCCATTGCAAATGCCCCACTCCTTCAATTTATGATTTGGGATCACATTTCACTCAATTCTGCCAAGTCACAGAGTAATTTGTGATAACACATTCTGGCGATAATTTAGCAGAACCCAAATGATATCTGAACGGAGCTGCAGAAACCCCGACTCTGAAGCATCCCCACAGGGGACTCTGTTCAATACAACAACTGTTTATTTACTGATACCCTTTGGGAAGGTAGACCCGACCTCACCTCTGCTCTGTCCCTTGCAGATTGGCCTGCTGGACCCTCCTTAATCCCATTTCTCCATTGCCTCAGGCCCCCAAGTTCTGCCCTGCTTCCCTCTGACATCATCAGAGTAATGGTGACAGGGGTTAGCATTTATCGAGAGCTTAGACAGAGCAGGTAGTGTGTTTATATTATATGCTTCATCTCATTTAATACAACAACCCTGCAATAGGTAGCTGCTATTACTTTTACTTTCTAGAAGAGGAAACTGAAGTTCTGAGAGGTTAATTGGCTTCCTGGAGGTTAGCTCTGGTGCTGGAGCTGGGATTTAACCCCACGTGTGTCAGAATTCCTGAGGTTACAGGAAGAGTGGTTGAGATAAGGCGTATAGAAAGCATGCCCTACGGAGAAGGGGTTTTCTGATGAAGTGAAGGGGCCCCTTTCATGGGTGGTGAACAAGGCTGTACCACCTTGTGCCAGAGGTGCCAGGGAGTTGGGTGCCACAGAAGCTAGGATTCCTTCTAACCCTTAAATTCTATGATTCTCTTACATGCTGAGGTTCTATTCTCAAGGTCTCAAAGTATCTAGATGCAATTGTACCATCACGTGGAAATTGATTTTTTGCGTCTTATACATCGTCTCCATCATGATGAGATTACAGTACTACTCTAGCTGCTGATGTTGTTACTGGGCACTGTTAATTGAGTTTGTGATGGAAGCTGAGGGAATGGGATGATGGATTTTAAATCTACAGGGATTTCCTTAAGAATCCTACTAGCCATGAGTGTGTTCCCAAGTTTGAGCTCCAGTTTCTCTTTTTTTTTTTTTTAGCATAACAGTTTGAACATCAACTTGAACATCAGAAATTGATGAAACTAGTTTAGATCCTGACTCTGCCACTTACCCGCTGCATGAACTTGGACAAGTCATTTCATTTCTTTGAGCCTGTCTCCTTACCTATAAAATGAAGTTTGCAATGCTTATCCCATGGGTTGCTGTGCGGTTAAAATGCTATAATGCAGGTAGAGCATTTAGCATAGTGCCTGGCACATAGTTCAGTCCCTATGAGATGGTACCTATTGTCATTATTACGCTCTACTTAGTGTCAGTTACTGTGCAACACTCTTTGTATCACTATTCTTGGAGCTCACAGTGACATAAATATTGTCTTCACTTAAAGACGTGATCCACAGGCTCAGAGAGGTGAAGTCACTAACCCAGGGTCACTCAGCTCAAAGAGTGGCCTTTAATCTCCGTTTCCTCGGGTTCAGCTCTCTTGCTGTGCTCTACAGAGTGTGCCTTCCAGGGTAACGCTGCCCACTGGAGGCTGGTGATCTCCCACACATGCCACACCCCGAGGAGATGCCCACCAAATGCTTTTTGACTAAATGGACAGGGCCCAGGACCTTGTCATCTCCATCTTTCTTTTCTCTGTAGCAGATCGTTCCTTCCTCTTCTCTGGGCCCCAGTCTCCCTACATGTAACACAGGAGGGTTTGGACCAAATAGATTCTATAATCCCTTTCTTGTTGTTAACTGGTTCTTGAATAGCACTAAGCATGTAGTAGGTGCCCTATGACTTTTCATAGTAAGGCTGGGACTAGAGCGAGGCAAATAAGGCACCTAGGTCATAAAATTTAAGGAGGCACAGACTCTGAGAGAGTGCGTGACTACTTAAATCTTACGCCCTTAGCCTCTCTCCTCTCACCGCAGTCTCACTTCTGCTTCATAAGGTGGGTGAAAGTATTAATGACTCAGTGGCCCAAACAAAATTTTTTCCTCTTTTTAAATACCAGTGATACGTACAGTGATATTTTTAATAAGAATTGGCTGGTACTTTGAATAGCTCTGCTCAAAAAGACATTCTTGAAAAAGGCTATTATTATCTAGTTATATATTTTAGGCTTCTGGGGAAAACAGCAAGGGTATGGGGTTATAAGAAATAGAAGGGATGTAAAGGGAAAAGATGAAATTACCGTAACAACCATTAGACTAGCCAAGGAGATAATTTCCAATGATACAGTCATTATTTGTACAAGTATCCCCCCCTGAAAAAGCAGACCAACAGAATTTTCACAGTTACTTCTTTGGTTTAATTGTCTATTTGTTTCGAAATGAAAGCTAATTAAAAGATTATTTTCATATGCTTTAATCACACTACAGCTAACTGTTGGAAAATTTGCAATTAACTGATGCAACAGTTGACATAAGAATGCATTTTTAAAAAATAACATCACTATTTGACTACACAGAGTGAAGCAATTAGTCCTTCGTTAGTTCTGAGTTATTTCAAGTGCTTTGAAATACTTGTGTGTTTAATGTTTAATCATCAAGGAAATATATCTGGCAATGCTTCTAGCCCCAGCGTCATGAATTAAATATCATCCCTTGGGAGTGGGGAGAGTTCAGGAAGAAAAATGGCAGCCTCCCCAGGCCCGGTGATGGGTAAATGCCTTCTTTGTCTGGGCACTGGCACAGTGAAGGCTCTTAATGTGTCAGTGCTTCTCCCATGCGCCTCACTTCCCAAGCAGGCTGCAGTTGGTTGCCTTGGAGGGGAGCTGACTGAGTCCAGAGCCCCCTACCAGAGAGGGGGTGTTAGACGGGATGTCAGTAGCCACAGGGGAAGGTGAGGGAGGGGCTACAGGTTGGCAGGTTGAATGAGGTATCTAGAGTGTGGTGACCAGCACTCTGGGTAGAAGGATGTCACTGGAGCCTTAGGTGGTGGCAGGGGGATGGATGGGGACGGTTCAAACAACAACAGAGCTTGGTAAGGGGGTGCTACCCGGCAAGAAAGCTTCAGAGGTGTATAGACATCAAGAGGCTCATTGGCAGGCAATGACTGTGGCTTTGGTGTGTAGGTTAGAATCAAAGGGATCTGTCCAAATTGGCAGTGAGAGTCCTTCCCAGGAATATCCTTATGGCTATCAGACACAACACACATCGGAGCCATAGGTCACACTTCCCCTGGATCAGTAGAAAATACAACAAAAGGCTGAAAGTTTTCATCTCTTGGAGACATGGCCATAGACAATAAATAAGCATTCATAGCTAGGCTTCATGCTGAGTTCTATACGTACATTTTCATATTTAATTCTTATAGTAGCCCAGTGAAGTAGGCATGTATATGATCCCTACTCTATAAGTAGGGAAACTGAGGCACAGAGAGATTAAGTGACATATTAGACTGGAGCTATTCCTTATGCCTCTCTTATTAGCTTGTAGGGGAAATAAAATATGATATTCCCTATTTACAGAGCACAGTGTGGCTTATACAGGTTAGAACACCTGCCCAAGGACACACACACTTGTAAGTAGGTGAACCAGTGTTTCAAGTCAAGTCTTTGTGACCCCAAATTCACTCAGGACTCAGCATGGGGGGGTGTGGTTCTGCTAATGTGTCATGGGCGTGCAAAGACAAAGAACAGCTCTGTTGGTGCACCGTGCTATCCCAGGAGGCCCACTCTGTGTCATCAATCAGGATAGCAGAATGGAAGCAAATGTAGCTTCCATGGGTCCTCAGGTTATGCCCTCTCTTCTCAGCAAAACTAATAAGGATTCTTCAGTGTAGGAATTAAAAATATCAGAAGCCCGAGACTGGGCCAATGACAGTAAAACAAATTCCAGGCTTCACACCTGCAGATATATTTCCAGATTGGAGATGATCTTAGGGAGTGCAGGGGAGGGGGAGCTGAGAGTGACCATGGCCATCCCCGTTTCTAAAACTTGTGTTGACAGAGCAATAGAATGACGCTTCGGGGCTCTGTCTGCCTGTCTTTTGTGGCATGAACGGACAGAACTCCTCTCTGCCAGGCCCTCTCTGCCATCTACAAGTCTGTCCTGTAAAGTGGGGTCCCCCTGTCCATAGGGAGGGTGGAGGGTAGTGGGAGAGACTAACAGAGAAGCCTGGAAGTTCAGTGTTGTGAGTGACCACAGAGCTATGACTCAGCCTGAAGAAACGGGGTTTGGGGGCAGCTGGCCACACTGGGAGCCAGAGGAGTGGGAACACATTCCTGGTCTTGAATGTCCATGGGGAAAGCAGGGAGGGGACATTATAGGCTTAGGAACCATGTGTGCCAAAGCCTGGGATGGGCAAGGGCTGGGTGGATGTGGGGACTGGACGATGCTTTAGCTTAATGGGGTGTAGGAAGCAGGCACTGGGCTGGCGAATTAGGATCGAGAAGGCCTTGGAGTTCCATCCATCCGAGGGAGCCTGGATGTCCTCCTATAGCCAGCAGGCTGGGGGCCAACAGAGATTTGTCATCGGGGAATGGGGAAACCCGTGTATTTCACAGGAGATCGGAATTAGAACGTGTGTGAGGTGGTGGTGAAAGCCCAACCAAATGAACTGGGTTGCTTCCTTTTGTTCGGAGGGCCACTTATTTTTATTTATTTCTGTGTTTATGCTCTCCCTCTGTTTCCACAAAGGAGGGAGGGTGCACACATTCTGCAGTATCTCACAAAACTAAAGGCAATCCAAAATGATAAAATAAGTAGCTGAGGGAGTGGGGCAGAGATCAGAGTCTCGAAGAGCAGTTTCGGAAGCGGGCTCCAGAGCTGGCACTGAGGTTCCCAGAGGCCAAGGCAGAGCCAGGGTCCATCGTGGTCACATGACACAGTCAAACCGCATCAACTCTTCCTGATACAGGAGAGGAAATGGTCTCATGGATTTGCCAAAAGGAGTCTTTCAAGAGACATTTCAGGAATTTCAAAAAGCTGTTCTTTTTAAATTTTTTAATTAATTAAATAAATAATTTGTTTTTAATTTAAGTGATACTTGACATACAGCATTATATTAGTTTCAGGTGTACAACATAGTGAATCGTTTTTTTTTTTTTGCTTTCACTGAATTTATTTTTAAAATTGAAGTATAGTTGATTTACAATATTGTGTTAGTTTCAGGTGTATGGCGAAGTGATTCAGTTACTATATATATATATATATATATATATATATATATATATATCTTTTTTTTCAGATTATTTTCCATTATAGGTTATTACAAGACATTGAATATAGTCCCTCTGTTATACAGTAAATCCTTGTTGCTTGTCTATTTTACGTACAGTAGTTTGTATCTGTTAATCCCATACTCCTAATTTATCCTTGCCCTCTCTCCCATTCCCCTTTGGTAACCATAAGTTTAGTTTCTATGTCTGAGTCTATTTCTGTTTTGCATAGAGATTCATTTGTATTATTTCTTAGGTGAGTCGATATTTTTGTACATTATGAAATAATCGCCACAGTCCCCATCTGTCACCATACAAAGTTGTTACAATATTATTGACTCCATTCCCTACGTGTGCATTACATCCCCGTGACTGATTCATTTGATAGCTGGAAGTGTGTACCTCATAATCCCCTTCACTGATTTTGCCCCTCGCCACACACCCCTTTCCCTCTGGCAACCACCAGCTTGTTCTCTGTATCTATGAGTCGTTTGTTTTGTTCTTTTAGGTTCCGCGTAGGGTTGAAATCATATGGTGTTTGTCTTTCTCTGACTTATTTTACTTAGCATAATACCCTCAAGGTCCATCTGTGTTGTTGCAAATGGTGAGATTTCATGGGCTCCCACAAGATGGGCTGATGGGATTCCACTGAAACTCACTTTAGCGCCAGAAAGTCTAAGGGCAGCAGAGCAAAGGAACATGACCCAAGCTTGCAGATCTCTCTCCATCTGGCTTGATCGCAGCCTGAAATCTAGGCTAATGTGATGGCTTTTATTCTTTTAAGGCATCAGCATCCATTTTTAAAAAGGCAATTGATTTCCTATATGCAACCTCAGGATCCCGTGTGTAACAGGGAAGACCTGCGTTCTCTGGATTGGAGAAGAGGCAGGGGATTGGCTTCTAGGGAGCCTCAGGGACACGCCCAGGAATTTCAGGCCTCTGGGGAAGATAATCTGGAAAACTGGTGATCTAAAGGAATGGCAGACAGCATGCCCTTCAGGTGATACTCTGTAAATATTATTCCTCACGGATGGGGTTTGACGAGTACTGGAGGGTAACGTGCTCCGGCGGAGGCTGACGCTCCGTGCTGTGCTGCTGATTGCAGGCGATTTCACAAACACTGACAAGCAGTCAAGGGCTGAAATCTCCAGGCTCACTTAGCCTCCAGTCCCAGGTCTCAGAGGATCTGGCCTTAGAGAATTCAAGGTCCTGAGTGTGGGCTCCGGGGCCATATCACCCCCACCTTGGCCCTGACGGGAAGCAGGGTCACACTGACAAAGTCTCTCAAGACCGGCTTGCTCTAGATCTTTTTAATTGTTTCTTGACATGCCTTTTAAGCTGTCACACTGAAATGTGATTCTCATCTCTGTTTATCTAATGTCACCGGGGGAGGCACTTGGAGAATGGTTATGACTACACATCAACTTGCAAACACTCTCTCTCCCCTCAGCTGGTTCTTTCCACCTTCTGAAATGTCTCTGGAGCTGCTGAGCAACTGGCAAGGTCTTTGGCAGCAACAAAAATAAAGGACCGATCTTGGGGAAAGGAAGATCCTCCATGGTGCTTGCTGGACCTGGAGGTTCCATCACACTTACCAGGCACCTACTCCGTGCCCAGCACCGAGATGGTTGGGGGCGGTGACCATGGGAAGGAAGGGGCTCATATGTTCTTAGGGGCTCATGGTCAGGGGGTGAGGCCAGCACACCCACACGTATACTTTTCTGATGTGAAAGAGAGCCCAGAGAGGGTGATGCATGGGAAAACACTGTGCTGGGGAGATCCGCTCTCTCCTTCTCCCCCCTGCTGTCTGCCCCAGAAGCTGTACTGCATGACTGACATCAATGGGGTCTTCCGCACGCTGCTTCCAACTGGGTGCAGCCAATGGGGAGCTCTGAAAAGTGTTAGGTGGGAGGTCAGAGAGTGCCTTCATCGCTGTCACCATTATCAATAACCATTGCTAACTAGCGGGTGCAAACCAGCCCCAAATGCCTTGGACTCATAGTTACAAAGCAATGCTGTTTTTCAGTACATTTCGTGCCTTGATTGAGGGTCAGTATTGTCCAGGTGTTTTTGCAAAATAGCTCAGGCCAGTTCTGTGTTTCTGGAATTAACTTTCACAGCCAAGAGTGAGGTCAGAGTATTTATCCCCTAACTGCTCCCTGCCAGGTCTCCTCTGGGCTTGGCTGGGTCCATGACTGAAGATCATTGCTTCTCCCAAGGAAGCTGATTGTCTTCTATTCTCTCTCCCTGGTTTCTGGTAACTGCTCCCGTCCCTCAGCCTTTTGGTCGTAGGTGTGATAAAGTTCTGCTGCTCTGAAGCCTCAGGTTATTGCTTAGTGCTTTTAGTCCCCTCTCGCCTTACCTTTGTACACAGCCCCTTCAAAAATAAGCCCCCTGAATCACCCTGTTTTCAGTACACAATCTCTTTCTTATTGGAACCCGGACTGATTCAAGGAGGGATGGATTAATTCCAAAAACAGAAAAAAGTAGCTCTCAAGAGTTGGGTCTTAAAGGAAAGTGGGATATGAATAGGGGAAGAGTAGGGTCACTGCTCAGTAGTGTGTCAGCATTTGTCCCTGGAGCTTAATCTACAGAGTCCCACTTAACTCTCCCAATAGCCTCCTAGGCAGGAGTGCCCTGGACGAGCGACAGCCAGGCTTGGGGAGGTCATCTGAGAGCACGCACTCGTGCCTGGCTGAGATAGGACTCTAATTCTGCTCAGCCCACCTCCAAGGTCTCTGAACCCTCCATTACCTCATGTTGCCTCCCATCAAAGACCTGAGTCAAAGCCCAAACAACAGGTGTGGGCTGGATGGAGCAGGAAGACCTGACAAACAAAGGGAGATGCTTTAGAGACCCCTTGGGAAGATAAGAGGTGACCTTGGCAAGTTCTGTATCTTGGAAGCCCAGGTCATAATAGTTGAGAGGTAGTACAGCAATGTGGGGCTCCAGTAAAGTTTCTGAGTTAAGAAGTCATTCAACGTTTCTTAGCCTCAAGTTCCTCAGTTATCAACGAGGGATAATGATAGCCTCTGCTTCAGAGGGTTGTGGTAAGAATGAACTAAGATGAAGCACATGCAGCATCGGACACAGTCTCGGACCCGTAGTTGGCATCTGACAAATATTGGTTATTATTGTTGTTGACGAGCGAGAAGTAGCAGGTGTTGTCGGTGAGGCAGCTGAGAGGAGAGAGAACGGCAGTATGATTTTATGACATGGAGAGTCTTGGACTGGAGTGTCACCAAGTGCCAGAGCTGGAAGGAAATGTAATTGATCCTCTTGTCTGAACCTCCCCATTCTCAAATGCGTAAACAGTGGCCAGCATGGAGAGAAAGGCCTATTCCAGGTCACCCAGATTTTGATGGAAGGACCAGGACTTAAACTTGAATCTTCCGCTTTCCTGTCTTAGGCTCCTTTCTCCAGAACCTCCCATGGAAATTCCTCCATTGATTTCCTCACTTCAAGGATGGTGATGACTCTCAAACTTGTTAATATCATTGTAAGGAATATTTGAGGAAATAATGTCTATAAATCAGGCCAAATTCATTCTCGGAAGAGAAAACAATTGTTGATTTGGCACTGGTTTATTAACATACCCAGAGTCATGTAGCTCATAGGAGGTGGAAGGGGGAAGGCAGGATTAATTAAGACTCTGCCTCTTCTGACCTCCGAGTTTATAGTCTCTCCTCTCTCTCACACTCCTTCAGCCATTTCTTTACTGAAATTAAGAGCTGTGGCTTCAAATAGAGCCACTTGCTTCACACACTCTTCCTTCCTTGCTCCAGGAAACCCTATCTTTGTGGCTTACTCATATAGCGTTGGTTGTTAAAAAATGCCAAGGGACAAGGAAACAGAGCCTGAAATGTTTCATCTGGAAAAACAAAGGCAAACACAGACAAACAAGGGGACAATTAGTTTTTGTTTGGGCTGAAGCCAGCAGGGTATTTGTCATGTAAGTGGAAGTCTGTAGAATTTAATAGGATTATTGTAGGGCGAGGAAGTCCATTTGGAGAGGGGGAAAGAGCACTGGAGCAAAACATGCCTGTACACATTTTTATAAATACTTAAACAAAAATCCAACCTAGGAACAACCCATCTGATACTTGAAATAACATCACCACCACCAATGGTGATGTAATGTTAATGAACAACCATTAACTCTGAACTAAGCCTTATTTTAAGCACTCTACATTGGTGATCTCATTTAATCCTTGCAGGGCTACAAGACACATGTTGTTATTTCTGCTTTGGTAGTTAAAGATACCAGGGCCAAGAGGGGCTCGATAACCTTTGCAAAGCTACCAAAGTAGTAAGTGGTGGAGGTGAAATTTGAGCTCCATTCCAAGTCTCCTTCCTCATTGCTTTTTTTTTTTTTAAACTTTTTATTTCTTCCTCATTTCTGCCTCCTCTGAAATGCCCTGGGAGCACAGGTAGGGTCCATAAACCCAGCTGATATATAAGGAGTGATGTTGCCAGTGTGGACATCTGAGCAGGGCAAAGGTGTAAGTCAAAGTCTGTGGATTAATCCAGGGTCCAAAATCAAACATATCCATAAGACAAGACAGGTAAGAATGTGGGATATGCTGGCCCAGTAATTCTAATGGAAATAGGTTTACTGTTGCCTTAAAAGTTGGAGTTAATGCCTTCTGAAGCCTGTCTTCCCTCCTCTAACATCTGCAGGAGCATATTTTCTGATTATTTTCTCTGCCCCAGATGCCCAGCAAGATTTGTCCCTTGATATGGATTTGCTGATCTACTGACCAACTGATTGATTGATTAATTGATATATTTGCAGTTGTATGGTTTGGGGCTTCCAGCTGTAGCTGGGAATTGATTTTAATCTTCACAGGTTAAAAACAAAAGCTATCAAATCCCTTACAGGAGATGGTGATGAGACACAATCTTATTAAAGAGAAACTGATAATTTATCATCTCCCAACAGCTCCAGGCCCAATTTTTTTGTGCATGTGTTCTTGCCAGAATCTCAGTGTCTCGTTCAATATCTAATTTATTTGGAGTTGTGTTGAGGGAGGAGTATCTTCTGCATTGGAGCATTGTCTCCAGTTTTCAGAGTAGGTAAACAGCAAAAGGAGAGGACCTGGTGGCCATAAAGGGTTTAGCCCATGGAAGGGGACACAGACCTGTTTTCTCTGAACCTTGCACCATGACAGTTTTCTCCCAAACCTAACTTCTTAAGGTCCTATTATTTTTTTTTTTCTGATTAAATGTCCTTTGTTTTTATGTTGTCACCTTGATTTTAGAATTTTTCTTCCCCCTTGCTAAGTACTAAAATATTGTTTAGCAATATTTTGATGTTTGATGCATTTCACAAGCTAATTAACCTTTCTAACAGCGCACATCAATTAGACCCTCTGGCCAGTGAAAACAGTCACCTCAACTGGTTTGGTCAGGTGGTGGCCTCCTTCAGCATCCATCACAGGAGAGCTGGGTCTTCAGGACAGAGACTACTGGGCATGCAGCTGGGCGCACGGGATTGGCTGGGCCCATCCTACTCCTTATCACTGGGTCACAGTGATTGGTTCTGTGCGAGAGGGGGTGGGGTCGTGGGATTCAAGCGTGGCCTATCAGAATCATCCTTGGGTATGGGATTCAAGCGTGGCCTATCAGAATCATCCTTGGGTGTGGCAGGTGGGCTCTGAGAGAGGTTTTATTTCTAGCAGATTTGCTAACCTGGGAGGGTATGAGCAAGGCTGCTGCTGTCCTCCTTTCCAGTTACAAGGGCAGAGTGTGCTTAGGAGCTAAGAAGGAGAAGGCAGAATTCATAGATGGAAAGAGAGCTGTGATTGCAACGAGATTCCTTAGCTCTGCATTTATGAGGCTCAGTGAATTCTTTCTGCACTCCAAGCTAGTTTAAGTTGTGCTTCTGCCACAGACAGTCAAGAAGCTGAACCAGTATAGGTGGGTTTATTTCCTCCATTTTACAAAGAGCTAAACTGAGGCTTGGAGAGGCTATGAGACTCACACAAGTGGTAATTGGCAGAGCAGGTCGGCCTGTCTCAGAAGCTGCTGGAGTAACTGTGACCCAGTATCATAACACTGCCCTAGATACGCCTTGCTGGAAAAACGCCTGGTTTTATCATCAAGACTCATAGCCAGTTCCAAATAATCAGTCACCCCAGCGTGAATAGGACACCTTCCTCTGCTTTTCCATTATTCCCTTGACTTACTTCATAATCATACTTCTTTACTTTCTAACGTTTTCACTAAAACTCAAATTAATGCATGCACATTGTAGAAGTTACAGAGAAGCACAAAGAAGACAATAAATTTACGCCGAACATTGCCACCTAGAAGAAATCAGTATTAAAATGATGTGTTGTTTCCTCTCCATGCATAAGAAACTGAAGCGTTCACTTAATTCATCTGTGCCTTAATGAATAGATAATATTGGCTCACAGTATCATTCCATGGCTTGTATAAAGTCCCATGTCCTGGACTTGAGTCCAAGCTCTGTCCTATACTAGATCTGTGATCTTGGGCAAGTCAGTTAAGCTCCTGGAGCCATTTTCTGATCTGTACTTATAAAAGGTTGTGCGAATAACATAATAGTGGTTTCTACAAAATTTTTTTCTTTCTAGTCACAAAAATCTCTCATAAAAATTTCTGTGTGGAATCCCATTATATAAAATAGATAAAGAGGGGCTCTTTTGGTGAGTGTAGAGCCATCTCCAGCCCCAAGTGACCTATGATGTGCCTTCAGTAAACTCCAGGGCACAGGGAGCTATTTTAAGGCCCTGGTCTATTATTAGATAATTACCAAAGTGCTTTCATCAAAGAAACCCAAGGAAAAATGGCCAAGAAAACTTTACAGGGCTGGAAAAAGAGAGGGGATAGGCTAAGTGGCAAAGAAAAACTCAACACATTCTCTCCTGTGAATACTAAATTAACAAGAACTCTACCCAGAACCAGTTTTTAGAAGATGACACTGAGGAGGGTGAAATTCTCATTCTGGAGTTTCCTTGGCCATTGCTGAGTGCAGTCAAGGGCTTCTTATGAGATCCCCCCGCCCCTTTCTCTAACTGCATGTCTAGAAGGGGTGGGACAAAGCCAAGGATTGAGACCAGCAATCCTATCTACACAGATGCCCAAAGACACTCCCCTTGGTGCTGGGAGGCCCCCAGACATATCTGTTGAGTACTTGCTCTGTGCCGGGTGCTTTGCTAGATGCTGGGGATGCAGTGGTGGACAAAACCAGGCATAATCCTGTTCTCACCCTCTTCTCTGAGGACTTACTAGGTAGATAGAGAGTTAGACATAAACCATCCTACTGTCTAATTTTACAATCCTAAAAATTTATGTAAAATTGCAATCTGTATATATGATAGATGGGCCCAGTCTGGGAGATCAGAAGGAATATAATGACATTTAAGCTATGATCTGAAGTTAACAAGCATCCCATGCCAAGGAAGAAGGTTGTGCAAAGGTCCTGTGGCAGTTAGGGGATTAGTACCCTCCCCAGAACTGAAAGAAAGCCAGTGTGGTCTGGTGTGCAAGATAAGCCTGAGAAGGGAGACAGGGACCAGGACAAGCAAGTTTATGTGGGCCATTCCAACGATTTTGCTTTTTATCCCAGGAACCATGGAAAGCCAGAGGCTGTGACACCTGCCCATTTGAGAGATGATGGAAGATTGTCCCAGGGAAGGGCCTGTAGAGATAGAGAAAAGCAGATGCATCTGGGAATTTTTTGTATAGCAAGATAAAGAAGACTTGATAGTATATATGTTATAGTAGGATGTATTTTTTTCTGTTGCTGCTATAACAAATTACCACAAACTTATGGCTTAAAACAACAGCAGTTTATTCTATTTCAGTCCTGGTGTCTAGAAGTAGAAATTAGTTTTTAATTATTTATTTATTTATTTGGCTGCGCTGGGTCTCCGTTGTGGCAGGCGGGATCTTTGTTGAGGCATGCGGGATCTCTTTAGTTGCAGCATGTGGGATCTTTAGTTGTGGCATGTGGGCTCTTTAGTTGTGGCATGCGAGATCTAGTTCCCTGACCAGGGCTTGAACCCAGGCCCCCTGCATTGGGAGCGTGGAGTCTTAACCACTGGACCACCAGGGAAGTCCCTAGAAGTGAGTCTTAAAGGGCTAAAAATTAACGTGTTAGCAGGGCTGGATCCTCTTGGAGGTTCCGGGAGAGAATCTGTTTCTTTCCTCTTCCACGTTCTAGTGGCTGCGGGAGAGAATCTGTTTCTTTCTTCTTCTACGTTCTAGCAGCTGCTGGCTCCCTTGGCTTATGGCTGCATCAGTCCAATCTCTGCTCCCATCATCACGTGGACTTGTCCTCTTGTCATCATATCTCCCTCTGCCTCCCTCTCATAAGGACCTTTGTGATTACATTTAGGGCCCACCTTGATAATCGAGGATAATCTCTCCATCTTGGACTGAAGATATGTAAGATTGTTTAATTTAATCACATCTTCAATGTCCCTTTTGCCAATCAGGTAAGATTCACAGGTTCCAGGGATTAGGACCTGAACATCTTTGAGGACCATCATTCAGTCTATCATATAAGGCAGGGAGGAGAAGAGATCCCGGGTGTTCTAGCTTTCAAATTGGATAGATGGTGCTGAGATGGAGTTGAGGTCCAAGATGAACTCAGTTTTGGTCATAATGAGTTTGACGTGCCTTTGAGACATCCAAGAGCAGCTGCCCATCAGGAAATTTGGAAACACAGACCTGGAGTCCAGAAGAAAGGTCGGGGCTAGAGACACAAATTTGAGATAGTAGATAGTAGAATAATGCTGTAGTAGATATGCAGACAGTAGAATGTGAATAATGCTGTGGCATGGATGAGATTGTATATAAAATGAGAGACAAGAGTGCCCAAGACCAACTGCTGAAGAGCTTTTAGAGGAGAATAATGAAGTAATGGCAATTTTCAGGGCGGATCCAGAGAGGCAAGAGGAAAACCAGTAAATTTCTGGCTCAGAAGGCAAGGAGGAAATGATTTCAAGAAGGGAGTGATCGACTCTGTCAAAAATGTCTGAAGACTCAAGTAAACTGCGGATTGAAAATGTCCATGAAACTTATCACGTGAACTTGTATGCCAGAGTGATGGGAGCGGAAGGCCTATTAGGTTGGAGCAGGTTGAGGGGTTGGTGGATGGGAAGAAACGGGAGAGCAAGTATAGAAGATTCTTCTGTATTCATATATATCATTCTCTCTCTAGATTACATATTCACACTCATCTTTCAGATCACACTTCAACCATTACTTCTTCAGGAGAGGTTTTCCTGACTACTCGACCCCCACTTTTACAAGTCCTCCTAGCCCTGTTTCTTTCCTGTGTAGCACTGGTCAAAAGCTATGGAAATCTGTTTATTCATGTGATTATTTTATCTAAGTCATTCTCTCTTACTGCGCGCGTAAGCTCCTCAAAAGTAGGTTCTGCACTCTTGCACTGTTGGTGGGAATGTAAATTGATACAGCCACTATGGAGAACAGTATGGAGGTTCCTTAAAAAACTACAAATAGAACTACCATACGACCCAGCAATCCCACTACTGGGCATATACCCTGAGAAAACCATAGGTCAAAAAGAGTCATGTACCAAAATGTTCATTGCAGCTCTATTTACAATAGCCAGGACATGGAAGCAACATAAATGTCCATCGACAGATGAATGGATAAAGAAGATGTGGCACATATATACAATGGAATATTACTCAGCCATAAAAAGAAATGAAATGGAGGTATTTGTAATGAGGTGGATGGAGTTAGAGTCTGTCATACAGAGTGAAGTAAGTCAGAAAGAGAAAAACAAATACAGTATGCTAACACATATATACGGAATCTAAGGGGAAAAAAAAAAAAAAAAAAAAGGCCATGAAGAACCTAGTGGCAAGACGGGAATAAAGACACAGACCTACTAGAGAATGGACTTGAGGATATGGGGAGGGGGTGGGGTGAGATGTGACAGGGTAAGAGAGTGTCATGGACATATATACACTACCAAATGTAAAATAGATAACTAGTGGGAAGCAGCCGCATAGCACAGGGAGATCAGCTTGGTGCTTTGTGACCACCTAGAGGGGTGGGATGGGGAGGCTGGGAGGGAGGGAGATGCAAGAGGGAAGATAAATGGGAACATATTGTATATGTATAACTGATTCACTTTGTTATAAAGCAGAAGTTAACACACCATTGTAAGGCAATTATACTTCAATAAAGATGTTAAAAAATAAATAAATAAAAAATAAAAAGGCAAAAAAAAAAAGTAGGTTCTGGATCAGTTGTTTTTCACCCTTGTATTCCCAGAACATAGTCCAAAACTGGCATATGGTAGGTACATGATTGACTTTCCTGAATGAAAAAAAAAAGATCAAATGAGTGCTATAGCTGTGAAACCAGAGATGGAAGCATTTTTGATTTCTAGAGGAAGCTTACTGTATTTAAAAGTGCACAGACTTTGAACTCAAAAGCCCAGAGTTTTAAATCCAGACACGTCTGTTTTTCAGTCCTGTGGCTTTGGCAAAATCAGATTAGCTGATCTTTGGAGCCTCGGTTTTCACAGCAGTATAATGGGATGATGACTTTGATGTAGATAATACCATCCACCTGATTGAGTCTGATATGCATTTTGCTCCCATAGCACTTCTGCCTTGTCAAGAGCTGAATCAGACATGTAAAACAATTGACATATATGAATTGTCCAGAAGTATTACTTTGGGAAACCATAAAGGAGAACAAATAGAGAGAGTGGGTACCTGGCATACAGTAACAGCTTAACAAATCCTGTCCCTTGGTTGTGTTGGGTTGCATTTTGTCCTTAGCATGTTGTGGTCGGGCCCTTGTAGATGCATGAGGAATGATTTCCTAATTAAGGAGGTGCCTTTGTGGAAGCTTGCACCTGCTGATGTTGACGAGTGCTCACTGTGTCTGAGCAGAGAGGAGGGGGCTGGGAGGACTGCATCCCCCTGCCCAGGGGCTTAGCCTTCCCCTTTCTTGATGCCATTCCAGCTGGGCACCTGGCAAAGGAAAGCTAAGCATTCCTCCCCTGTGCCCACACCTCCAAGATCACATGCGGAGTTGGGCTGCCTGCTGGAAATCTGTAGTAATTCCGGTTTATTAATTTGTGCCCCTATAATTAAACAGTCATATTAATTAGCATTTCTGCTTGTGTGCCTTCCTTTTTCATGTTAAGAGTTGAAGCTCAGAGTAATTATTTATATGATTTCTTAATTTGTTTTGGTTCCTGTTTTCCCAAAGTGATACTTTTGCAAAATTCATACAGAGCACTTGTTTTGCATGTCTGATTGTCAGCTCTTGACAAGGCAGGATTGCTGTGGGAGCAAAATTGATCAGGTGCCATCTGTGTTCTGGGCAGTAGGTTATTCAGAGCACCCATTCTTTCGGATGAATTTGCAAGGAAATTTGCAAGCTCCATGCACACTGCCAGTGGTTCTTGGATGTTTTAGTGTGTGTGTGTGTGTGTGTGTGTGTGTGTACATGTACACGTGTGTGTGTGTGTGTGTGTGTGTGTGTGTGTGTGTGTGTTATATTTTGTGCATATGGGAGAATTTAAAAATTTTCTGTGAGGCAGTTATTCATCTTGGTTTGGTATCATCACAATGAACGACCGTTTTGTTTTCCTAGTATTGGGTTAGAATAATGGATATAACCTACATAGCATGGAGGGAATCAAGGGTTTTATGGCTTGGTTTAGGGACCTCCTTTTTGCCAAATATTCCCTTTCATGGTTGATGGGAATAATTCCTTCCACAGGCATTTGTGTCTAAGCAGCTACTGTCACTCAAGGTGAGGCAGGCTCTGGTCCCTGTTTCTGAAGCATTTATTACCCACCAGGGGAGATAAAGTTGAAGTAATTAATGGGTCAACACAAGATACCCCAGACACACAAGAGCAGGCAGACAGCGGAATATGGTGCCTCATCAATGATCTTCATAAGAAAGGATGCAGTTACAGGAGACCCAAAGGTAGGCGGTTGGGAGAGAAAAGAAGACAGAGGAAAGGAATTGGTGGGGGGGGAAGGGAGTGAGCGTTTCTGGTGTCCCTGGTTTGTGTTGGACACTCTGGGGGCAGATGCTCTTTCTAATTACAGCAACCCGGCAGCTTTGGCATCTAGCCCTGCCCCCAGCCCCATTTTATGGATGTGAAAGTAGAGGCTCAGGTGAGGATTGAGTGACTCCTCCAGGATCATCCGCTAGAAGGTGTCACAGGCAGGATTCAAACCTAGCCTGTCTGATCCCAGAGCCCGGCACCCTCCACTCTCCCATGCACTGGCACCCGATGCTAATTGGCATGTGCTTTGGAGAACATGAAAGAATTTACCAGCAACTCACAACTTGCAGACTGTCCACTATACGCCAAGCTTTCTGCTCTGGGGATGCACAGTGCTTAGGGCCATGTGGGGAGCGCATGGCTAAGGAGTTAGAACAAGGTAGTCAGAAACCTTTGAGATCATAGCAATAGTAGCTGCTGCTGTTGAGCTCTTTGTGCCAGGCTCGTTTAAAACCTTCTACGTTCACGATCTCATTTGATCTTCACAGCTGCTGCCTAGAATAGGTACCATTGTTTATTCCCATTTTATAGATGAAAAAACTGAGGAACAGAATGGTGAATGGAGAAGCAGGAGGAATGGATGTAGGTTACTGTTGTCATCCTGGGCTGGAGGAGGCTGGCAGGGACTGGGGGTACCGTGAGTGACAGGGGCTGGTCCAGCTGGGAGCCAGACAGATGGAGCCGTAGTGTCCATGACTAGCTCCGGGTCCAGTGCTGCAGCTGGCCCTGAGGGCTCCACGTGGGAGGCTGAATGATGCTCTGGGGATATAGGTCCATTCCCAGTAGAACTGAGGCATGATCAGCAGGATAAGTGAAGCCCAGACAGGAGGCATGGAGCTGTGGGTCCAGCAGCAGGACAGTCAGTGGAAAAGAAAGGAAAGGACGTGGGCTTTGGAATCCAGCCAAACCTGGTTCACATCTTGGCCCCATCACTTACTCAATGTGTGGCTTTGAACAAGACACTTCACCTCCTTAAGCCTAACTCGTCTTCTATAAAATACGGACAATAGGACTTGCCTTGCAAGGTAGTAATGAAGATTATATAAGATGGTACCTGGAAAGAGCCCTAATCAATGCTTAGCACAGAATGGGCATGCCATAAATATTTGAGGAAGGCTGAAAAAGAAAGAATCCAAGTGAGGAAATCATGGGATACTTCAAGGAGGAGGTGGCATTTGAATTGGGCTTTAAAAGATGAGTAGGGATTATCTGACTTTTATGTGAACAAAGGCCGGAGATGAGTCCAGGGTGGGCCTCCTGAAGGTACCTGTTGGGGCAGGCAGAGCAGCCCAGGATACTCTATGAGGCTCCAGGAGGCCTTGAGGGGATGAAGAGCAGTGTTCCCCATGAGGTCCCTACCATGGTCATTGACCTGGTTAACACTGACTGAGAACCTGCTATGAAGCAGACTCTGTGTCTGGTGGGTACACATATTATTCCCCACCTCCCTGTAACAAGAGACTCACTTTTGGAGAGGTTGGATAGCACCTCACCCTGACTGGCCAGGCAGGTTAGGGCTCCAAGCCCTTTCATTCCACTACCCCTTTCATCTTGCATTACGCCTTTCATCATCGTAAGGATGAGCCCCCAGGATTGTCTGTATTGCTGGAGCCACTGCCCGGCTCCAAGCATCTGGGGGCCTGCCCATTATGTGAGCTGAGCTTCCCAGGGAAGACATATGCGTTGCTTACAGAGGCAGCGCTTCCTGACACCTCTGGCAACAACATTCCGAATTCTAATCGTGGAAATAATTTAGAAGAAGGAGATGAAGGTTATCATTTATTTAGGGGGCTTTATCAACAGAGGCCCACTCCAACTTTAATAAATGAAATGTGTTGCACAGGATGGGGATCATTGAGGCATGAGATACTGTGTCTGCCCACTGAGGGTTCTGAATAATTTACATCCTGGAAATATATTTTATGACAGTGCTTATAATCTTCTTATTGGCTCAAAATCAACATTTACAGCAGACGTCTTGGAACCGATGCAGCAGATAAGCTTATCTCTTTATTATGTGACACGAATCAAGTCTGCTCAGGAAAGGGAGGTTTTGTGGAAATTGATTTCTCTTTGGATCTAGATATTTTTCTTTTCTCCAGAAACCGCCAATAAATAATAGAGGTCAGCTATTAATATTTCATTTTAATTAATATATTAGTAGAAGGAACTCTTTTAATTTGAAGGGGCACGGGAAGGAGGCTTTGCAAAGGTGATTTATCTGGAGGCCTTATCTCTGATTAAACCCGGCTTCGGAGAGGTGCTGCTTTCATCAGTCTTGACTTCTCAGCTGAGGCGGGGGAATCAGGGATCTGACGGGGGTGGGGTGGGGGGGGAGGGCTGCAGCTTTTTCAACAGGAGCCTCTTCTAGGTGATTCATTGAGTCTGGTCAGTCCTGAAGAGGAATCCTGGGGTACCAGGTACCTGGCAAAAGATAAAGAGAATATTTTGCTCCCCCAGTTCTGCAGTGTTTGGGGCCTACGGAGGAAAGGGCAGGGAAGGAAATGAATTATAGCCCCTGAAACTCCAAAAGGCTGTCTGTCTTTCTGTCCGGGCATACACATCTAACACTCACAGGGTGACTGCAGCCAGTGCAGTCCTAAAGGTGGCTTTAGAGTTCCGTACCAATGCTCAAATGGTAGCTCTGTGTTTCATTTGGGAAAATGAATCCCCTGCTCTGAGCCTCTGTTTTCTCCTCTGTAGACTGGGATGATGAGCTTTCATCTCACAAGGCTATAATGAGAGTTAAGTGTGGTAATTTATTTAAACAGCGCTCTATTCTGAGCAGAGCTCACTCTTAAGATTTTAAACCGAGAGGTCCCGGTGCCCAAGGAAGGAATCGTTCCACCAGGGAACACAGCTGGATTTTAGGAATTGGAAGCTGAAGCATCTCCTTGACATTTGGGTTCTTTGTGCTGCTAAACCAGCAGGCAAAGAAGGGGGTCGGCGAAGTGACCCGAGGAAAATGATCCCAGTTTCCATGGCACGTTGGGCTGCCGCTACAGCGCAGAGGGGTGGTCGGGCAGGGTTATGCTTGGAACCCAGGGGGTTTGCTGGGGCGCCTCCTAACACTCCCTTTCCCAAAGTCCTGGCCAAAATAACTGCGGCAACCCAGTAAGAACAAGACCACCGAGGACTCAGACCTCAAAGAAATGAGGCTTGGTGCACCCTCAAGGTAAAGAGCCCTCCCCGGGCCAAAGGTCAGGGGGAGGTGGAGTGGGCGGTGGAAAAAGAAACAGTGATTACAGACTGGAATCTGATGATCAGAGGACTCGGGTGAGAGGATGATCCAATTGACTTTACCCTGAAGTGACTCAGTAGCTGATGGGACTTCGTGTGTACCATGCATTGGGGCCATGAACTTCTCACCCAGACAATAAGTGGAGGCCCCTTGCTTTTTGGCTTGGGAGACTGATCTTTCTGGAACATCATTTGGTCCTGTTGCCCTCTGGCTCCCGATTGGTTTTGGCCAATGGTGAGTATCTACATGGGATCCGAGAGAAGGTGGGGGATGGGAGGAGAGTGAGCTCCCTTCCCGTGGGTGCCCGAGAGCTGGCTGCATCCACTGACACAGAGTCACAGAGGCCTTGCCACATGGCCCTCTCTGTCCAGTTCTAGCTCTGAGTTCTGGTAATACCTTTTCCCTCCCCTTTTCAGGCCTATGTTGGTGGTGACTCCCCAGTCACACGTCCTGGGGTCCCGCCCTGAACATCTCTTGGTGTCTCCCTACACCCTGCCCATGCCTGTGTGAACAGGTGCTTTATCACACTAACCCTGCAGAACCTGTTCGAGTGTGTCATCCTTTCTCCCCGGTAGAGCCCTGATCATGCAGAGAGCAGCCGCACAGACATGGGCTGTGAGCCGATGCACAGAGTTTGGACGGGTGGGCACGGGATTAGAGGGTGTCGTGGAAAGTCGAGAGACCGGGTGCATACTGAGCACCCCTTATCTGTGGGCCCCTGGGCAAGTTGCTTAGCCTCTCCTGGCCTCTGTAACTTCAACTATGTAATAATAACAACCAGTAATTATGATTATAATTGTTAAATATAATTATATATTATATATGTTATTATTATATAATTATATTATACTATTATAATCATATAATGCGATATCTACAGTTATAATTACATAATTATATTATGACTGTATAATTATAATAACTGGGAGTAATAATAATGTCTACACAACAGGATACAATGAGATTCAAGATGCAAGGAGACTAAATAAAGACCTGGCACGTGATAGGTGCTCAGTGAAGCTCTTCATTCCCTTCCCCTGGCACACAATAGGCATTCAACAGATGTTAGATAAATCTAAATGAGAGATAAAGTATGTGCGTGTAAGTGGGTGTGGGCCCAGGGGGTGGATGAGGGTTGTGTTGGAAAAGAGACAGGTCTGCCTGCAGAGGTCCTTGAATCTATGCCGAGATTTCAGTATGGGGAACATTCAGATACACAGCTGTTTTGGCAGGGGGAGTGGGACGGGGGAAGGCCTCCAATACCAAGGTCATTCTATGGAATAAGGGCGGGGCATGGATGTGCCAGGCAAAGGCTTCTCAGTGGAAAGGAAGTTGTCTGGACTGGGCTGGAGGCAGGGAGGCCTGAAGAGGAGGAAGGTCTGGCTCATAGAGGGAAAGGAACAGGAACAGGAACATACGCTGTGCCCTGTGTGATGATCTGGGCCTCCACCCCCTTGGGCCTCCCCTGTGAGGTCAGTGGCTGTTCAGGCGTGAAGCTCCTCTGTACTTGGCTGGGGGCCCAGTGGGGAGGCATGGCCCCTCCTGAGCTGATCCATAATTCAGAAACACATTGGGATTTCGAGGTGAACACAGTGTGCAGGTTTATAAGAGGATTTGGGACCAGGAGAATAAATTAGAAATTGATGCTACAGAGTCAGGCATAATCCCACTGTCCCAGGCAGGTGGACTTGTGGGTCTTTTGCTTATTCCTTGAGCCGGTATTGGCTTTTTCCCCCCTCTGTGCTGAGCAGCGGGCAGGAAGGAGGGCTGTGAGCAAAGACAGAAACAGGCTTCCCTGGCTCTACTGAAGGAGGTGTTTGTTCCATGTAATTAACGAGAGTGGATCCTGAGAGCTCTCTCCCCACTTTCCAATCAAAAACATTACATTAGTCACGCTGCCTTTGAAATCCTTCAACAGCCTGTTGGGTAGTTGGCTCAAGAATGGGCGCTGATTGGAGCTATGGAGAAAACGCCTGCCGCAGGCCAATGATGCTGACACTCTTGGATGGAGAGACAGCTCTGTGCCCCGTGGACCCCAAGTGGGCATTCGGGCAAAGACAGAAATGGCCAGAGGGCGTGGCTCGTGGACACAGTGATCAGATAGACAGCCCGAAATATCAAAGCAAGATAAACACCAATCTGGTCTCTCACTCACTCACGTTTTATTTTATTTTATTCTGGGCGAGGACCTGCTATGCCCTGGAGATTGGGAGGTGGAGAGGACACAGTGCTGAGGAGCTCCAGGCAAGCTGGGGAGAATGACATGGAATCAGACCAGTGGAGCTCCGCGTGAAACCATCCTGTCACGAGAGGGAGGGAGTTGCCAGGTTCCCTGGGGACAGTAGACCATGGGCTTGAGGAGTTTCAGACAACGTCTCTTCATTCCCCACTGTGTCCTTAGAGCCTCACACTGCGCTGAGCCAAATCAATTCACGGTTATTTCTGGGAGGGATGAATGAGTTCATGAATGAACACATGCAGGAGAGGTGTCAGGAAGCTTTCCGCAAAGGATAGATGTGTGAACTCAGTCTTGAAACTCGTGCAAGCTGGCAGAGGTTGCGGGGAGGGGAATAATTCCGGAGAGAGGGGGCGGCAGAGGGAGGATGGCGGGTGACAGATGTGATGCAGATGATGCCGGGCACCAACCTTCGGTTTTAGGTTGCCACCTTTGGGGCATAATTAGATCAGATCTGGGACCTATGTGGGGCTGTGTGTGCTTCCTCAGTGCTGCTGGCTGCCTATAATTGTGATGCTGTTTGATAGCTACCAACCCCCTGGAACTTCTGATCCAAGTAACAATTATGATGCCTAAGCTGTTCTCTCAAAGCTCAGCGCCCTTGGGGTGAGAACTGGGTTGACAAGTCGGCTGAGGCGTATTTAGGTCACTCACTTGTCTCTTTTTAGTAACACTGAGAAGGGGGTTCAGATGCAAGGGTTTCTTTACTCGGCTACCTGGCCGGCAGTTTGCCTGGGTTCCATCTTCCGTTCAAACGGTAACACGTGGCAATTCACCGAAACTCTCTCACCATCAGCTTCCTCATCTCCAAAGTGGAACAAAACGATTCACCTGATTCATGGGGCAAATCCTGTCCAGCTCGGTTTCCATGAAGTACAGATTCCCGTCGCAATCTGAAAGCCGAGCTTTCCTATGAAACCTTTTGTCAACTGAAATGGCATAAAGCGAAAGAAGAAATACCCTTTTTCGTAAAAGCAGAAATTCTCTTTGGATTTCTTTCAGTTAGCAAAACCAGGTACTAATGTAGGTCTTCTGTAAAAGTGAAGTGGTGTAAACCAAACTTTTGAAAAACAGGGTGTATACCTGTACCCCTAAATCCAGGGAGAGTGATCTCAGACCTCCAGGAGTCTGATGGTATTGCCCAAAGCACAAAATGGTTTTGATGTCTGTCGACTTATCTTAAAAATCACATAGGTTTGTACTCCAGTCCGCAGTAGAACAGCGTTTGCTTTATTTTTGCATATTTTAAATGACTCACAGTGAGCAAGTCTGCGGTGAAGAGAGTGAGGCACTTGCCTTGGGCCCCAAATTTAAGGAGAGACCAGAAAACCTCAGGAATCAAGATACGTAACATTTTTTTTTTTTTTAATTATTTATTTATTTATTTATTTTTGGCTGTGTTGGGTCTTTGTTTCTGTGTGAGGGCTTTCTCTAGTTGCGGCAAGTGGGGGCCACTCTTCATCGCGGTGCGCGGGCCTCTCACTATCGCGGCCTCTCTTGTTGCGGGGCACAGGCTCCAGATGCGCAGGCTCAGTAATTGTGGCCCACGGGGCCAGTTGCTCCGCGGCATGTGGGATCTTCCCAGACCAGGGCTCGAACCCGTGTCCCCTGCATTGGCAGGCAGACTCTCAACCACTGCGCCACCAGGGAAGCCCCCAAGATACGTAACATTTTAATGCAATATTTAAAAAACTCAAATTGGCAAACTGGCCACCCCTTTTTGTACATAAAGCTTTATTGGAACCGGTGGCAGGATTAGGGTGAGGCGAGTGAGGCAGGCTTGTGCCAGTGCAGGAGCAGATCCCATCTTTATTTAAAACCGTGATAGTTTGTTGGTCATGGATCTTTTGGCATTAAGTTTGATTTTAAGAAATATCGCATTAAGATAGTATTTATCTTGATTACTGAGTGTTTTGCCCCTTTTAAATTTTGCACCCGAGGCTGGTGCCTCACTCGCCTCACCCTAGTCCCGGCTCTGTGTGCACTTAACTTCTTTCCTCCTCGCCCTTGAAACTTGGCAGACAACAGACCCTCCAGAAAGCTGCAGCATGTTATTTTTCTGGCTTCATAAAATCCCAGAGCACATTTCTGGGCACCTTCATCAAAGAAGCACCAAGATATGTGAAGTTCTCCATACAAGACCGGGCGGCCGTGGCTCCTTGAAGGCAGTGGGCTGGTCGGTCTCCATCCACAAACTCACCTGTGGCTTTTGAGAAATCCCTTAAGCAATCTGGTCTCCACTTCCCTATCAGCAAAATGAGGGGATGGGGACAGATGATCTTAATTGAGGCTAAATCCTCTGTGCTTCTCTGAAAGCATTCCGCCGAGGACCATGGGGTGAGAGAGACCGTGGCAGGCCCGTCCCCAGGCCAGACCTTCCTGTGACTCATGGACTGAGAAAAGGTCAGTGTGAAAAATCATTGGTATTTAAAACAGAAGTACTGAAGCGATGTTCCATGGGTGTGAGCTAGGGAGGGAATGTTTATTGGTCTCTTAAAACTCTTCCGAGAATATATGGCTTGTGCTAGCTGTTGAGGGAAGTGTGGAGGGGGTTAGGGAGAGCCTGTAGCTGCCCTGGCCTGGTGGGCAGTCTTGGGGATGGATTGCAGTCTGGAAATAATAGGGAGAGGATGACACAGGCTAAATGGTGGGTGGAAAGTCAGCCCTGAGAAATACTTTAAGGCTGATCTGGGGAGATTTCTTGGAAAGGGTGAGCCTTGAAGGATGTGCTTCAAATGTTCACGAACATTCGGAACCCAAAGAGGAGCCTGGGCCATTGGTCAGGGTCCCCAAAGGAGACAGACGGTGCTCTCAAGTGGGGGAATTGAGGAGCGGTCAACAAGTGGACTACTTACAACGGTCCGGGGAGGGTTAAGGGAAAATCAGCAAGGGATGGGCGAGCACTTTGGGGCGACATTGGAGAGTCTGTACCATCCCAGATCTGAACAGGAAGGGGGAGAGAGGGTTCACCAGGACCTAGAGGCAGCTGTCGCTGTAGATGAGGGCCAGGATGGGAGCTGAGGCTTTCAGGACCGGAGTGCAGCTGGAAGAGTGAGCCGGGAGTCATATCCTCACCCTGCTCTCCTTCCACACTCGATCTCTTGTCGGCACCTCCCATGGGATGGACTCGAGTGATGTCGTTCAGACAGGCCAGCATCCCAGGGTCCAGCCCAGGGTGGAGAGGGAATCTGGGAAGCAAATGAGAAGAGGTAGCTCACTGGGTAAGAAGGTACAGTAACCGTGTGAAACTGTGTGCAGACGGCTGTGTGGTTAAAGGGAGGAGGAGGGTGGCGAGCCTCCACACCCCTGCTCACTAACTCCTCACAACACCTGGCCAGGGAGCCGTTATTACCTCCGTTTTCCAGGAGAGGATTGACAGTCAATCATCTCGGCCAGCTGTGAGCCCGTGGGTGTTTCTAGTGGCGAGTGGGGAGAGGAGTTTGACCCTCCCGTGGGGCCCCTGAAGGGTGATTCTGCCTCTGTGCTGTGATCTCAAGGCTCTGTCATAGTAAGAAGCTGTTTGATTCCTGACTGAGAGGAAAACATTTCCCTGACGGCAGGGCTGCAGGAAGGGGCCAGGCAGAGGGAGGAGACACCTGCACACATGAGATGAGGGCATTAACATTGGTCCTGCCAGCGGCCGGGGTGTCAGCCGTGTTCCGCGAGGCTGGCCAGACGGCGATGGAACTCGGGGCCCCCGAGTGGGGACGGCTGAGGCTGACTCAGGGCCCCGCAGATCTTCAGACCCGCTTTCAGGTGCGTGCCTTCAACCAAGCACGCTTCCTGAATGCCAATCAGGTGCCAGGTCTGGCTGGCTGTTGAGGCTTCGCAGGGGGACGGAAACATCCCAACACTTCCACATCATCCTCGTCTGCCTTCTCATCACAACCAGCGTTGATCAAGCTTTGCTAGGTTTCAGGCTTTGAGTTCAGTTCTACAAGTCAATCGATGCATTTAATCCTCGTAACAACACAGCGGGGCTGGGTGTTACCACTGCCTTTTTGCTTACAGGAACCTAGCACTGAGGGCCTTGCATTGGGGTGAGAGATACTGACCAGAGAACCATCCAGTGTGGGACCAGCGCCGCCATCACAAAATCGTATGCAGACCTTCCTGCGTGCTGTGTGTCCTTGGTCAGGTTTCTTTTGCCTTGGATCCCATCATAGAAACCTCCTCATGAGGCTCTTTGGAGGGTGAATGAGCAGTGCTGGATAGATGTCAGCTATTACGTTGTTATTGCTTTGACTACCCTTGTCATGCCATCTTTTGGTCCTTTCTCTTCCTCTTTGCTTCCTCTCTGTCTTCTCTTTACCTTTTCCCAGCCCAAGGGCTTCCATCACTGGCTTGGGAGTTCCCCCAAGCACAAGGTCTTGAAAAGACTTCCCGGTCATATGGGAAGTGTGTTAAGTGTGTATCATGCTTGCGTTCTTCCTGACTGGCCCCGCTGGATTCGGAACGAGATCCCAAGAGCTGGATGGAGCAATACGTGTGCTCTTCCATTTAGGCCAGGGAGCGGCCTCCCTTCCGCCCTCCTTCCCTGATAAACATTTTTGCACCGGCCTGGGAAAACAACAGCATGCCATCAAATGTTTTCACAGATCACTGGGTACCTCCCCCGTAGGCTGATGGTACCTTTCTCCATTTGTACAGATGAGCAAACTGCATCTCAGGTACAGAATGTGATTAGGTCATTCAGCTCATCAGAGGGGAGCCTGGACGGGCAGCAGGTCTGTCTGACACCGAAACCCCGTTTCTTCCTTCTCACCAGATCGGTGAATTACTGTTCACTCCTCTCGTTGGCACTGCTTTTCCATGTGGGTTTTTGGAGGGGGCCCCCAGCCCGTCACCCCTTTGTCTCTACTGCAAGTTGTTGAGCTGTCCTGGGGCTTCTGCCTGAGGCTGAGCAGGTGGGACTTTGTCCCTTCGGGGGGTGGAGGGCCTGGCCTTTGGAAAGTTCCAAATACAGCTACATGAGCGTGAGGCTGTGGGCGGGGGGCGGCGGGGGGGAATGCGGGGAGGAGCAGACTAGAATGAAGAAAACAAATGAAGAGGCAGGACCCTGAGCATGAAGGAGCTGCCCAGAGAGCCAGCGGAAGATGATGGAGGCTGCACGGGACGTCCTGACTGGCTCAGGAGGCGGCAGAAGCTGGGATGTCCGTCCGCCTACCCTGGTGAGCACGTGATGGCACTGGCCAGAGCAAGTTGGGAAGAATCAGGCACGTGACAGTGTGTAATAAAGCTCTCAACCTGTGGCAAAGACGTTTTTGTTAGCTCTTGCATGTACAGATACAGCAATTTTTAGAAACGGAGAACAGTGACAGATGTGCTGGAGCTGCCGCAGCTCCTGCAGCCCTGAGCGATACATTCTATATCTCAGGCTCTGAGCGGAAGGGGGGAATCTTAACCCATCTCCCCACGCTGGGGTCTGGAGTCACAGGGAACCAGCATCTGGGCTCTATTGCTACAGTGCGGAGGTTCTCACATTCTGGCGCACCAGACTCACCTGGAGGGCTTGTTGAAAAAAAGAAACCAAATGCACACCCACAGGGTTTCTTTTTTGGTAAATCTGGAAGGAGGCCCAGGTAGTCACATTCCTAGCAAGTACCCAGGTGATGCTGAGGCCATTCTTCTGAGGAACCACACTTTAAAGAACCACTGCTCTAGAATTTACCCCCTCCTACCTGCATGTAAAAATCACCTGAGAAGTCTTTAGGCCATTGCCAGTCTGGACCGTCTGAAGCTTGGCTCCAGGTATCAGTACATTTTCAGAGCTCCCTGGCTGATGCTGCTGTACCAATCGATAAACACCCAGACTCAGCATCCCCACTCACCATATAAGCTTCTGAATATGATTTTGATGCCAGAATTGAGAATTACTGTCTTAGACCACAGTGGAGAGGCAAAAACCCAACAAAGTAGAACCTACAAAACAGATATAAAACTTAACAATTATTTGGTTTAATTCATTGAGTCAACCAGCAAATATTTCTTGACTGTGTACCATTTGCCAGGAATTGGGGGCAGGCAATGGAGACAGGAAAATGAATCAGCTATGGTGGTAAACAACAGACAACAGACATCCACTGTGGTAGGCTGGGGAGCCATTTTTAGTTGCAGGGGATACATTCAGATTTAAGTTAAAAGTCTAATATACATGTGTAGGTTATCACAAAATGTGAGTTCATCCCTTCTGCTGTTTGCATAATGTCCTAGGTGCATAGGGTCTTTTTGGGTCCGGCTAAATAGATCTATGGAATTAGATCTGAAGGAAGAGAGTTTACACCCTGAGAAGGCTGATCAAGTAAATAATGTCCCTTCAAGGTGGGGGAACATGCCCCCTTCTCCTGTACATACATGAGCCTTGTACCTCAGTGATGCTTCCAGAGCCCTCACCCTACGTGCTTTGCTGAGACCTTCCAGGAGGGAGAGGAGGACAGTTTGGGATTTGTCATACATGGAAATTCAGTCAGGTCAGATTAACATTGTTTCTGATTTTTCCTAGAGGATGTAACATATCGATTTTGTCAACACAAGGCCAAAATCACTAGATTTTTTTTTTAAACATCTTTACTGGATTATAATTGCTTTACAATGGTGTGTTAGTTTCTGCTTTATAACAAAGTGAATCAGCTATACATATACATATATCCCCATATCTCCTCCCTCTTGCGTCTCCCTCCCACCCTCCCTATCCCACCCCTCTAGGTGGTCACAAAGCACCGAGCTGATCTCCCTGTGCTATGCGGCTGCTTCCCACTAGCTATCTGTTTTACATTTGGTAGTGTATATATGTCCATGCCACTCTCTCACTTCGTCCCAGCTTACCCTTCCCCCTCCCCGTATTCTCAAGTCCATTCTCTAGTAGGTCTGCATCTTTATTCCCATCTTGCCCCTGGGTTATTCTGACCATATTCTTTTAGATTCTGTATATATGTATTAGCATATGGTATTTGTTTTTCTCTTTCTGACTTACTTCACTCTTTATGACAGTCTCTAGGTCCATTCACCTCACTACAAATAACTCAGTTTTGTTTCTTTCTTATGGCTGAGTAATATTCCATTGTATATATGTGCCACATCTTCTTTATCCATTCATCTGTTGATGGACACTTAGGTTGCTTCCATGTCCTGGCTATTGTAAATAGAGCTGCAATGAACATTTTGGTACATGAATCTTTTTGAATTATGGTTTTCTCAGGGTATATGCCCAGTAGTGGGATTGCTGGGTCATATGGTAGTTCTATTTTTGGTTTTTTAAGGAGCCTCCATACTGTTCTCCATAGTGGCTGTATCAATTTACATTCCCACCAACAGTGCAAGAGGGTTCCCTTTTCTCCACACCCTCTCCAGCATTTATTTTTTGTACATTTTTTGATGATGGCCATTCTGATTGATGTGAGGTGGTACCTCATTGTAGTTTTGATTTGCATTTCTCTAATGATTAATGATGTTGAGCATCCTTTCATGTGTTTGTTGGCAATCTGTATATCTTCTTTGGAGAAATGTCTATTTAGGTCTTCTGCCCATTTTTGGATTGGGTTGTTTGTTTTTTTGATATTGAGCTGCATGAGCTGCTTGTAAATTTTGGAGATTAATCCTTTGTCAGTTGCTTCATTTGCAAATATTTTCTCCCACTCTGAGGGTTGTCTTTTCATCTTGTTTATGTTTTCCTTTGCTGTGCAAAACCTTTTAAGTTTCATTAAGACCCATTTGTTTATTTTTGTTTTTATTTCCATTTCTCTAGGAGGTGGGTCAAAAAGGATCTTGCTGTGATTTATGTCATAGAGTGTTCTGCTTCTGTTTTCCTCTAAGAGTTTTATAGTGTCTGGCCTTACATTTAGGTCTTTAATCCATTTTGAGTTCATTTTTGTGTATGGTATTAGGGAGTGTTCTAATTTCATTCTTTTACATGTAGCTGTCTAGTTTTCCCAGCACCACTTATTGAAGAGGCTGTCTTTTCTCCATTGTATTATCTTGCCTCCTTTATTAAAAATAAGGTGACCATATGTGCGTGGGTTTATCTCTGGGCTTTCTATCCTGTTCCATTGATCTATATTTCTGTTTTTGTGCCAGTACCATACTGTCTTGATTACTGTAGCTTTGTAGTATAGTCTGAAGTCTGGGAGCCTGATTCCTCCAGCTCCATTTTTCTTTCTCAAGATTGCTTTGGCTATTCGGGGTCTTTTGTGTTTCCATACAAATTGTGAAATTTTTTGTTCTAGTTCTGTGAAAAGTGCCATTGGTAGTTTGATAGGGATTGCATTGAATCTGTAGATTGCTTTGGGTAGTATAGTCATTTTCACAATGTTGATTCTTCTAATCCGAGAACGTGGTATATCTCTCCATCTGTTTGTATCATCTTTAATTTCTTTCATCAGTGTCTTATAGTTTTCTGCATACAGGTCTTTTGTCTCCTTAGGTAGGTTTATTCCTAGGTATTTTGCTCTTTTTGTTGCAATGGTAAATGGGAGTGTTTCCTTAATTTCTCTTTCAGATTTTTCATCATTAGTGTATAGGAATGCAGGAGATTTCTGTGCAATCACTAGATTTATAAAGTCAAAGTTTAAGTTTTCACATGGCTCAAATGAGATATCTAATATGTGCATAAGTTGGAAACTACAAGTTATTATTATTACTGCACAAAAGAAGATGGTTCTCTGAATCCAGTCTTAGTAGAACAATTCTAATCCACTCAACCTGTAGCCCCAGCATAAGTCATAGGTAGTTCAGGTAGTAGAGCAACTCCTTCGTAGGGCTGCCAGGAGGACTGAATATTGAAAAACATCTGACATAATTCCTGGTGTGAAATAGAGACTCAATACACGTCAGCAGTCAACATACTGATGGATGTTACTGACTATCACTGAGAAATCAGCCATGTTGATAAAAAATTTGCTTTCTTGAGGGGAAACCTTAGCAAATGGAAAAGGGATAAACTAGAGCCAGATGAGGTAGTGTGAGCCTGGGGGAAGCAGGAAAGGTTGTATCAAGGTGTGCGTATGTATATGTATACAGCCTTAGGCTCTCTCAGCGCGCTCATGAGGAAGGAACTCAGCTGTCTGTCACTTGGCATATGGCTCCTGTAGATCAGTCACTTGAAACAAACATATTGGTTTTCAGAGTTTCCGTGGGTGCAGATTTCTTTACCCACACAGCACCATGAATATAGACTAATTACAAGCAAACTCTAAAAGTGCATAATTATGTGGCGGCTGATTTACAGCATTCTTTTTTACCCCTTCCCTGTCTGTGGCTGGGGAATGAAAGAGGCGGCTTTCTCTGTTAGACTTCAGTGAACCCCGGTCCTTTGCCTGCCTTGGGGAGGGGTGAGATTCCTGTTAGCTGAGTGATGCTTTCCAGAGGTTCCCCCAGTCCCTCCTCAAACCAGAAAGCACCCTTAGCACCCAAGCTGGGCTGGGCGGACTGGAGTATGGATGGAGGATGGTGTCCATTCTTCCTCTAGCGCTTCTTTTCTTAGCAGTAAAAGAGAACTATGACAAATGACACTATTCTAGGTGTTTAGGTGTGTGTACATGTCTCTGTTTAATAATGGGAAGCCTTAAGCATTAAGAAACTTAGCCTTCAAGTCTGTATCATGTCTGTTTTGCTGTGTGACCTCAGGCAATTCCCTTCCCCTTTCTGAGTCTCAAATGACAGAACTGGATGAATTGGCTTTAACATCCAAAGGGTTATGGGGACTTCCCTGGTGGCGCAGTGGATAAGACTCTGCACTCCCAATGCAGGGGGCCTGGGTTCAATCCCTGCTCAGGGAACTAGATCCCACATGTATGCCGCAACTAAGGGTTCACGTGCCACAGCTAAGGAGCCTGCGTGCTGCAACAAAGGAGCCCACCCACCGCAACTAAGACCTGGTGCAAACAAAATAATAAATAAATAAATTTTTTTTTTTTAAAAAGGGTTATGAATGTGCATACAGTTGACCCTTAAACAACTCGGGGGTTAGCGGTGCAAACCCTCCTCACAGCCAAAAATCTGCCTATAACTCAGAGTCGACCCTCCATATCCGCAGCTCCTCTGTATCCTTGGATTCAACCAACTGTGGATTGTGTAGTACTGTAGTATTTACTATTGGAAAAAAATCTGCATATAAGTGGACCTGTGCAGTTCAAACTGTCGTTCAAGGGTCAACTGTGTATGAGCTTTGAAAGCCAGGGTTTGACCCAATTGGGGGCATAGATGGAGACAGAGGGGACCCTAGAGTTTACTTCATCAAGTCATTTGTTTTACTGATGAGACTCCTGAGGGTTGAAAGATGGGAAGGGACTTGTTCTTATCTGAAAAATGGGGGAAGATGGCAATGCCCACCTAATAGGGTTGTTGTGGGGATTCAGTGAGAGCAGTGGTCTCCAGCAGCCTAGTCTGTGACCCCCTTGGGGGCTGGACGCAGTAACCCCCTCCCCCAATTCTTCATCTTTGTTCCTCAGTGTTTAGCACAAGGCTTGGTGCACAATGACCACTTATGAATGATTGAATAAGAAACGATACTGGAGTATGGGCAAGCGGCTCTCCCTGTGCCTCGTGCATGGAACACGCTCCCTAAATGCCCCTTTCCCAAGGGACGTGATCAGGAAACGGTGGAGCCAGGACTATATTCACCTTTCACTGAAACGTGCACACCTGCTGCGTGCACTCTTTTTCAAAGGCAGCCTGTGCCCTTTCAGTTCGGAAATGGAGGCAGAGAGCTTTTGGCGGCTTCCATGTGCTTTCAAGTTAATTTCTTTAGGTGGAGTTCTTTTATTTTGTATATATTTTTAAAACAATACTCCAGAAAACATCTCCCTTGGTTGGAGTTCCTGCGGGCCACCCTGAGTTCAGCATTGTTGGACGTGGAGGCTGGGGAAACAGCGGGCTGGCGACAGCGCACTGACCTTCTGACTCTCCCACCTCAGCGGGGCGGGGGCCCTGGGCCTGGATAAAGCCATGTGGACTACAGAGAGGTTGCAGTGTCCCCATCTGTCCTTGCCAGTGGCTGCCTCCTCTCAGGGTGTGGATGTGGACTCAAGGAGAACCCAGGAGAAAGTGAGTTTTGTGGGCTGGCCTGGGAACTCAACACCCAGGTCAGAAAGGATGCTGAGACAACCCTCCACCTGTACTTTCCCCGCTGAAAGGGCCCTTCCTCCCTTGTGATTTAGTGAATTATTCACCTCTCTAGTTCCCTTTATGGTAAGGACAGTGAGTTTGGGCCATGCTTCCTCATCTGAAACACTAAATCCAGCTATCGTGTTGGAGGAAGGCCCACTTTCCAGGCACTGCGCTAGCTGCTTCCATAGCCTACAACTTGATAGCAGCCTTGCTAAGTAGCTATTGTGCTCATCTCAGAGACGATGAACTTGGAGTCCAGAGAACTTCAGTCCTTTGCTCAAGGACTCATGTCTAGTATGCCACAAAGCCAGGATCTGGGGGGTATCTAAGTCCATATGTTCCCCAAGATCCCATGTTGGTTGCCTGCTTCACTCACCTGCAGTGTTTCACCTGCAGCATTCTCATGACAATCAAGGGAAGTGCCGTGCCCTGCGCGCTTGGTGATGGCCTCTGCCCTCCTGTGCAGTGGTTCCTGTTCCCACCCCCTTCTCTCAGACAGACGGTTAACCCGCATCCCCATGTCTGCCATCAGGGCCCCAGTGACTTCTCCATCCTTGTCTCCACCCCTCCCTTCACATAGCACCTGTTCCAGTGGAGCTAGACTCCCCCCATCCCCACATGCCCTGAACTCCTACCACAATCATTACCCACCCCCGCCTTTCTGGGCAACGTGTCATTGTTCTCGAATAGACTCTAATTTTAGTTTTATCTTCCTAACTAAATTTTTCCATCCAGTTTTTAATTCCTCTCCTCTAGAAGTCCTCAGTGGTCACTTATGTCAGTAGCATCCAAGATTCTGGTGGGCTTGCTAAAACACAGATTGCTGGGCCCCACCTCCATGGTCTCTGAATCACTTCCTCTGGGATGGGAGCTGAGGGTTATACATTTCTAACTTGTTTCCAGGTGATGTAGCAGATGCTGGTCTGGGGTTTCATGTGTTTACTAAGAATCTCCTAGGGCCTCGTTACTGAAAGGGGGGGGTCCATTCATATGCCTGCACATTTGAGAAGATGTGTGTGGGGAGCAGATATTCTGCCTTTGAGAATCCCACAGTCTAGGTAGCAGTTCTCAAGCTCAAGTACACGTTAGAATTACCAGGGGAGCTATAAAGACACTCTATGCCTGGGCTCCATCCCAGAGCAGTTGAATCAAAATCTCTGAAGTGGGGCCTGCCGTTGTTATAGTTTTTTAGCTCCCCAGAGGATTCTAAAGTGCAGCCAACCAGGGTTGAGAACCACTGGTCCAGGAAGGCGCAGTCTGGTAAGTGGAAAATCCTCTGCTGGAATCAGCCACGTTTGTTTTTTTTTTAATAAATTTATTTATTTTTGGCTGTGTTGGGTCTTCCTTGCGGTGCATGGGCTTCTCATTGCGTTGGCTTCTCTTGTTGCAGAGCACGGCCTCTAGGTGCGCGGCCTTCAGGAGTTGTGGCTCGAGGGCTCTAGAGCGCAGGCTCAGTAGTTATGGCACACGGGCTTAGTTGCTCTGTGGCATGTGGGATCTTCCTGGACCAGGGATCAAACCCGTGTCCCCTGCATTGGCAGGCGGATTCCCAACCACTGTGCCACCAGGGAAGCCCAGCCACGTGTTTTTAAACAGAGACGTCAGGGGAGTGGTTGGGCTGAGTTAGAGGGAAGGACTTGAGTTGGGTGTCAACAACCTTGGGTTTTAGTTCCGTCACTGCTTTGTGGCTTCAGGCAAGTGTCTCAGCCTCTCTGATCTTGGTTTCCTGTGGGCCCCAGTGCTGTGGTGAGTCTGGGAGACCTCTGAGTGCCTTTCCCCGTCCTAGGTTAGTGATTCTAAGAAGAGCAATGCCGTGAGGATGAATCTCTATCTTAACTGCAGTTATTAATAAACTCAAGGGCTGGTATATTACTGCAAATAACAAAGGAGAAGTAAAAAAAAATATGTAGTTGACCTTTGAATGACACAGGGGTCAAGGGTACCAACCGTCCACATAGTCCAAAATCCAAGTATAACTCATAGTCAGCCCTCTGTATACGCAGTTCCTCTGTATCTGTGGTTCCGAATCTGTAGAATCAACCAACCAAGGATCGCCGTGTAGCGCTATAGTATTCACTATTGAAAAATATCCGCGTATAAGTGGGTCCATGCAGTTCAAACCCATGTTGCTCAAGGGTCAACTGTACAGCAAAACTGTTTATTTGGAGGCCTGAAAACAAGATGAGAACATAGACTGGAGGGCTTGGTCCATCTCATCTGTCTTGCCTTGTAGAAAGTAGCATGATTTTGCCAGTGAGGCTTTGCTCAGAGCCATGGTTCTCAAACTGTAGTGCCTGGGTCACCGACATCAGCATCCCCCAGGAGCTTGTTAGAAACAAATTCTTGGGACCCGCCCCAGATCTCCTGAGTCAGAAGCTCTGCGGGTGGGGCCCAGCAGTCTGCGGTTTATCAAGCCCTCCAGGTGGTTGTGATGCCCACTTCAGTTGGGGAACCACTGAGCTGGAGAAATGTCGTTGTCACTTGTGGCTCCTCCCCAGCCCCAATGCCATCGGAGCACAAGGAGTTGATCTCAATTGTGGGCTCCCTGTGTCCCATAGAACACCTAGTTCCCAGTTTTCTTAAACAGAAATAAGAGAGCTCGGCATCCTGTGTTCGTTGTATGCAATGGCATTTTTTTGCCTTCCTCAAATCGTGGACATTTTCTTCTACTTTGATTTTGGAATTGAATGTCCTTTGTTTAACATAGATGAAAGGGAGAAGCCACTGCTACTGTGTATGACTGAGATGGTTATTTTCCTCTAAAGGTGTCCATGTTCAAGTTCACTCTTGGGATTGTTCTACTGCTGCAGTTACAGGAATCTAATCAGATTACAATGGAGAAAAGTTATTATTTAGATGGGCGTTGTTCTGTGCAAGGAAAGTGCCAGAACATTCCAGGGGAATGCCAGTCAGCAGCTGGACCATGATTCTGGCTGGCAAAAGGGTGGGCTTGAAAGGCTTTAGAGGAGAATGGCCACATTGTGTCAAAGCAGTTAAAAGGGAAGTTCTCCTTTACTTTCAGCACAAGAGGGCTGCCTGTAAGGATTCCAGGTCTGCTTTTATGAATATGAGACTCTAAGAAGTGTTGCAATTGTGAGCCATGGGGGACCATGTCACCTTGATCCGCCAATTTACTGCCGCCAGCAGTCAAAAGAGCTAAACATCTTCACACGCTTCCCAATCCACTTTCATTTAATCACCCAAAGAGGTGCCTGGGACAATAGTCGTTGGATGTGACATTGATGTGATATATATTTGCTTCAACTAAGAGGAGCAGGTGCCTTTGAAGAGCCTGAAAATGGGAGAGGATTCTGATTCCCCTCCAGCCCTCTGACACCCTCAGGAAGTAAAAATAAGGTTTGGCATTAGTCTGACTCTTGTTTGACTGAAGCTTCTCTTAATGACAGTCAAATCTGCAGCCCCCAAACTGTTCTCTGCCTCTTTTTTTTTTTTTTTTTTTTAATTTTTATTTATTTATTTGGTTGTGCCGGGTCTTAGTTGCAGCAGGCGGGCTCCTTAGTTGTGGCATGTGGGCCCCTTAGTTGCAACTGGCAGTCTTCTTAGTTGTGGCATGCGGACTCTTAGTTGCGACATGCATGTGGGATCTAGTCCCCTGACCAGGGACCGAACCCGGGCCCCCTGCACTGGGAGTGTGGAGTCCTATCCACTGCACCACCAGGGAAGTCCTTGATCTCTGCCTCTTGAACTATCACAGCATCTGCCTGCTATCAGGCAGACCCCAGAAACCTTAGTATAGCATCCTGTTTCTGTGCCTATTCACTTGCAAAGGTTTTTTCGAATTTCATCTCAAGGTGATAGAAAAAACCCAAACATTGGGTAATGGCGTTTTGCTGCCTGCTCTCTTTAATTGATGTCTGGCTGGTTTCTTCCTCCCCCATCCCTCCTCCAATTTAGCTCCGGAAACATCTGTCTTTTTTATCCACCAATAGAGGCTCGAAAGGGTAACAAACCTGTTAGATAAAATATCAAAGTTATGAATTCTGATTGAATAAGTGTGCATTCAAGAGATGATTCATGGCATGTGTGATGGTTTTCAATTGCTTTCTCAAAAGGTTCATGCTTCATTTCATTCAGAGCTTTAGTCAATGCCAACTGATTAATTATCACAGCACTAGTCATCTTTTGTTTAGTAAATACATACACAGGACCTGTCTGGGCTTAGCCATATAGAAATTTGTTTTAAATGCGAATAAAAACGTTTTAAAATAGATATTTTATAGATGTTTTTAGAATTCCGCTAAATATTGGAAATCATTAGTTTCTTTGCCTAAAAAATGCCTACTAGATACCTACAAGTGCCAACTATAGGCTAAGTGCTTGGAGGATGCACACATCTGCCCTCAATGAGCTTACAATCTAGTGGCTGCAAATCCTTCTATGTAAGTGATTTTAGGCTGAGGTATTCTGAATCCTGATTAATCAGGGTTAAGGACTTTAAGTCCCAGCTGGGCCACAAAGTGGCTGTGTGACAATGAATAAGATGCATCAACTGTACAGGACTCAGTTTCTCTTTTTGCAAATGACCTTGTCGGATTCTGTTGCCTTTCACGTCCTAGCAGCACTGACGTGATCTGATCCTAATTCTCGGGGTATTTTTGTTTGCCTCTCACCTCAATTTCAACAAAAGAGACCACAGAATCAAAACACTGAGGCTTAGCTAAGAGAGTCACACTAGAATTCTTCATTTCAGAAAACGTATGAATCTTTTTCTTGTACTTTGAGTGTTCACACTGTGACCCTAATTGCAAAAGTCAAAGGGAAGATCTCCTTCTGGAGGAAATGAGGTAACTTTAATAGGTGGAAATGAGTGTCTTTTTTCATTTCATGTGCAGTCTCTGAAGGTTTTTTTGTTTTGTTTTTTTGTGTTTTTAATAAAAACACATTAAAAAAAAGTGAGAAAGCGACTTCATTAGTGATCCCTGGGGAAACTGCATGTTGCTGGTTCTGGAAGAAGTGACTATTCACACAGCTGGCTTCCTCAGACCCAACTGGACTTCCTCCAAGTGGCCTTGTCTCAAGAGTCATCAGAGTGGGGCTTCCCTGGTGGCGCAGTGGTTGAGAGTCTGCCTGCTAATGCAGGGGACATGAGTTCAAGCCCTGGTCTGGGAAGATCCCACACGCCGCGGAGCAGCTAGGCCCGTGGGCCACAACTACTGAGCCTGCGCATCTGGAGCCTGTGCTCCGCAACAAGAGAGGCCGCGATGGTGCTGCGATGGTGAGAGGCCCGCGCACCGCGATGAAGAGTGGCCCCCACTTGCTGCAACTAGAGAATGCCTTCACACAGAAACGAAGACCCAACACAGCCATAAATAAATAAATAAATAAATAAATAATTCCCATTTAAAAAAAAAAAAAAAAAGAGTCGTCAGAGTGGAATGCCAGGCTCAGGGGTGCTCTCACTGGGGTGTTTCCTCCTCCACCTCATTAGTTTTATTTGGTTAATTGTGGGTCATCGTGGCTGCCAAGAGCAGCCTTGAGGTGGAGGGACATTTACTAAAGGGCACTGTTAGAGCTGGAGAGGAAAGCTGGGAGGCAGAGAGGGCAAGAAAAAAGATGCCCAGAAGTCACCTTCTTGGTGGGGAAAAGCCTGGCGAAGCAGCTGTCACTGAGACCGAAATGCTTCAGAATAGAGTCCACTTGTTCTGGCTGGAAGGCAACTCAGGATTAGGGGAACGGCCCTCCCCAGAGGGAAGACAGGCATCATCGCGGTGGTAGAGGTGAACTGGTCATGTGTTTTATGGTCAGCCCCAAGTATGAACCCTGATTCCATCACGTTTAGGGATGACTTTAGACAGATGATCCTTAGTGTTTCTGTGCATTAGTTTCCTCATCTGTAAAATGGGTATACTTGTAACGGTTTTGAGAATTGAATAAGTTAAAGATGGTAAAGGGCTTGCCTCAGTGACTGGTAGTTATTAATTAATTATTAGAGCGTTGATGATTTCTTTACCTGTGTATTCATATTACCTCTCATGTGTAAGCACTTCACAGGTTAAAAAGCATGTCTGTATCCTAAATGTCTTTTGAGTTTTAATGATGCTCTGAGGGAGAGGCCATAAGCTGCATTACGCAGATGCGAGAGGCCTGCCCCATGAACAGGACCACCATGTAGCACCATTCTAGGTTCCAGTTGTAAAGCACTGGACAGTGTATGTTCATGGAAGAAATTTTGGATCGTACAGAGAAACATTAAAAATAGGCAAAATTTTCCCATAATTTGACCATCCAGAGATAACCGTGAGGAAGATATTTGTGTATTTCCTTTATATTCTTCACATATGTATGCATACATGGTGGGTTGTGTGTATAATACGGGTATCATACTATATGAGTATAATTTTGTAATTTGCAAGATAGAATTAATATAGCACGTGTTCTTATATTCTTTAAAAAAATAATTTCAGACTTCATTAGAGCCCTAAATCTTTAACATTTCTACCTAATTTGTTCCATCAGTTGGCCTTTCTTTCTCTCTCTTGGTCTTACTCTCCCCCTGTATGTGTGTATGCATGCGTGCATATATACACACCAGTTATCGTTATTCATTTTCTGAATCATTTGAGAGCAACCTCCTTGCCACGCTGCTCACTTCTCCACTCCCTCAGATGCTCCACTGCCATCTCCAGAGTCCCTATCACCTCCTCTCTTGGCCTCATGGGCACAACAGGCCACCACCACCATTCCTCTTATAACTGCATCCTTCCAAGTTTGTTTTCCATGATAAATTTCAAATTCCATGAAGGCAGGGAGCAAGCCTGTCCCATGCATAGCTGAGTCCCCAGCACCTGGCATGGTGCTGGTATGTAGTTGGTGCTCAATACTTGTATGATAAATAAGAAGAGGTATGTATGCTGGGCTTTTCAATTTTATGGCAGCGTGGAAACATCACCTCTAAGCACTTGGGTCTTTGCTTTATGCCCATTTTCCGGATAGGAAGGACTGAGGCTGAGCTCCAGGCCTCTCGCACCATGTGCTTATATGAACACCTAAGTGGCTCTTGGCCTGAATCTGTGCTGTGTCATCCCGTCAGACAACATACCCTTTCTGGCCGTACCAGGTATTTGTCGCTTGGCAGGGTTTAAGAGCTAAGTTTCCAACTGCTGGCAAGTGTTTATTTGTGACTCTGTCTGACAACAGGGAGGCTCTTCTTCGCTGTCCTCTTCTGCCTAACCTCATCCTTAATAATCCCACCCCGCACTGCTCCCGGCTCCCACCCCTCTTTAGCAGCCCGTGATATTTGTTCTTCTTTGCCAAGCCTGCCTTGGGTAGACTGCTGATGTGGAAAAGACTGTTTCTCTGGCACCCTGAAGGGTTTTCGAATAAAGCTCCTTTCAGTTCAAAGACACCTGACCATCTAGTACCAATGGTGTTACTTAACCAAACAGAGGAGCAGAGATGGTGGCGTGCTGCTCCCTTCCAAGCCTTTACCTGAGCCCGATGAGGCAGCTTCCCTGGTGGGCTCTGCAGGTCTTTCTGAATAGTTCAGGGGCACAGAGACCCTCACCGCCCACCTACCTCCCATGGTCCATGGCGCGTGGTGGGTTGCTGGATTCCTACGGATCTGGCTGGGTGGTGGGGTTGGGTTGGGGGCGGATAAAGTGCAGTATTCCAGAAAATGAGCAGCCTGTGAAGGAAGCAACCCTGACCTGAAATTCTATCAGTCTCATTTCAAGATTTCAGCTCCTTTCCCCACTCACTTTGAGGCCTTGGGAAACACGACCTCATCTGTAAAACAAGCTGTCGAGTCTGGAGGAATTTAAAGGACACTTAGAGGTGGCTGGAAATGATTCTCTGGAGTGCTTCCTACTGGGACAAACGGCAGAGGACAGAGAAGGGTCCAGCCCTTGACAGCAGGAGGTCTTGATTTTAGTCTAGGCTTTGCCCTAAGCCTGACCTTGGAGCAGCGTCTGTCTTGCTCACCCGGGTAGCTTGGTCCCTTGGAGGGTGTCTGGTGTGGATAGCCCTGCAATATACCTAACCTTCGTGTTTGTTCTTGTTGGATGGATTGACCTCTTTTTTTTTAATTAAAAAATATTTTTTTTCTTAAAAATTTTTTAATTAAAAAAATTTTTTTAATTAAAAAAATTGTTTAAAAAAATTTTTAAATTAAAAACATTTTTTTTTTTTGGCTGCGTCGGGTCTTAGTTGTGGCACACGGGATCTTCATTGAGGCATGCGGGATCTTTCGTTGGGGCGTGCGTGTGGACTCTTCCTTGCGGCACACGGTCTTCTCTAGTTGTGGCGCGAGGGCTCCAGGGCGGGTGGGCTCTGTAGTTTGCGGCATGAGGGCTCTCTCGCTGAGGCTCGCAGGCTCAGTAGTTGTGGCGCGCGGGCTTAGTTGCCCTACAGCATGTGGGATCTTAGGTCCCTGATCAGGGATCGAACCCGAGTCCCCTGCATTGTAAGGCGGATTCTTTACCACTGGACCACCAGGGAAGTCCCTGAATTGACCTCTTGAAACTCCTTGGGATCCAGTGTTCTTACCGGTAAAATTGGGACAAGGAAGGATGGAGATGTAAGGCAAGCACTGGCTTCAGTACCTGGCGCCAGGTCAGTGCTTAAGGCTGAGTTGCCATGGTCATTGCTTGATGCCGGGCTGTCTGCTTCCGGGAGAAGGCTCTTCCTGCTTTCTCAATTCTGGGTTCCTGGCTGATGAGCAGAGCTGAGAGCCATTGAGTGCCTGCTCTGTGCCCTGCACGCGGCGTGTGCTGTCACATTTCATTGTCACGGCCGCTCCCTGAGGCAGAATCGTCACCATCCCCAGGTTTCACACGAAGCAGGTGGCCCCCGGGGCAGGTCAAGATTTCTGTGAGGTCACATGGTTAGGAAGTAGCCAAACCAGGTTTCAAACTCCAGGTCGGCCTGACTCTAAAGTGGGTGCTTTTCCCACTGCTCCCCACCACCTCTCTGGATGGGGGCTGTTTGACTTACCTGCCAAAGTCCATCCACTCACCTGACATAGGAGCCATCCTTGGTGTGACCAGAGTGGGCAACCCAGGGCCCTTGGGATCCCCTTATCCCAAACAGGGGGTCTTTGCTACCCACTTTGGCATCCCCTGGCAGACAGTATGGGTCAGGCTGATGGCTTTTGGCAGAGAAATAACCACAGCGTCGTTACAGACTCCAACTGTATTTGATCCAGTGGCTAATGGGGTCATTAGCAGAGAAGAGTAATTGTAGGTGTCCCTTGACCCTGATGGTTGCTGCCAGATCAATGGCCGTTTATCATCCTTCGGCTTCCCGCCTAGGGTGCAGGCAGTGGCATCAGAGTGGTCCTGGCATCCATTCCTGGGAAGGTGAACACGCTTCATAACCATCCCTGATGCTAGTTGATGCCCTCTGGGGTCCTCCTGTGGTAGGAGCTTACAGCTGCCTGGGCCTCTGGCCAGAAATGGGCCCCAGTAGCTCAGTATTCTCAGCATGTGACGGGCCGGGCCCTGGGGGCACACGGGAGATGGCATGTTTGGTCCCGAAAGGCAGCCAGCAAGTCTTCTTGAAACAGCACTAGCTAGACAGGATCAATTTCCCATTGACTTTCAGCCCCATCTCAGACAAAGTGTAATTCTTGTCTGAGGGTTTATAAAGGCCATTGACTGTCTTATAAAAGATTTAAACACTTGCCTTGTGGCATGTGGGAGCTCTATCTATCACACGATGCCTTTTTGACAATTTGAGGGGGGTAGCATTGAGTTGGGAGAGGGGTCTTTGGTATTCCCACAGCAGGTGTGGCTCAGACAGTCAGTGCCGCCTGGACCTGGCTGGACAGAACTGTGAATGGGTCAGTAGAAGGACCCTCCTAATACGTCACCCAGAGGGCTCTTCTCCACGGGGAGTCAGGCTCCCCTTGCTCCATTTTGCAAACAAATCACATTGGACACAAGATAATCCTTCTACAGGATAAGCGTGGCCTCTACTGGAACCAAGGGCACACAACTGGGATGTGATTGGAACCAGAGGCATATTTATCTCACACAAAGGATGTTCTAGATAACACCTGGAACGATAATGATGACCCTTTGCACTTGGTTAGTCCCACTCTGTAAGGCGTGTCCTATCCATTCTCTTTTTAACTCACAGAATAACTCTGGAAGGTAGGTGGAGCCAAGATTGTCATATTTATCTTATAGATAGGGAAACTGAGTTTCAAAGAGGTTAAGTGTGTATCCGACCAAGATAATCTCAATTTTCAGGCAAAGCAGTATTTTCCAACTTATCTTTCTCCTACCCTTCTGCTGCGGACTCTCTCCGTCCATCCGCTCTGTAGCCAGCCACGTGGTGCTTCCTAGGGAAAACGAGAGGAAAGGGGTGTTAGGAATCCTATCCTGAAAGAGCTCAGTCCAGTGGGTTATGTAGACAGGGAGTTGGGTAATTGCATTTCAGTGTGTTTTGTGCTATGTTGGCTTTATGGTCAAGGAAAATGGGAGCAGAGGAAATGAGCTGGTCAGAGCACTGGGAGGGTGGTCAGGAGGGTTGGTGGTCAGTCAAGTATGGCACCAGAACACAGACACAGCACTGATGCACGAGAGCACCCGGTTTGCTTGGGGAATTGCGACAGTGACATTTCAGAGAAAAGACTCGTGAGGTGCAGGGCAGGGACTGACAGAGGAGCATAGTCTGGCCTCCTTATCCTCTCTGATGGCATCTCCCCCTCCTCTCCCTCTTGTTCAGTTTCTTTTGCCCACACTGGCCTCCGTGCTGTTTCCCCAACACATCTCAGGGCCTTTGCACTGGCTCCTCCCACTGCCTGGCCTGCTCTTCCTCTGGATATCCTTGAGACTCACAACCTTGCCTGCTTCAAGTCTTTGCTCCAATGTCCTTTTCTCAGTTAGGGTGATTCTGACCACCCAGTTGACACTTGTCACTCCTCCCGCACTCTAGACTTCCTTTCTTCATCCAACATCTTCTTTTTTCCACAGCACTTACCACCTCCTAAATTACACAGTAATTTACACATTTATTATGATTATTACTTACGTTTTCTCCATCACCTAGAATGTAAGCTCCATGGAGGCAGGAGTCATTGTTTCTGATTTATCCCAAGTGCCTAGAACAGTGCCCGTCATGGAGTAGATACTCAATGAATGTTTGTTGAGTAGATGAATTAATGAATGATTGGCCTTTGGTGGTTAGCATGCTGAAGGGTTGGGATTCAGGGTTGTAAATAATGGGGGGCCTGGGATTTACTGTGGACAATGGAACTGAAGGAGGTTAAGCAGAGGGGTTCTGTGGTTATAGTTTGTCTTAGAGAGGCCTCTCCAAAGGCCTGGAGTGGTTATGAGGAGGGGCAGATGGGGGTCGGGGGGTATTGGGGAGACATGATCCAGATGAGGGATGAGGAGGTCCTGGGCCCAGGTAGGGAGGGTGGGGACAGGGGGACAGGGGGACAGCTCATGAGGATTGGACAAACTTGGCTCTATGGGCTGCTTGGAAAGCAGGACTGAAGTTGATTCTTCAACTTGAGGTTGAGTGACTGGGTGGAGAATCTGGTCATTCATTGACTCTGAGACCACGACTGGGGGAAAGCACATCAAGCAAAGTGTGTGTGTCTGTGTGTGTGTGTGTGTGTGTGTGTGTGTGTGTGTGTGTCGGCAAGGTAGGTGTCTCCATGCTGGGCTGCAGGCTGTGCCGACCACGTCAGGGCACTGTGCATTGGCTTGGATGTTGGGAGTCACTTAGCATGGAGCTGCTTGGGCCACCAGAGACCTGGAGTGATGTGGAATTATTAACTGGCTCGGTAGAAAGATGGTGGGGTAAAAAATCAGAGTGGTTATCTGACTGCCTTCTACTTGGTGTTCTAGGGTGGGACCAGATGCTCTGGTGAAAACACTTTCTCAGAGAGGAATTCAGTGCTTGTTAAGTCAGAGCAAGGAGTGCAGAGCCATTTCCTGTGGGGCTGAGCTCGGGGGCTGAGCGCGTCCTGCTTCCTCCTTTATCCTGAGCTCCCTGTGCTGGGGGCATCCGTCCCTACTCCTCTTTCTAGAGGCTCCTCCACCATCTCCTCCTCATCATGCATCTGTGTGGTTGCCAGCGGTCCAGAGGTCTTCGTACCCATCACAGCCTCTGTGCTGACATACATGTGACCCAGCTCCTAAGGGGCTTCTCATATTGGACCGTGTGGACCCTGGGGTCCTATGGGCGACACCCCGCTCCACAGTGGCAAGAGACCAGGTTTCGGTCCCAATTCTGCTACAGACACTGGACATGGGACCCAAGGAAAATCCCTTTCCTTGTAGAATTTCAGGGTCCTCCTCTGGAAAGGAGTATAGTAATGACTGCCGCATCTATCTAGGTCAGAGTGCTGGAATCTGAGGGCTGAGGATTGGAACAGTTGGGCCTGCAGTGGGCAGGGAGAAGGACACTTTGGTCCTGGACTTGCAAATATCACACGAGATAACATCCGGTTCTTAAGAAAGTTGCCTCTTACAGCATATTCTCTGTTAAGTGGTGCCTTCTGTAGTAGGAGAGCCGTCTCAAGAAATAACCACATAAAATTTGTTCCTGAAAAGGACATTTCCATTATGCTATAAATGTATTCCAATTTGGGCCACATTTGATGAATTTCCTCTGAAAGTTTAAAAAAACTTTTCTCCCCTACTAAGAGCATTGTTTTCAGAAGAGGGGAATGAATGTGTGCCCTGACGGAGGGGGGCTCATGTCCATTTAACTTCCCAGTCACCATGCTTCAGTTAGCCCTTGTGAAGGCCATGTTCACTGCTGCCAGGTCATCCTGGTACACCACGCATAGGAGAGCAGATTTTGCCCCTAGAGGCGGTGGGAAGCATTTTAGAATGGCGGGTCAGGAGAGTAACATTCCTATTTTCCCTCTTAGCTTGGAGTAGAGGCTGGATTGGGATGTGCATGAATTAAATATCTTTGGGCAAATTTGGAAATCCAGAACACACCCCTGCTAGTGGGCTGGAGAGTTGGGAAAGATTTAAAAGCTATTAAGCGGGCAGGGTCAGAGTTGATCGAACTTTAATTTACTAGATGGGAGAAGGAAAGAAGAGAAGGCGGTCAAGTGCAACTCCACGTTTGTTATTGACCTTCTTCGAGTAATTTCTTGGGAAGCCAGACTGCAGAGGCAGCGAAGGTGAAGGAGCAGAGTGAAGAGTGTAGACAGCTCTGTGGAGAAGCTTGTCTGTATGAAGGGGCTGGAGGGGGAGAGAGGGTTGAGGGAGATTTTTCTTTTCTTTTTAAGGTTTGGGAAGCCTGGGCATATTTATATGCTGAGGGGAGGGTTCTTTGGTGAGGGGAAGCCTGGAAGCACAGAATACAGAAGTGGAAACTGATGGGCAAGACTCGTGAGTGATGCTTGGTACAGAGGAAAGTGGAAGCAGGCACATCTTCCCCCAAGGAGGAGGACATGGTAAAAAGAGATGCGGGGGCTTCTAAATCTGTGGGCAGGACTTCCCTGGTGGCGCAGTGGTTAAGAATCCACCTGCCAATGCACGGGACATGGGTTCGAGCCCTGGTCCGGGATGATCCCACATGCCGCAGAGCAACTAAGCCCGTTTGCCACAACTACTGAGCCTGAACTCAGGAGCCCACGAGCCACAAATGCTGAAGCCCATGTGCCACAACTACCGAGCCTGCGCCCTAGAGCCTGCGAGCCACAGCTACTGAAGCCCGCGTGCCTAGAGCCTGTGCTCCACAACAAGAGAAGCCACCGCGATGAGAAGCCCGCGCACCGCAGCAAGGAGTTGCCCCCACTCACCGCAACTAGAGAAAGCCTGCGCACAGCAACGAAGACCCAATGCAGCCAAAAATAAACAAAATTGATTCTAAATAAATAAATAAATAAATAAATAAATAAATAAATAAATTTGCGGGCAGTGAAACAAAACATTGAGGGAGTTTATACTTAATCCCTCTATTACCATTTGGAAGTAGGAAGCCAGGTGCTGTGCTGTGGGACTTGAGAACAGTGGAGCAGCTCTCCTTAGAGTGATGGAGGGGGTTGGCCTGGGAACCAAGTTGTGTTGATGCCACAGCTGGGATGGGAGCATGGCTGGGTCATGACCTCCAGGGTGAGGAGGGGCCCAGCGGGGCAGCACCAGGGGCAGATGTTTGGTTTGACCCATGGTTGGGTTCTTCTGGGGCATGTAACAGAGGCACTGAGGGGCAAGGACCCAGAGGATGGTTGACGTGATGGATCGTAAGAATGGAATGAAGAGGGCTTCCCTGGTGGCGCAGTGGTTTAGAATCCGCCTGCCAATGCAGGGGACACGGGTTCGAGCCCTAGTCTGGGAAGATCCCACATGCCACGGAACAACTAAGTCCGTGCGCCACAACTACTGAACCTGCGCTCTAGAGCCAGCGCTCCGCAACGAGAAGCCACCGCAATGAGAAGCCAGTGCACCACAGCAAAGAGTAGCCCCTGCTCGCCTCAACTAGAGAAAAGCCCGGGTGCAGCAACAAAGACCCAGTGCAGCCAAAAATAAAATAAATAAATTTAAAAAGAAGAATGGAATGAAAAGAAGGGTTGAGCAGGGAGGTTGAGGTGCTCAAGGTGAACCACTCGAGAGACCGGACATCATGATAAGGCCAGACAGAAGATGGCAGGTGATTGAGGGAGCTGAAAAGACATAGGCTGTGGTCAGATGTTAGATTTTAAGATTTCAGAGCCAGAAACTTTGTGAGTGACCTTAAGATCCTGGGTATGGCAGCTGATGTGGAGGTAAAAATGGTCACCGGCATGTCAAACACAGCGTAAATGCTTTGGGTGGATTTTCTCATGAAATCTCATAACGATCCCTATTTTACAGAGGAGAAGCTGAGGCACGGAGGGAAGAAGCAGCTTGATCAAGGAGCCACAACACGTCATTGCTGGAGGCTGGGATGTGAAGGTAGGTGATCTTTTCCACTCTCAACCGCTATGCATAACACCCTGATGGCCGTTGGCTGAGTCAACTCTGTGCACGTGCATGATACTGTCCCCCAGGATTATGGCTGGTTGGGGTGGGGAGGAAGATGATAAAACAGGGACTGAGTCTTCTGTGAAACGTTGACCTGTTCCCAAATGACAGCTGAAGCGTCTCTCTGCCCCACCAGCTCCACCACCATCCATACTGGCCAAGTCAGCTCTGGGCTTCAGAGGGTTGATAAGCTTCCTGTGGGGTGTATAACTCAGCCTTGTGGGGGGCACTCAGCTTTCTGGTGCCGAGGCTCTGTGTCTGGTAACTAACTGGAGGCCAGCCCTGGCACAGGATTCAAGTCACAGCCATCAGTGGTTAGAATTGGAGCAGGGGAGGGAACAGCCTTGAAGTGCACTGCTGCTATTACGGAGGGGAGTGTCTTCCACAGGAGAAGCACAGCTGAGCAGGGTGTGTGTTGATCTGGGGGAGTGGGTGGCTTCTGTGGTCTCTACCACACTCCCTCATCAGGCCAAGATGTAGAGTCTCCCTGGGGCCATATTTTCCAAGAGGTGTCGGTGGGTGCCCCAGATGCATTTCACATCATGTGGTCACTTTCTTTGGAATAATCCTCCTGGTGCATTCTGGATCCAGGGGAATGATATGGAGAATACTCTGGTTGTTTATCAACTTTGTCCAATTATCTCAGTTGGTTCTTTTTTTTCCCTTGTTCTAGTTGAATGCCTTTTTCCTCTCTGTTTATCCCATCATTTAAGAGCACAGCGTGGGGCGGTAGAAATATCTGTATTCACTTGTTTATTTGGCAGCTATTCTTTGGATCCTTCAAAAAATACATGGAACATGGGTTTTGGAAAAAGGTGGGCCTGGGTTTAAATCCTAGTTGTGCTATCCTTGTGGGCAGGGGCCACATCGTGGCATACTTTGGATGTCACAAATGAGCTGTTTCTAACCTGTAAATGATAGAGGCGCTCTGTGGCCGTGGGGGAGTTGCTTACACTCTTGGACCCTCAGTTTCCTTTTCTTTGCCCTGGGCTTTTGTAACAACTTGGCACACTGTTCACGAGAAAGCGCGGAGAAAATATCGGTAAAAGCTCAGCACTGTGCCTGGCATATGCATCCAAACCTGTTGATTCCTCCTTTCCTAGATCCCATATATTTTTTAACTGACAGGGAAACGCCATTTCCCCAGAAGAGCTGGTGTGCTGGTTGCACGCAGTGGGCTGCGGGGGTGCATTTGTGGTGCCTGCGTGGTGGGCGCCATGTTGACGCTCATGGCGAAGGTCATTGCAGCCATGGGTGCCTGTCAGTCCAACTAACCCAGCTGAGAGATGGCATTTTGGATGGAGCAGAAAGAGAGCTGTTAAGAGCTCATTTCAGAGCTCACTGCTTTAGTTCCTAGCAGCAAAGCTCTACCCCCCTCCTCCCCCTACTTCTGCTGGTCTGGAACAGGCCTGGTCAGGGGATGTGGTGGGATCTGCTTGGCCGGCGTTTGCACAGTAATCCTGGATGCTGGGATTGAACTAGGTGTGAAATAGTCCGTGATGCCTTACAGTTTAGGAAACTGCAATTGCATTCTTCACACCAGGTACATTTTCCAGATGATCCAAGCCTTTTCTCTGCTGGCAGCTTCCATTTCAGCATTTCTAGACCTGGAATAAGGTCATGGGCTCCAAGGGGGCCCGTGCCCGCTTTGGCTTTGCGGGAAGTCAGTATTCTGTCTTGGCCTTGCCGGCCATTTGAGCTTGGATGTTGTATCATCGGGCTGCATGTCATGTTTCTTCTCGCACATGGCGTGACATTTGTTCAAACGGAAGAGGCACTGTGGTTCTGGGGAAAGTGATGCTGCCTGGGTTGATGCCTGGCTTTCAGGCTCTCTGAGTCTCTGTTAGGCCAACTCCACTCAATGCTTGTGAAGTCCAACCACACAAATGAGTGTGAAGACGCCAGGAGCGATGCAAAGAGCTCTGTAGATATCACTGTTTTATTTATGATTATCCTTCAATTTATAGACCCATACCTACATTTTGATGATAGGCTACGAGAATGTCACAGCTTATTTGTTAAAATATCATTAATCTCTCAGGCACCTAATAGAGGAGTTAAAATGGCTTAATATTTACACGCTCGTTATTTACCTTTAAATGCAGGATTTGCTTGGTCTGGTCAGGTGAGCTGCGGATGAGAGGGAGGTTTTGAGAATCTATTTACAGGCTTTTTTTCTTTTCTTTTTAGTTTTGTTTAAAAAGTCAATGCATCATCCTCAAAGACTTTAAGGGAAATTAAGTGAATGAAGTTCCCAATCTTGTCAATGTTAATTAAAAAAACAACGCCCGAACTGTCAGATTCGATGCACTAGGAACAGTAGGAAGAGTCAGTGATGGGGCCTCAGAGTGGAAGCTGATAATTACCAAGGTCCCCCTTCTCCCTTGTCTCTGCCCACCCACAGCAGCACCCTCAGCCTGGACCCTGTATCCTCGCTGCACCCTCCTCTCCTCAAGAACCTGTCATGGCTCCCTATCGCCCCATCGGTCCTCCAGGGTCTGGATCGTGCCCTCGCTCGTCGACACTTTTCCCCCGGTTTTCTCCCGCTCATGATCTGTGTTCCGGTGTTTCTGTACTGCATCCTCTTCAAGATTTACCGTCAACTTGCGTGTTCATTTTTGTAAGACTAGCACCTCTGAGGTACACCTCTGGCAGAGCGCTGCCAGCGTCGAGCCGTTCCATGCCATTTCTCCTACAAGAATGACCTACCTTCTAGATATTACTCAGTGCCAGTCCCACTTTCTGCAGAGGTTTGTCCTAAATAGTCCAGAGAGGAGGATCACGCCCCTTTAGGTAATTCATTGTACCAACTCACAGCCCGTTGGAAAATTCTCAGAGTGAGTTGCTTTAGAAGACAGTGAGATTCTAGTAACTGTGTCCCAACAGATCCCCGTTAGGAACAACTGCCCCTCTTAGTAACCTTCGTTTGGCCACTACATGCATACCTCGTCTATCCTATAGACTGTGAACAAGCTGGAGCATATTTGATCCTGTGTAATCACATAGGTCCTGTCACAGTGTCTGCACAGAACATCCCTTTTTGGTGAAATTCACCAAATGGTTTACTATTATGGCTTCTCATGGGTCTTCAGAGGCCCAGGTCCTTGAATCAGGAACCTTCCCAAATGTTGGTAATGCAAACTATCCCTCTCTGGCATATATGAAGTAGGACTGGGGCATGAGGGCAGTGATGAGAAGAGGTCTGTTTAGAATGGTGTATAAGTTTCTGATTGCTGAAATAACTTACTACAAGCTTAGGGACTGAACACAACACAAATTTACTATCCTACCGTCCTGTCAGAAGTCTGACACGGTCTCATTGGGCTAAAATCACAGTGTCAGCAGGGCCGCATTCCCCTGTGGAGGCTCTAGGGGAGAATCCATTTCCTTGCCTTTTCCAGCTGCTAGAGGTTGCCTGTATTCTTCGGCTCACGGTTCCCCTTTTCCATCTTCAAAGCCAGCAGTGTTGCATCTCTCTGACCATTCTTCCACCATCTCTCCGCCTGACTCTCCCTTCTGCGCCACTCTTTTACTTTTGAGAGCCTTTGGGATTACAGTGGGTCCTTCTGGATAATCCAAGATAATATCTCTATTTTAAGGTCAGTTTATTAGCGATCTCAATTCCAACTGCAACCTTAATTCCCCTTTGCTATGTAACCTATTTACATATTCCAGGGATTAGGACATTTTTGGAAGAGCCATTATTTTGCCTACCACAAATAGAGACTAGGAAATATGGTGCCCAAATCCACTTTGCCTTTACCCAGAGTGAAAGCATTCAAATATGTAAAAGACATCCACACTGAGGTCAAAGCTGGTGAGAAAATATGGGCCAAGGCCAGGATAGAATCCCTGGCAAGTCACTCAGCTCACCAACCATCAACCACCCACGCAAACAACACACATTTACTGATGCCTGGTACATACTAGAGATTCTGAGGCAACTGTTTATCATCATGGAGTGTGAGAGAAAAGGACATAAGGAGACAAGACACTGTGATGAAGGCTTCAGAGAGGAGTGGGCACATCAGCTGACTCTTGAAGGAGACATAGGTCAGATGAAGATGTTCTCTGGGCAAAGCAGGGAGAGCGTTTCTGGCAGAGGTCAGAGCATGGACAAAGCATAGAGGTGTAGACCAGCACAGCATCTTCCAGAACCAGCCAGTAGCTCTCTTTTTGCCATGTTGGACCCTGTGGAGACCTGCTGGGATCATGACTTCTAAAACACCAATTACGTCTGGAAGGCTGTGGTCCAAGGCATTTTTGCTGGCAGTAAGCAAGGTCTTCCAAATCAGGGGGAGCACACAGCTCTTCTTAAAACTGAAAGTGTTTATGCCTGAAGTGAACCCAAATTTTATCTAGGGAAAACAAAATAGTGACTTCTGGAGACAAACCAAGCAAAACCAGAGTCATCCAGGGAAAGATAACCCACTTCCATGGAACAGTAGCCTGGTTTGGGCCAAATTCTGAAGCAAGCTTCCTGCTAAGGCCATTGGCCATAGAATCCATGTGGGGTTGCATCCCTTAGAGATTTAACTTGTTTAAAAGGAAGCAAATAAAATTCAGGGGAAAAAAAGAATCAGTTTTTTGATGTGATTTGACCAGAGATGTTTGGAGAACAGTTGATAGTGGAAAATGATAAGAGGTAAGCAGGTGTTAAAGGCTGAACTGTGCTTCCTCAAAATTTGTGTGTCGAAGTCCTAACTCCTGGGACCTCAGAATGTTACTGTGTTTGGAGATACAGTCTTCAAAGAGGTAGCGCAGATAAGATGAGGTCATTAAGGCAGGCCCTAATTCAATGTGACAATTGTCCTTATAAAGGAAATTAGGACACAGACATGTGGAAGACCATGTGAAGACACAGGGAAAAGATGATCATCTATAAACCAAGAAGAGAGGTCAACCCTTCTCACAGCTTGATCTCAGACTTCTAGCCATCCAGCACTAGAAAAAAATACATTTCCATTGTTTCAGATACCCAGTCTGTGGTGCTTTGTTATGGCAGCCCGAAAACTAATATAGTCGGTCATAAAAATCATAAGAGTCATTGAATGCCAAGAACTAGTTGTTGTGATATATCACTCAGATCTTCTTTCAGGTCTGATGGCCTTCTTCCTCCAAGTGCTGGGAATACTACTGGCAGACAGCCCCCAGCTATCAGCTTCTTTCAGGAATTTGCCTTGGATCAGGCTACCTTGTCCCAGGTCATGCCCCCTTTCTCAGGGTGGTCTGTATCCAAGACTTGTTGCCATGTGCGTATTAAGGCTTGGTCCCTTTGCCCAACTTGGTTTAACTCTTGAAAGGTCATCTGGCTTCCCTTGGAGTTGACTGAGGCCTTTGTTAGGACTGCATCATACCTTCTCAGCTTCTCTTCAATTCTTCCTTCCCCCACTTCCCTTCCACATGGATTGATCCCAAGGGCGCTCCCTAATACACTTCTATTTATTTATTTATTTTTGGCTGCATTGGGTCTTCATTGCTGTGTGCGGGCTTTCTCTAGTTGCGGCGAGCGGGGGCTACTCTTTGTTGTGGTGCATGGTTTTCTCATTGTTGTGGCTTCTCTTGTTGTGGAGCACAGGCTCTAGGTGCGTGGGCTTCAGTAGTTGTGGCATGTGGGCTCAGTAGTTGTGGCTCTCGGGCTCTAGAGTGCAGGCTCAGTAGTTGTGGTGCACGGGCTTAGTTGCTCCCCAGCATGTGGGATCTTCCTGGACCAGGGCTTGAACCCGTGTCCCCTGCATTGGCAGGCAGATTCTTATCCACTGAGCCACCAGGGAAGTCCCCTAATACACTTCTATATGTTAACTATTGTCTCAGGGTCTACATCTGGAAGAATGCAACCTGTGACATCATAATAAAGAAATTGGACTTTGTCCTGACAGCATTGGGGAGCTGTTGAAGCATTATATTCTGATGTGGTATGATTTGTAGTGTGGCTGGTTTGACGGCTAAATTAAAGAGGATCAGACAGAAGCAGGTAGACCAGTCAGACAGGGTGGAGAGTAGGCAAAAGGGAAGGTGATAGAGGCCTGGTTGTAAACGGTTATTCTTCACCTAAGGCTTCTCCTGGAGCCTCTACCTGCTGGGAAGCTCAAAACCATTCCAGTATATGAAGTGCATTGTCCTGGCTTGACTGGCGTTTACATCTCACTCAGAACATTGAAGGGAGCTCAGGTCTGGTCTGCTTTCCAAGATGTGAGAGCCAAACAAGACTATAGGTGAATACATCGTGGGTGAATAATAAGAGCTTAATGCTCCAGGTATATCCTCAGGGATTTAGATATGAATCAGAGGATAAAATACGTACTTTCTCCTTACCCTGTGCAAGTGCAAGTGTCTCAGGAGCTTAATCTGACGGGATGCAAGCTCTCACACACCAGCCCTAACTACCTATGGCTCTTCCCTCACATCACACCATAACTGAACCCTGAACACTTGATAATGCAGTTCCCCCTGTCTGGACTACATCCCCTCTTGCTCCATGACCTTCATTTACCTTATTCATCACGTAAGTCTCTTTTCTGCATTTATTACTTCCAAAAAACCTATACTGATGGCTCCCTCAGGCTGGGTTAGGTATATTTTTACTGTATTTTTATAGTCTTTTTTGTTTTTTTTGACCATTAGACTGTAAACTTCAGGACAGTAGAAACTAAGTCTTCTTAGGGACTTGGAGCAAAAGAAACACTGCATTCTTCTTCCCGTTCAAAGTTTGACCATTAAAGAATATATACACAAAGAGCTGATTATTGAATGGGGATCCCTTTATCTACTTTGATAATGCTTGCAAAACACTCAATAACCATCAAACCTAGAGATTCTAGTAAACTGTGTAGGAGCTTGTGGCTTAGACTTGGGACCAAGTGGTATCTCCTACTTGTTACGTTATATTATGTATTTAAACTTTAGGATCTGCAGACTTTAGCGAACTACGAGAAAAGTAGTAGCATGACTTGTAGACCCCAGATTCCTAACCTTGTGAAATAGGACTGCAGGCCTGCCTGCATCAAGCATAGAGGTCAGTAGGGGAGTAGAGAAGGGGGAGGGGGGAGCGTGGTGGGTTTGTCTTCTGAGAGGGGTCCTGCCCTGCTGGTTTCAGCATGGAGAGGCAGGAAGGAGGAGGAGAATGTGTGGTGCCAGAGCCTGGATGGCAAAGGGCAATGAAAGAAGGATTGTGTCTTTGGTACAGTATCCTTCACTGAATCTAAATTGACCAGTTGGATTAGACATTCCTCCTTCCACGGGAATCGGGGAGTAAGAAGGCAGAGAGAGAGAACCAGAGTTCCCTCTAAGGCATTTCCCTGCATGGGAAAAGTGGATGGAAATGTGGCCTTTACGAGATAAAGTGGAAACACGGGGGAAAGAGCACACATGACTTTCCATCCAGGCCTCTTGATTTTCATGTCCCCAGAACCCAGTATGAGACTGGCCCGAAGTGGGTATCAGCCTGTGCTTACTGATGGGATGGATGAATGGATCACTAAGTGGTTAAGGAGTGACAGTTGCTGATAGATTTGTGGTTCTGCACCTTTCCCTGTTTCTTTCAGTTACTAATTAATGTCCTCGGGCCTGAGTAGTATTATAAATGTAATTCATTCTCAACTTTGCAGGCCTGTCACTGAAAGCCCCCTCAAAATCTCTTGTAATCTCGCCTTTAGCCACATGCATCGTGAGGGTGTGCTGTTATCTAAAATGAGCTCCTGCTAGGTGGGCAACGGGATGTGGCCAGAAGGGGCGGCTGGGAGCCTGTCTGTGCTGCTGTCCCAGGGCTCCTTGTCAGTGTGACGGTGGAGTGAGCTCTCTGTGGGGCCAGGCCGGCCTTGGTACCTGACAGGGGTCAACACTGTAGACAAGTTAAAGGTAGGGAGCAGGTGGAAATCAACGGCAGATGGGGGCAGGGGCATGGCTGTCTGTGCTTCCTCTGCTTACGGCAGAATGGAAACAGGACGGATGCCCTGAGTAAGGACTGGGAAGAGACTGACCAGGGACTGTGGCCCCTTAGAAGCGGATGAGGATTCAGGAGAGAACTAGAAAGGCTGGACAGGAAAATGGAGGCCAACGCCCCATGGTAGGGGTTAGGAGGGGACTGTTGGAAGGAAGGCAGGGTCCCTTCTGGGATCCACAGCGTGCAGCCAGCTCCTATGTTGGTTGCTCTGAGTTAGTGACTTGAGTTTGAAGGGTGTGCTGGTTCCCTACATTTGGAGGAGATAGACTAAACTCTTCACTGATCTGGGGTAGATGCTGTGATGTGCTTCTGAGGTCCCCCTTCAATGAGGACTTACTGTCTCAGCTGCCAGAGGACTGTTGACAGACAGCCTTGATATCTGTCAACCTCTTTTTGCGGAAAGCCACACACCTGAGATCTTGCCCCTTCTTGGGGTGCCCGATCTAATATTGAATAGTCGCCATGGGAGTATAAAGGATTTGAGCTCAGCCTGGAGCAGTGCTGAAGGGTCACTTCTAACTCCACAGCTTCCTGTGGTGTCAGCAAAACCTGCCATTGTGTTTGCGGAATGTCTCCCTCTGCTCCCTACTTCCGTTCCCTTCCCTTCCCCATGTTTTGATCTGAAGGGCATCTTAATAAACATCCAGCATGCTCAACAGCTCAGCATTTGCTTCCTGGGCAGCCTGACCTGTGACTGTCCCCTTTGTATAGTGTGTTCTCATCTGGTTTGGGAAGAGCCTGGAGTGGGTGAGGTTGAGTGTGAAGGGGCGGGTCTGGGAGTGATCGGAGAAGGGGACCAGGCTTGCACAAGATTGGATCTGGAGTAAGAGTCCCCCAACAGAATTTGTTCAAGACCTGGTTGATGGCACTAGTGACATCTTATTGCCGTGATGCTCGAAAGGGATGCTGTAATGTGGAATAGGATGGTGGTGGTGACCCAGAAGCAGATGGCTGATGGTATGTGGACAAAATGACTTGTTGGACCCTGGGCCCACTCTTGGGAAACAACCTCTCTCCTGCAGTCGGGTGGTCCATCAGTCAATAGATATCTCTAGAGCTCTTCTTTGATGAAGTTTGGAAAGTTGCACAACAAATTCTTAACATTGCAAATATAATACAGTTGTCATGGTTATAGCCATTAGGGTGGCCTAGAATGTGCGAGTATGGGTTTGAGTCCAATCTCTTCTGGAGAGGAAGGAGACAAACTGGAGAGAATATTATGAATTCTGAGTGTCAAACCCCTATTCCTCAGATTTTTCATAGAAACTGAAAAAATTTCTCCTTTTGTCATGCCTCCATCCCACGCAGCCTCTGGGAAGTTACACTCATATATTAATTTCTTATGAATAAGCAATTCTTTGAGTACTTCCTATATGCCAGATTCCGTGCTGAAAACCATCGGCCACCCTTGAGTAGCTCTCAGATTCCTGTGAGAGGCAGACACAGAAATAATAGAAATAATGGTGGCATTGGGGTTCTGTTAAGGGGTTTATGATTAGAGAACTGAAGAACAGGTATGCACGGCTCACACCCGTAGCCACCCACAAAGGTCCAAGTAAGGTGTATGCATGGCATAAACACAAGGAAAGGGAGCAAAAGGCCACGGGGTGACAAAATTCTGTTAACTGGGCAGAGAAGACCCAGAAAGCCAGACTGAGTCCTGTTGGGCTTCCCCTTGTCCTAACACACTAAGGATTCACATGCAAGCAAGTCTTGGAGTCTGCTTTGTCTCAAATCTCTCCACACTCCACACATAAGGATCACACAGGGAATTGTAAGCATTTAGTGCTGCTGGAAATTGAAGACAGCAAAGCATTAAGGGATGAGACTAACCACCTGGGCAGGTTCCAGGTCATCAAGGACCACCGTGTTATCATAGAGTTTCTCATTTGCCCTGAGAACAAGTGGCTTGAAATTGTATATTCATCAGAATCACCTGGAGAGCTTTAAAAGCGGTGCCTCCATGGTCTAGTGCCTAGACAGTGGCTCTCAAATGGGTAGGGGGCAGTGAGAAATGGTTGGCAGGGCCATTTCTGGGAGAGTCAGGGCTCTGGGTCCCCCAACTCTTAGGTGTGGACTCAGGGGATTGATGGGGTTTGAATGTCACATCCTGGATGGCCAAGTCCATTGGGATCAGGTAGACTAAGGTTGTCAGTGATGGAGATGCCACATAGGAATAAAAGCTTTACATGAGAGACCATCATCATTTCCATATCCTCACATTGCCTTGGCCTTAAGGGTATTAGGACAAACTGGGAAAACTTTCAGATGTTCCAACCAACCCAGTAAGGAGAAATCATTTCCTCGCAAGATCACTGGTCCCATTCTGGGGTCATTTGGCTGTTAGAAACTCCTCCCCGACCCCATGCCTTCCACCCATTGGTTCCTATTCCATCCCAAAGTGTTGATGGGATAAGCCAGAATTGATGCTTGAGGCCTGTTTTAGCTGAAATTAATAATCAATGAAATCTTCAGTCAATAGGCACAGGGCAAAATAAATAGTCACCTGAAGGTGACCAACCCTAACTTAATGAGTGTGATTCATCACTTCAAGCAAAGTGCTCTTGGCCCCAGATATTGGAATCGGATCTTTAGCAGGAGGATGGGGCTGCCTGGGGAGGAAGAGAGTGGGAATATACATGGGACCTCGACGCATTAGTTCTGCTGAGGGCCCTGCATACAAAACATGGACCCCTCAGCAACAAAGCTACCACTGAGCCACATTTGTAGGTCACATTTGGATGGGAAATGATTCATGAAAATACGTTTAATGTCCAAAAACAAAAGTACTGATTATCCAGTGAAGAAAGTATTAGGAAACTCATTAAGAAATTTGTTTTTGTCCTTGCACTGGCCTAAGCATCACAGTTAACATCCATACCCTCACAAAATGCAGATACAGTTGTGAAATGAATTTTGAAAATTGAGCCCCTCAAGCTTTCTGGTTCCTGTGCCAGCTGTGTCCATTTGATGTCACTTGGATCACGATTGCATGAAAGGTACTTCCTGTTCTAGCACTTCCATAGCTTCTTAAAGGATGGGACTGACGCTCTGTACATTTTTGGTGTGAAAAAGAAGGTTCTATTGTTGAAGCCACTTTTGTGAGACATTTCATCACTCACAGCTGAAAGCATCTGTGCTCTTCCTCCAGACAACTTCCTGCCTTTTGTGGGATCTCCCTCTCAGCAGATCTTTCCTCTTTTGCTTGTTCAGGGTCTCAGCCTGAAAGCTCATGTAAGCTCTTTCTCATCCCACCTCCTCCCGAGCCATCCCCCGCTCTTCTTTTTACCCCAGACTTCCTGAGTTGAGTTGCACGCTTGCTTCCTTGGCCTTCTAATACTGCGTCCCCTCTTCCCTTTGCAAGATGACCGCCCTCCCTCTATTGGAACCTCTCTCGAAAGGCTTTAGAAAGGTCCAAGTTGCCAAACCCAGTGGCTCCATTTCAGTACCCCTGATCTGGTGCTCTTCACTTTCTCTCTTTTCCCCAGAGCTTTACCTTCGGTGGCATTCAGGAATCCCTTGGGCTGTGCCCCACGTCTAAGCTCTGTCTCCCCTCACCCTCCTTCCCTCGCCTCACAGCCAGTTTCCTCTGAACATATTTGGATCTCTTCTTCTCCTTCTCTGTAGCCTATCCTTTGTTGATGTCTTCTTTGGGTTTCAAGAAAGACCTCCATGTGGGAGTTTCCCCCCACCCACCCCCATCTCCATGCCAGGTCCTCACCTTTAGACCTGGGAGGTCTCAAAGCCCACTGGACACCTCAACCTTCGTGTCTGGTTGTATACCTCAAATACAGCATGTCTGAAACCAAGCTCTCTGTGTTCTCTCATGAGCCTGTTTTTGTGAGGGCCTGCTGACGGTGCCCTGGCCTGGTCTGGGGGCCCGGGCTATGGCACGTGTCTCAGTTTTACTACCAGGTTCCTTTACTGAGCCAGAGCCCTGGTCCTACTCCCTACCATGTCAGAACAAGGCAGAAGTCAGGCTGCCTGGACGCCAGGCCCTTTGGGTGCAGAAATAACGCTTTCTCAGGGTCTGACTGAGCCTGTGGTGACTCCCAGGACCTTGAGTGGAGCTGAAGCATTGAGCAGCAGTTTTGTGCCTCCTGCCGTGGGGCGAGGAGAGATGGAGAATTTGGGAAACAAGGAGGCCCTGCATCTTGATTTATTCACTCTGTGTGTCACCTCTGTCCTCCTCTCACTAAGATGCAGAGTCTCTGCAGGCAAGAATGTTTCCTTTGCTTCACTGCTTGATCCTCAGCACCCAGGAGAAGGCTTGGCGGGACCTCGGTAAACATTCGTTGAAGGAGTATATTGAATTGGTTAATAAGCACATTCTCAGCAGATTCAAATAGAGAAATAGAAATAAATCCCAGCAACTTGAGGTTCTTGGGTGGTTCATTTCTGTTTAGTTGAGGTTTTCTATTTCAGCCCTCTGGTCCTGGTGCATCACTGAGGTCAGTGAACCAAGGGGAGGCTCGTGGCTTCTTCAGCGAAGGAGTTTCTGAATAGCCTCTGGCCAAATAGTATTGGAAAACCCTCAAAATATGCGTATCAAGTGTGAACACAATGCAGCCATAATCAGGGACTTTGTTTATAAATCTGAGCTTAATTTTTTTTTTGTATGAAGAGAAGCTGAGAAAACCTTACAGCCAGCAGAGCGACCAGATCAGGGACCTGAACAGATATGTGAGTTGATTGGCACCTTGAAATCGCTCCTAACTTGTCTTCCCTTGTCAAAATTGCATTTGCATCTGTATTGGAGAAGATCTTTTTTTTGTGGCAAAAGTGTAAGTCCAGGGACACACGAGATAACTAGATGTTGCCTGCTGCTGGTGGTGGGGAGCACTGCTGAGAACCTGGGCTGGCAGCTGGAAAGGCATTAACCGGACTTTCTGGAAGTCCACGCATGAGGAAGTGCCGTCCCAGATGGCAGCAAGCCCCCTTGGGTTTGGGGTTCTTAGGGAGCTTTCAGGGCGTGCTATCCTGTTCTCCCCAGTCAGGCCCCAGACTTACCAGGGACACCGCTTGGTTTGGTGCTTTATAATATTTCCTGAAGGTTTTCCTTTGCTTTGTGACAGTACGGGGACTGACTGAGGCTGCCTGGATCCCCACCAAGACATGTCCTTGGTAGGGGTTTCTATGTCACTTTCAGCCCACAGTGATAGGTGACCTGCAGAGGAGTTCTGATCTTCATGGGGCAATTGTACACCTTTTAGGCCCGGTGGTTCTGGAAGATGTCTCTTTTCTGGACAGGTCAGGTTCTTTTCTTCACTGTTCCAGCCTCTTCTCATTTCCCCGATTCTCTTTTCCCCACGCCTCATGTTGGAGCGTCACTTTGTTGTCCTGGGTAATCCCTAGACTTTGCAATTATACAAGAAAACAAAGCTCTGTCTTTACTGACAGTAACTGGGTCCACGAAACCATTGCAAGCTTATTAGTAGACACCCCAGACTGCAGTGGGTACCCATGTACATTTCCATTTGCCTCATCAGTGAATGAGAGGAACTGTCTCACCACAGCCTTGCCAGCTTGGAGTATTATCACTTTTTATTAGTCTTTGTCAAATTAAAAGACAACTATTACTGGTTCAGTTTTATTTCTTTAATTATTCAAGAGATTGAGCAGTTTTTCATGTGTGGATTGGTCGTTTGCATTTCTTCTTTTGGGTCTTACCTTTAACCTCTATGAATTAATGTTTTTGGTTTTTCCCTGGATGAATTCATAAATCAAAGCAGCCAGCCGTCAGACCCACATTAGTATATTTGTGCTGCATTGCAACTGCATGCCATTCTCTTCTTGTTCACCATGTGCAGAAATCAGTCTGGACTCAAAACTCAACAGGAGTGTGGAGACGGAATGTCTACTATTATTTCATTCATACATACATATATATTTATATATATGTGTATATATGCACACATATGTACATATTACTTATATGTATATATTGAAATATGTGTGTATATATATTCAATAGGGTTCTATATTCAACTTAAAGTGTGTGTCAGACTTTAATGGGGAATATTAGGAGCTATAATTTTAGTGAAGAGTATTCTTAGGTTGAACCAATATGAGGGCCCATGAATCAAAAAATATTTTCACAAGTTGCTCTGTAAATCCCCTAAAATTAGTCTCTGGATTCAGTATTACAGAAAATGTGCTGGTCTTTAATGGTAGCCCCCCATGCGCTTCTAATTACATGTTGGAATGCCCTTCTGGTCTCTTTGCCCTCGACCAGCCACTTCCCGTGTCAGATAGAAGGGCAGGAGTGTTCACGTGACTGGTGTTTTTTAAGTGATGGGCTCAGGTGTTTCTTCCAAATCCGTAATGCTTTATTTATGCCGCTTCCTGCAGAGGTGCCGCTTCCCGAGCTAAAAAAATGAACACGTGACCGGCACTCTTTTCTTCCGTGGATATTTGCATCTATTTCTGGGGTCTGTGTGGGGGGCATGGGTGGGGTGCTTCCAGCCCCAGGGCCCCCTGGAAGTGCGACCTGGGCTGGGCGTGAAGCCAGCGGAACCCGCGGATTTACGAGGCACAGATTGTGGCGGCCACGCAGCTGTGTTTATCAGGCCACAGAGCTGGGAGACTGTGGGTGGAGGGAAATGGAAATCTATTTTATGGTAAAGATGACTTATGCAGTAAACCAAGTTTATGAAAGTGCTCACAAGGCTGGTGTTTAATGTTCGCGTAAGCCATCGATCTCCTTGGTCTCACCCACCCTATCTCCTGTTCTCTTCTTCCCTACCCTCACTGTTCTCTCTCTCTCCCCGTCTCTCCCCCACACCTCCACCTTTCCCTCACTTGTTCTGTCTCCTGTTTCCTGATTTGCTCCAGGAAGCCCAGGTGGTGTCTGCCGCAGCCCAGGCTCAAGCGCCCCTGACCTTCACACCCACAGCTGGCCCCGGGGACACACGCGTCCGTCAGAAGTTCCGTCGCTTTCCCCGTTGCTGACAGCCATTCCCTCCAACTCGCTCACTTGACTCTCCCCCTCTACTCTCTCTGTCCTTACTCTCTGACGCTGCCCCCAGCTCACTGCATGAGCACACAGCCCCCTACTCCACCCTAGGGTGCTGGCATCAGCCTTCCTGCCAGACACTTCTATCTCATGCTGTCCTTCAGCACTCAGACCCCTGTCGGTCTCGTGTCTGGCTAGCAGACTCCTGCACTCTTGTGTTCCTGGCTTTGCACACTCCTAGATTCAGCTTATTCGCTGGTCCAAGTCAGAGATGCTCAAACTCTGTCCTGTGGGACCCATTCCATGTCGGCTGCTTGCTTGGCCTTTCCTATAAGATAAGAACATTAGTGACCTTATGCCTTTAGAAGGAGGAAGGTGATATCCAGGTAGGAAATATTCATTCAACATACCTTCCTGGATATTTACTACATGCTGGGGCTGGGCTAGGGGTCAGATGTCTCTCTGAACTGGTCAGACTGCCTGGGCTGGGGCTTAGCTCCAGGGCCTGCACCTGTGGATGGGAATCCAGAGTCGGAAGCTGAGAGGGTAGCCAAGTCATGGCAGACACTTGTGAGCGGGGTTGTTCGCTCTGCACGGAGGGGCTGTCGTTTCCCATCACTGTGTTCCTAAGTGCCAGCACAGGCCTGGCCTGCTGCACAAGTACTCAGTGCTTGCTGGGTTGGTAAGGGAATGAACCATGTCTTGAACATAACGGTTGAAGAACTGGGGTTGTCTAGCCAGTAAAAAAGGGAGGCTGAGCGAATCTAATGGGACACTTGGAGCACTGTCACAACAGAGTGTTTCGTGGGATTCCAAATGCCTGACCTGAAGAGTGGCATTTATGAAGATGTAGATTTCAACTGCACATCTGGAAACTCTAGTTGTTTAACGAGGACGTGGGCTGAATCTCAGGATGATGAACTCCTTGATGCTGGAGATACTCACTCAGAAAATACTACATGACCTCTTAATTGTGATGATGTGGAAGGGAATTCTTACGAGGCCCAAATGATGGAAGAATTGTTAATTGGACGCCTATTGTGTGCAAGGGACTATATCAGGCTCTGTGAGTGGAGAGACAATGGAAGCCCTTTGTCCTAAGAAGTGCTCTAGCAGGTTCCTTGATTTGGTGCTCACTTTAAATAGACTCCCACCATGTACATGGGGAAACTGAGGTCAGGACAGTGAAGGGCCTTTTCTAGAGGCATCTGGCATAGAACGCCTGTGGTGACCAGGCCCATGGGAAGGGCTTACTTGCATCTTCTCACTTAGTCTTCCCATCAGCCCTGGGATGAAGATACGACTTTTAGGTCTTTGATCCAGCATCAAACCCCATTCACCAACCTCCTGATCTAGTGCTCTTCCCATTATAGCAATCACAAAGACAAATTCCAGACATGCAGTCACGAAGAGACTCAGAAGCTCAGGGCAGGGAGTAAGCAAGAGATTAGAAATAGGTGGAGGCTGATAGAGAAGGAAATGGATGCTTTCTGAGCCTGCTGTGGGCCAGACAGAGCTTTACCTACAATGTAAGATTTGGTACCAACAAGATCCATGAGGGTTAGATGATTTTACTACCATTTTACAAATGATGAGCCTATGGCTCAGAGAAGTTAACTGACTTGGTTTACATCACAGAGGTAATGAGAACTGGGACTCGGGTACTTCTTTACCACCGTTACTACCACCACTATTAGCCTTATTGTTACTACCAGTACTAGTACTACTATTAGTACCATTATAGCTAGTAGAACTACTTGCTGCTATTGCTACTACTACTATAATGATTAATTTTACTGCCATGGGTACTAGTCCTCCTACCATGCTTACTAGTATTATGACTATTATATTACTAGTGTATGACTCCTACTCATGACAAAGTCTTGAGTTACGGAGTGTGTATTCTGTGTAAGATCGAGACTAAGCCCTTTCAAATCTATTTTGTTTAATTTTCAAAACAATTCAGTGAGATTTAGGATAGTCTTTACCCCAGAGCTGATGGGTTGCCCCACATTGTGGGGTAAACGTCGGCATCGCTGATCTACAAGAAAAGGACAGGAGGTGGAAATTGGTAAACCGGGAACTAGTTTCCGTGAGTCCGAACACATACTCATGTATTTATCTTAGGTTTGGGATTAAAACAAATTCAGCCTATTTTCGCTGGAATTTTTGCTTAGACTGGTCTCTCCAGAATTCAAGTCAGGTAAGGTCTCCAGAAAGAAGGGATAATGCGTCTATCAGGAAGAAGAGCGGTGCTGGGTTTTCCCTGCTCCTCCCTTGTCAGGTGTTATGTCAGACGCTCTGTGTGCTGTCTCTTTAATTCTCCTGCTGGGGGGCAGGTTCTGTCCATCCCATTCTACAGATCTGGAAGCTGAGGCAGAGTGAAGGCAAGGAGCTTGTCCGAGGTCCCATCTCCAGCCAGACTTGGTCCTTCTGGCCCCTCCTGCTTCAGCATGGGGCCTCTGCAGCAGAATTAACATGTAAATCAAAACGTAATTGGCTTTGTGTGCACAGTTTAGATAAGATTTACTTTTGAAGAATGACTTTGTGTTCTAACCCAGCAGGCCCAGCTCCACGAGGCCCACTTGCACTTAATAACGGCCAGGGAGTGGGGCCATAAATATTGCTAACGATGCAGCTTGAACGAAACGCCCTATGAACCGTAATAAAACCCCCTGTGATTAATTCCAGAACGCGCTCTGTTCATATTAGACCTGCAGTGGCTCCCCTGATGAGATCAATACAGTGTGGCAGAGTGATCCTAATAGAAGTGTTATTATCTTTTAATCTTCGGGAAAATGCCAGCTTCTCAAATCCTTCACCAGGCCGCCTGCTTTATTTTCTTGGTGCAACCTTGAAGGCAGTTGTTTTCCCTGAAATGAAGATACATTAGAGTCTTTTCAAGGATTTATCAATAATAGGACCTGGTCCTTCTTTGCAGGGCCCACGGCTAAAAGGCACATTTGTATGCGGCGAGTCAGAACTGGTCACGGTGACCTTTGCTGTCAGCTGCGATTTTCCCAGCAGACAAATGCCTCTCGAGAGTGATTGTTAAAGACAGATATTCACAGGAGGGAGACAGAGAAGCAAGAGGGGAAGAGAAATAACACCACTAACAAATAACCAAGGGAGGTTTGAGGAAGCCAGGCGTGTCCCGTGTGTAGGACTCCAGAAGGCAGAAATGGCCTTCATGGCCCCGGCCAGGAAGCTGGTGTCTTCTGCACCACTTCCACAGGTCTCCAGGGACCAGAGCATAGTGGAACTGGCTGGGAGCCCCGGAAAATGAAATGTCACTGCCCTGTAATGAGTGTCCAGGCAAGAAGGAAGGAAGACAAGGATCACTCAGCCTCATGCCTCCAGGGGTGCTGGACCTTGAGGCCCACAAGGGGCAGGAGAAGCTGTGGCTGGGGTTCGGTGTCCTTGTGGTGACACCTCCCTGGGAGGTGGGGCTACGTGGGCCGTGCCTGTTGGATGTGAAGATGAACCAGCTCACCAGTGACGATGCTGGGAAGTCTGTAAAGGGCACCAGCGCCGCTCCTGCGGCTGCCCTCAGTTCTGATGGAGGTGCCACCCCAGGCCTGGCAGACAGCCCCAGAGAAAGGCAGCGGAGCCCATGGGAAGGAGGAGGAGTCCGCAGTGCCTTTCTCCTTCCTCCTTTGCTTAAAGCGGCGTGCACATCCCTGAAAGGCAGCCTTCTTTGGAGGCGCCTTGGCTATCATCTGGTCCCACCCTTATCTTACGCAGAAGGGGAAACCAAGGCCACGGTGGGGAAATGATGGGGCAGCAGGGCTCACAGCAGGTTATCTGGAGGGCCGTGTCTCCTGGGCTTCCGTCCAGGGCTCTATCTCTTCTTGCTCAGTGCTGTCACTCAGGGACCCAGGCTCCTTCTATCTCGGGGCTCTGCCATTCATGGGGGCTTCTGAATCCTGCATTTTATCATCTGTGTCCAGCCAGCAGACAAATGAAGAGGGGGAAGGGAATGGAGGTTCTCGTGGGCAAATATGAGGACCGAGGAGTATGTATGAGACCCCTATACCTTGTGTCCAATTCCATCAGCCAGGACTCAGTCACGTGCCCCCGCCCCCCCCAAAAGTCAGGTGCTGTGAAGCGTCATCCACCAGTGTGCCACAGGAGGAGGGGGCATTGAACTTGTGATCAACTAGCTTATCATGGCTGTAGCATCCTCATCTATAAAACTGGGGGACAGACTACCCCCTTATTGGGCCACGGCAGGGACTATAAGGAAATGAAAAGGTATGAGAGCTTCTGACAAATAGTAGGTGCTACATTAATGTGAATCCTACCCCCTTGGTTTTGCCAGTCTCTCCTCTCAGGGACTGGAGGCCTGAGCCCACGTCTGAGTTTCCCCTCCAGCTCCGTGGGGCTAGATTCCTGGTGGCTGGGCTTGGCCCTTTGGTGGGATTAAAGACAAGGTACCGTCCACATTCTGATCTGGCATTGAAGATGGCCTTGCCTTGCTTGCTCAGCTCACTGGAGGCTGTTGGTGAGACTCTCCACCTGCCCATTGGCTCTCCCCTCCAGCCCCTGCCTCCTTCTGTTTACGTCCCCCTGAGATGGTCTGTGATCTGATCCCAGCAGATAATACCTGGCTCCTTAGATTCAGCTTTGCCACACCCGATGTGCTCCAGGAGCCGCACTGAGCTGCCTGGTGTCCCGTGGGGGTGGGGTTACCTTTTGGCTCCCTCGCTTATGACCTCATGACCTTAGGCAAGTGGCTTTGCCTCTTTGAGCCTCTCTTGGATTATAAGAATCCCTTAAAAAGGAACAACCAGCAGGTGGACTGTTAGGAGGAGGACACAGAATCATGGCTGTGAAATGGTTGAGTACAAAGCCCCACAGAGCAGCTTGGAGGGAGGGTGTGTCTCAAAAAGTGGCAGTGCACACGCTGATGCCCCCTATGCTGACATCCCTCGTTTTCCACAAATGGGAGGTCAGGGTGCTCTGTGAGGGTGATCGTAGTGGCAGAGTTGATAAGGAGGGGTTGGGGGACCAATATCCATAGACCACCGCTCTCCAGGGTGGTGCTGAAGGACGTGAGGTCCCAGTACCTTCTCGTGCCCCTTTCCGTGGAGCTCAGCTGGATCACTCACTCCTTTGCCTCTGGTCCAGACTCAAGGGATGCCATAGCCGTTCTGGGCTGAAGAAATCTGTGTTCTTGGCTGAGCACAGAACTGAGGGGAGTTTTTAGTTTTACAGGATGTTACTTCCCCAAACCTACCCTCTGCACCCTACAGAGCGTTTAGCGCCAGGCAGATGACTTCTGAGTAAACTCATCAGAGATAAAGGCAAACAGGACAGGTGAGAACAGTGGTGGGGTGGAGTGGAGGAAATGTAGATTCTTGCCTTGTGATATAGCTCCTTCCTGTTGTACCCTGGGCCATCTGTTCTTCCTTTTACTGAGATACTTAGATTTTTATGGCACCTTGTGTTAAGGATGGTACTCTCAAAGGAGGCCAGAGCTGTGCTGATGGGGAATTCCAGCATGTCTCCCATTCCCTGCCGTTTAAGTACTTACCTATCTCTGTGCCTTGGCTCTGCTGTTCACGAAGCCAGTCATGCCCTGTTCATCTGTCCTCATTGTACCTTTTTCAAGGTCCTACAGAAATATAACACTTCTCAGGAATCCTCTGATGGTCCTTGAGTCAGGGGAGACTTCTTCTTTCTCCAGACACACACACATATCTTCCTCTTGTCTACCTTGTGGCAGTTCTTACATTTTCTGGTAGGTATATTAGTGCACCTCTTCTCCCTTTAGCTAACCATAGTAATAATCATAATAAATATTAATAACAGCCAACTTTTTACTGATCTCTAGATGTCAGGAAATTTACTGACATTATCACAGTGAATCCTCATAATGGTCCTTTAGAGGAGGCACCGTCAGAATCATCAAGTTACTGATGAGAAAATTGAGCCATGCAGAGGTTAAAGAACTTACTGAAGGTCCTCCAGTCAGTGAATAGTGGTTCCAAGATTTACTGTAAACTCTTATGACATCCAAGTCCCTGTTCTTGACCACTGCAATTTGTCTTCAGTTTGACTATAAAGTTAAGATCTTGTAGGTAACTGATTTGGCCACAACATCTCAGGCAGAGCATACAGAAGAGAGGATGGGCTTTGGAGTAGAAAAGATCCAATTGGGTCACCCAATTGGCTTGAGGATCTTGGACAATCTACTTGAGCTCTTTGGTTCTCCTTTTTTCTTCTGTAAAATATAGAAAATTGTATGCACCACAGGTTTGGATGTGATGAGGCTTAACTGAGATCAGGGGCATGTAAGGCCACTCCAACAGTGTCCAATAGGTAACAGTATAGCTAATACTTACCAAACACTTGCCCTGAGCCACATGCTTTTCTGTATGATGCATGTGGATTAACTCATTTAACCCCTTATAAAAATGCAGTGACTGGAGTGGCTATACAAATCTCAGACAAAGTAGACTTTAACACAAAAAATGTTACTAGAGTTAAAGAGGATTATTTTATAGTGATGTAATGATCAACCTATCAGAAAGTCACAACAAGAATAAACATGTATGTACCTAATAACAGTGCCCCCAAATACATGAAGCAAAGGCTGATAGAATTGAGGAGAGAAATGGAAAGTTCAAAAATAAAAGTTTGAGATGTTAGTACCCCACTAAGAAAAAAATAGGAAAGACTCAATTTACTAAGATCAGAGATGAAAGAGGAGATACTACTATTGACCTTACAGAAATTTTTAAAAAATCAAGTATAAGGGAATACTAAGAAAAACTGTATGTCAACGAACCAGGAAACAGAAGATTTGAAGAACATTGTATACAAATTGAAGCTAACATATATTTATAGAACATTCCACCCAACAGCAGAATACACTCTTCTCTAGTGCAAATGGATCTACAAAATCTACCATACTCTAAGCCATAAAAAAACTTCAATAAATGTAAAAGAGATTGAAATTGTGTAAAGTATGGTCTTTGGTCACAATGGAATGAGATTAGAAGTTCATTACAGAAAGCAATTTGGGAAATTCACAAATATGTGGAAATTAAACAACATGCTACTAAATAACCAGTAGGTCATAGAGGAAATCACAAGAAAAATTAGAAGATACTTTGAAATGAATGAAAATGAATATAAAAACATACCAAAACTTACGTGATGCAGCTAAATCAGTGCTTAGAGGGAAATTTATAGCTGTAAATCCCTATTTATTTATTTTATCTCTACTTTTTGAAAATAAAGATCTCAACATCCTAACCTTCTACCTTAAGACACTAAAATAGAAGAACAAACAAACCCAAGCAAGCAGAAGGAAGAAAATTATAAGGATCAGAGTGTAAATTAATTCAACAGAGAATAGAATCAATGAAACCAAATGTTATTTTTTCAAAAAGACCAACAAAATGGACAAACATTTATTTAGGCTAACTAAGAAAAAATAGAGAATATTCAAAATACTAGAATAAAAAACAAATGAAAGGACATTACTACTGACCTTACAGAAACAGAAAAATAAAGTCTAAGGGAATTCTATGCGTAGCTGTATTGTTCAGTGGTGAGAGGTATTGGTGAAAGTGTTCTAGTGGCAGCTGAATTATTTACGAGAGTCAGCCTTAGCCGAACACCCAGCATGAGTCAGAGATTGGTCACACCTTGGTGTGATGCGTACAAAGTACTCCTTTCACATGCCATATGCCCTCGGATCCTTATTAAGAGAAAACGTAACCTGAAGTAAAACTTGTAGTACTTACCGTATACAGTGCTCTGAAATTACTACTGTGAAATGCAGATCCAAAGCCCCTTGAAGTTCCTCAATTCAGTAAGTTCTAGATTAATGGAGGTGGAATGGGATGGGAGTTAGGAACACAGGCTCTGGAGTCAGAAAGGCCAGATCCAAATTTTGCATCTTGAGCCTTTGAGAAGCAGTGTGACTGTGGGCAAGTTGTTTAATCCTGAGCTTCAATCACCCTGGCAAGTGGGGGCATAATAATATCTTTGTCAGTTATTTTGAGGATTAAATGAGATGATGCTTGGTAAGTCCCCAAGTTTGGTAGATCCAGTGTTTGAAAAATGTGAGCCATTGCCATGAGCATGATGTTAAAGCCTTATTCAGGTCACCCTCATTGATGCTGCCAGTGTCCATCATCAAAGACAATAGGATGCAGAGGGCTTCTCTAGCTGCTTTACACACATTTATTCCCTTACGAGAGTATCATCCTCATTTGATAGAGGACGCAAATGGAGCCCAAAGAGATTAGATCACCTCTGTAGGCTCCCACAGTGGAATAGTCCTTCGAAAATGGTTATTCTGACCCTTTCTGCCCTCTTCTCACCCTGCCACTTTCATACCAAAGAGGGGGAAGGTATCATGGTAAGAGCTCAGCCTGGTGCTGATGAAGGACTTGATCAGCCAGCCTTCCATCCCTATGAACCATTCTCTTTCCCAGGCGCCTCTGTTTGCTGGCTCACCTTGTCTGAGGGTGAGCCAGAGACTTCTTGGCCAAGTTGCTGGGTAATAGAATTCATAATTGCTTGTGGCTTACAATGTGGGTGGATAATTCTTCATTAGTCCATGTCTTCCATTCTAATGGGAAGAAGGTGAGCTGGAAATGCTACTGGCCAGCACTGCTCTGGATGCTAGGTTCTTTTGTCTGCAGCATGGCGGTCTCGGTTTCCCTCCGGTTTACTGTCTGAGGCTTGTGCAGGCTGACCGCTCAGGTTCTCTGCTCTCGTCACCGTTCTCTCATGCTCGTGGCCGCACTTGCTGGTTTGAGTCCCAGTTTTTGAAAGAGAACAGTTTTTACTCCTGGTCCTGCAGATCAAACTTAGACAGCAGGGATGTACCCTGGAAATAGCATCATTACTCATTTTTGCAAATGTGATAGAACTACAGCTTCAAGAAGTAACTTGTGCGAGGTTGTACCATGGGTGGAGACAGGACATTGGTGCAGCCCGGGCCAGTAACCATGATGCCACCCGACCTCAGGGATGAGGGATAACAGGGCTTATTGGACAAACCTCCATCACCTCTCTCCTTTGGACCAGCTCTCTACTTCTTCTCTTGGCTTGGAGTGGGGTTGTGTGCACAGAAAAAGAGAGCAAGAGAGGCGCTTTCCCATGTACTCTGGGGGCTCAGACTTCTAGGCTGAAGTGTGGGTATTCTCCAAGGTGGGGGAGAAGAGCTCTCCAGGCAGAGTGAAGGGCCCATGGGAAGGCTGTCCTACCATGCTTTCCCCGGATAGTTGGTGATCTGGTGCATGATGGTCCTGTGGGTGGGACCTTGGAGACAAAGAGGGCTCAGTCCTTGTTCAGGAAGATCTCAGAGCCCAGGGGCACCTGGACTTCGCAAGTCCTGAGTCTCCTCCCCCCCACAGTCCCTGCCTTTGGTGTCACTTTGGGCTGTTGGCCCTGTGAACCTCAGCTCTTTGGGGCTTTCCTCTCCTAAAAGGACCAAGGAAGACTTTGCACTTAGGGCCAAAAGAATCTTTACATCAGTGGGCAGAAGGCAGAGGAGAAGATGCTGATTGAGACCTGGATGGCCATCCTGGAGAAGGTGGTGAGTGAGGGCGGTCCTGCACAGCTGTAGGGAGGGCGTGATTCTGACCCATGACTGCTTATGGGTCTCTGATGCGATGAGCTACAGTTTCTGGAACACGCCTGGACAGAGAAGTGCTTAATAGATACTAGGGGAATGATGGAATTGGATAAATAAAGGGAATGGCAAGGGAAGGAGAGAAGACTTTGTGAATGAATGAAAACCTCAAGTAGTGATGTCATTCACCATTAGCCGTGCACTTACTCTGTGCCTGGGACTTGACTTCTGTTATTTCATTTAATCTTCCCATCAACCATGCAGGTGGATGTGTTTATACAGGTTTCATAACTGAAGAAAATAAAGCCAGAGAGGTTGAGAGACTTCCCCAAGGTCGCGCAGTCAGGATATGAGAGAACCAAGCTTTGGTCCTTCGATCTAGCTGCAAAGCCCTTATTCTCTATAGCGACATGCTTTCTCTCCTCTCCACCATGACTCAGGAGAAAAGTCAGTTTTCAGTGGTTGTGGCTGTTTGCTAAAAAGAGCAATTCCCTTTCCTCCATCTCTAATTTTCCTCCAACTAATCGCAAATTAGTGGTAATTTTCAGAAGAAAAGAGGGAGCCTGAATGCCATCCGTTTGTGCTTACCCAGCAAAGCCCTGGATCTGTGACAGCTCCGTTGCCGTGGCAACCTTGCAGCAAGGCCTCCCCTGGCTCCTCGGCAGTGCTGCCCTAGGCTCTGGCAGTGTGGCCGCTTACCCTCTGGATTAGCCTGTTTCTTTGTTCGAGTGTCCCCCGCACAGGCCCAGAATTTCAGTGTTTAACAAGGCTCTACTCTCCACTGCTCATTTTGATACCCTTTATTTTTAGGAGTTTAGAATTAATAGTGATAATAATAAAGAAGGAAAGAAGAAAAAAGTCCTGACAAAGAAACTTAGCCATGTAAACTGCAGGCTGAAGAAAAACTGCCTTTCCCCCCTAAAACATGGGGAAATCACTATCCTTTTCAATTCAACTGCTATAGGTGATGGAACAGGCTTCCCTGCCCCAGGATCCTGTGGGTGCAGAAGGTCCTGCCTTCGATAGATCTGGAAGGCCTGGAGGATGGAAGAGGTATGATTAGCAAACGTCCACTTGCCCCACCTCCAGCCCAGGAGGGTATTCCTAGCAGGGGGCTCTGGACCCAGAAGGAGGAAGGTCTTTGCAGAGCACTTTTTATTTTTTTTTTGTGAGTGTGTGTGTGTGCACATTCTCAGTCTGTAACAGTTACTAATGACCTCCTGTGTGCCAGGCTCTGAGGATGAAACAGCAAAGGATTCCTATCCCCTGCTATTAAGTAGCTCTTCCCTAGTGAGGGAGACAAGTGGCCAGTGAGGTGCTGTGAATGATGTGATGACAGGGGTAGGGGTGGGGCTAGCACCATTGGGTGTGTGTGTTTGCAGAACATTTGCAGACATTGGGAGATGAGCTTCACCTTGAGAGATATTAGCAACTTGTTGGAAAGATAAAGTAGGAAGAAACATACCCTAGGCAGAGGGAATAACAAATATAGAAGCATGCAGGTGAGACAGAGGTTCATATATTTTGGTAACTCTCAGTGGCAAGTGTGGCTAGGATATAAGTGACTGGGGCCAGGAGTCTGTCGGCAGAGAACAATACACATCGAGTAATTTAAAACATTACAGTGAAAATAAGAGCACTCGAGATCCTGGGCTTGGCACTGAATGGGAGCCAGGCCTGTATAAGACCTTTAGATTCCTCAAATAATGACAGAGGGCAAGGGCTCAACGTTACCTTATCCCAATATGACCAGAAAACCCACCCAGGATGGGGGAGTCAAGACCATGAACTTCCTGGTTCCTGGGCTGCAGGGAAGATCGGTGGCACCTTGTCTAGTCTCCAGTGTGCGTTTCAGGGGGGCTTCTCCCATGGAGGTTGGGGCATCAGCTGACAGAAGGAGACATGGTGGATTTGCAGGAATCCGTGTGCTGGGACCAAGAAAGGATTTTCATTCGTTTTGGGGGTTTCCCTTCAACTTCTACCAAGATGATGTGAATGGAGGCTGGACCATGGGATGAAAGATGGGGGTACTGACAAGGTGGCATGGACCCCTAGAGGCCCCCAAAGCTCAGACCGTGCCCGTGAGAGGGACAGATGGCTGGGCAGAGTACATTCTGACTCTGGGTCTTGCAAACAGGCAGTCCCTCCTGTGTCACAGTCACGCATGCGCCCCGCCCCCTGCTCATCACTCTGATGATCTCCTGCTACCGCCTCTCCTGTTCCATTCCACCCTTCTCTGTTCTGCATCTTCTACAAAATTATTATTAATTAAGGTCAACAATCACACACGATGAAATGCAATTCAATGATTTTTTGACAAATGTATCACCATGTAACCAAAACCCCAACAAGATAGAGAACATCTCCATCCCCCTAGAAGGTCTCCTCCAGCCCCTTTCCAGTCAATACCTGCTCCCCACAGGCCACCACTGTTCTGATAAGTACCTTGTTTGTGAATCTCTTATAAATGGAATCACACAAGTATGTCCTCTTTGGGAGTCTATGCCTTGGGTTTTGTTGCTATCTCCTGTATTCTGCTCCTGCTTTGCCCTGGAGGATTCAGGGGCGCCTCCCAGGACTCTCTTGTCTTATTCCCAGAGGTTTCTTTGGGATTCATTGTGTCTTTGTGGGAGTCATGTCATTTCTCTAAGGTTTCTCCTTACATCAGCATCCTGCCTGACCCAGGTCAGAGGGGACGGCAGGTCAGGGGGCCACAGGAAGCAGCAGCTCCGAGCGTCTGCAGAGCCGGCAGCTGAATGGCTCAGGCTCTGGACCTGCCTGGTCCCCTCTCTGTGCCGCCCACATATGATGTGGGAATCACACAGTTGTGCCTCCTTCCAGGAGTTGGACCGAGATGATGCTTGTACAGTTCATAGCAGGATACCTGGCACTTAGGAAGTACTCAGCCTTCGTGTTAGTGTAACAGATCCAGAGAGAACAGAGATTGGCGCCTGCGGCTTAAGAGAACATCTTAACCTGCAGAGGAGAACACGGGAGCTACCTCCTCCCATTCTGCAAGGACACTGGTCATCTAGCTAAGATTTTCTGGAGGCGTAATATGTGTCAGGAACTGTTTTAAGTGCTTTGTATAAATACTTACTTTAAATCCCCACAATTCTGATGATATCTGAGTGACTGGAAGACAGAGAGTATGGCAACTTGTCAATGATCATACACATGGCCAGTGGCCTGACTGGGATTCTATCCCAGGAGATCTGCTTCCGCGAACTTGACTTTTCACCACTGGCCTTTACCACGGGATGGTTCCTTTAAAGTACTCCCGAATCTGGGTAGCTTGAAAGAGAGTAGAGGTTACCCAGGACATGGATCAACTGATCATAGATTCTCTACCCCAAAATACTCTTAAAAATCAAGGGTATGGTATATATATATATGTCTGTCTGTCCGTCAGGGATGAGATTTGTAGCCAGGCAATCAGCTGGAAGAAATCTTTCTCCACAAGTGGGGTTTCTACTTAAGGAAAAGAAAAGTACACACACTGTACTGTACACACTGAATAGTCACATTTAGGATTAATGAGGGACACAGTGTTCCCTGAGTGTGGCATTCACGGTACTTGTCTTGCATTTGCATTAAAAAAATAGGGTCAGGTTTTGCTAAAAGCAGTCAGCAATAGCAGCCCCTGAAGTGTTAGAGAGGCAGTCATTTTCCTGAATATTCCCGTTTACCACGTAGGGTGCCATCTGGATGCCCTGCTGGCGGGAGAAACAGGCTGGTCTCTGTCCTGTTTCAGGAACCTCCCAGAGGAGGCTGGCAGGTGCCGGCCTTTCCTGCTTTCTGAACTGGATGCTCTTACCTGGGCTGGATGAGCATTTTCTCCCCAGATCTGGGGTCTGGGTCTTTCTGCACACGGGACATCTTTATTCTATCTGTAGTCACACACCCCTTGGGACTTGCCTCTAGACTTTGGGAGACATTTGCCCTCACAGGTTACCCCCAGATTCATTAGTCTATAATAAAGGCCCTTTTCACTTATTTCTATTTCTTTGGGTTTAACCTCTTGGAATCTCAATTATCTCATAGTTCAGTGGGGATGACAATAGTGAACTCAATGGAATTACTGTGAGGAGTAAATGATGTGACTTAAGGGCATCTCTAGCAAAGGCCCTGGCGAGGGAGACACCCTCGGCTCATGTCTCTTCCCCTTAACAATTCTGTTTGTGTGGAGCAAGAGAGATGTTCCCTTCCTTTTGGTTCTTGCTTAACCCCCAACACCAGTCTCCTGGGGGCTTGGGAGAGGTCCTCCCCCAACACCAGTCTCCTGGGGGCTTGGGAGAGGTCCTAGTAACTTCCTTCCTCTTCTCAGCACCATATTTCTCTTCTAGTCCTCTAACTTCCTAAGGAATAAACTTGCTACAGTCATAATAAAATCCCTGAGGAATAAATTTCCAACAATAATGATAATGCTAGTTGTTGTTGTTTAATGATCAATCACATATATCGGAGTTAATAAGTACTTATGAAATGAGTGAGTGCAGTGATTGTTCATATTCACAACTACTGTGCAAGGAAGCCCCAACCCTACCCACCCATTTTACAGATGAGAAAACAGAGGCTCCTAAAGGTTAAGTGATTTCCAAGTGAAGGATATCACAGAGTTAGCATTCAGAACCTGGCACATGCATGTCCAAATCCTCTAAGGGGGTCAGACCATAAAACCACCAGTGCCCTGTCCCCCAGAACAGGTCTGCTCTTGAAAGGGTTTGCCTTGACTTGTAGTTATTTGCAGATCCCAGCCTGCAGAGATTGATTCTGAATTTATGATGCGCACTCAGGTCTTTTGTGACTTGTGCTCCTGGAACTTCATTAGGCCGACCTGTAATTGTTGTGGTAAATGTTTACACATCTATAAATTATTATTTAGGCAAGAGGGGCAAGGTCAACCTTTATCTTTTAAGGTGCTGGGAACCGACTCCAGAGATTTCCCAGCAGACAGCAGGCTGAGATCGGATCAACTATGGGCTGTGTTGGTGTCATATTGACAACACTACTTCTTTCTGTTAATTTTGAAGCCCCAAATGGGTCATCTTTCCTGAGCATGAAAAATTATCACCCTTTTACCAATTGTTTTGCAAGTGATTCCATTTTAAATCACTAATGACTATTGATAGGAAGCAAAGCCCAAGATGCCTTTGGGGTTTCAGGCTGAACTTTATTTTACTATACTTTTGCTATCTGTTTAGGCTAATACCTCTATTTCCAACTCATTTACATTTTTGGCATCATATACTAATTGTTTAAGAGAATTGCAATCATAGCATTACAGAAACATTTGTAAGTGGAAAAGAACTACTTAATACAACCCTCATTATACCTCAGACACCTGTATATGTTTGTCTTCTAATGCAGCAACCACGTGGGGTAGGTATTGTTATTTTCAAGTTGTTGAAACTCAGATGCAGAGTTCAAGTTACTCTGTCAAGATCCCATGGCTACAACAGTGTGAAGTAAGGTCTTTGTGGCCACAAACCAAATTCTCTCCCCTACGCGTTTAGGCTTCACACCAAGAGTCCTTTAATCAGGTTCTAGAGCCAGGTCGAAAGGTGAAAGAAATAGTTGTATTTTTATTGTGTTTCGGGGTCACACTGTCAGCTTATACAACATGCTTGGTGGCAACACAATTACCAGAAATCATACAACATCACCTTCAACAACACTTTCCTCACTTCCTGGGACATAGGAAAGGGCTGTGTGAGCTTCATGACCTCAGGAGATACTCAGGGATTTTCGAACCTCCCCACGTTTCCATTTTTCCGATCCTCTTTTTATTTTCGCTTCTAATCTGAAACTACCTATAGGTCATGTACTATTGCTATGTCTCGTTCATCTCTGAAGCCCTAGCAGATAACATGATAACTGGCACATAGTAGGCACTTAAAATCTACTGAAGGAATGCAGTAATGCAAGAATCTCTATCTCCACCCGAAGGAAGATTATAAATACAGCCATTGCTAGAATGTAATATCCTGCGTGTTTATATGTGTGTATATACATGTATACACACACATATATATACACATGCATTCCATGTTTCTAAATTCTCTTCATTTCCCTTTTAGATAATTCCACCATCTTACCACTGACAGGAAGAGGTAGGTAAGAGAATTGCTCTGTCCTATGGAAAAGTAAATTGGAAGGCAGTATTTTTTCAAGCCACAAAAAGCGTTAGAGAGAATCCCTGGTGACTATAGCCTTAAAGTCTGTAACTGGAAACCAAAGTGTCCCCTCTGTACTTAGAGAAGGGCTGGGATATGCTCCCCTGGTGCCCTTAGTTAGATCGGGAACATTCAGCCTCTGGAGGGTAATTATTGGCACTTAAGCTTTTCTCTCCCCAAAACGCTAGGCAACCTCTTTCTCCTGCTCTGCCTGCCTCTTGGGGCCTCTGCCTTATTATTGAGAGAATTGCAAGGTTGGGCTCATTATTCTGGCCTCTTCTTTTCTCTTCTGGCCCACCCCCTATTTGTCCAGGTTACCCCTTAATGTATAAATGCCCTTTATAACTCAAAATGCAAGGATTCCATCAGCAAATGAATACTCAGGTTCAACTCACAGTCACTGATTGCCCACTGTGTGCCAGGACTTTGCACATTTAATTACCCAGCAAAGACATTTTACTTAATCCAGCTCCTACTGTGTGTCTGTTCCTTTGTCATACACTGTGGGGATTAGCAACGAATGAATGGCCTAGAATCAGCCCTCAAGATCTCGTGGTCTGACGGGGATGGCAGTAGGTAGGATCTTCTAGGAATTGTGAAGGCCATGGAGATGTTACCAGACTGTAGAACATTTAGTGCCCTCTTATAAATTTCCAGAACGAGCCAGGATCCTCCCTTTGAGGAAGATGAAACATCACTGTGTTTGTAAGAAGTAATGACACTAAATTGTTTTTAAAGACTTTTCTTGGTCCCTCTCCTGTCTGCTGTGTATAAGGGCAGCCCACTCGAACAAGGAAAGGCCTTATTTAGGACCCTTCTGGAACAGCTTGCTTGGCTTGCAAACCCTGGTTGCTAGCATCTTGATTCAAATGTCCAAGCTGTCTTCCTGCCTCAGCAATGTCTAGAGGTGTTTATTCACTAGAATCTTCTAGGGGAAACACAAATATTAGTTGAATGGATTCAATTCACCTTATGAAATTTACCCAAAAGTAACTTAAGCATATCTATCTGTCTGTGTGGAATGTTTACTACAAAGAGCCTGCGTGTGGGTCTGGTTTCATGAGCATTCCCTTCTTTCTAGATCCTGAGGTCACGTTTATAATGAGTAACAATGTCCAGGTCCTGAGCTGATCCACACACTTATCCCATCACATGGTTCTTCATTGTCTGTTGGCCCCTGACTGCATCCTACAACTAATGGCAAGAAATAGGGTGGAAAAGGTTAAAACAAAAGGCTAAAGGGACTTCTCTGGCAGTCCAGTGGTTAAGACTTAGCCTTCCAATGCAGGGGGTGTGGGCTCGATCCCTGGTCAGGGAGCTAAGATTCCACATGCCTTGGGGCCCAAAAACCCAAAACATGAAACAGAAGCAATATTGTAACAAATTCAATAAAAACGTTAAAAACCATCCACATCAAAAAATCTTAAAAAAAAAAAAAAGGCCAAAATTGGTTTTGCATTTTATCTGGGAGCTGCAGATGTCCAAATTCTCCTTAATATCATGAATGATGGAAAATGCAAGTGCGCCATCACCTGTGGGGCAAGCTCTTGCTCTTGGCCTCAGTTTCCTCAACTGTTCTACATCAAGCTCCACTCCTCAACTCCCTCCTCTGGCCTAAGGACCCTCATCTCTACAGTATAGGGGTAGAAGTTCCCTAAACATCCTCTGAGTTCTTCAGTACCATGGCAATTGTGAAAGATTCGCCAACTCCACCTCAGAGGTTGTTGAATCCTTTGAGAGGCACTAGAACAACCCCAGTGAAAGTATTAACACATGGATGCAAATTCTTTGACATTCCTCCTTTCCAAAGATGGGGCCTGTGTCCTTGACCCTTGAATCTGGGTGGGTTGTACTGCTTCAACCAACAGAATATAGCAGAAGTGACACTACATAACTTTCAAAACTAGATCATAATGGCCATGTAAATTCCACCTTCTTCGCTAGAATACTATATCTGAGAGCCCTTGGGCCAACAAGTTGGAAAGGCCATCTGTTCCAATAGACCATCCTAGCTGAGCACAGTTGTTCAATCATCCTATCAAGGTGCAGACACATGAATAAAGAAAACTTCGGATGATTCCAAGTCACTCCTGGCCATTTGAATCTTTCTAGCAGAAGTCCCAACATCGTGGAGCCAAGATAAATCATCCCCTCTGTGCTCCGTCTGAATTCCATACCCCAGGATCCGTGAGCATGTGAAGGAGTTGCTGGTTATGCTAGTACATTTTGGGAAAGGTGGTTTATTACACCACAACAGATAAGCAGACACACTCAGTGGGACATCAGGCTGGCCCTTTGAGATGAAGTTTAAAAAGTTTGTTGGGGGGGGACCTTCTAGATGGTGGAGGAGTAAGACGTGGCGATCACTTTCCTCCCCACAAATACATCAAGAATACATCTACATGTGGACCAACTCCTACAGAATACCTACTGAATGCTGGCAGAAGACTTCAGAATTCCCCAAAGGCAAGAAACGCCCCACATACCTGGCCGTGTGGCTGACAGGGTCTTGGTGCTCTGGCCAGGTGTCAGGCCTGAGCCTCTGAGGTGGGAGAGCTGAGTTCAGGACATTGGACCACCAGAGACCTCACGACCCCACGTAATATCAATCGGCGAGAGCTCTTGCAGAGATCTCCATCTCAATGCTAAGACCCAGCTCCACTCAACGACCAGCAAACTCCAGTGCTAGATACCCCATGCCAGACAACTAGCAAGACAGGAACACAACCCCACCCATTAGCAGAGAGGCTGCCTAAAATCATAATAAGGTCACAGACACCCCAAAATGCACCACTGGATGTGGTCCTGCCCACCAGAAAGACAACATCCAGCCTCATCCACCAGAACCCAGGCACCAGTCCCCTCCACTAGGAAGCCTATACAACCCACTGAACCAACCTTATGCACTGGCGACAGACACCAAAAACAACGGGAACTATGAACCTGCAGCGTATGAAAAGGAGACCCCAAACACAGTAAGTTAAACAAAATGAGAAGACAGAGAAATACACAGCAAATGAAGGAGCAAGGTAAAAATGCACCAGACCTAACAAATGAAGAGATAACAGGCAGTCTACCCGAAAAAGAATTCAGAATAATGATAGTAAAGATGATCCAAAATCTTGGAAATAGAATGGAGAAAATACAAGAAACGTTTAACAAGGACCTAGAAGAACTAAAGAGCAAACAAGCAATGATGAACAACACAATAAGTGAAATTAAAAATTCTCTAGAAGGAATCAAAAGCGGAATAACTGAGGCAGAAGAACGCATAAGTGACCTGGAAGATAAAATAGTGGAAATAACTACCACAGAGCAGAATAAACAAAAAAGAATAAAAAGAACTGAGGACAGTCTCACAGACCTCTGGGACAACATGAAACACACCAACATTCGAAATATAGGGGTCCCAGAAGAAGAAGAGGAAAAGAAAGGGTCTGAGAAAATATTTGAAGAGATTACAGTTGAAAACTTCCCTAAAATGGGAAAGGAAATAGTCAATCAAGTCCAGGAAGAGCAGAAAATCCCATACAGGATAAATCCAAGGAGAAACACGCCAAGACACATATTAATCAAACTATCAAAACTTAAATACAAAGAAAAAATATTAAAAGCAGCAAGGGAAAAGCAATAAAATCACACAAGGGAATCCCCATAAGGTTAATAGCTGATCTTTCAGCAGAACCTCTGCAAGGCAGAAGGGAGTGGCAGGACATATTTAAAGTGATGCAAGGGAAAAACCTACAACCAAGATTACTCTACCCAGTAAGGATCTCATTCAGATTCTATAGAGAAATTAAAACCTTTACAGACAAGCAAAAGCTAAGAGAATTCAGCACCACCAAACCAGCTTTATGACAAATGCTAAAGGAACTTCTCTAGGCAGGAAACACAAGAGAAGGAAAAGACCTACAATAACAAAGCCAAAACAATTAAGAAAATGGTAATAGGAACATACATATCGATAATTACCTTAAATGAAAATAGGTTAAATGCTCCAACCAAAAGACACAGACTGGCTGAATGGATACAAAAACAAGACCCATATATATGCTGTCTAGAAGAGACCCACTTCAGACCTAGGGACACATACAGAATGAAAGTGAGGGGATGGAAAAAGATATTCCATGCAAATGGAAATCAAAAGAAAGCTGGAGTAGCAATTCTCATATCAGACAAAATAGGCTTTAAAATAAAGATATTACAAGAGACAAAGAAGGACACTACATAACGATCAAGGTATTAATCCAAGAAGAAGAAGATATAACAATTGTAAATATTTATGCACCCAACATAGGAGCACCTCTATACATAAGGCAAATGCTAACAGCCATAAAAGGGGAAATCGACAGTAACACAATAATAGTACAGGACTTTAACACCCCACTTTCACCAATGGACAGATCATCGAAAGTGTAAATAAATAAGGAAACTTTAAATGATACATTAAACAAGATGGACTTAATTGATATTTATAGGACATTCCATCCAAAAACAACAGAAAACACTTTCTTCTCAAGTACTCATGGAACAGTCTCCAGGATAGATCATATCTTGAGTCACAGATCAAGCCTTGGTAAATTTAAGAAAATCGATATGGTATCAAGTATCTTTTCTGACCACAACACTATGAAACTAGATATCAATTACAGAAAAAAATCTGTAAAAAATACAAACACATGGAGACTAAACAATACACTACTAAATAACCAAGAGGTCACTGAAGAAATCAAAGAGGAAATCAAAATATGCCTAGAAACAAATGACAGTGAAAACACGACAACCCAAAACCTGTGGGATGCAGCAAAAGCAGTTCTAAGAGGGAAGTTTATAGCAATACAATCCTACCTTAAGAAAGAAGAAACATCTCAAATAAACAACCTAAACTTACACCTAAAGCAATTAGAGAAAGAACAGAAAAATCCCACAGTTAGCAGAAGGAAAGAAATCATAAAGATCAGATCAGAAATAAATGAAAAAGAAATGAAGGAAATGACAGCAAAGATCACTAAAACTAAAAGCTGGTTCTTTGAGAAGATAAACAAAATTGATAAACCATTAGCCAGACTCATCAAGAAAAAAAGGGAGAAGACTCAAATCAATAGAATTAGAAATAAAAGAGGAGAAGTAGCAACTGACACTGCAGAAATACAAAGGATCATGAGAGATTACTACAAGCAGCTATATGCCAATAAAATGGACAACCTGGAAGAAATGGACAAATTCTTAGGAAAGCACAACCTTCTGAGACTGAATCAGGAAGAAATGGAAAATATAAACAGACCAATCACAAGCACTGAAATTGAAACTGTGATTAAAAATCTTCCAACAAACAAAAGCCCAGGATCAGATGGCTTCCCAGGCAAATTCAATCAAACATTTAGAGAAGAGCTAACACCTATCCTTCTCAAACTCTTCCAAAATATAGCAGAGGGATGAACACTCCCAAACTCATTCTACGAGGCCACCATCACCCTGATACCAAAACCAGACAAAGATGTCACAAAGAAAGAAAACTACAGGCCAGTATCACTGATGAACGTAGATGCAAAAATCCTCAACAAAATACTAGCAAACAGAATCCAACAGCACATTAAAAGGATCATACACCGTGATCAAGCAAGGTTTATCCCAGGAATGCAAGGATTTTTCAATATACGCAAATCAATCAATGTGATACACCATATTAACAAATTGAAGGAGAAAAACCATATGATCATCTCAATAGATGCAGAGAAAGCTTTTGACAGAATTCAACCCCCATTTATGACAAAAACTCTCCAGAAAATAGGCACAGAGGGAACCTACCTCAACAAAATAAAGGCCATATATGACAAACCCACAACCAACATCATCCTCAATGGTGAAAAACTGAAACCATTTCCCCTAAGATCAAGAACAAGACAAGGTTGCCCACTCTTACCACTATTATTCAACATGGTTTTGGAAGTTTTAGCCACAGCAATCAGAGAAGAAAAAGAAATAAAAGGAGTGCAAATCGGGAAAGAAGAAGTAAAGCTGTCACTGTTTGCAGATGACATGATACTGTACATAGAGAATCCTAAAGAGGCTACCAGAACACTACTAGGACTAATCAATGAATTTGGTAAACTAGCAGGATACAAAATTCACAGAAATCTCTTGCACTCCTGTACACTAATGGTGAAAAATCTGAAAGAGAAATTAAGGAAACACTCCCATTTACCATTGCAACAAAAAAGAATAAAATACCTAGGAATAAACCTACCTAAGGAGACAAAAGACCTGTATGCAGAAAACTATTAAACACTGACAAAAGAAATTAAAGATGATACAAACAGATGGAGAGATATACCATGTTCTTGGATTGGAAGAATCAACATTATGAAAATGACTATACTACCCAAAGCAATTTACAGATTCAATGCAATCCCTATCAAACTATCAATGGCATTTTTCACGGAACTAGAACAAAAAATTTCACGATTTGTATGGAAACACAGAAGACCCCGTATAGGCCAAAGCAATCTTGAGACGGAAAAACGGAGCTGGAGGAATCAGGCTCCCTGACTGCAGACTATACTACAAAGCTACAGTAATCAAGACAGTATGGTACTGGCACAGAAACAGAAATATAGATCAATGGAAGAGGATAGAAAGACCAGACATAAACCCACACACATATGGTCATCTTATCTTTGATAAAGGAATCAAGAATATGCAATGGAGAAAAGACAGCCTCTTCAATAAGTGGTGCTGGGAAAACTGGACAGGTACGTGTAAAAGAATGAAATTAGAACACTCCCTAACTCCATATACAAAAATAGACTCAAAATGGATTAAAGACCTAAATGTAAGTCCAAACAGTATAAAACTCTTAGAGGAAAACATAGGCAGAACACTCTATGACATAAATCACAGCAAGATCCTTTTTGACCCGCCTCCTAAAGAAATGGAAATAAAAGCAAAAATAAACAAATGGGACCTAGTGAAACTTAAAAGCTTTTGCAGAGCAAAGGAAAACATAAGCAAGATGAAAAGGCAACCCTCAGAATGGGAGAAAATATTTGCAAATGAAGCAACTGACAAAGGATTAATCTCCAGAATTTACAAGCAGCTCATGAAGCTCAATATCAAAAAAACAAACAACCTAATCCAAAAATGGGCAGAAGTCCTAATAGACATTTCTCCAAAGAAGATATACAGATTGCCAACAAACATATGAAAGGATGCTCAATATCACTAATCATTAGGGAAATGCAAATCAAAACTACAATGAAGTATCATCTCACACCAGTCAGAATGGCCATCATCAAAAAATCTACAAACAATAAATGCTGGAGAGGGTGTGGAGAAAAGGGAACCCTCTTGCACTGTTGGTGGGAATGTAAGTTGATACAGCCACTAAGGAGAACAGTATGGAAGTTCCTTAAAAAACTAAAAATAGAACTACCATGCGACTCAGCAATCCCACTCCTGGGCATATACCCTGAGAAAACCATAATTCAAAAAGAGTCATATACCACAATGTTCATTGCAGCTCTATTTACAATAGCCAGGACATGGAAGCCACTGAAGTGTCCATCTACAGATGAATGGATAAAGAAGATGTGGCACATATATACAGTGGACTATTACTCAGCCATAAAAAGAAATGAAATTGAGTTATTTGTAGTGAGGTGGATGGACCTAGAGGCTGTCGTACAGAGTGAAGTAAGTCAGAAAGAGAAAAACAAATACCGTATCCTAACACATATACATGGCATCTGAAAAAAAAATGGCTCTGAAGAATGTAGGAGTAGGACAGGAATAAAGACCCAGACATACAGAATGGACTTGAGGACACAGGGAGGGGGGAGGGTAAGCTGGGAAGAAGTGAGAGAGTGGCATGGACATATATCCACTACCAAATGTCAAATAGATAGCTAGTGGGAAGCAGCCGTGTAGCACAGGGAGATCAGCTCGGTGCTTTGTGTCCACCTAGAGGGGTGGGATAGGGAGGGAGGGTGGGAGGGAGACGCAAGAGGGAAGAGATATGGGGATATATGTATAGGTATAGCTGATTCAGTTTGTTGTACAGCAGAAACTATCGTACCATTATAAAGCAATATACTCCAATAAAGATGTTAAAAAAACCCAATATTTGAAAAAAAATTAATTAATTAATTAAAAATAAATTTTAAAAAAAGTGCAGTGAGGTATCACCTCACACCAGTCAGAATGGCCATCATTTAAAAAAACTACAAATAATAAATGCTGGAGAGGGTGTGGAAAAAAGGGGACCCTCCTACACTGCTGGTGGGAATGTAAATTGGTGCAGTCACTATGGAAAACAGTATGGACCTCAAAAAACTAAAATTAGAGTTACCATATGATCTTGCAATCCCACTCCTGGGCATATATCCAGAGAAAACCATAATTCGCAAAGATACTTGCACCCCAGTGTTCATAGCAGCACTATTTACAATAGACAAGACATGGAAGCAACCTAAACATCCATGAATGGTTAAAGATGAATGGATAAAGAAGATGTGTTATATATATGTATACAATGGAACACTATTCAGCCATAGAAAAGAATGAAATAATGCCGTTTGTAGCAACATGGATGGACCTAGAGATTATCATACTAAGTGAAGTAAGTCAGACAAAGACAAATATCATATGATATGACTTATATGTGGAATCTAAAGAAATGATACAAATGAACTTATTTACAAAACAGATTCACAGACATAGAAAACAAACTTATGGTTACCAAAGGGGAAGTGGGGGAGGGACAAATTAGGAGTTTGGAATTAGCAGATACAAACTACTATGTATAAAATAGATAAACAACAAGGACCTACTGAATAGCACAGGGAACTATATTCAGTATCTTGGAATAAACTATAATGGAAAAAATTAAAAAAAAAAAAAAGGTTGTTGGTAGAGCCCTGGCCTCTAAACCATCTGTGTGTCTGTATCAAAGTTTATAGGGAGCCTTTGCCTCTTTGTCCCTGAAAGGGTGTGTCTGAAGCAACCAAAAAGTCACCTTTTAAAGAGGATCGCTCGTTTCTCTTTTGCTGACACCTTCTCCTCTCTGCTGTATTCCTCCTTGTGCAGAAATTCACCTGCCGCACCTCCCACCCCAGGCCAAATGGTTCACAGGCGCAGACCAGGATCATCACCCATTCTTGCCAATCCTGTCAGAACTGCTCATTGTGCTTGAAGGCTGGGCTTCCCATCAGAGAGACTGCAGGGGGCTGGAAATGATGAGAGGCAACATTCACTGAGTTTTCCCTGCACAGGAGGTGCTGTAGAAAGCGCTTCACATTCTTCATCCTACTGACTTGTCCCAGCCCCACTGTGAGAGAGGCAGGTACTGGCGGGTTCCTGTTTAACAGGGGAGGCTTAGTGGAGCTGAGTCAGCAGCCCTCATGGTGTCTGCCGCACAGTTGGACCTTTAATTGCGAATGAATGAGGAGCGGTTAAGTGAGGGAGTCTGTGAAGAGGAACCCATGAGGGTGGGATCACAGGAAGTGAACGAAGATTGCGTCTTCTCTTAAGGTCCCAACTGGAGGAAACAGGCTGGACACATGGCTGTCAGGGCCCAAGATGTCTGGCTTTGGACTCACGTAGGTCTCATGCCCTTGACCCCTCTGCTATCCTGCTTCATAGGAAGACCCCAACCTGGGAGTCTGTCTCCAGCAGTTAGGGGTGAAATCTTGAGCAACTCATGTCACCTGGATCTCGGTTTCCTCAGCTGTCGCTTGGGGCTCAAACTTTCTCTCCTGTGAGCATTCAAGGGCTTTCTAGGGTCTCATCATGCCCAGTTTGTGCAAAAGTGTTTGCAACCTCTTGTTTCTGTGCATTTCCAGGAAGCACCCTGAGTTTCTCTTCCTTAGATACTGTCATATTTTTAAGATGCATAGTTTTCATGTTTAAAGAAGAAGTTTAATAGAATTCTGGTTAAACATAAGTATGCCTCTTTCTTTTGTCTTTGACAAAAGTCTGAAGCATTCAGGTTGTAGGAATCTTAATCCCAGGGTAACCTCCGCCTCCTCCCTGGCAATGACAGTGTCTTGCATCTCAAAGGTCGACCCAGTCAGAGCAATGAACCTGGGATGTATTGAACTGCAGCTTGGTGGTGATTATTTCTTTTACTTTTCAGTAGATTCCTATTAGCTGGTTAAAGGTTTGCATTTGCAGAGGGCTCTGTGCTCTGCATATGATTCAGTTCACCTCCAATGCCCCAGGCTTGAGCCTGAGCAGCCACCAAGCCCATCACTACCAGCAGCTATTTCTGTGTCTTCTCACCCCTGCCGACCAGCCACCAAGTGCTGTTCACTCTTCACACGACCTTCTTAATACTTCCTGTGTCTGTTGTTTCCACTCCATCCTTGCTGTGTCTCCCTTTGTTGGGTTCCTCATCAGCTTTCTCCTGCCACAATCTCTCGGCGTCCTCACTGGCCTGGCAGCCTAGCGCTTTCTGTGTCCCCTCTAATCATTGATTTGTTGAGAATGCAAATGTCCCACCTCGTCCAAAGGAAGGGGCAGGGATTCCTTGAAGTGGTGGAAGCAGTGTGGGGAAGCGGGCAGAGGCCAGTGCCCTGTGATCATCTCCCCGTGTTTGCCCCCCTCCCTTCCCCCACCGCCGTAGAATACAGGCTCATGGAGGGCAGGGATGCAGGAATTCTGTGTTGTTTATCTTCATGTTCCCAGAAACCCACACAGTGGCTGCTGCAGAGGTTGTATCTGAACCTTTAACTGTGAACAAATGAGGAGCAGTTAAGGGTACAAGGATGTGAAGAGGAACCCATCAGACTGGGGTGATAGGAGGTGGACAAAAGATATCATCTGCTGTTCGGTCTGAACCTGGGGAAACAGGCTGGACAGAGGTTATCAGAGCCCGAGAGGCCAAGGATCCAGGCAGGTGAGACGAATGCCGGGAGCAGAATGACGTGTCGGCAGAGATCTGTCAGACTTGGCAGTGTGATCGGCAGACAGGGAGAAAGGCAGGTGGGAGCCGTGAGCTGGGGTTTCACTGAGGACCAGCTTGAAGATCTGGGTCTATGGGAGCCTTCTGACCTGGGTCCCAATCATGTCTCTACTCCTTGTTAGCGCTGTGAGCTGGGAAGCTTGCTTAATCTTTACGAGCCTCTGTTTCTCAGTCTGTTAAAAGGGAGTTGAACCACGTTGAAGAGTAAGGACACTTCCTCCTCTGGCAGTGTAGACGTCTCCAGGGAGGAGAGATCTGGGGAAAAGGGTGTGGAGTCTGGAATCAGACAGATCCACGTTTAAATCCCAGCTCTGCCCCTTGCTACCTGTGTGAACTTGGGCGAGTTACTTAACATCTGTGAGCTTCAGTTCCATATTCTGTAAAATGGGTAATACCCACCTCACACAGGTTTTGAGAAGACTGAACGGGGTTTTTATAAAGAAGGTGGGGGACTTCCCTGGTGGTGCAGTGGTTAAGAATCCACCTGCCTGTGCAGGGGACATGGGTTCGAGCCCTGGTCCAGGAAGAGCCCACATGTCACGGAGCAACTAAGCCCGTGTGCCACAACTACTGAGCCTGTGCTCTAGAGCCTGCAAGCCACAACTACTGAGCCCACGTGCCACAACTACTGAGCCCACGTGCTGCAACTACTGAAGGCTGCGTGCCTAGAGCCTGTGCTCCGCAACAAGAGAAGCCACGACAATGAGAAGCCCGCGCACCGCAACAAAGGGTAGTCCCTGCTCGCCACAACTAGAGAAAGCCTGTGAGCAGCAACGAAGACCCAAAGCAGCCAAAAATAAATAAATAAATTTATAAAAATTAAAAAAACAAGGTGGGTTTTGAAGAGTAGTTGCTGACACTCTCGTTGGGCAAATCCAAACTCCCCCCTTGGCAGCCCCATCCCCTCCCTCCCACCCTGGGCTCTGCTGTCATGTTACTTCTGCTCCCTCATCCCGCCCTGCTAGCTCGAGTTTTGCCTCCTGTCGCTCCCCTGGCTCCATGAACTGCCCTCACTTTTCCTTCTCCTGAAGAGCGATTTTACATCCCCGGCTTTGTGTGAGCTTTTGACATATGTTAATGTTCGGAAAATCAGCCTGGAACAGAGAGGGGAGCCTTCCAAATATGAGCCCCGAGGCAACAAATAAATTACTTTGCAGCAAGGGTTCTATCTGTTGCAAGTTAAAACTTAACAAAGAAAACAATCCCCTTCTGTTTTGTACACCTTGGAAGCTATGGGCATCCTCGCCTCTGGGTCAGAACTCCACCTCTGCTACAGCCAGGGATGTGCCGTCATCAAAGGTGCCTGGTACCATGTGGCCAGCGTTGTGCAAGACCCTTAGCACACATACTCCAGACGAGAAATGGCGGCTTATCAAGGGTAATTAACTTGTCCAAACTCACCCATAACGTAGAAGCCAGATTTGAAAGTAGGCCTGTTAGAGTCCAAAGCATGTGTGTTAACCACTCAATCTCATGGCCTCTTCGAATATAAAAAGTAGGGAGCATCACTTTCTTTTTTGAGAGGAATGAGTGCATTTTAGAAGATTTCCTCTGGGTACAGCGTGGATTGCTGATAGGCGGGAGTGCGAATAGAGATGGAGATCAGGTAGAAGGTTGTGGTAATTGGTCAGGTGGACGGGGAGCCTGAACTGAGGTCAAGAAGGCAGAGATTTATCAGGCACATGGATGCTGATGCCCAGAGCTTTCTCCCAGGAGCACTAGGCGTGAGTCTTTGACATTGGAGGACTAACCCCAGGCCCTTTCCATATCCTCTGTAGGTTTCTACCTTGATCATGCAGGATGGTCTCTGTACCTTGTTATCTTTATCTCTAGCACAGTGTGGTAGATTGTTTGCAAAAATGGCCACAAAAATTCCTCCTGACCCTTTATCCAGTCTCCTTTGCAATATAACTCTGTGTTACCTACCATCAAGCAGTAGAGTCTTTTTCTCCACTCCTTTGAATCCAGGTTTAGTTTGGTCAGTGGGACATTAGAAACTGAGATGCAAACAGAGATTTGAGTCCATTGGGGCTCACCCTTTCTTGCTGCTCTTTGGAACCCTGAGACTTCCTGGTGAAGATGCCCGAGCTAGCTAGCCTGCTGGAGCATGAGACACCATGTGGAGCCAAGATGAGCAGATCCAGCTGAGACCCCCTTAGATCAGCCAGCAGTGTGAGCAAGGCCATGGAGACCACACAGCACAGGCGAGCTGCCAGCTGACCATGGAGAGCAACTGAGTTAGCCCAGACCAGGAGAGCTGACCCACAGAACTGTAAGAAACAATAATGTTTGCCTTTTTAAGCCCTTAAAGTTCGGAGTGGTTTGTTTATCAGCAAAATAATAGAGACTATCAGAGTCAATGGGCAGAAGGAGCTCAGGGTCTCTCTTGATTCTGAGCTTCCACTGCCTTTGGTACCTTTAGTGCAGCACATATATATTCTACCCACCCTGAATTAGAACCTGAAAACTCCCCAGATATCTTGGGTCAGAGTTGAAGCTGAAAGTCACCTCATTTAACCTCTTTTATTTCCCAACTAGACTCTAGGCTCTTGGAGGCAGAGGCCAGACCCCTGGCAAAGAACCCAGACTATATCTTGAAGGTATTTAGGGGCCTTGGAAGTTTTTACTTATTTGTTTTAAAATAATAATTGAAACTGTTGTGTATCCTGACATGTCGGTGGTCATACGACTGTATGCGTTTGTCAAAACTCACTGAATTGTACACTTAAAATGGGTCAGTTTTACTGTATGTATATTATGCTTCAATAAAAACATTTTAAAATATATAAACAATTTTTAGTATGGGGAAGAATGAGAATTTGAATGAAAACTGCGGACTCCCAAGGCCCATCATGAAAACCATGTCACTATGACTAGTTATAGAAATTACATCATGATAGAATGACAAAAAATCAGATGAGAAACAAATGTATATTGACTGTTAAACACAATCTAGTTACATTCCATTCATGGGAAGGTGGAGTAGATATACCTTTTCCTGTTCCTCTTGCTAAGTGCCACTAGAAAATCTGGATATTATAAATAAAACAAACCTAAGAAGGCTCTGAAAGGTGGAAAGAAGAAGACAGACAAGTTAGGAACGTCGGGCCTGAGGAATGACACAGTTGCGGATTTTCTTTTTGCTTCATCTATCCCAGACTAGTAGCTGAAGAATCCAGCAAATCAAACCCTCCTAGTTGGAGACAAAAAAAAAAAAAAAAAATCCCTAGCAAAAGCCTGTTTTCTGTAGTCAAAGGACCAGGAAAAGATAGGCTAACAAGATGGCACATTTTAATACAATAACCACTACACTTTACAGCCAAATGCCTCAGAAAAAAACAGTGGCTCCATCCCCATCTATGCCAGCAAAGGCCAGGTGGGATATCTAGACTTCCATTTTTTCCCAAGAGAAACCCTTGCCTGGTAATGCCAGAGAAGTTTCAGTGGGGACTTTTATCCCTGCTGGGTAGTGGTAAGGAGCCTCCTCTCCTTAGCAGTGGACACTCTGAACTTCCACCCCTAATGGGAATAATAAAATGCCTCTCCCCACCCCTTCTGGGAGGCCTGTCAGAGGAGGCCTCCAGGGGAGTCAGGACATTAATCACTGCCCATCTGTAACAAGACCACACACTCTGCAGTATAAGTCAAATGGGAGTAGTAATGAATCACTTCTACCCCTCCAGACTGAGTGATATCAGTGGCGGCATACTGGGGGGATGGAACTCCCTCCCACCCAGAAGGAGTGAGGAGACCCCTGTCGGTTGTCACCAAAGGTCAAGTGGGAGACCTGGACTTCTACCCCCACCTGGCAGTAATGATACAGTTTGCTACCTATGATAGGAGATTATGTGTGTGTGTATATATATATATATGATCATCAATGATACTGCCCCTAGCAGAGCAGTGTCAGAAAAAGCCAGCTAAAACAGAAGGTTAAAATAAGCTCCAGATAAATTAGGAATTTGGGATTAACAGATACAGTACTACTATATATAAAACAGATAACAAGGACCTACTGTATAGCACAGGGAAGTACATTCAATATCTTGTAATAACCTATAATGGAAAAGAATCTGAAAAAGAAAAAATATATATGTATTCATATACATATGTATAGCTGAATCAGTTTGCTGTATACCTGAAACATTGTAAATCAACTATACTTCAATTAAAAAAATAAAATAGCAAATAAAATAAGCTCCAGAGCATCATAACATAACACAATACCCAAGATATGTCCGGATTTCAATAGAAACCAAAATCATACGAATAAGCAGAAGGATTTCAAACTGAATGAAAAGAGGCAACCCACAGATGTCAACACAGATGATAGAGATGTTAAAATTCTCTGACAAAGATTTGAAAGCAGCCATCAGAACAATGCTTCAGTGAACAATTACAGAAACACTTGAAACAAATGAAAAAGTAGAACGTCTCGCAAAGAAATAAAAACTCTCAGTAAAGAAGAAAAGATATGATGAAGAACCAAATGGGAATTTTAAAACTGTAAAAGAACTGAAATGAAAAGCCCAATAGGCTCAACAGCAAAGTGGAGGCAACACAGGAAAGAATCATGAACTTGAATATAGAAAAAATGACCCAACACGAACAATAGAAAATAGGCTGAAAACAAGAGAACAGAGCCTCAGAGACCTGTGGGATTATAAAGAAGATCAAATATTTGTGTAATTGAAGTCCTGGAAGGAGAGGAGAAGGAGAGGAGAGGAGAAGTGTTTTTGTTTTTAAAAACAAAAACACTCAAAGAAATAATGGCTGAAAACTTCCCAAATTTGACAAAAACACATGAACATAGAAAGTCAAGAAGCTGAGTGAACCCCAAACAGGATAAAACCAAAGAAATGTCCACCAAGACACATCATACTCAAACTTCTGAAAAATAAAGACAAAGATAAAATCTGGAAAGCAGGGAGAGAGAAGTCATATCTATAGGGGAAAAAACCCCCACAAATTGAATGACAGTGGACTTCTCATCAGAAACCCAGAGAGGCCAGAAGAAGGGGCACAACATTTTTTCAAGATCTGAAAGGAAAGAATTGTCAACATGCAATTCTATATCCAGCAAAAATATCCTTTAGGGATCAAGGGGGAAATCAAGGCATTCTCACATGAAGGAAAACTAAGAGAATTTGTCACCAGCAGACCTACCCTTAAAGGATAGATAAAGGGAGTTCTATAAACAGAAAGGAAAGGATAAAGGAAAGAATTCAGGAACACCAGGAAGGGTGAAAAAGACAGCAAAAATATAAGTCGATACAATAGACTTTCCTTCTCCTTTGAAGTTTTCTAAATTGTGTTTGAAGCTTGAAGCAAAATTTTTTCTTTTTTTATTCTATCAATATTTTTTATTGAAGTATAGTTGATTTACAGTATTGTGTTAATTTCTGCTGTACAGCAAAGTGATTCACTGATTCAGATTCAGTGTATACACATATACACACATTCTTTTTTAAAATATTCTTTTTCCATTATGGTTTATCATAGGATATTGAATTATAGTTTTCCATGCTATGCAGCAGGACCTTGTTGTTTATCCATTCTATATATAAAAGCTGACATCTGCTAACCTCAACCTCCCACTCCATCCCTCCCCCAATGCCCTCTCCCTTGGCAACCACCAGTCTGTTCTCTATGTCTGTGATTCTGTTTCTGTTTCATAGATAGGTTCATTTAAGTCATATTTTAGATTCCACATATAAGTGATATAATATGGTATTTGTCTTTCTCTTTCTGATTTACTTCACTTACTATGATAATCTCTAGTTGCATCCACGTCGCTGCAAATGGCATTATTTCATTCTTTCTTATGGCTGAGTAATATTCCATTGTATATATGTACCACATCTTCTTTATCCATTCATCTGTCGATGGACATTTAGGTTGTTTCCGTGTCTTGGCTATTGTGAACAGTGCTGCTATGAACATAGGGTTGCATGTATCTTTTCAAATTAGGGTTTTCTCTGGATATATGCCCAGGAGTGGAATTGCTGGATCATATGGTAATTCAATTTTTAGTTTTTTGAGGAACCTCCATATGCACTGTTTTCCACAGTGACTGCACCAACTTACATGCCCACCAACAGTGTAGGAGGGTTCCCTTTTCTCCACACCCTCTCCACCATTTGTTATTTGTAGACTTTTTAATGATGGCCATTCTGACCAGTGTGAGGTGGTACCTCATTGTAGTTTTGATTTGCGTTTCTCTAATGATTAGTGATGTTGAGCATCTTTTCATGTGCCTATTGGTCATCTGTATGTCGTCTTTGGAGAAATGTCTATTTAGGTCTTCTGCCCATTTTTCGATTGGGTTGTTTGTTTTTTTTTGTTGAGTTGTATGAGCTTGAAGCAAAAATTATAACACTGTCTAATGTGGTTATAAATGTATATAGAGGAAATATTTAGGACAGTTATCAATACATTATAAATGAGGAAGGGTAAAAGAATATAAAAGGAGGTAAGATTTCTGTACTTCATTCAAACTGATAAAAGAATGACACACACACCACCAGACTGGGCCCCTTTGAGGGCTGTTCCCACTGAATTCACCCAGCCTCGGAGGCTGATCCAGAAACTCTGTGCTGGGAATTAGGAAGCCTTTTTCTTTCCATCAGAAACTTGCTTTGTGATCTTAAATAAATATATTGTCCTATCCATGTCTTAGTTCCCAAATTTGTGAAAAAAAGACAGTGATTTTATGTCACCCCTGAAAAGGTTTCTTCACAGGGAATTCTGTGACGTCTTGCATATAAAACAGAAAATTTAAAGTTGGAGGAGCCCCACCCCTTGCCTCGCACGGACCACACAGCTTGATGACTGTCCTTCTCCGTGGACTTTATGGCAGCCCTGGCATCCTCCAGGTTTACGACTCGGTGCCTTCTCTTCGTGGCACCTCCCAGGAAGATCCAGGGTCCTTCTCAGTGATTTCCTCTTCTGTTTCCGTGCCCTTCCCCACACTGGCCAAGGAACACTGGGAAACTCGGAAGAGCGACTTTCTCCTCTCTGTGCCTACTATTATTGAATGACACGTAAGCTGTGACTTCTCAGGGCTGTTCCAGAATCTGCCTGCCTTCGTCTGTACTCCCAGAGGGGCCAGTGCTTCCCCAGCAGAGCACGTGGCAGGCTCTGCAGTTACCAGTCATCTCCCCGCGAGGTCACGAGCCTGGTGAAGGCAGGAATAGTGTCTTGCTCCCCTCATTATCCCTTCTGCCCAGCGCAGGATCTGCTGCCGAGCAGGAGACCTTCAGGGGCTTGTGAACTGAACTGCACGGGCTCGTCTGCAGCTTCCTCCCTGCCGCAATTAGCAGATGGTAAAATTCCTCTCCAGGTGGTTCTTGACCTAACAGGTGCACACGTGGAAGGTCTTCTCCTTTGCAAGGCATTTGAGGATCTGATTTATTATTAACAGCAAGTGGTGGGCCTGGAGCAGGTCCAGAAAACAGAGACATGAGTAAAGAGGCAACAGCTCCTAGGAGGAAGGTTTAAAGTAAATACAGTGCCTTAGTCTAGGGCAGAAGAAACAGGCCGTAGTGTATGAGGTGTCAAACCTGTGAGGAGTCTCTTGAAAAAGGCATCCCTCCCTTCCTCCTCCTCTGCTATCCTTTCTCCCTCCCACCTGCCTGCCTGGAGGAAACATCGATTGAGGTTCTACCATGCCCTCGACATTGAGTTAGGGGATGGGAAGGAGAAAGAGGTTTATGATGCATATTCTGTGCCTTCAAGACACTTGCAATATGGTAGGAGACAGAAAACGAATAGCTGTAATAAGAAAACCAAGATTAGGTTGTATGAGAGGTCAGAGGGAGCAAGCAGAGATCACGCCTAGCTTGGATGTTTGGAGAAAGCTACATGAAGGAAGAGGTGAACTTGAACTTGAATTGGGGGAGGATTTGAATCAAATAGGGGAACTCATTAAGAAGGCAGGCTTTATGCAGGCAGACCTGCTCTGAATCCTGGTCTGCAGCCAGCCAGCCAGCTGTGTGGTCTTTGTAAAATCACTTCACCTCTCTGAACTTCAGCTCCCTCCACTATAAAATTGGTTAAAATGTTCTCCTATAGTTGTCCTTTCTCCGGCAAAGAGCTGGTCTTTCTCTGCTAGGTGATGCCCATGAGCACACAAGCATGTTTATACCGCCAATTAAAACAAAATAGAGGGCCTTCCCCGGCGGTCCAGTGGTTAAGACTCCGCGCTTCCACTGCGGGGGGCGCGGGTTCAGTCCCTGGTCGGGGAGCTAGGATCCTGCATGCCGTGTGGCACGGCCAAAAAATAAAAAAATAAAACAAAAATAAAACAAAACCGAAGCCTCTCCTTGAAACCACACCCCCCTTTCAGCTACCACCTGTCTCACTGCCTTCCTTTAGAACAAACTCCTCACACAAATTGTTTACTTGTCTCTCCGTTCTCTGCTCCCATTCTTCCTTGTACCAGCTCCACTCGGCCCATTGTCCCTATCATCTCACTGTAATTGCTTGGGTTACGGTCGCCAGTCACCTACATGATGCAAAATCCAAAGGTCAGTTCTTTGATCAAATCTTACTTGGCTGAGCATCACTTGACACGTGACCACTTTCGCCTCCTTCATGTGGCTTCCAGGATGCCACTCTCCGTTGGTTGCCTCCCAGTTTCCCCCCAGGTTGTGCCTCTTTTGCCCTTCTCTCTTCATTTCTCTGACTGTCATCTGAATGCTGGACCAGCCCGGAGCTCAGTCCTAGGACCTATTCTCTGTCTTCCGGCACACCTCTGGTGATCTCACTCAATAACGCCCTGACATTTTCCCAACAAATATCTCTATACCGGGCTCTCCCCTGATCTCCAGACTCAGACTCTCAGCTGCCTGGTGGACATCTTCTCTTGAAAGTCTCATTAGCATCTGAATCCCAATATATCCAAAACCAAACTCTCCGTCCTCTCCACCCACTCACTCCTTCAGAAGCTTCTCTCATCTCCATTTTTGGCAATTCTATCGTTTGTGTTGCTGAGGACAAAAACTTTGCAGTGGGCCTTGACTTTTCTTTCTTTCAGACTCCACATGAAATCCACAGCCAATTTCATGGGCTCTGCATTCAAAATACATCCAGAATGTGAGCATTTCTCACCACTCCACTGGTCTCACCCTGGTCCAAGCCACCATCACCACTCACCTGGACTGTGAACTATAGTTTCCTAAGGGCCACTTGGCTCCCAGCATTGACTCACAGCCAGAACCATACTTTTGTAATGTGTCATATCATGTCACTCTCCTGTCTCAACCCTTCCTGTGGCTTCTCTGTGTTCTCAGAGTGAAAGCCAGAGTCTTGCCATGGCCTGTAAGGCGCCAGGATCTGCCCCCGTCCCTCCCCCTTCTCTCTCATTCTGACCTCATCCCTTCTCAGGATGCTCTGTTCCAGACATGCAGGCTTCTTTGAAGTTCCTCAAATCCACCAAGTATGCTCCCACCTCAAGGTCTTTGCATTGCAATAGCTGCAACTCTTTTCCTCCAGAAATACACAAGCTTTGCTCCTTCATTTCCCTCAAGTCTCTGCTCATGTATGACCTCATCAGAGAGACCTTTCCTTTTTTAAAAAATTTTTATTGAAATATAGTTGATTTACAATATTGTGTTAGTTTTAGGTGTACAGCAAAGTGATTCAGATACAAACACACACGCACACGTATTCTTTTTTAGATTCTTTTCCATTATAGGTTATTATAAAATATTGAGTATAGTTCCCTGTGCTATACAGTAGGTCCTTGTTGTTTACCTGTTTTATATATAGAAGTGTGTATATGTTAATCCCAAACTCCTAGTTTATGCCCCCCCACTTTTCCCCTTCGATAACCATAAGTTTGTTTTCTATGTCTGTGAGTCTATTTCTGTTGTGTAAATAAGTTCATTTGTATCATTTTTCAGATTCCACAGATAAGTGGTATCATATGATATTTGTCTTTCTCTGTCTGACTTACTACACTTAATATGATAATCTCTAGGTCCATCCATGTTGCTGCAAATGGCATTATTTCATTTTTTTATGGCTGAGTAGTATTCCATTGTGTATATATACCACAGCTTTTTTTTGGGGAACATCAGATGCTTTTTATTTTTTAATTTTTAAAATTAAGTTTTATTGGAGTATAGTTGATTTACAATGTTGTGTTAGTTTCTGCTGTATAGCGAAGTGAATCAGTTATACATATACAGATATCCACTCTTTTTTAGATTCTTTTCCCATATAGGTCATTACAAAGTATAGAGTTCCCTGTGCTATACAGTAGGTTCTTATCAGTTATCTATTTTATATATAGTAGTGTGTATATGTCAATCCTAATCTCCCAATTTATCCGACCCCCCTTTCGCCCTTAGTAACTATAAGTTTCTTTTCTACATCTGTGACTCTATTTCTGTTTTGTAAAAATGTTCATTTGTACCACTTTTTTATTTTTTTATTTTTATTTTTATTTTTTGTACCACTTTTTTAGATTCCACATGTAAACGATGTCATATGATATTTGTCTTTCTCTGTCTGACTTACTTCACTCAATACGACTATCTCTAGATCCATCCATGTTGCTGCAAATGGCATTATTTTATTCTTTTTTATGGCTGAGTAATATTCCATTGTATATATGTACCACATCTTCTTTATGCATTCATCTGTCAATGGACACTTAGGTTGCTTCCATGTCTTGGCTATTGTAGATAGTGCTGCAGTGAACATTGGGGTGCAGGTATCTTTTCGAATTAGAGCTTTCTCTGGATATACGCCCAGGATTGGGATTGCCGGATCATATGATAACTCCATTTTTAGTTTTTTAAGGAACCTCCATACTGTTCTCCATAGTGGCTGCATCAATTTACATTCCCACCAAGAGCGTAGGAGGGTTCCTTTTTCTCCACACCCTCTCCAGCATTTGTTATTTGTAGACTTTTTGATGATGACCATTTGTTGTTATTGTTTTTATTTAACTGTCCCCTAATCACTGTCCTCTCTCAGAAGAGAGTTTAGCTGTTTCATTCCCTGCAGTTTCACCAGTTCTTAGACAAATGTGCCAACAAGTTGGATTCTCTACATATTAATGGTGATTTTTGTTTTTTGTTTCATGTATGTAAGTGCCATACTTAGTGGCTCTTACGTACTTACATTACCTAGTAAGTACCCGGCACATGGAAGCATTTGATGAATGTCCTAAATTATTAGATGGTGATGAGAGGGAAGGACCTTTTATGGGGTGGGACCAGCATAAGCCAATTCACAGAAGTAGAGAGATATGGCATAGTTACATGGAATATAAAGAGTTCTTTTGGGTCTGAGTGAGCTTTCCTAAGCTATGCAAGGAAGTCCTTGCCTGTCATCCTCGGGTGTTAGGACCTCATTGGCATTTGGGAGCTATTTAGTATTTTGTAGCAGGAGAGTGGCTTGCCTAGAGCTGGGTTTAGTCTGATTAACCAAATTTGATGGAGGGGGTGGACTGGGGGAAGGGAAGCCCTGGGGTAGAGAACTCCAAGGAGAATTTCTCAAGTGAATAAATTTGATCAATTGACTCTGCAGCATTATACAGTCTGCTACCCACTGTCTATCTTTTATATTTTATTTCAGTAGTGTGTTTTCATTTAAAAGCAATATTTTCTGATCTTTTTTCACGTGAGCCATGTAATTGGTAAACAACTTATTGAGGATATATATTAAGAGGGTTTTTTTTTTTTAACAAATCCTGCTTTACACACAACTGCAAGACAATATTCCACTAAACTTTTTTTTTATTTTTTATTTTTTTGACATCTTTGTTGGAGTATAATTGCTTTACAATGGTGTGTTAGTTTCTGCTTTACAACAAAGTGCATCAGCTATACATATACATATATCCCCATATCTCTTCCCTCTTGTGTCTCCCTCCCTCCCACCCTCCCTATCCCACCCCTCTAGGTGATCACAAAGCACCGAGCTGATCTCCCTGTGCTATGCGGCTGCTTCCCACTAGCTATCTATTTTACATTTGGTAGTGTATATATGTCCATGCCACTCTCTCACTTTGTCCCAGCTTACACTTCCCCCTCCCGTGTCCTCAAGTCCATTTTCTAGTAGGTCTGCATCTTTATTCCCGTCCTGCCCCGAGGTTCTTCATGACCTTTTTTTTTTTCTTTAGATTCCATATATATGTGTTAGCATATGGTATTTGTTTTTCTCTTTCTGACTTACTTCACTCTGTATGACAGACTCTAGGTCCATCCACCTCACTACAAATAACTCAATTTCGTTTCTTTTCATGGCTGAGTAATATTCCACTGTATATATGTGCCACATCTTCTTTATCCATTCATCTGTCGATGGACACTAAGGTTGCTTCCATGTCCTGGCTATTGTAAATAGAGCTGCAATGAACATTGTGGTACATGACTCTTTTTGAATTATGGTTTTCTCAGGGTATATGCCCAGTATTGGGATTGCTGGGTCACATGGTAGTTCTATTTTTAGTTTTTTAAAGAACCTCCATACTGTTCTCCATAGTGGCTGTATCAATTTACATTCCCACCAACAGTGCAAGAGGGTTCTCTTTTCTCCACACCCTCTCCAGCATTTATTGTTTGTAGATTTTTTGATGATGGCCATTCTGACTGGTGTGAGATGACATCTCGTTGTACTTTTGATTTGCATTTCTCTAATGATTAATGATGTTGAGCATTCTTTCATGTGTTTCTTGGCAATCTGTATATCTTCTTTGGAGAAATGTTTATTTATTTAGGTCTTCTGCCCATTTTTGGATTGGGTTGTTTGTTTTTTTGATATTGAGCTGCATGAGCTGCTTGTAGATTTTGGAGATTAATCCTTTGTCAGTTGCTTCATTTGCAAATATTTTCTCCCACTCTGAGGGTTGTCTTTTCATCTTGTTTATGTTTTCCTTTGCTATGCAAAACGTTTTAAGTTTCATTAAGTCCCATTTGTTTATTTTTGTTTTTATTTCCATTTCTCTAGGAGGTGGATCAAAAAGGATCTTGCTATGATTTATGTCATAGAGTGTTCTGCCTATGTTTTCCTCTAAGAGTTTTATAGTGTCTGGCCTTCCATTTAGGTCTTTAGTCCATTTTGAGTTTATTTTTGTGTATGGTATTAGGGAGTGTTCTAATTTCATTCTTTTACATGTAGCTGTCCAGTTTTCCCAGCACCACTTATTGAAGAGGCTGTCTTTTCTCCATTGTATATTCTTGCCTCCTTTATCAAAAGTAGGGTGACCATATGTGTGTGGGTTTATGTCTGGTCTTTCTATCCTGTTCCATTGATCTATATTTCTGTTTTTGTACCAGTACCATACTGTCTTGATTACTGTAGCTTTGTAGTATAGTCTGAAGTCAGGGAGCCTGATTCCTCCAGCTCCGTTTTTCCTTCTCAAGATTGCTTTGGCTGTCCGGGGTCTTTTGTATTTCCATACAAATTGTGAATTTTTTGTCCTAGTTCTGTGAAAAATGCCAGTGGTAATTTGATAGGGATTGCATTGTATCTGTAGATTACTTTGAGTAGTATAGTCATTTTCACAATGTTGATTCTTCCAATCCAAGAACATGGTATATCTCTCCATCTATTTGTATCATCTTTAATTTCTTTTATCAGTGTTTTATAGTTTTCTGCATACAGGTCTTTTGTCGCCTTAGGTATTTTATTCTTTTTGTTGCAATGGTAAATGGGAGTGTTTCCTTAATTTCACTTTCAGATTTTTCATCATTAGTGTATAGGAATGCAAGAGATTTCTGTGCATTAATTTTGTATCCTGCTACTTTACCAAATTGATTGATTAGCTCTAGTAGTTTTCTGGTAGCATCTTTAGGTTTCTCTATGTATAGTATCATGTCATCTTCAAACAGTGACAGCTTTACTTCTTCTTTCTGGATTTGCACTCCTTTTATTTCTTTTTCTTCTCTGATTGCTGTGAATAAAACTTCCAAAACAGTGTTGAATAATAGTGGTGTGAGTGGGCGACCTTGTCTTGCTCCTGATCTTAGTGGAAATGGTTTCAGTTTTTCACCACTGAGGATGATGTTGGTTGTGGGTTTGTCATATATGGCCTTTATTATGTTGAGGTAAGTTCCCTCTATGCCTACTTTCTGGAGGGTTTTTATCATAAATGGGTGTTGAATTTTTTCAAAAGCTTTTTCTGCATCTATTGAGATGATCATATGGTTTTTATTCTTCAATTTGTTAATATGGTGTATCACATTGTTTGATTTGCATATATTGAAGAATCCTTGCCTTCCTGGGATAAACCCCACTTGATCATGATGTATGATCTTTTTAATGTGCTGTTGGATTCTGTTTGCTAGTATTTTGTTGAGGATTTTTGCATCTACGTTCATCAGTGATATTGGCCTGTAGTTTTCTTTCTTTGTGACATCTTTGTCTGGTTTTGGTATCAGGGTGATGGTGGCCTCGTAGAATGAGTTTGGGAGTGTTCATCCCTCTGCTATATTTTGGAAGAGTTTGCGAAGGATAGGTGTTAGCTCTTCTCTAAAAGTTTGATAGAATTTGCCTGTGAAGCCATCTGGTCCTGGGTTTTTGTTTGTTGGAAGATTTTTAATCACAGTTTCAATTTCAGTGCTTGTGTTTGGTCTGTTTATATTTTCTATTTCTTCCTGGTTCAGTCTTGGAAGGTTGTGCTTTTCTAAGAATTTGTCCATTTCTTCCAGGTTGTCCATTTTATTGGCATATAGTTGCTTGTAGTAATCTCTCATGATCCTTTGTATTTCTGCTGTGTCAGTTGTTACTTCTCCTTTTTCATTTCTAATTCTATTGATTTGAGTCTTCTCCCTTTTTTTCTTGATGAGTCTGGCTAATGGTTTACCAATTTTGTTTATCTTCTGAAAGAACCAGCTTTTAGTTTTAGTGATCTTTGCTGTCGTTTCCTTCATTTCTTTTTCATTTATTTCTGACCTGATCTTTATGATTTCTTTCCTTCTGCTAACTTTGGGATTTTTTTTCTTCTTTCTCTAATTGCTTTAGGTGTAAGGTTAGGTTGTTTATTTGAGATGTTTCTTCTTTCTTAAGGTAGGATTGTATTGCTATAAAATTTCCTCTTAGAACTGCTTTTGCTGCATCCCACAGGTTTTGGGTTGTCGTGTTTTCACTGTCATTTGTTTCTAGGCATTTTTTGATTTCCTCTTTGATTTCTTCAGCGATCTCCTGGTTATTAATTAGTGTATTGTTTAGGCTCCATGTATTTGTATTTTTTACAGGTTTTTTCCTGTAATTGATATCTAGTCTCATAGCATTGTGGTCGGAAAAGATACTTGATATGATTTCAATTTTCTTAAATTTACCAAGGCTTGGTTTGTGACCCAAGATATGATCTACCCTGGAGAATGTTCCATGAGTACTTGAGAAGAAAGTGTATTCTGTTGTTTTTGGATGGAATGTCCTATAAATATTAATTAAGTCCATCTTGTTTAATGTATCATTTAAAGCTTTTGTTTCCTTATTTATTTTCATTTTGGATGATCTGTCAATTGGTGAAAGTGGGGTGTTAAAGTCCCCTACTGTGATTGTGTTACTGTCAGTTTCCCCATTTATGGCTGTTAGTATTTGCCTCATGTATTGAGGTGCTCCTATGTTGGGTGCAGAAATATTTACAATTGTTATATCATGTTCTTGGGTTGATCCCTTGATCATTATGTAGTGTCCTTCTTTGTCTCTTGTAACAGTGTTTGTTTTAAAGTCTATTTTGTCTGATCTGAGAATTGCTACTCCAGCTTTCTTTTGATTTCCATTTGCATGGAATATCTTTTTCCATCCCTCCCTTTCAGTCTGTATGTGTCCCTAGGTCTGAAGTGGGTCTCTTGTAGACGGCATATATACGGGTCTTGTTTTTGTATTCATTCAGCCAGTCTGTGTCTTTTGGTTGGAGCGTTAGATCCATTTACATTTAAGGTAATTATCGATGTGTATGTTCCTATTACCATTTTCTTAATTGTTTTGGGTTTGTTATTGTAGGTCTTTTCCTTCTCTTGTGTTTCCTGCCTGGAGAAGTTCCTTTAGCATTTGTTGTAAAGCTGGTTTGGTGGTGCTGAATTCTGTTAGCTTTTGCTTGTCTGTAAAGGTTTTAATTTCTGCATCAAATCTGAATGAGATCATTGCTGGGTAGAGTAATCTTGGTTGTAGGTTTTTCCCTTTCATCACTTTAAATATGTCCTGCCACTCCCTTCTGGCTTGCAGAGTTTCTGCTGAAAGATCAGCTGTTAACCTTATGGGGATTCCCTTGTATGTTATTTGTTGTTTTTCCCTTGCTGCTTTTAATATTTTTTCTGTGTATTTAATTTTTGATAGTTTGATTAATATGTGTCTTGGCATGTTTCTCCTTGGATTTATCCTGTATGGGACTCTCTGTGCTTCCTGGACTGGATTGACTATTTCCTTTCCCATATCAGGGAAGTTTTCAAAGTTTTATAATCTGTTCAAATATTTTCTCAGTCCCTTTCTTTCTCTATTCTTCTGGGACCCCTATAATTCGAACGTTGGTGCATTTAATGTTGTCCAGGAGGTCTCTGAGACTGTCCTCAATTCTTTTCATTGTTTTTTCTTTATTCTGCTCTGCAGTAGTTATTTCCACTATTTTATTTTCCAGGTCACTTATGTGTTCTTCTGCCTCAATTGTTCTGCTATTGATTCCTTCTAGAGAATTTTAAATTTCATTTATTGTGTTGTTCATCATTGTTTGTTTGCTCTTTAGTTCTTCTCGGTCCTTGTTAAACGTTTCTTGTATTTTCTCCATTCTATTTCCAAGATTTTGGATCATCTTTACTATCATTATTCTGAATTCTTTTTCAGGTAGACTGCCTATTTCCTCTTCATTTGTTAGGTCTGGTGAGTTTTTACCTTGCTCCTTCATCTGCTGTGTGGTTCTCTGTCTTCTCATTTTGCTTCACTTACTGTGTTTGGGGCCTCCTTTTCTCAGGCTGCAGGTTTGTAGTTCCCATTGTTTTTGGTGTCTGCCCCCAGTGGCTAAGGTTGGTTCAGTGGGTTGTGTAGGCTTCCTGGTGGAGGGGACTAGTGCCTGTGTTCTGGTGGATGAGGCTGGATCTTGTCTTTCTGGTGGGCAGATCCGTGTCTGGTGGTGTGTTTTGGGGTGTCTGTGACATTATTATGAATTTAGGCAGCCTCTCTGCTATTGGGGGGGGGTTGTGTTCCTGTCTTGCTTGTTGTTTGGCATAGGGTGTCCAGCACTGTAGCTTGCTGGTCATTGAGTGGAGCTGGGTCTTGATGTTGAGATGGAGATCTCTGGGAGATATTCGCCATTTGATATTACGTGGAGCTGGGAGGTCTCTGGTGGAGCAATGTGCTGAACTTGTTTCCCCCACCTCAGAGGTATAGCCCTGACGCCCAGCTGGAGTACCAAGACCCTGTCATCCACACGGCTCTGAATAAAAGGGAGAAAAATAAAATAAAATAAAGTTATTAAAATAAAAAATAATTATTAAAAATTAAAAAAAAAATTTTTTTTTAAATTTATTTATTTATTTATTTTTGGCTGTGTTGGGTCTTCGTTTCTGTGCGAAGGCTTTCTCTAGTTGCGGCAGGTGGAGGCCACTCTTCATCGAGGTGCACGGGCCTTTCACTGTCGCGGCCTCTCTTGTTGCAGAGCACAGGCTCCAGATGTGCAGGCTCTGTAGTTGTGGCTCATGGGCCTAGTTGCTCCGCGGCACGTGGGCTCTTCCCAGACCAGGACTTGAACTCGTGTCCCCTGCATTGGCAGGCAGATTCTCAACCACTGTGCCACCAGGGAAGCCCCAAAAAAATTTTTTTAAAGTAATAAAAAAAAAGAAGGAAAGAAAGAAGAGAGCAACCAAACCAAAAAACAAATCCACCAATGATAACAAGCGCTAAAAGCTATACTAAAAAAAAAAAATATGGACAGACAGAACCCTAGGACAAATGGTAAAAGCAAAGGTATACGGACAAAATCACACATGAAAGCATACACATACACACTCACAGAAAGAGAAAACGGGGAAAAAAAATATATATCATAGCTCCCAAAGTCCACCTCCTCAATTTGGGATGATTCGTTGTCTATTCAGGTTTTCCACAGATGCAGGGTACATCAAGTTGATTGTGGAGATTTAATCCGCTGCTCCTGAGGCTGCTGGGAGAGATTTCCCTTTCTCTTCTTTGTTCGCACAGCTCCTGGGGTTCAGCTTTGGATTTGGACCCGCCTCTGCGTGTAGGTCACCTGAGGGCGTCTGTTCTTCGCTCAGACAGGACGGGGTTAAAGGAGCAGCTGCTTCGGGGGCTCTGGCTCACGCAGGCCGGGGGGAGGGAGGGGTACGGAGGAGGCGGGGCGAGCCTATGGCGTCAGAGGCGTCGTGACGTTGCAGCAGCCTGAGGTGCGCCGTGCGTTCTACCGGGGAAGTTGTCCCTGCATCACGGGACCCTGGCAGTGGCGGGCCGCACCGGCTCCCGGGAGGGGCGGTGTGGAGAGTGACCTGTGCTCGCACACAGGCTTCTTGGTGGCGGCAGCAGCAGCCATAGCGTCTCCTGCCCGTCTCTGGGGTCCGCGCTGATAGCCGCGGCTCGCACCCATCTCTGCAGCTCCTTCAAGCGGCGCTCTGAATCCCCTCTCCTCATGCACCAGGAAACAAAGAGGCAAGAAAAAGTCTCTTGCCTCTTCGGCAGCTGCAGACTTTCTCCCGGACTCCCTCCCGGCTAGCTGTGGCGCACTAGCCCCCTTCAGGCTGTGTTCATGCAGCCATCCCCAGTCCTCACCCTGCGATCCGACCTCCGAAGCCCGAGCCTCAGCTCCCAGCCCCGCCCGCCCCGGCGGGTGAGCAGACAAGCCTCTCGGGCTGGTGAGCGCTGCTCGGCACTGATCCTCTGTGTGGGAATCTCTCCGCTTTGCCCTCTGCACTCCTGTTGCTGCGCTCTCCTCCGTGGCTCCGAAGCTCCCCACTCCGTCCCCTGCAGTCTGTGCCCGCGAAGGGGCTTCCTAGTGTGTGGAAACCTTTCCTCCTTCACAGTTCCCTCCCACTGGTGCAGGTCCCGTCTCTATTCTCTTGTCTCTGTTTTTTCTTTTTTCTTTTGTCCTACCCAGGTACGTGGGGAGTTTCTTGCCTTTTGGGAGGTCTGAATTCTTCTGCCAGCGTTCAGTAGGTGTTCTGTAGGAGTTGTTCCACATGTAGATGTATTTCTGATGTATTTGTGGGGAGCAAGGTGATCTCCATGTCTTACTCTTCCACAGTCTTGAAGCTCCCTAGAGGATTTCTTGAATGCTGTCTCTCTCGCTGTCTTTGGATATTGTCTGTATCATTCTGCTTATATCTCACAACGATCTTTATCTTATGAACTACCGAATATTCTCAGAAGTCTAGTGATTTCTCTCCTATTTCACATTCTTGGAGAGAGGGTCCATTTGCCTATTGTTGGGAGAAGAATGAGTTCTGGCAGAGTTTGAGTAGTTCCTTGTTCACGTGCTTGGGTCCAAGAAAAATGAGAATTTCTTGAGGTGGATTTTGACTTACTTGGAGACTTGCCTCCTGTACAGGTGGTGAATTAGTAACATCTTGGCATGGAGGTGGTGGTGGCTCTCCTGGGTTCATGGAGGTGGCCTGGGGCACTGCTGTCCTCCTCTGTCCCTCCCACTCTAGCCAGACCCCTTCCCACTGTCCCCTGAATGTTTCACTTATAGCTCCCTCTGCATCAGGGAAGCCTGAAGTCAAGCCCTTCCCAGCCGTGCTGTGTCCCTGCTCTATCTATCTCCACCCCTTGTCTCTCTGATTTTCAGATTCTATACGCTGGCATCACAGTTGCTTTCCTTAAATAGGCACTGATCCCAAGACTAATTTGTTTTTCTACCTCAGTGTTTTCCAAACTGAGGTCTGAGTCACAATTACCTGGGGGTAGACATGCAGATGCCTGGCCTCCTCCCTGAGCATGAAAACCTGAAATCTATTTATTTATTTTTCAATCCTGTCTGCAGGATTTCTTGTAGAATCTGCACTTAATTTTTGGCTCATCCATGGTACTGTTGCCCATATTATTTAAGTATTATTTACTCTAATGTTGTATATATATATATATATTCTAATTTTATATATACTTTACTTATATATTTATTGGTCATTTCAGAGGGAACATTTAAAGGGTGAGGAATTAAATCTTTCAAAACATTGAAACACTTGCTATCCTTAGATGGGTTTTTATATTCTTTATACGTTTTTATGAGGACAATAAAACCATATTGCAGAAAGCTTAGATAATAGGGAGAAAAGCATAATTTCCCCCAGTTTGATGCAACGACTGTTTTCACATCGGTATGGTCCCCTTGGGTCTCTGTAGAAGAGTATTCATAAACGTGAGCAGCGTTGGGCGTGATGTGCAGTCAGAGAGAAGAGAGCAGACCCTGCTCTGGGCTCCATCCTTCTCGGAGGGCGTGGCCTTGGATTCACGGAGAGACCCACTTGCAAGAGACCCAGCCCAGGGCTCCCAGAGGCCCCCCAGGGGAGGAGGTACAGAATTGCTCCAGGTCCAGACCCCCTGCATCCCCGGAGCTGCTGTGCACAGTGTGATTTCCAGTCTAGCCTGTGTTTGTTGTCACCTCCCATGAGCAGTGGATGAACAGGACCCTGCTGCTGCCCGGGGCTCCCATGCCGGGGTGGGGATGGGGATGGGGGAGATGTAGCACTTAGCACAGAGTGAAGTACCTGTCACTCGGGAGGTGGAGCAGGGTGCGGAGGAGGCTCAGCCACTCACAGGCCAGAGAAGGGAGATGACAGGGGTGGGAAGTTAAATAGAGGCGGGCACTCCTGAACACAACTTGGCCGGCCCTGCATTTCAGGCACAGCCAGTGGCCGTGTGGGCTGGTACCGGCCCAGGCCCATCTGAGGGTCTGATGGCCTTATTCTCACCCCTGACTTGTTCCCAGGGGAGCCAAGGGACTTTCAAAAAGAAAATATTGAGACTGATGTGTGCAAGATGTTGTGTTAGGCAGTGTCACCCCTCAGCAGGGAATGGTATTTTCTCTCTTTATAATTTTATTATTTTTGTTGCAATTCTGAGATATTTAAAATGTATGGAAATTGACAGAAAGTAATGAAACACACACACATATATACACTGGACAGATTTAAACAAAGACATTATATTGCCACATTTGATTCTTATTTTCTTTAAAAGAAATTTAAAAATTATACCGTTGAAGTCATCTTTGTAACCCTTATGGATTACATTTCTCTCCTGCCCTCCTTAACTAGAGGTAAACCTATTCTGAAGTTGACATGTGTTTCTCCTGCATGTGCTTTTTTGCTTTCATTACCTGGGTGTGTGGTATGTGTTTTAAAGTGTATTTCTATCTATCAACCTACCTACCTACCTACCTATCATGTATCTGTCTGTTGTATGATACATATATTTTGTAACTTCCTTTTTTTGCATCTCTCAATACTAAGTTTTTGAGAGTTACCCACATGGATCATGTGAAATCTGATTCTTTCATTTTCACAGCTATAGAGTGTATTTCATTGTTTGAAAAAATTAAGATGTACTTATCCATTCTCCTCTGAATAGACACTTGAGTTGTGGCAGAAAACATCCTTCCATGTATTTCCTTCCATGTACATATAAAAATGTCTCTTGATCATATTTCAGAGACAGATTACCTGGGTCTTTGGGAATGTGCATTTTAAGTTTCACTACATATTTCCAAATTGCTCTCCAAAAAGTTTGTACACATTTTCACTCTTGACAGCAGTGTAACAGATCCCATTTTCTAACATATTATCACACATCACAATTTTTGACAGTTTTATGAGTACAAAACAGCATCTCATTGAGGTTTTTATTTATGTCTCTGATGATTGGAGAAGATTATTATGTTTTAATATGTGTAAGTTCTTTATATTTTCTACATACTAATACTTTGTTGCTTATATGTATTGAAAATATTTTCTCCCAACCTCTGATTTATCTTTGAATGCTGTTTTCAGCAATTTCTCTCTTACAGAGATTTAAAACTCTTTCCTTTGGAAAGTTGTGCATTTTCATTTTGTTTAAGTAATTCTCCCTGTTCTGGGGCCATAACTACACAGTTGGCCCTTGAACAATGCAGGGGCTAGGGGTACCAACCCTCTTTGCAGTGGCAAATCCATGCAAAATTTATATTCGACTCTTTGTATCCACTGTTCCTCCGTATCCACAGTTCTGTATCCTTGGATTCAACAAACAGCGGATTGTGTAACACTGTGGTATTTACTATTGAAAAATATCCACGTATATGTGAACCTGCACAGTTCGAACCTGTGTTGTTCAAGGGTCAACTATATTCTCTGAGATTTTCCTCCACAAGATTTAAGGTTTTAGTTCTACATTTAAATCCCTAACTCGAGTGGTTTAAAAAAATCAAAACTTTTTTTAATTTGGAAAAGTTCATGAAATTAAACTGTGTAGCTTATTTATGATAAAGCCAACACAATGTAACCATGACTTAAGTCAAGAAACAAAACATCAGGGCCAGAGAAACCCTCCATATGCCTCCCTGTCAATTATACCGCCTTCATCTTGCCCCAGTTAATCACTAACCTAAGTGTGATGGCAGTCATGTGCTGCTCTCCCTGCCCCCTCTCCCCGTCTCAGAATTTCATCTCTGCCCTGGCCTCCCTGCCTCAGTGCTGCCTCTGGACCTTGCACTTACCAGAGGCCTGACCCTTCCTGGAGAAGGCCCCTGAGCTTGGGCTTGAAGGAAGAGCAGGTCCAGGAGAAGAGAAGAGCGTTCAGAGCTAGGGAGAGAGGGAGCCAGAGGATCCGCCGTTGAGAGGCTGCAGGCTTGTGTCTTTCACCCCAAGGAGCTGGAGCAGAGAGCATTTGCAGAAAGTGTAGCAAGATGAAGCCAGGAAGATTTCATCCTCCCCTCCCTCCTGAACCAGCAAGAGACAGAACTCATTTTCCTTATATTGAACAGACACAGAATTTTCTCCTCATAATGCTTTAGAGAAAGAGAGAGAGAGAGCACAGGAAAAAATGCACAAGATACATAGAAACAGACGGGCTTGCAGAGAGCAGATGTTTTCTCCAAGATCCCTTCCATCTGACTAAAAACACCTGGTGCTTCCAGAGCCACCCTGTCTCCTTTCTCCACCAGCTGCCATAGTTCTTTCTGTCCTTATTTTCATTTGCCCCTTCTCACCTTCATGGGCCATGGCCTGGTGGCCCATTCTGCATTCAGAACCATGTCCCCCAGAGGGTATTGGGTCATTGTAGGTCCAGTCCTGATTGCTCCGGAAGATCTTGAGACTCAGGCTGTACACAGGACCTGCTGTTGGACTCTGGGCACTGGGGCTGGAGGCACAGACCCGTGGCCCGCCCTGCTTCTGGTCCATGCTCACCACGACCCAAGACTTAATGGAACCCAAGTCCGTCTTCACTGTGGAAGAGGAGTGGGGAAGTTAGTCAAAGTGGGCAGAGGTTTGGGGAGGAAGGCATTCAGACTGGAATCCCGAAGGAGCTGTAGAAAACAAACAAACAAACGAAACATGTCAGGCCCTGCTCCAGGTGCTGGGGGATCCCAATGTCAGCTGGTTTTCCAAGACAGACTGGAATTTTACCATGTCTCCTTTGCTTTAGAACTCACTGTTTTTTGGAGATTTAAAACCCATTAGGGAATGGCTTAAGAAGTTAATAACCTGTTATCATCCTGGAGAGTTGCATTTGATATTTATAGCTTTTTGGCTTATGAAAATAAATTAAGTGAGATTGGGAGCCAATTCTTATTCACACCACTTACTGAAGGCAGACCATCCAATAATAAACAAATATCATTAATCTTAAATCCACGTGGGGAGAATTTCATTTTTTAAAACTGATTGTACTTGTGGAAATATATATATATATATATGAAAAGTAGAACCTAAACAAGAAGTACACTAATACGGTAAACTTTGCATCTCTGGTACAGAATTTGATTTGTGTGGGGAAAAAAACAAATCAACTGTGCAATGTAACCAGGAAGAGTAATGTTGATTACAAGGAGCACATAATCAGGGCAGCTTGGATATGCACTAGGTTCATCTTTGCTTCTACCAAGCCTGAGCACTACTGACTAGGTGTTCAATTTGGTTTTAATTATCACGTTAGTGTTAGTTGTAATTTCCATAAATGACTCTTAAGCCACAGGAATGGATACTAGAGTTGAAAGACTTTTTTTCCCCCTTTTTCCTATTTGAGCGTTTATTTCCCAATTATCAGGGCAGCCTGTGCAGGGAGACAAAGTCACACAAAGATGGTCATTTCTTAGTGTGATAATTCCAGATCCTTTCTGAAGCCAGGTCATTTGCTTCATTTCACTGGTGACAGTTTATTCATTCACAATTAGGAACACTTCCTTAAGTGTGAGTGTGCTAGGAACTCAGAAGTGTAGAAGTCTTTGTCTTTGCATTAAAACTGAGCAAGGGAGATATACATGAAAACTTTTAAAAAAATAATTAAACTGTTCTGAGATTGATTACGCTCATACACATTAAGGTCAGCGATGATATAAGGTGATAGGAACGCACGGAAGAGGGAGAGTAAAGCCTTCCAGGGGTGAGGGTATGCAAAGGGCTACTTTGTGTTGGGTTTTGATGGATATATAGGAGTTCACTAGAGGAAGGAGGAAGAAATGGCTTGAGTCAAGAAAGTACATGAGGCGTTCAGAGGACAGAGTGAAGCTCAGGAGGCTGGTGGGCAAGGTGAGTGGGAGAGTTAAGTCTGGAGAAGAAAATTCTTGTCAGCTCGTTCACCCATCTTGAATACGTCCTTTACTCCCAGTTACCATCTGTCACCTTAACCAGAGCAGAAGCCTCCGCATGGTCCTCCCTACTTCCCCCCTTGCCCTCCTCTGATCTGTCTTCCACACTGCAGCCAAAGGGATCTTTTTGAAACCCAAACCTTAGCACGTCACTCCCCTTGGCTCTCGGGATAAAGTCCAGATCTGCTTGATCCACCGAGAAGCTCCTGGAGCTAGCCTCTGCCAACCTCTCAGCCCTCACATCTTATCAATCGCCTTCTTTCTCCCTAATTCCCACCACGCTGTCCTCCTTTTTGTTCGTAAGCCTGCCAGCCTCATTCCCTCCTCTGAGCCTTTGCATATGCTGTTCCCACTGCCTGGTAAACTCACCATTTTCTAAAATAAGCATCTCCCCTTTCCCTCTCCCATCCTCCTCCCACCTGTTCTCTGAGTCCTTTGGTTTTTTTTTTCTTTCTTTTTTATTCCTATAACCTGTATACAGTCTGTAATTTTTCCTTTCATTCAGTATCATGTGTTTTTTTGTCTGTCTTCCTCATTAGAGTTCAAATTCCATGAATGGGAGAATGATCCCTGTCTTGCTCACAGCTGTGTACCCAGTACCTGGCACTGTGACAGGCACCTCCTAGGTTCCGAAAAATTACTTCTTGAGAAAACAGATGAAAGGACCAGATTCCAGAGGGCCTTGCATGCCAGCCTCTAGGCTTTAGCCCTTATCCTGTGAACAGTAGGAAACCAAGAGAGAGATTTAACCAGGCCTGCAATGAGCATGGTGTGTGTCTGCCTGACACAGAAAATTAAGTTTAAAATATTTTCAGTAATTTTACCCATACCATGACTTCACTGGCATCCCTTCGTGGTGATGCGATGATGGGAACAAAAAGTGATTTCCATTTCTCGAGTAAAACATAAAACCTCTCCCTGCAGGGCCTTAACACTCTCAGAATGAAAACTGAACCCACTGCCCCGTCCAGACAGACGAGCGAGCTGGTTAGCGGGAGGGATGGCGCGTCGCTGACAGCAGACAGGCCTCTGGTTTGCAATTTTAAGGGGACATAAAATGCTGGCTGGCTTTCACAGAACACCGAGCTGAGCTGCAGAAAACCATAAAATCTCCCTGTTGCAATATAAATATGGGATGAAAGTTGATTAACCAATTTTATGTTGTTATCTGAGCCTTCAATCCATTTGCACTTGAATTAAAAAGACACAAATTGAGTTTTGGCTGGACCGGCATTTTTCGACAGGCAATATAGGTTAAATTCCTTTTTCACCTGAAATCTTTATCGGGCAGAGGATTTTCTACGATGTTGCGCTGCTTGATTTCTGTGGAATAACTGCCAGGGTTTAACATGTGGGCCCAGAATATGTAGGCTACAACAAAAAAAGGCATCTCCTGAATTTTCTTCTAGGGCCGGGGTATTCTTGTGGCCATGGACACTTTATTTCTCAGCTAGGTTATTGCAGGAGTCTCCTTGCAGGACTCCACATAGCTTTTGAGGCTACTTTTGGTCCATCTCTGCCCAACCCCTAAGATGTCTCACCAAACAGCCACAGGAATGTTCTTCCAGTGCAAATCTGGAACTGCGCAAAACCTCTCCGTTGATTGCTCGTTAAGAACACAATTTAATTCTTTGGCATGATCATCAAGGTCTTTGACAATCTGTCTACACATGCCTACCTTTCTAAACTCACCCCTTTCTTCTCCATCATCCTCCCACATTGACATGCCCACCATATTCTATTTTCCAGGCTCACCTGTCTGTTTACTTGTCCCAGAAACCATCAGGTGCTTTCTCATCACCCTGCTTTGCTTCTGTTCTTTCCCCAGCCTTGCATGGCCCCCTTCCCAACATCACCACTTCCCATTCAAATTCTCTACCTCCTTCAAAGTCAAGTCCAGAGGCATGGCAACCCATTTTCTAGGAAGCAACATGGGAGACTGCAGCGTCCCCCAGATGGCCTTGGGGTAACATTCACTGGGGCAGGTGCCAGATCAGAAAGAGCTACATTAGCCAGATGAGAAAAGAGAAATTTCATCAAGAGAGAGGTTTGCTTGTGCAGGGACATATGGTCATGGTTCTAGATGACACCATTGCCCAGTCAAGCTGGTGTCCTATGGCCTTGAGTATCATGCCATAGAGAGATGCCAGGAGGGTCTACCCTCTCTAAATATCCCCACAGAGCTGTGACCTGGTGGGGCTCAGTTCACATGGTGTTCTGATTCTGAGTTCTGCTTGGGCAGCCTGGACAGTTCATCCTGAATCTCCATCCCCACTTGTCTACACTATTCTCATACCCATAGCCCTGTGATTACTTGAATCCCCCAGAAAAGCATGTCAACAGCAGAGAAGCCATTCTTGGCTTATGTACATCCAGTCCATTCTGGGACCCTTGACCAGTTAACCTGGCTTCATAACCTGTCGCCGACAGCTAACGAAAAGGGCCCGGTAACACCCTCGCCTCATTGACAGCTGACGTCCTGGGCCTTCATCCTAGCTCCCTCCTGCCCCCATTTCCATGCTGTCCCTGCCCACTCAGTATCGGTTCTCTAGTCTTGTCTCCTGTCTGTGGGCTGCCGTCTATCCCTCAGCCCCAAATCTTGATTTGAGTCTCTGGTTCTAACCTCCGGCTTTTGGCTTTGACCTCCAAGACTCTGGATTCTCCAGAATCATTCTCCCTGCCCCGGACACCATCCTCTCATCAGTGACAGCCTTAGGCTCTGAGTTCACCTCCGCTCAGGGAGGGGACTCATCCTGTGTCACTCTGCGACTCCCTGCTGCTCACGGAACCAATACAAAACCCGGTAGTTTGGCCTTCAAGGCTCTTGCCACCCTGACCTCTCACTAATCCAGGCCGTCCTTGGCTCTGTGCCCTACACTGTACCTTCTGGTCCAGCCCTTCGTGTAAGTTGCATTCTTGAGCACACCATGAACTTGACATCTCTTTGCCTTACTGTGGCATTCCACTGCTTTGCAGTGAGGACCTCCATGGGGCTATGAGAATCCTTCGAATTTAGATTCCACAGTCAGAACCGGGTTCAAAGCCAGAGCATCTATGTGACCTTGGGCATATCACTTAACCCTACTGGACTCATTTCAGTGGACTCATTTGAAAATGAGAATAGTGACCCCCACATCACAGGGTTGTAGTGTAGGATTCAGGGTGACACAGTGCCTGGCACATTCCTCTCCCAGTGGCAAGGTAACCTGAGTGCTCCTTCTCTGCCCCATCACTGACTTTGCTGGCAGTTCGGAAAGTTGATGGTGGTGCCTTGACTAAGGTGTGAGCGTGATTCCCTCGGAGAGTCCACGGGCCTAAGGCTCAGGGGGTGGAAACTGCTCCTGAATGTGAGTCCCACTCCTTTGGAGGCTGCACAGGGGCCGCCGTGTGAGGTGCTGATGCAGAGATGACTCCTGGTGGTCCTGGGTTCTCACTGTGTCCGCACTTGTAATGAGTTGAGGTTCCAGTTTTAGAATTTCTTACAGCACTGCCCAGGGAACTGTCACTTAGCAAACCCCCGAGCTGAGACAATTGCATGGCACTGGGGAAGGGGGATGGGGAGTCTCTGGAGAGAATATCCTCCCAAGGAGAATGCTCCTGGCCAGGAGGCCATGCTGACTGCAGTGGACGGGGGCCTCCACTGGCGAGCAAGGGGCCAGTTTCTAGTTCTACTGCTGATTTTTAGTGATGCTTGGAGAATCTCCTCCTCTCTTTATGCCTCAGTTTCTTTTATTTTAAATTAATTTTAATTAGAGTAGAGTTGATTTACAATGTTGTATTAGTTTCTGCTGTAAAGCAAAGTGAATCAGTTATACATACACATATATCCACTCTTTTTTAGATTCTCTTCCCATATAATTGGTCATTACAAAGTACTGAGGAGAGTTCCCCATGCTGTATAGTAGGTTCTCATTAGTTATCTATTTTATATATTGTAGTGTGTATATGTCAATCCCAATCTCCCAATTTCTCTCTCCCTCCCTTCCCTCTTGGTAACCATAAGTCTGTTTTCTACATCTGTGACTCTATGTCTGTTTTGTAAATAGGTTCATTTGTATCATTTTTTTAGATTCCACATATAAGCAATATCACATGATATTTGATTTTCTCTGTCTGACTGACTTCACTCAGTATGACAATCTCTAGGTCCATCCATGTCACTGCAAATGGCATTATTTTGTTCTTTTTTATGGCTGAGTAATATTCCATTGTATATATGTACCACATCTTCTTTATCCATTCCTCTGTCAATGGACATTTAGGTTGCTTCCATGTCCTGGCTATTGTAAAATAGTGCTTCAGTGAACATTGGGGTAGATGTATCTTTTCGAATTATGGTTTTCTCTGGATATATGCCCAGGAGTGGGATTGCTGGATGATATGGCAACTCTATTTTTAGTTTTTTAAGGAACCTCCATACTGTTCTCCATAGTGGCTGCACCAATATACATTCCCACCAACAGTGTAGGAGGGTTCCCTTTTCTCCCCACCCTCTCCAGCATTTACTGTTTGTAGATTTTTAAAAACAATTATTTGTTTATTTATTTATTTTTGGCTGCGTTGGGTCTTCCTTGCTGTGCCTGGGCTTTCTCTAGTTGTGACGAGTGGGGGCTACTCTTTGTGGCAGTGCGTGGGCTTCTCATTGCAGTGGCTTCTCTTGTTGCGGAGCACGGGCTCTAGGCATGTGGGCTTCAGTAGTTGTGGCTCGCGGGCTCTAGAGTGCGGGCTCAGCAGTTGTGGCACACGGGCTTAGTTGCTCCGCAGTATGTGGGACCAGGGATTGAACCTGTGTTCCCTGCACTGGCAGGCAGATTCTTAACCACTGTGTCATGAGGGAAGTCCTGTTTGTAGATTTTTTGATGGTGGCTATTCTGACTGGTGTGAGGTGATACCTCATTGTAGTTTTGATTTGCATTTCTCTAATAATGATGTTGAGCATCTTTTCATGTGTTTGTTGACCATCTGTATGTCTTCTTTGGAGAAATGTCTATTTAGTCTTCTGCCCATTTTTTGATGGTGTTGCTTGTTTTTTTGATATTGAGCTGCATGAGCTGTCTGTATATTTTGGAGATTAATCCCTTGTTGGTCTCTTTGTTTGCCTTAGTTTCCTTAATTGAAAAATATGGGCCCTGGCCCAAGAGATCTCTAAGGTCCCTCAAATGATTACATTGTGTGGTTGGTATTAGTGAGCGGCCCATGACAGCCTTCCACCTGCCCACACCTTGTCATGATGCTGAAGTCAGATGCAGCTACAGAGGGCCAACACCCCAGCTGACACCTTAATGCAGCACTCAGTAATTGTCATGCCCTATAAGTGTTTGTTCATGGGAAAATATAAAACACATTTGATCATACTCTTTTTTGTGCCTACCCTGTACTGGGCGCTTTGCTTATATTGTAGCATGAATTCCACCTTGTATTGGTATGCATTTCCCCCAAAGCAGACTCTGGGACAAGGATGAGGGTGCAAGTAGTTTATTTGGGGGTGGGGACTGATCACAGGACGCATGATGCATGAGTGGAGGAGTGAGACAGAGAAGGGGAAAACCAATTAGGGTGCTTGGATGAACGGTTACTGCTGTGGGCACCCGGGGGGCAACCCCCATGGGGCTCATCTCAGAACTGTGCCATTGCGGGGGATAAGCTGGGGGTTTATTCACCACTTCCTGGCCCTGGTTGTGGAGAGTCTTCTGGGCATTAACTCTCTGGCACCTTGGTGCACCTCTGGCGTGGGTCAGTCAAGCTGCCTTGGCTGGCAACACCTTTATGCAGGAGACACAGAAGGCCACTGGAATATCAGAACCACCTGCCAGCACCTCTGGGGCGGGTCGGAATCAGTGATGCTCCGGAGTCAGCTCAGACCCAACGCCGACTGAGCCGACTGTCGACTTTCCAAGAATTTTTGCCGGCTGGTCATGAAACACAGCCATTCTTGAGAATTACATTTTACAAACTTGCATCAAATAAATTATATGAAAGACAAAGGTAACAAGTACTAACATCTCATCCAATTAATTTACTACACATTGCTATTCTCTACGCTCTGAAGTTATCACATTCATATGGTGAAATAACAGTTGGATGGTGTGTATGTATGTCATCAGCCACTCAGGGAATATTTATACCATGGGGATCAGTAAATGCTATCAGGGCTTTTTTTTTTTTTTTTTTTCCTGCAAAGAACAGGTGGCTAAACATGAACCAACACCCCTGGTTGGGTTGCTCCCAGCAGGACACTGAGTGCGTCTTTTACACACCCCATCGCGGCAGCCAGGGTCTTAAATGACCTACACAACCATTAAGAGGTGAAGACCCAGGTGCTACACTAGGCTTCCAGGGGTGGTCCCCAAAGCATGACCACAGAATTGAGGTGCTAAGGCTGCTGCCGCCTCTGGCACAGTCAGGAAGCAAACGGTAGACGTGAGAAGCTGCTTGTGGAGTCAGGGGGCCCCCCTGCGGATGGAGGCCCCACAGCCATCTTTGCCCTGATCCACACCAGCAAAACGCCTGCTGCCCTGCATGTGATGAGCAGAGAAAAAAAAAAAAAATCTCGCATCTGGATCTCCAGCTGCAAGGGACTCTGAGAACAATTTTAGATGTCTGGCTTCAGCATGACAGAAAGGGGTTAAGTGCGTGCTGAGAAAGGGCTTCATTGCCTGCCACGGTGGTCACCTTCCTCAGCAGCCTGAGAACGGCGGCTGCCTCGTGGCCCTCCTGTATCCCCAACGCTCAGCACAAGGCCTGGGGTGTAGTGGGAGTTCAGTAGGTGCGTATTAAAGGATTTGTGACTCTAGAAAATGAAATTTCGTTTCCTTTGGCTGGTCCTCATCTTTGTCAAAAAGGAAATTCTGAAAGGGAATTTGGACTCAGAAAGAAACACGTGACGTGAAAGCCACCCCACCTTCCCTCCCCTCCCACCTCTTCTCTTCTCCCTTTTATCTTTTTCTTTTTCTCTCCTCCTCCTCCTCTCTCTCTCAGCTTCCATCACTAAGAAACCTGCTTCTCCTGCAGACACACAGGAGGACCCTTCAAATCCAGCCCACGGCCTCTTGCATTCCATGTGTCGCCTCTTTTAGCTAAACGTCCCCTTCTTTAGGGCAGTCTCTCAGTGCTGCAGGATGATCAGGTCTGGAGGAGCGCCGTTCATTCAGAACTGGGACCTGGAATGATTGGGAAACGTGGTCCAGGAGGTGGGCCCCCGCTTAGGGAGGGCCAGGCTCCCGCCCTCAGGGACCGCCATGTCCTCCTTGCTGGGAGGGCATGTGTATGGTCCAGGCAGCACTCTCCAGGCCCTGCTGGCTGGAAGAGGTCATATGCCCTTGTGAAAATATGAAACACGTGCCTAAGTGGCAACATCACTGTGTCCCATTTCCCCTAATGATACATTAATCGGGGCTTTTAATGGCAGTGTTCTGTGGAAAGAGACATTGGCGTTGCGATGTTGCCTCTGATTGTGGGGTTGGGGGCTGGCCGTGAGCCCTTGGAGAAATCTCTTTGCCCCTCTGTCCCAGCTCGTTCATGTCTAAGATGATGTTCTTTAAGTGCTTTCAGTTCTATCCAGAAACCCCTTGGTGAGCGCCAACCCTGCTAGGTGTGGGGAGAGGCTGTGACCTCCCTGTGGGATGGGATGGGGGTGGCAGGAGCTGGGCCGTGTTGGGGTAGAGCCCAGGGATCTGCAGTTCAACTCGGGCTCCCGTGTTGGGGAAGTGGCGTACGTGCCCCTCTTTCTACTCCAAACCCACCTCTACCCACCCTGCCCGCCCTGACTACTAGAACAGGCCAGGGTCACTGTGCCCAAGAGGAGAGGCAGGAAGCTGGCCCCCCGCCTCTCCATCTCCAGGGAAGCTGAGGGAGGGTCAGCTTCCCAGAGCACCTGCCAGGTCCTTCTCTTCTCTCCATGCTGCGGGAGTAACGAGGGGCAGTGCAGGTGCTCCTCTGTGGACACTGCCGCCTTTCTCTCTCTCTCTCAACCTGCAGACATTCCTGAGTTCTTACACCGAGATTAGGTTCAATGTCAAACCCACACCTATTTTTTTTTTTTAAAGCCAAATGTGCAAAAAGCCAAGAAAAACAAAAACAAAACAACCAAGAGCCAGAATCAGGGTCATTGAGCAGCAGCTTAGATATTAATAACATAAAAAAAGCATTCCCAGTCTACCATGGTCCCTTCTGTAAGGAGCCCCCAAAGCCCAGAGATGGCAGGGGTGATGTGCCGGGCAGCGTGCTCCCCTGGCAGGGTCACTCAGTCCCATGCCATCTCCAAGGCACCCAAGCCTTCTTCTGGCAGTGTAGACCGGCTTCACACAGACGCGAGATGGATGAAGGTAAGGGCTTCCTGGCCATCTCAATGTGCAGAAAGCCTCCGAGTCACAGCAGGGGCAGGATTGGGAGAGAAACGTTGATTCTAGCCCTTGAAACTGATAGAAAATGCTCCTGGCAAAGAGTTTTGGGAATATCTCTAGTGGGAACTGCGTATCAGGTCGCTTTAGTTGAAAGTAATAGAGAATAAATCAAATCTATTGACTGTCTGCTATGTGCCTGAGATCATTTTACATGCTTGGGGCATAGCAGTCATCAAAACTGAGTCTAGTGGACCTTAAATAGCCAACCATGGGAAGGAAAGTTGCTGCAGCTGGCTTTGGGGCCATCAGAACTAGAGACTTGGAATCCAGCAAGATTTCTGTGATTCGGCTTCTCTTAGAGTCACTCCCTCTACCCAACTTCTTCCTGTCTCTGCATCCATCAGGAGGGGGACACAATAGCTACCATCCACATTCCCACTCCCATACGAGGATCCCAGGCTGATTCAGAAGGTGCCGAATGAGGAAACTGTACTTGATCAGCAGATAGGTGCCGTGTAAGTGACAGCCCCACATCTGGTATGAGACCAACTGGACAAGAAAGTTCCAGGTCCGGTGGATGGCATCCCAAGGAGGACACGGGCAGGCAGACTGCACAGTGGAATGCTTCCTTGGGCAGCCACTTGAGCCTGAAAAAGAAAGCACAGCTCAAGAAGGGGGACCAACCTGAACTGAAACCAGGAAGGTGAGGGTTGCCTTGTGTGACACCAGGCAAATGGCTTTCTGGTTGTGAGCTTGGCTGCCTGCCCCGGGATGGACTGCCTGCATGCAGGGAAAACTCCCACCTGTGGCCTCCCCAGCATGTCACCATGCACAGCGCACGTGTCGTTGGCAAGATCCAATGCATCACCATTGTTTTCTAGTATCCTTATTTTCTTCCTTTTCCTGTGCCTGGAATGTCCTGGGCTCAGTGCTAATCCCAGATCTTTACTTCAGCTCCAGCTCCCTGCAACCCCCATCCCTGGACTGCCTCGTGTACTCCCTTTTCCTTATTAAGATATTACACACCTTCAAGGCCATCTCAAGCCCCCTCTTTCAGGAAACCCTTTCCTATCTACTCGCGCCCTGTAGTCCCTGAGTACCTGGTACAATGTTAGAACTGAAACATCCATCATTTCATTCTACGCTCCGGCACCTCTGGGAGGTTGGAGTCATTTCCTCCATTTTTCAGATGGGGAAACTGAGGCTCAGTGAGGCCTTACGTTGCCCCAGGGAGGAGCTGGAGCCTTTGCAGCTGTCTACTCTACTCTGTGTTATGTCCTCACTTTCTGGGCAGGTCACTTGGCATTCAGAGCAGTGGTTCTCAGACTTGGGGCTGCATGAGCGTGGCACAGAGAATGTTTCACAGTGTGAGAGCCGAGCTGCAGAAGCAAACTCTGGGGTGGGGACCCAGCCCTGGGTGATTATGGCTGGTCTGGTCACACTCAGAGAACCACTGATTTAAGAGATGGACATTGTGGTGTAAGTGACGATTTGGGTTATGTGGGACTCGGGATTCAAATCCCTCCCCAGACCTATTGAATCAAAATGTCTAGGGTGAGTGGGCTGAGGAATCTCTAGTTGACTAAGTGGCCCAGGTGGTTTTTAATCATCTGGCGAGTTGGGGAGAGCTGATTGAGAGTCAAGCCCACACAATTAGCACTTAATTGTATCCTGCTTTATCTTCTTCTCCAATTAGTTCTTCTACATCAATTAAGCTCCTTGGAGGCCCAGACAGAGCACTCAGCTCAGAATTGTCCCAAGAGCTGGTGTGCTCCTGGCCAGGTGACTGGTGTCACCCGGCTGCATCCACACTCAGAGGAGAGGCATTTCTGGAATGGCAGGAAAGGGGGCTCTGGCAGAGCGGACACAGGGGTCCTACACCTCCCAGCTTGGCACTTGCTCGTGCCTCTCATCTCAGCAAGGCTGAGTCCTTCCTGCTGCATAAGGACCAGCTCAGGTTTCTTTCATTCTATGAAACAGACTTTATTACCCCCAGCAAGGGATGAACCGCATGCCATTGAGCCTTTTGATCCTTATGTGAACTGATTTGGGATTGGCACTGTCCCTGGTGGGAGGCTTCAGGAACGTCCCTGGCCTGACGCTGTGTTAGGCACGTACATTGTAGGCACACTTAACATCTGCTCTTTCCTTCCTACTTCCTGTTTTAGGGAGGGCATCTTATCCACCTTGAACATCGCCGGCATGTAGAACAGTGACCTGCACAAATGCAGTTAATATTTTAGATTCCTGCATAAATTTCAGAGATATTATCAGAAATTACAGTATCATTGCATTGAATGTGAATAATGCATGTTGTGCATGTGTGTTATTCCCACTTTTAGGTGCTGGCTTCTCCCAGCACCTAGTCCAGAGCCTTACACAGGATTGCTTTCAAGAAGTAAGTTTTTTGTTTCTGACTGAAGTTATTAACTTCTCAGGGTGAAAACTTGTAAAGCGGAAAATGTGTGCTTCTCTGTTAAAAAAAAAAAAAAAAATCAGTATCTTCCTCTTAAACCCACTCCTGACTTGACTGGCCTCCTTCAGTACTCAAAGGCTCTGAACATCAGTTTCTTTATCATTAAAAATGGAAAAAATAATAGCTACTTTATACATCTTTAAGTATCTCTGAAAAAATATTTATCACAGTGCATACAGATAGCAAGCTCTCAAATTGTAGCTTCATGATACAACACAGACAACTTGAGGTTTAGACAGAAGTCAGATCGTATATTTGTCCCTATCAAAAAAAATCAAAACAAAATAAAGAAATTATAAAAACCCAGCGTTGGTGACCTTGCGATGGAAAAGGCACACATATTTTGGAGGACTGTTTAGTAGTGCGTGTCAAGTCATGAATATTTTCACATATTTTACGTTAGAATGTCAGTTCTAAGACTTACTATGAGAATGATTTTTAAAGAGGAATAATTTAAATATAGGCATCAGTGTAATTTACAAAAAATGAAAATAAGTAAATGACAAAAATAGGAGAAGGGTTATATAAATTATAGTGCATCAACATATAGAATATTTCACTGCAATTAAAAAAGCTAAAGGCAAATCCTATGTAAAAACATGGACTGGTTTAAAATAGTATAATATTAAAAACAGTTTTATGTACACTTTGATTAAAATGATACAGAATTATATATTTACACACAAACATAATGATTAGAAAAGAACAAAAAGACAAGAATATGTTTGCTTTATTATACTGGTGATACTAAATTTATTGTATATACATACATCTCTCTCAGTATTTAAAGTCCCCCTAACAGTTCTGCAAGGCAGCTTTTATAACCTTCATTTCTCAGATGAGGGAACAGACACAAATATTTTGCTAAATCACACATCTAAGAAAAGGTGAAGTAGGCCTTGGAATGAACTTTGTCCCTTTGACATCCAAATCTGTACTTTTTTGAATCAGTTATTCACAAATTATACATGTGTGCATTTGGTGTTGGTTTCCTTTGAGAACTCATTTCTGAGTAGACTTTATTTCATATTTCAACAATGTAGATAGATAAAGAGATACATCATAAGATTCATTATATATACTGTAAAAAATTATAATTACCAGAGGTATATTGTCACATGGTTGGCCGAACATTTCCCCATATTCATGGGCTTGTGTAGACTCCTTTCGCACAGACACTAGACTTGGCTATGTGACATGCCTTGGCCGATGGGCCATTGGTAAGCATGACAAAAGCAGGCCTTGATAAACACTTGTGAGTTGGGATTTGTCCTCTTGGAACCCAGCCACCATGTTATGAGGAAGCCCAAGTTAGCCACTGGGTAGGCTTTTAGAGAACTAAAGCATCCCAGAAAAGAGCCCCAGGTGAACTCCCAGCTCACAGTTTGCACCAACTGCCAGCTCATGGATGATCCAGCCCCTGTCAGGCCTCTAGATGACAGTGACCCTTGTCGAAACCGTGTGGATAGAAGAATCACCCAGTGAGCCTAGCCAACCCATAGAATCATGAGAAATAATAATTCTTTGTTGTTTGAAGCCATTAAATTTGGGGATGATTTGTCATCTAGCAGTAGATGACTGATACACTAGAAATGAAAAATTTTAAGTAGCAGGATAAATTTAGCACATAGTAGGTGCTTAATTAAAATGTGCATGAGGAGGAAGGGGTAAATTCTGTCACTTGGCATTGAGATTCCCTTATGATTGTCCACTGTAGCCTTCCACTTTAAGAAGACAAGCTCTCTGTTGAACTGAATCTATCTATAGCCCAGGCCAGCAGTCCTGGCTCAGGGCAGTCCTTCCTAGAGAGCAGACTGTCCATAGCAAAGGGGCATTGTCCTTTTGGAAATGCCAGATCCTTTATAAGCTGGAGAGTTACAGTCACCGCTTGGTAATTGCCCTGCCCCCCAGCTAGTGCTTCCATTCTGGGCTCCCATAATAAAGTTCAGTCTCGTGCTTATTTTTTATCTTCCTAAATGGAGCCTGCCATGGGACAGCCATTTGTATCAGGATCTTAGGCAACCATGACTGTTCCCTGCCACAGCATCCCCATGGCCACTGCCTCAGTTCAGGTCCCCATTATCCCTCCCTTGGATAATTACAGCAGCCCCTAACAAGTCTCCTAGCATCTTGGCTTACACACCTCCATTCCATTCTCTGCAGCAGGCAGTAGGCCATTTCTAAAGCACAAATTGAATCATTTCACTCTGCTTTTTAAAATCCCTCCAATAGGCTCCCCACTGCCTCAAAGCAGCATCACTGGATTAATGAGTGTTTCACAGGGTATGGGCTAGGAATGAAATTCGTAGTTTAATACATTTGGGAAATCCTGGGTTAAACAAAGTTAACCAGGTGTGTGTGTGTGTGTGTGTGTGTGTGTGTGTTTGTGTGTGTGTTTGTTACAGGACTTCTCAGAGCCTTCGATATGCTGATGTGAATTGTGACCCTTCAAAAGAGGTGATATAAAATGCAACATTTACTAAACTTACTTTCTTGGCAGGCTGTCTTTGGTTCATTGAGTTAAGGTTTAGAATTGTTGAAGTATTTCCAAGTTCCTTAGTTGCAAGGAAGCATGCAAGCTTCTTCATGGTCTGACCCCTGCTTATCTCTCCAGCTCAAATCCCTATGTTTCTGCCAAGTTCTTGCTGACGACAGCTTGGTGCCTTTGCATCTGCATTCCTTGCATCCCAAATCACCCGCTCTGCTCTCTCATAGCCTAGTTAATTTTTATTCATCTTTCAAATCTCAGGTCAGTCTTCCCTCCCCCGGGAAATATCCTATCCCCACTCACCCAACCCTCACCACCTTGGCCTGAATTATATGTTCACCCCACATCATCCCATGGTTTTTTTCCTGTTATATTAACTTCTATACAGACTTATAATTGCCTGTTAGTCTTTTCTTCTAGGTTGCGTGTTCCTCTGGCTAGGGCTGGCTACTTAGCGTTTTAGTGGGCATTCGGTAAGTGTTTATTGAATAAATAAGCATTGAAAATTAGAATGAATTTTGAGACAATTATTGTTGACTAAGAACTTCCTGGGAGCAGGAATATTTGTAGTAGCTGTCTTTTCAGGTGTCAATCCACCTGTGGTCCAAACAGGTCTCTCATATTGACCTTACTAACCCACAGATGGTCTTTGAGATGCTGTTTCCTCAGGCCATGTAAGGGCACGTGAACAAAACTGGGCCTACTCAATTTACTCTCTGAAAATTTGGATTTGTCATTTGTTGGAATGTTGTTCAAACTGCAGAAACATAAACTCCAGAGCTCTGCTGGCCACTCTATGTGGGAGCAGATGGGAACAATGGGAGCAGAGAGAGAGAGGGAAATGTGAAGGCTCAGCTGTTACTGAGAAATAAGCAAAGATGGGGAGAGATGGTGGCCTGTGTTCCTAACTGGTCTTTTTTTTTTTTTTTTAAGAAATAAATTTATTTATTTTTGGCTGTGTTGGGTCTTTGTTGCTGCATGCAGGCTTTCTCTAGTTGCAGCGAGCGGGGGTATTCTTCATTGCAGTGTGCAGGCTTCTCATGGTGGTGGGTTCTCTTGTTGCAGAGCATGGCCTCTAGAGCGCAGGCTCAGTAGTTGTGGCACACGGGCTTAGTTGCTCCATGGCATGTGGGATCTTCCCAGGCCAGGGCTCGAACCCGTGTCTCCTGCATTGCCACGCGGATTCTTAACCACTGCGCCACCAGGGAAGCCCCCCTAACTGGTCTTATATGCTCCTTTCAGTGGTAGCTGCGGCCTGGGTCTGTTGCCTGTGTTTGAGTTATGAGTGTATCATTCTGATGAATTTCCTTTTTCCCACTCCAGCTTGTTTGAAAGGGTTTTTTGTTATGTGTTACCAGTAGGGTCTTGACTAAGCAACATCCAATTATTTTTCCTTGAAAAACTCGAAATGTGGATGGCCCTGTCTTCATGCTTCTTTGTCACAGCCATGTTGTGAATATTAATGGCGATACTTAAGTGGGTCGATTGTGCATTGAGAGTATGAAATATGTATGTCACTTAAAAACAAATGATTGTCAACATAGTGTCTGGGCTGAATTAGTCTCACCCAGCTTGTCACAGCTGATGCAAAAGGAAACTATGGCAATGCATTTGTGCCAGACTTTATGGATCCCAAGGTCAGGACCTAAATGTGCAGATTTAGGAAGGTGCTTTCTGACTAATGATTTGTTATCATTAACTTGATGCACTGGTGGATTTATAGAGAGAAAAATGTTAATAAAAGGTCATTTGAGCTGCATTTCTGCTTTGCTGAGTTGTCATTCCATTAAGCAAATTTGAGGCAATGTAATTGCTACAAGATTCTTCATATTTGCACATGAATTTGTGAATTTATTTGGGAAATGAATGGGTTTTAACTTGACTTGTTGGACTAATTCCATCTTGTTTTCAGGAGATGTTCTGATTTTGGTTTTCTATGAGCTTGCAGGATAGTAAAGCAGTTTGCTGTTGACAAGATAGCAGACAGATAGGTCTGGATTTAGATCTTGACTCTGTCACTTACTAATGATGTGACTATGGCCCAGTTACTTCTCTGAGGCTCAGTTCCCTCATCTGTCAAATGGGCACAATGGTAATACCTCACCTGTAGGGGGTCAGGTGATTAAATTTGATGATGTCAGACATTTCTCCAGAGAAGACATACAGATAGCCAATAGGCACATAAAAAGCAGCTCAACATCACTAATTATTAGAAAAATGCAAATCAAAACGACAATGAGGTGTACCACCTTGCACCAGTCAGAATGGCCATCACTAAAAAATCTACAAATAACAAATGCTGCAGAGGGTGTGGAGAAAAGGGAACCTTCTTACACTGTTGTGGGAATGTAAACTGGTGCAGCCACTATGGAGAACAGTATGGAAGTTCCTCATAGAACTAAAAATAGTGTTGCCATATGATCCAGCAATCCTACTCCTGGACATACACCCAGACAAAACTATAATTCGAAAATATACATGCACCCCTATGTTCACAGCAGCACTATTTACAATAACCAAGACATGGAAACAACTGAAATGTCCATTGACAGATGAATGGATAAAGGTGTCATATATATATATATACAATGGAATATTACTCAGCTATAAAAAGAATGAAATAATGCCATTGCAGCTACATGGATGGACCTAGAGATTATTATACTAAGCGAAGTGAGTCAGAAAGAGAAAGACAAATACCATATGATATCATTTATTTGTGGAAGCTAAAATATGACACAAATGAACATGTCAGTGAAGCAAAAACAGACTCACAGATATAGAGAACAGACTTGTGGTTGCCAAGGGAGAGGAGGGGAGGGATGGGGGAGGGAAGGATTGGGAGTTTGGGATTAGCAGAGACAAATTATTATACATAGGGTGGATAAACAACGAGGTCCTACTGTATAGCACAGGGAACTATATTCAATATCCTGTGACACACCATAATGGAAAAGAATATTTAAAAGAATATATATATGTATAACCGAGTCATTTTGCTGTACAGCAGAAATTAACGCAACATTGTAAATCAACTACACCTAAATAAAATTAAAAAATTTTTGATGATGTGTGTTAAAAAGACTGGCATCCAATAATTGGTAGTTATTATCTCATCTTAAGCTGTCTTTTGATTGTTCCTATTAGAGCAAAAAGGAAATTTTCCATTCACACAGATATTTACAGACTTAACTGTGTGACTACAGATGTGGGATTTAGGCTAAAGTGGTTGAGGGGAAGGGTGCTGGAAATAGTTACCCCCCCACACACACACCTGTGACAGGTAGCATCCAGTAGGGGCAAGAGTGAGCCCATATAAGTTACACTCAAAGTAAAGCCATCCCAGACTTCAGCTTCATGATCCCAACGTACACGTTTGGAATGTACAAAACCCAGGGAATGGACTCGGCCCACGTGTGGGTAACTTACAATCATTAATTGGCTGATTGACATGGTGTTTGAAGCGCTTATATTTTTAGAACGTTCTGTGGGATCCTAATCCCCTTCCTGAAAGTATCTGACAAGCAGCAATTTTTGAAGTTAGCGTGCATGATGGGCATGACATGGAATTTAGAGTAAAACTTGCATTCTACTTATTTTGACTATTTCCTATTTCTTTGCCTTTGGGCTCATCATCACTTCACTGCCTGGATCCTGTTTCTGTATTTGCAAGATTAAAATAAGAATATTGCCAAGTGACATAAATGTATGTTCGTACGTTCATTCAACAAGTGAGATGCTCAGGGCCAGGGATCCAGCAGTAAATAAACAGACAACAATTTTAGCCTCATAGAGCTTACATTCCATTGGGGGAGGAGGTGAGATAATAAATATCTCAAAAGAGTAAAATCTAGAGTTTGTCAGATAGTGGTAGCTGACTGCCCGGGAGTGAAACAATTCAGGGAAGAAGGACTTGAAGTGTCAGTAGCGGGTGGGGTCATCAATGTAGAATAGAGTGGCTAGGCCTGAGCCTCGGGGAAGATGGGATTTGAATAAAGACCTGAAGGAGGTGAGGGAGCAGCGCAGGATGACGTTGGGGGAGGGGTGGGAGCATCCCAGGCAGAGGGACCAGCAGGACAAAGAACTTGAAGTGGGAGTAGGTCTGGAGAGTCTGAGGTGGCCAGAGTGGAGTCAGTGAGGAGGAGAGAAGCAAGAGATGAGGATGGAAGAGTAGGCAGGGGCAGACATGAAAGGCCTTGTGGACCATTGTCAGGACTTTGACGTTTCCATTGAGCGTGATGGGAAACTGCTGGAGAATTAGGAGCACAGCAACAGTACAATGGGACTTAGGCTTAACAGTATTATCTCGACCTCCAGTGCCCCAAAGGGGAGCGACAGACCTTTGGAAAAGTGGCTGATGAAATGGAGGGACTGACTTTTCATTTTATTTCATTTGAATTAAATTTAAAAATCATTTCTTGATTCAGTGATTGGAAAATTTTAAGTGTGTTTGGAACAACTTGGGTATGTGGATCTATTCTTTTTCAACTGTACATTTATGAGTTCTAAATATAGATCAGGTATTTCCAATAAAAATTTTACCATGTGAATTGAGATGTGCTATAATTGTAAAAGATACTCTGCATTTCTAAAACATAGGATGAAAAAATTCCGGTTAAAAAAAATCTCAATGATAGTTTATATTCATTATATGTTGAAATAATAATATTTTAAATATATTGGGTTATATACAATATATTAATGTTAATTTCACCTGCTTCTTTTTACATTTTTACAATGTAACCACTGGAAAATTATGAATGACAAACATGGCTAATAATTAGCGCCGATGCAGAAAAAGTTGTGCACTGAGCTTGGCGTATGTGAATGAACTCTTTCTTTTTCTTTCTTCCTTTCTTCCTTCCTTTCCTTTCCTCTCCTTTCTTTTCACATGTGTTGGGTGCTTTCCATGGGTAGAGCGCAATGCTCCTAGAGAGAGGTATGGGTGCCCCCTGCCCTCATGGGACTTCTATTCTAGTGGGAGACAGAGACAAGACCAAAAAATCAAATAATGCAAAATCGTGGTAGGTGCTGTGTAGGCAAAACTAATGGTCTGAGAAAAACCATATTGGGGAGGGGACTTCATGTAGGCTGTCGAGGCAGTCTCTTGGGGGACCTGAGGAATTACTGCTGCCTGAGGATTATTATCAAATTGCCACACAGAAGTGCTTTTCAAACCCTCAAGTGCTGTCAAAGTGAGTTACTGTTAATATCTGTGTTCTTAGGGGCAAGGCATTTGGCTGGAATATGATCCCCTCGAGAACAGAGACTGAGTCTCAGTTAACATTTCACACGGGTGTCTGCTCTGTGTCAGACACATACAAGGTATTGGCGAGGATTTAAAGCATCGGGGACCCCTCAGGAGATAAATAGAAGCACTAAACAGGTTCCAGATTTCACCGAGTTTCGTTGGAAGGGAAATTCAGTGGTACAAATAGGAGTCAGGTGTCCTCAGGGCTGACTAAGTGATATGCATGGGGGCGTGGTAGGGATCCTAGGAAGTGAAGACCAAGTGAGTGGGGAAGATCCTTAGAGGAAGAAGATGTAGCACGTGGGTCTGAATCCTGCGGGAGCTTTGAGTAGGTGGAGAGGAGCAGGGAGGGCAGGAGGCAAGGGACAAGCAGAAGTTTGGAGGTGGGATCTGGTAGCCAGGACTAAGGATGCCCCCAGGAAGGAGGGGGAAGAATTGCTGTTCGACGCTGTCCTTTGCAACCAAAACTGTGCGTCTGGTCTTCGGAGTTCTGAGAAGTCACTAAATACGTGGGCTCAGAGGGAAATGAGATTTAAATATAAATCAGGTCTTTCTAATAAAATTGTACCATCTGAATTGCGTTAGTCTGTAATTGTAAAAGCATTCCAGATTCTGAAAATTTAGGATGAAAAAAAGGAGTAACAAAACTCAATTATATCTTTTATATTTATTCTACATTGAAATAATATTTGGATATATTGGGTTAAACAGGTTATAGTAACATTAATTTCACCTGTTTCTTTTTTCCTTTTTTAAAAAAAATGTAACAACCAGAAAATTTTACACTGCGAACATAGCTCACATTGGATTTCTGCTGGAGAATGCTGCTCGTGGTCCTGCCCCGGCCCAGCCCACCTCTCCTCTCTGTGGAGGTCTTCAGATGGGCCTTGAAGGTCAAGGCTTCCAGACACCCTTGCAACTTTTTACAAGGGGACATCAGGTGTTGGAGGCACAACCTCAACATCTTAAGGAGGAGCTTAGCCCTCGCCTTGGAAGGGAGAAAAGGTTCCTTGGTTAGATGCACCCGTATTTCTTTCCACCAAGAACCCTCGTTCATTGCCATGTGTCACTCTGGTGAAGTAGAAGCTCTTGTCCTAACTTTGTAAATCACACGTATGGGGAGCGAGATCTTTGGCCTCGAGTCGCACAGTGTAGACAGGATCCAAACCTAGATCCTGGACAAATCCTCACCCCGCGTGCAGTCCTCAAGCCCTCGACAATAATGCTTTCAGGGACCTCCCCCATTAGCACATCAGCCCCTCCTTGTTTCTCAGGCGGGAAACTGACACCCAGAGAGAGACAGAGACTTTATCGAGGATCTTGCTCCCAACTGGCTTCCTCACCAGCAGTTCCCTGCTACGTGGAACTCCATGGAGAGGAAGATAGTTTACCCCCTCCGGAGCCAGGGGAAAATGAACCTCTCTTCTCCTGGATCCATTAATGTGGGACAATACATCCAAGATCTATTAGGCACTGACTTGAACCAGGAAAAATGTTGCCAAGGTGATGGTGGCCTGGTTGAGAGAGAATGTCCCCTTCCAAAATCCATCAGCCACTCCTCCCCCTCTCTCCCGACCAACACTGACTTCCTGGAGGCTAGAGCTGTGCATCTGGCTTTCCTGCCTCCAGGGAGACTGGCAGCTGTGGACGACGCAGGCTGGGTGGGGACAGCGCTGGCTCCAGGTGACACACAGAGGCACCGGCCACTGCTGATCTTGCCCGAGATTTGGGCTGGGAGCCAGGCAGGCAGAGAGAAGGCTCACTCTGTCAGCAGGGTGTCACCCTCCCACATGCTGTTTATAAGCACATCTCCTGCCATCTGGGCCCTGTCCCCACACCCAGCCTCCGTCCTGGGAAGCCGAGCTGTGTCACACACACACTCTGCACTTTGATGTGTCCCAGGCCAGAGTGTTTGGGTAGAAATGTGAGATGGAGCAGAGGCTCCGCCCTGTGTGGGACCTGAGAACTCAGACCCAGGCAGGACCATCCCCAGGTGCCGCCATACCCACAGACGCCTCAGAGCCTAATCCTGGGGGGCTTATTGGAGGCTGTACCCAGGGCTTGTTGGGGAGGTGCCGGGCTCCCCAGCTCTGCCGCCCCCAGCCTAGGGGATGTGACAGCGGCTCGGGAACACGACGGACTGCTCCTTCCCTCCCCAGTGTCCTCTGTGGTCACGGCTCTCCGTTGATTGACAGCATTTCACATCCCTAAAAATTACATTCTTTATCTGAAAAGAAACACCCTGAAATGTTAGCAACAGTAAATGTCTTTGGGTGCTGAGGCTATGGATGATTTTTCTATCTCTAGTTTCCTTTTCTTTACTCTGAACGTTTTCTTCACAGAGCCTATGTGATTTTATAACAGTAGTATTTGAACAAAGTTTTTTGTGTCTTTTCCCCCTGCCCAGAAGGCAAGATATGACTTCCATGGAGCAGATTGTCTCCTTGGAGCTAAGATGACTGCTTCTGAGTTTGCCCCAGACCCGCCCACATCCCCACATGCCTCGTCCTCCTTTTTGCTCCATCCCTATTTCTTCTTCCTCAGGGGGGAAAAATGCCGTTCTCTTGAGGCCCGGGGCTTTATTTACGTTGTTTCATTTCATCATCAGAAATAAAGCCAGATTTAAGAAGGAAATACCATGGGGGAGGAGAGCTCTTTGATCCTGGGTCTCGAGCTCCCACCAGCAGTTCAGGCATCCTTGCCCAGTGTTTGTTCCACGACCACGTCGCTTTCATCTCACTCTATATGCTGTCACCACTGCTCCTCCATTCCCGTCACAACCTCGGAGGCTCCACTGGACATTTCCACGACTATTGTCTGTCTTCCCCTCTTACAGATTGTATTAGTCAAGATTCTCATTTTATACAGCTCCTGAGCTGGGAATTTGAATCTCTGAGCTTATCTCTGAGCTCTTTCTTCCTCCACTTTGTCCACTGACATGAGGAGCAACCAGCCAGCTTCATTACATTTGTTGGTTTACCAAAAATGTTTGAAAGTATCATATGCAGTCATCCAGCCCATGCTTCTTATCAATTATTGATGAGGAGTATGCAGTGATGGTATTTTGTGTATCTCTACTATCACATTATGCCGTGGACTATCAGTGGTCTCTTTACTACTGGAAATAGAGTCATTAGTGTCTTTACATCTAATCAGATTAGAGAGTCAATCCCATAAACCCCAGAACCAATTCAGAAAACTCATCCTTAAAACTCTGTTCGTCTGGAACCGTTCTTGGTACTAAAATCTGTATCAGTCATGGTTCTCCAGAGAAACAGAACCAATAGGATCGATCCATCTAGCTAGCTAGCTAGCTAGCTAGCTATCAATTTATTATAAGGAATTGGTTCACATGATTATGGAGGCTGAGAAGTCCCAAGATCTCAGTCCCCAGATCTCAAGCTGGAGACCTGGGAGAGCTGGCAGTTAGTTCTGGTCCACGTCTGAAGGCCTGGGAACCAGGAGAACCAGTGGTGTTAGTTCCAGCCCGAGGCCAGGAGAAGACTGATGTCCCAGCTCATGTAGTCAGACAGGCAACATTCCCTTTTATTCAGCCTTTGTGTTCTATTCAGGTCTTCAATGGATTGGATGAGGCCCACCCACGTTAGGCGGGACAATCTGCTTCACTCAGTCTACTGATTTCCCTTACTTTTTTATGAGGTCATCTGTTGATTGAAAAGCATCACTGTTCTAGGTATTTGGTAATGAGAGGGTTTTTCAGAATATCTATTTGCCAAGTTGACTGGACCAGAAGTCACCCATGTATTATTGGTGTTTGTGTGTACACATGCATATATGAAATTTATTGAATTTTATTAAATTTGTAAATTTTATGTACTAAAATTATATCTTTGCCTAATAATAATCATAGAATAGAGTTTACATCTGGAAGGCAGAAAAGGAAATGGGATTAGAGAGGGATACACAGGCTTCAAATTTATCTATAATATTTTATTTCTTAGAAAAGTGCCAAGATCTTATTAAGCTGGGCAGTTGTGAACCAGGTGTATATTATATTATCTCAGTACTTTATGGTATGTTGAAGATATTTTACAATGGAGGAAGGAAGGGAGGGAGGGAGGGAGGAAGGGGGAAAGGGGCAAGAACAGAGGAGACCAGGCAACACACAGAGTGAGAGCCAAAATCAGGGTCCACGACCAGCTGGGAGGACCCCTGCCACCACTGTCCCCAGAATCTCAACATTGGCCCGAACACTATTGCCACCCACTTCCAGAACAGAGTCTCTACGGTCCCCAAATCTTTGTGTCACCACCTCCCCACTCCGTTCAGGCACATCCCAGGTTACGTACCTCACTCTAGATGCTGGGGGGTGGGGGAGGAGAAAGGAGGTATCTTGCATTTTCACCTTCTCTATTGAGAGGCTGTCCCTGATGCATAAAATGGAGAGTTTCTTGAGCACAGGAAGGGCATGGAGGTTCACATAACAGCCAGAAATGAAAAGCCCAGTGCCAAACGTACCTGGGAAGATTGGGCTCTCTCTGCAAGATGCTAGGCTGGGTCCTGGACCTACAATCCTTCCTTCCATCTTGGCCCCATCCCCGGCTTGCTCCCAGAGGGGAAAGTGTCCTCAACCCAACTTTATGGACAACAGAGAATTGGACTTGCTCCACGTCACAAGGTGAGCCAGAAGCAAAGCAAAGTCTGAAATCCACATCTCCTTAACTCCCAGTTAAGGGAGGAGCTTCCTGTATAACCTTCCACCTCCTCTCTATTATTTCACCCTTATCACAGGTATGGTTACTTCCAGCGCACGCTTCATCCTTGCCATGGGGAAAAGGTCAAAGAAAAGGTGACTTTTTTCTTTGTTGTCCTAGAGCATAATACTTCGGTGAGCATTTGGCTTTGCTAAAGCCAACATGGTAACAGACAACCAGGCATGGCATTGACTGGAGACCTATGTGGGAAGAGGTGTTTTCCCAAAGCCAGCGATCATGGGGTGGGGGGTGGTTTCAGGGGCTGCGACAGTGAGAGGAAATGTCTGATTTGAGACTTTGGGGGCTCTTCAAATTATTCTGGGTAAACATCTGTATCAATAGTCCACCAATAATAAAGACTAAAGATCTTGATTGTAAATAGGAAAAAAGGTGGGGCGAGGGTACGGATGTGCCTAAACAGAGCGTATCTTCGTGCCAAAGACCTGGATTGTGTGCGGAACACTGAGCCTTCTTCAAACCACCCAGCTGACTGTGTGCTCAAGGCTCAGAGACGGGACACATTTTCTCAAAATTAAAATTCAGTAAGAGGCATCTTTCATTTCAATCTCCTGCCTTTGTGTAGCAGACACAATACTCTAGTGACAAATGCGGGTGAATTGAATTTTGGTGTTTTTTTTTCCCATAATAGTTGCATCCAGCAGCAAACGGATGTGTTAGTTATCAGACATGAAAATAAGCATGATGCCTGATCCTGAACTTGAAATTGCATAACTGCAGCCAAATGCCTTTTGACTGAATTGCACATTTTTTTTCCTTGTCTTTTTTTTCCTTCTTCTTTTTGTGAAATCTCCATTTATCTGTGATGACCATAGCTTATTAGTGGGCTGCTTTGGAGCACACTGAAATGAGAGCACCCTCATTTAATGCATCGTTACCTCACCCACAGGCTCTTAGACACTCACCCCAAAGCTTTTAGCATTTATCTCCTCCAAACCTAGACTCTAGGACATATCTTCTTCCAATTCTTTTTTTTTTTTTTTTAAATGCACAGGTTCAGAGCCTATGTGTCTATTCAGGAGAATGGGGGCTTTTGTTCAGCGACTAGGGGCACAGTATTGAAATGGGTATCATTTGATTACTTCCTGTGTGCTTGGCACTTTCTGTATGTTTTGTCTAATCCTCACATCATCTGAGGAAGGGAGATATTATCCCCACTTAAGGAAACAAGATCTTAAAGAGGATGGTGGACTGATTGGAAGGGTGAGAGAAAGAGAAGGATAAACATTAGACCCTGGAATTTGGCCTGAGTACGTGGTAGGTGGTGTTGCCCTTTAAAGCTGGAAGTCTGAGGGACGGGGGTTGATTGCGGGGTGAAGATCAAAGGGCTGGTTTAGGAGTCATTTAATTTGAGAGGCCTGCTTAAAGGCCAAGTGGAAATGTCGGTTACAGGGTTGATGAATTTAAGGGTTCAGAGAAAAAGAGAGAGATGAACATTTGGTCTGGCCTTGGAATCAGTGTACCTAAGTAACCCCCTGAATGCCAGCCGGCTGGCAAGTGCCGGAGCCAAGAGTCTCACGCCCATCCCCACCCCTTTCTGGCCTTTGTGACTGAAAAACCCTGCTTCTCCCTCTGTCCCTTATACCCCACTGCTGAGCCGGGGAGGGAGGGGGTGACATTCGGAGTCAGTCACCCACGCTGGGGCCTTTAGTCTGAGAAATAACTAGAGATTTTATAATTGAGGAAGAGGCTAAATTTATCAAAGCAGCATGTACATTTCTTTGCCTCATTTTGTTCGCACCTAAACACAAGAGAAGATTGGAAGTGGGAGCTCCCCCATGAGAGAAGGTCTCATTTCCTTGCCTTAAATCAGAATTATCGTAAGAATCACCATCCCATCGCAGCCATCAGCCAGAGCACTCTGATTCTTCTCAGGGTTCTCACAGACATTCTTGCTCTAAATTCCACAGAATAGGACTCTGAAATTCGGTGCTCAGAACACTGTTTAATCTCCTTCCCTTTGACTTCTGTCCAGACCAGCTAAATTCAGAACAAACTTATTAAAAATGTATGTATCTATATAAGTCCATGGACTTATATATACTACCAAATGTAAAATAGATAGCTAGTGGAAAGCAGCCACATAGCACAGAAAGATCAGCTCGGTGCTTTGTGACCACCTAGAGGGGTGGGAGGGAGACGCAAGAGGGAGGGGATATGGGGATATATGTATAGGTATAGCTGATTCACTTTGTTATAAAGCAGAAACTAACACACCATTGTAAAGCAATTATACTCCAAAAAAGATGTTAGAAAAAAAAAAAAATGTATGTGTGTCGAACCTGATGGAGGCAAACAGGGGAGTATATATTATTCCCTGAAAATGAAGATCATGATGTAGGATCTGTCCAAGAATCTTTTTGGGGTGGAATTTAATTACATGACCATCAAAGAGGGCTACGTTAAACCACTTGTACCTAGACATTAAGTTAACTACCTTTAAGGAAACTGACTACATCATGAGCCTGTCAGTCTGGCGGTAAATGTGGATTTTAGTCCTGTGGGTGGTTTCTGGTTACCATGGATGTATGGCGTGGCTCGAGAGGGACTTACTCTTAGGGCAGAGGCAGGATGTCCATCTCTGAGACATAGTAGGAGAATAGAATTAGGAGTTAAAATGAAGTCAAAGCCTGAGCATATAGCACTCAAAGAAGACCCATTTATTAAAAATCTTTTATGCAAAAGGCTCTGTTAACAAAGCAGGAATGATAAGTTTGGCTTATTGTCCTCTAGCTATTCACAGGCTAATAGGGAACTGATAACCTGTTCACCAGTGATTTTAAAACAATGCAGTAATTTTAGGGGCAGAGTGAGATGGGGGTGAGAGTTGGAGATCCCACCAAGGACTGGGCGAAGTGGGACGGACTTCCTGGGAGGGGTATCATTAGAGCTGGCCCTCCAGTGCTGGAATTTGGATGAGAAGATGGGTGTGGAGGGAGAGCCTCACAGGCAGAGAGAACAGCAATTAAAAAGGCTTGGAGTTGAGGACCCAGGATTAAGTCACAGGAAGAGTGACAGACACACTTTGACCACACAGGACAGAAGTTCTTGAACAGGGGTCATGATCCCCAAGACTGAAATGGAAGTATGGAAAAAAAGTCAAAGGGACTGTGGATGTTTGGCAGTGATGGAGGCTGGGATTTATTCTTTGGGTGATGGAAAAGTACAGAGGTTCCCTGAGCAGAAAGAGACCTGATGTGGTCAGGGATATACTTCAGGGAGCTTAGTCTGACAATTGTGTGTGCCGTGAACTTTGGCAGGGGGGCATGGCATTTGAGGCTACCATCCAGCCCCGGGAACATTTGTTCACATAAGGGTGCCAGGGTATCATAAGCACATGGGTGCATATAAACATGTTAAAAAAATAAGGGATTTGAACTTAGTAAAATCACTGGTCCCTCCAACACCTTCTCTGGAATTCTTGCCTTGTCTCCAAACCAAATAACTCATCAGATTGTCGAGAGAATCCAATCATGTCATCTTTGGGTCTAATATCCTTCAGTGGCTATTCTTTGTCTTCTGAGTGTGAGCCAGGGTTTGGTGTGGAATTTCGGGTCTTTACCCATCTGGCCTCACCTCCCCCAACTCAGGGCTCCCCCCAGACCACCATGGCTGTTGTGTCATCTCCACTTATTCTACCAAAGGCTTTTTGCTCCCGTTTCTCTGCGTCCACTCGGCACTCCCTCATCCTTCTGAGCAGCTGGCCCTGTATTGCATTTGTTCAGGGGCCTCCACAGCTCCTTGAGTCAGGAGGTTTGTCTCTCATCCGTGGACCACCAAGGATCAACAAGATGACCCTGTGAGCAGATGCTCTCCTCCCGTCCAGCCCCAGCAGTGCTGGCTTCTCAGCAGGGGTTTACACAGGAGTCACACCTTCCTGCAGGCCATCAAAAGAGCATCTCAGACCTCTGGCTTCTCTCAGGACCCCTGTTCAACCAGGGAGGCTGGCCTCTGGGGCTTTCCAGTGGAGGCTCTAGGAGCATGGAGTCTAAAGGAAACTTACTATAAAGGATTGAGACAACAGACAATTCTTGGCCAATTCTAGTCGAGAAGGTGCCTGTTGGCCTCTTTTTCCCAGGTCGTCCAGGGGAAGGGTTTTCCAAGCTTAAAGGATCTGGGTCCTTGGCTCCCATGACTGTGTAGGTAGAGGAAGCTGGCCAAGGGAGGTGAGTGCCTCTAATGGACTACATGTCAGACTCCAACCTCAGTTCCAGATTCTCCACTAAAAGTCTTGGTAAATGGAGACAGAGCTGCTCAGAGCTGTGTTTCCTCAAAAACACAGCCTCAGACTTCCCTGGTGGTGCAGTGGTTAAGAATCCACGTGGCAATGCAGGGGACATGGGTTCGAGCCCTGGTCCGGGAAGTTCCCACATGCCGCGGAGCAGCTAAGCCCGTGCGCCACAACTACCGAGCCTGCGCTCTAGAGCCCACGAGCCACAACTGCTGAAGCCTTCGTGCCTAGAGCCCGTGCTCCGCAACAAGAGAAGCCACCACAATGAGAAGCCCGCGCACCGCAACAAAGAGTAGCCCCCGCTCGCAGCAACTAGAGAAAGCCCGCGCGCAGCAATGAAGACCCAACGCAGCCAAAAATAAATAAATTTATTAAAAAAAAAAACCACAGCCTCAGGCCGATCCTCAGTGTATTGTCATTTTTGTACCATTTGTATCACACGCCTGCTCTTTGCCAGATGCTGTGCATTGGTTACCTCCTTGCATCCACACCATGCACCAGTGAGTCCTTAGTCTACCCTGGATTCAAGGTCCCAGCTGAGGACTTGACATCTGACTATATCTCCACCCCACAGAGAAAAGGAATGGTGTCCACTGAGTGCTGCGGATGCCTGGGAAGGGGGTGGAGGTTCAGATAGCAGACCAGCAAGAATTAAGAGTCAAGTGCCCACTACGTCTATGACGATTGAGCTCTTTCTACAAGATCCTTACTGTGGGCAGACCAGACCCTGGTCTGGATCCTTTACATACAATACCTCCTTCTTCACCCAGTGCCCCCACCACCTTGCATCCTCATGACCACTCTGAAGGGGCCACTGTGCCCATTTACGGAGCAAAAGGAATGCAGCATTCAGTAACTTTCCCCAAATCTCATGGTTAGTAAATGCTGGAGCTGGTATTCAACTCCGGATCTGCTGGGTCAGAGTTTAAGTCCAGCCACCATGATAAGAGGGGGCTTTTGGAGGCTGGGAGACTGGGTTTTCTTCCTCGTTCTGCACAACTGAGCATGTGACATAATTCTCTTAATCAGTATCTATTGACATAGAAATCAACACTGTGTTTATTGCAGTTTAGATCCAAGGCTCAGGAATCCTGAGTTCAAGGCCAAACATAGACATTCACTCATGTGAGAAATAAATTGCTATACATCTCTGGGCATGGATTCTCATGTTAAAATATGTTTTCCTTGCCTCCATACTTTCGCACATGCTTTCCTCTGCCTGGAATGCCTTCTCCTTTCTTCTTATTTACTGTTCCTCATTCTTCAAGATGCAGATGCAGCATCTCCTCCCTGGGTGATTTTTCCGAACACTCAGTGCAGTCAGGTGACCCCTCTTCTGGGCTCATGCGGAGATGCCAAGGTGACCTCTGTGCGCAGCTGTGCCCAGTTACTGAGAGCCACGTGACGGAGCCGTAGCAGCGTCAGCGGCTGCCACCTTCACGTATAGCTTTGTTCTGCACGGTGGCATCAAGCTGTGAAGTGGATTCAGCACAGAGGGATGGTTAAAGATGCTCTCACTTTGGAAACTTGACTCTGGGGGAAGATCCAGATTACTGCTTCTGTCTGTCTCCCTACCTCCAACTCCTGGGACCCTAATACTGTGGGAAATTAAATAGCAGAGTAGAGCTTCTGAGGGCACACATGCATCTGATGGTGGAATTGAAATTTAGCTCCTTTAGTTAAGCTAATCAGGCTTCTGCTCTGGGCACAGGGTCAAGAGAAAATGGATGGCTGAGGAGGCACCTGGACGGCACCAGCAGATTGGGCTTTGCAGCCTCCTAGTGAGCCCAGGCAGTCCTTGATGTAATCCAGGGATGGGGTCTTGAAAAACCTTGTACAGCCTAAACTTTGTATGTCCGTAGAGCCCCCTGCTGCCGGATTTCCTCAGCTGGAGAGAGCTCCCGCCCCAAATCTTCCCGTCTTTGGAGGTGGCCTACCTCCTGTGGCTGAGTGCTGTGGGGGTCTAAAGGCCTGACCCTCTCACCCCAACTAGGCACAGTTGTGCAGGGTCCCCCAGCCCTCAGAGCTCCCTGTGCAGTTGGCTGAGCTTTCCATGGAGGCCCCGCTGCACCTAACCAGCTCCCTCTGCCCAGTCCGGCTTCTTTCCCTTCCCTTCGGCGGGTGTTGAGCCCGAGAGGACTCCCTAATAAACCTTCTGCTTATCGACCTCTGTCTTAGATTCTGCTTCCCAGCCAGCCAACCTGTGACAATGCCCAGAGCAATTTTGCCATAAAACATCGCGGTAAACGAGAAGACCGGAGGGCCTCAGTCTCTCCTGAGCGGTACAAGCCCGCAGCTCCCCTGGTCACGTGTAAACGAGGAGTGGTTGAGGGGAGGCGGGTGGGGAGGCACAGGGGCGCAGGGTGGATTTGTGAGTGACCACGTGCACGGATGAGTGAAGCGGCCCGGTGGTCTGTGTGCTCCCTGCGGGCTGAGCTCATGCGGGGCCATCCGTGAACCCACCACTCGCTGGTTAGCGGCTCCTTCGTCTGGCCAGGAGGGCCCTCTGAGGACTTATCTTGTGTGCTCATCCTCTGCCTCTGCCTGGGTGGAAACAAACTCCATCTGGTTCTGAGGAACCTTTAGATGGTGCCCAGTCTGTCCACGCTGGAGGAGACCCTCCTTCTGAGGCTGCCGTCCTTCTGCCAAGTCTCCCCGCCCTGTCCCTTTCCACTTAGACCCTCATATTAACTTGCGAGACCTGCCACCGACTGGGTGGATTAAACAACAGAAATCTACTGTTGCACGGTTCTAGAGGCCGGAAGTCCAAATCTAGGTGTTGGCTGGGTTGGTTCCTTCTGAGGGCTGGGAGGGAAGGGTCTATTCCAGGCCTCTCTCCTTGGTTTGCGGATGGCCGTCTTTTCTCTGTGTTTCTTCATCATCTTCCCTCTGTACTTGTCTGTGTCCAGAATTTCCCCATCTTACAAGGGCGCCAGTCGTATTGGATTAGAGTCCGCCCTCATGACCTCGCTTTAACTTGGTGACCTCTGTTAAAACCGTATCTCCAGATAAGCTCATATCCTGAAGTTCTAGGGGTTAGGACTTCAACGTATGAATTTTGGGGAGGACACAGTTCAACCCATAAGCCTGGCTTCTTTAAGCCACGCCTGGAGGAAGGGTGTGGGGACGGCATGCTGCCTCTGTCTCTGCTCCCTGGTTTCCTAGAAACAGCAGGAGCTCTGGTGACTGACCGCTAAAAGCAAATTGTCAGGACAGCCTTCTCACCCTTTCCATGTCCTTGTCAGTCTCTGTAATTGAACCTTTAGAAACCTCTGCCTTTTCCATCGTCTTTCTCGCTTGAGTCTAACGCAGTATCACATTCCTCCTCTCCCTTAACCTCTAACTTAGGATGATGCTAATCTAACCCTCACTCTGCATCCGTTGTGCTCTTGTAGGCTGGACAACTGTTTTGCATTTTTGAATTCATTGACTCTTTTCTGCAAGTTTCCTCATCTTTGAGATGAATAACGGGGAAAAGTGAATGTTCTATTTGCTCCAAATGCATTTACTCTTTTATGAAAAAGTCAATTCATTTTTATTGAACACCTACTATACGCCAGGCACTTTACTATTTCACCTGTGGCTTTTAAAGGCATTGCAAGTGGTTTATGCTTGTCTGCTTATCTGATTATTTTGCTTGCTGATGTACCTAGATATCATCCCCTCTTCCACAGTGTCAGACCATAGGATTTGCAGCTGGAGAAACTTGGCTCAAGTTCAAGTTGTGCCATTTGCTGTCTGTGTAAATTTGCTCAAGGTGCTTAAGCTGTCTTTTTTATTCATCAGTTGTAACATGGGAATAACAATAATTAGGTATCCCTAGGGAATGAGTGAAATAATGAAATACAGTTTGTGAAATTGCTTAACAAGGTGCTGGGCACTAGGTAGATACTCAGTAAATGTTTGTTTTTAAAAATATTGTTTTTAGTCAATGTGCATCTAGTCAGTGTGCATCTGGGGTCTGTGACCCCAGACCCAGGGCAACAGATGAGCCAACTTCCAGGTGCTGTGGCTCCTGAGGGACTGTTGAGATCCTGAAGGGTCGCAGAGCCACATGGAAGATGTTACCACTGCCAGAGGGTCCTGAAAGCACAACTACTGTTGGAAGCTCTTGCTGTATAGATATCATTTCACCAATGACAAAATCACTTGACTTTTTCTAACTGGAGAGAAGCTCCTCCTCATCCATGTGTATTAGTTTTGTGTTGCTGCTGTAACAACTTACCAAAAACTTAGTGGCTTAAAACAACACAAGTTTATTATCTTACAGTTCTGTAGATATGTATCTCACTGGGCTAAAATCAAGGGCTGTGTTCCTTCTGGAGGCTCTAGGGAATCTGTTTCCTTGCCTTTTCCAGCTTCTAGAGGCTGCCCATATTCCTTCACACATGGCCTCTCCTCCATCTTAAAAGTCAGCAACTCTGGGCTAAGTCCTCATTGCTGCTGCCATCTATCTGGTTCTCTTTTATGCTCTCGTGATTACATTGAGCCCCCCACCCCCTGATAATCCAGGATAATCTCCCAATCTCAAGATACTCAATCACATCTGCAAAGTTTCTTTTGAGTGTAAGGTGACATATTCGTAAGGTTAGGATGTGGACATCTTTGGGAGACCATTATTCTGCTTACAATAACAAGTGAGGACACAGGCTCAGAGAAGGCAAGGATTTGACCAAGACCACACAGCAGCTGGTGGGGGGGGTCAGGACTTAATGATTGGCTCAGATCTGGGGTGTGAGGTGGTGGAGGCAGAAAGGAAGGAATCAGAGATAAAAACAATGTCGAACAGTCTAGCATACTGTCCCCCTGCCTCTGCTTCACTCATTTCTAGAAGCTTCCAGAGTTTGGCCCATAAGTCAGAGACAAAGAAAGGAGTAGAAGAGGACAAAATGATGATGTCAGGGGAAAATAAACGCACATTTCTTCCAGCTTCTGTTGTGGGTGGACGCTCAGCTTCCTCGGTGTTACATCTGTGGACATAATTATCTGGTAACTCAAATTGAGCACCAGGAAGCTGCTGGAGCTGGCGGGGAAGCTAGACCCCAGCGATACAGCTGCGGGAGCGCAGAGCCCCTCGGCTTTCCAGTCTTCTCCCCCGCCTGCCGCATCTGCTCATATGTAGTCAGCTGGTGGGCAGCCAGACAGTGGCTGCTGTTCTGCAGAGAAACTGAGCTTTTATCCCTGCGTCTCTCCCTGGCACGGGGTTGAAACGCCCACCCGAATGTGGCAGATGTGGTTCAAATCCCAGCTCTTCCTTTTACAGCCGTGGGGTCTTGGGCAGTATTCCTACCCTCCCTGAGCTGCCTTGGTTTCCTGTATTATAACATGACATTGACGGTAACTATTTCATATGGTTGACCTGGGAATGAATACCGTGAGAATGCAATTAAATAAGGAAGCACAGGGCTAGGCACATGGGAGGCTGTTGGGAATACCTGTTCTCCAGAAGGCAGCTGGGAATAGACTGGTGGGGAGACAGGCTGGAGGAGGCCCAGGCTCATTCTGCTACCTGAGCACAGGTGCACGCACCTGCCCCGGTTGGCCCCTGTGCGCAAGGAAGCTACGTTCCTTTATACTGCCCTCTCCATCCATCCTAAACTGCTCCCTGGATCCCAGGGCAGCAAAGCTGTTCAGAGGGCCTTTTAGGGAAGAAGGCAGGGTGGCGGCATATGGTGCTATGAACTTGGATAGCACTGCGTACCCTTCTCCTCTGCAGATTCCTCACGTGTGTCAGCATGTCAGCCACTCTGAAGTCCCACCACTGCAAAGAAAGTGCGGCTGAACCTTTTCCAGAGACTTGATCTCAGAGATTTTTAACTGGACCATCTGGCAGGATGCTGGTGTCCGGAGGATCTCCTGGCACATTTTGGGGACACTGGGTCAAATGTGCCTCTGGTCACAGCCTCCTCTCTGGCCACAGGTGCCTTTTCACGCAAAGGCTGAGGCAGCTCATCTTAGAAAATATTGAGCCATCCCAAACTATATAAAACCCCATTCCCCATACCCCTAGAGTTTCCCTTTCCATAAGTAGATGAATATAGCATATGTTGCAGAAAAATAAAATGCCTTATATGTCAGCCCAATTGGCTGGCTGTCTTTGCGGGGTGTTTTTGGGCCAGGTGTGGGTAAAGCTCCCATTTGTCAGGGCCGTGCTCATTGCCTCGGGCAGCTCCCTGGCTCTCTCAGCCTCCTTGTCCTGGCCCCTTCTGCCTCTGGGCTTTGGGTTGCCCCTGCCCCCGGGCTGGTGGCAGAGAGGGCAAAAATGTCAGAGCTCCTCAATCCCAAGCTGACCTTGGAGATAAAACCTCCTTCAGCCCTTCCCCCCACCCCCCAGGATGCTGCCGTTTGTCCTTGTGTGGAAATGAATGCACCCTGGGTTGCTTGATCCATCTATTGTTGAAACCCCACTGGCAGTGGGGCTGCTGTTGGTCAATCTGGGTCAGCTGCCGCCCCGGTGCTCCTCCGCCGTCCCTCTACCAGGCTTGCCTTTTCTCCCCAACCTTAAATGTTGCAGTCCCACCATATCGCCCTCCCAGACCAAGATCAAACACTTCCTTCTTCCTAAAGTCTTCTCTCTTCCGTTTTTTCTTCTGCTGACCCTCTGAACTATCCTCATGATTTACTGGCTTTGGTCATAATCTCTGTGCATGATTTTTCCTCTCCTATCAGGAGACAAACTTCTCAGTGGCAGCCAGTCTTATTCTAAGTAAGTGTTTATTGAGGACCAGCCATGTCCCAGGCCCCTTACTTAAGTATTTTGCCTTCTTACCACTCTGGGGAGGGAGCATCTTTATCTTCATTTTATTAATGAAAACATTAGGGTTGGGGACATGAAGAGACTTGCCCAAGCTACTGATGTTTCAGAGGTGCCAGGGCCTGAGTTTGAACCTTGATCTAACTGCAAGCTTCATGGCATCACTTGAAGCTTCATATCATCAGTTCCTCTTTTTTTTTTTAAATGAGACTTTGACAAAAATTCCATCACCAGGTTTCCAAATTCTGTTCCTTTGCAGTAAGGAAAATGCAACTTCATCGCCCATTATGATAAACTGATAAATGTCGTTATCAGTTTTATTGAAGGTGTAGAGGCAGGAGTTAGATAATGACCTGAGTGGACTGAGATTCTGGCAAACTTCCTAGACTGTAAGGCTATCCTTTTCATGTTGGGTTTTTGTTGTACTACTTGGTACCAATGCAACCAACCTGCTCAGCTGTGATTTTTTCGACCAGAGGAAATTTCCAATCAGAAGCCTTCGTGGCCCTTTGTGACACGTTTTTGACTGTTGGAAGGAGAATACCAGCCACGCTCAGGGGACCCTCCAGGTCAACCAGGGTTTGCAAAGCCACCCTCAGCAAACGGGGATGTGCTGAGGCATAATGGACCAGAGCGCTCGTCCTCAGGCCAAACTGCCCTGGTGGGGCTTTAACAGACCCAAACCCCAAGTTGCCCCTGGTGAAGCAGACTCTCTGGAGAGAGATAGGGCATCTGTGTTTGCACAGAACTCTGCAGCTTGAAGGCAACTGAGGGTGGGCATCACTGGACCCCAATGGGGAGGACCCAGGTCCTAGGAGGGGCAGTGGAAACACATGGGGATGCTTAGCCTGGGGTCCTGGGATGGGCCCAGAAGAGCCAGGACAAACTAAGTTAGGGGATGTTCCGGGGAGGACTGGGCGCCCAGAGGGAGGGTGACTTCTTAGCTCCGAAGACACTTCTGAAATTCTGAAATTCTAGGACCGTTACAGCATTGCCCCATTCTCCATCCAACGTGGAAAAGAGACTTAGGAAGAGTGAAGACGACCTTTGTAAATAAGTTTAAGCATCTGCTATTCACCAGGCCCTGGTACAAGGCCTGCGCCATCCATAACAGCAGGTAGCAAGTTGCTCTGTGTGTTGCTGAATCTTGTTAAAAGTCCAGCAGACACGAGCCACTCAGCATTCACAGAGATGGAGAAAGGAAGGAGCAAAAATCCCTTGCAGACTCAACACCTGTGAGGCCCTGGTCCCTCATACTGCCCTGGAGCTGCCGGTTATCTCATTAATCAGTGGCGCCTAACCTGCTCCCACATTCCCAGCCCTCCTGCTGGCCAGGGGTTCATTGGTCATTTCTGATTCACTTTCACAAGAAGTTGTGGGTGGATCATTGGAGGCCAGGACTTGCACCCTGAACTTCTGGGTTTCAAACCCTACTTCTGTCACTTATAAGCTGTGTGTCCTTGGGCAAAGTACTTAACCTCTCTGAATCCCTGTTTCTTTTAATAGAAAGGACTTTTACAATGATCCCCAGGGCTTTGGAAAAGGGTAAGATGAGTTAATGCACGGGTCAGCAAAATTTTTCCGTAAAGGGCTAGGTAGGACATATTTTAGGCTTCGTGGGCCATGCGGTTTCAGTCTCAGTTACTCTGCCGTTGTAGCACTAAAGCAGCCATAGATGATACATAAACAAACTGGTGTGGCTGTTCCAATAAAACATTATTTACATAGACAGGCAGTGGAGGTGGGTGTGTGTGTGTAGATTCAGGCCACTTGGTAACCCCTGAATTAATGCACATAAAATGCTTATTAGCACAGGGCCTGACACAAGGTAATCTATGAATAAATAGTGATGGTTGTTATTATTATTACTAGTCATATACGGGGAGAGCTGAGCACAGTCTCCCGGTTCCAGCTGGAAAGGTGTGCATGAGGGGAGGAGGAATCCAGGAGATCCTGGTGGGTGTTATGAAGAGCATCCCACAAACATCCTGTGACGTTACAGAGTGCTCTGATGTTCTAAAATAGCTGCAGTGGTAGAAGGGGTGTTAGCACAGCACAGAGCAGGGTAAACGTGTGTGTGTGTGTGTGTGTGTATGTGTGTGTGTGTGTGTGGTTGGGAGGGCAGGAGAGGAACATATTAATATTCTTTGCCAGAGGGATCTGTGTGCAGTTATAACGGAGCTCCCCATCACCATTTGTCACTTAGATTCTTACCTGTAACTGGCAGGGAAAACCCATCACCTTTAGAAGGGCCCTAATTGGAAGCACTGCCCTGAGATAATTACCATCTCTTTGGTTTGAGCATGGCTGGGACCCTCCCTGCCACCTCTCGAAGACACCCAGGGCTGGGGAGAATGTGGGACCACCTCTGTGACTGTCCCATGGTGTAGCTCTCTCCCTCTGGATCCCTCTTCTCTAAGTTCTAGAACATTCTCTGGGGCCTTTTCTTACTGGCTTTTCAGATACACTGTCTGAGGTTCATGCTAGAACCCAGGGCTGGAGGCTTCCATGCATGGGAGCTCAGAAAGTCCCCACCAGTTGCCTTCCTGATGATTTCATTAGGGGAGAACTGAGATGCTGCTGCCCCAGGTGCGAGTGAGGGGCTTCCCTGAGGGCCACACTCAGCTTCCAAACAGGAGACCCTGGCAGAGGGAAAGTACAGACCTTTGTTGACAGCCCCACATGCTGATCTGTCTAGATAAAATCTTGGGAAAGAACATTATCATCCAACAGCGATGCTGGAAGATTGCCCAGATATCAATTCCTGGATGAGTAACCACAGAGAGACAGTTTCTGTCTCTGAGAGAACGGTCGAGACAGTTTCTGAAAGATTCCAGAGCTCTTGGCTCATTTTCAGCCAGGGTCTCAACGTCTTCACTTTGCAGCCGAGGAGGCCGAAGGTCGTGGCGGGTGTGCCTGGCTTCCCGTCCCACAGGCAGGCAGTGAACATGCCGGGCCCAGAAGCGGAAGGCCTCCGTCTAGTCCTGTGCTGTGATAGTGCCTTCTCCCTGCGTCGGAGTCACAGCTGGTTGGATGTTTGTGCCTCTTAACCATGCAAGTGATGTCTGTCGGCGCTGCTCACAGCTGGACCCCCAGCCCCTAGACCAGTCCTTGGCCCATGGCGGCTCTAGGTATATGTTTGCGGAACAAATGAATGGCCATAAAGGCAAGTTCCCCCAAGCTGTGCTACCAGTGGGACAAACGGGCCCATTATCCTCAGAGAAGTTTAAACCCCTGTGGCCACTATGAATTGGAATTACAAAGTAACTGAGAGAGGAAGGGGCAGAACATTGGAAAATAGCTCCCCAAATCTGTCTAAGGAATGTGTCTCAAGCTGGATTCTCCCAGAAGCAGATTTTGATTGCAAGTGGTTGGTTTGGCAGGTGCTCAGGGAAGCACCGGCGGGGGTCTAGGGCGGGGAGAGAGGGCAGGAAGGGAGACAGTACAGTGTGTGTGAGCCAGCAGGCTCTGGGCGTTGGGGCACAGCCCCAGGGGGGCCTCTGGGAGACTTGGGAGTCGTTCCACCTAAAGGTGAGGAGCTAGAGTGGGGACCCACCAGCTCGTACTAATCACAGGTGGAGAGCTGCTCCCGGGGTGTCGGCCCCTCCGTGCCCCGGTCTGCCTGAGCCGCCAGGCTCACGCGCGTGAGTGCTGATGCAGGCGGGCTGGCGGGAGATAACTGCTGCTCCCTTCCTCCTCCTTTTGATAAGTTAGGAAACTGAGGCTCAAAGCAGTTAAGGGACTTCCTGATAAGCAGTCAAGCTGGGGTGGATTTTTGCTGATAAGCAGTCAAGCTGGACTTCAAGTCCAGTTCCGTCTGGCTGTGGAGCTCTGCTCTCTCTGCTGTCCTTGTGGGTCCCCACCACTTTCCCCGAGTGGAGCGTGGGGTGAGAGGGTCCCCCTGGCAGAATCTTCTCTGCCTTTTTCTAGGATGTGACTGCCCTGGTGTATTCCGTTATAACATCCTTCTTCCTTCTGTTCAGAGCAGTTAACTTTGCCTCATTATTATTTCATTGGGCTGAGCTTTAGTGAACCACAGCCTTTAATTTGTTTATTTAACATTCCTGGTCTGCACTTGCTGATAGAGTAAAACTGATTAGTTAATTAATTGTAGCCTGCCACAGCTCATGCAGGATCGTGACAATATTTCAGAAGCTGATGGGAGCTCAGGCAGAGGTGGGTGGTGACGGAGATGGGTCACAGAGCCCTGGCCTGAGTGCAAGGCAGGGAGGGGACAGGCTGACCTCCTTCAGCCCTGCCTGCCAAGTTCTGAGGCCACACAGGCCTGGTCGAGGCAAGAAGCAGGCCCGTGGCCTCAGTCCCAGCCATCGGGAATCCAGGTCCACCATGTTTCTTTGTGTAACACTTTTGGTTGTATTTTTGGGCCCAGGATTGGCTTTGGTGACATTGTCTTTCTGCCAAATTGATCCAGAAGTTCCAGAGAAAGGGTTCCAAACATGGGGCATGTCTGAAATGGTCCTAGTTCTAACGGGCTTGGCTGGGACAGCTGTGAACTCCAGGGGGCCCCTAGACTCATCCCAGCAGCCAGTCTTGCCAAATCAAGTGCCCCATGGCTAGAAATCAGGCACTTTCTTCCTGTTTGAGATCAAGGCTTTGCCTTCCTCCAGGAAGTGGGTCTGGAAGGATGATGACCTTTCTCTCATTCTCCAGTCATGTGTTGACACGAGACCCTGGCCCCCAGGATTCAGGTTTTGCCCAGCACGTTGTCCGCCATTGACCTCTTCTTGTACCCCCATGACCTGACCAATTTTCATTCATCGCTAAATTCATAAGTGTTTATTAAAAGGCCTATTATTTGCCAGACTCTGTCCTAGGCACTGTGACACACATGTGGCCCCTGCCTTCACAGGGCTTCCTCTCTTCCATCCAGGGAACATGGCTTTGTTTTGGCTCCGTCTGAAACCTTCCTACATTGCCCGCCAGCCTTGGTGGATCTTTTCTCTCATGTTTGTTGAAATCACTTCCTATGTGCTGGATGTTACCTCCTTTGATTTCCACCATAAGTGGAAAGAGTACTGCAAGAAGTACTCTTACACATACTGCAAGAAGGAGTATTTAACTTGATGGGGGACGAAGACTCAAGGAGATGACATGACCTGTGCCAAGCCAGGAGGTATCAGAGTTAGCGCTTGAACCTGGGAATTGCACTTGGAAGTCCAGAGCACAGTGTATTCAACTTGGCTGACTGAGCTCCAGCCATCCCTCCTCTGTTCTGTTCTGCTGCTTTTGAAATGGCCGTGAACTAGTGTGCTGTGCTGGGACATTTCTCCCAGGCTTGGGAGAAATGGAAGCTCTTGTTGTGAAATTGTATTTAGTGATTCTTTGCCTTGGGAAAGAGGAAAATGGCAGAAGAGACAGATTTTTCCAGGGTTGGGTTCCTCCTTGGACCCGGCCCCGGCTACTCAGCATGTCCCGTCTGGTTAGGACATACAGGCCAGTCTCAGATTAAAGCCCAGCCCTACAGGGACTTTGGCCTCTCCCAATGGCCTGGTTTGTCTATGGACACAGTGCCCATTACTCTATGTTAAATACTTGTAGCTCTACAAAAAATACCTGTTGAAGAGTGAATCAAAATGAATGAAGAGGGCTTCCCTGGTGGTGCAGTGGTTGAGAATCCGCCTGCCAATGCAGGGGACACGGGTTCGGGCCCTGGTCTGGGAAGATCCCACATGCCACGGAGCAACTGGGCCCGTGAGCCACAACTACTGAGCCTGCGCGTCTGGAGCCTGTGCTCCGCAATGGGAGAGGCCGCGATAGTGAGAGGCCCGCACACCACGATGAAGAGTGGCCCCCGCTCGCCACAACTAGAGAAAGCCCTCGCACAGAAATGAAGACCCAACACAACCAAAAATAAATAAATAAATAAATAAATTTATTAAAAAAAAAAAAAAAATGAATGAAGAAACTATTCAAATTTTGGTCTTGTCTCCTGCTACCTGGGGGACTTTGGGCAAATCACTTCATTTCCCTGAGTCTGAGATTTATCAGCTATAAAATGGAATTTATAATATAGAGGGTTGTTGTGGAGATGAAATGAAATAATGTGGAAATGTCCAGCTCGGTTCCTGGTATACAGTAGGTGCGAAGTGCAGCCTCCCACATTCAGGTTCAGGCAGGGATGGACAACGTCTTTCAGATTCGTTTTGTGCTCACCAGTCCATCTTTTCCTCTTTCTCTAGTTCTCCCGGAAATGGAGAAATGCAGCTGCACACAGATGTTCCCACCACGCCCAGCGACTCTGGAAACATGTGCCTTGTTTATTCTCAGTCTCCTCATCCACAGGATAGGGACACAGGCCTTTCATTCAGAGAGCTCCACAGGCAGCATGGAAGGCCTTGCCCACCTCTCAGCACCCTGAAAGAATGAGTGAGGTGTTGTTTCCATGCGCTGGGCAGAAGGATGGCAATTAGGAAGGATTAATTGTAATTACCTGTTTATCGCTGAGATTTGACCTAGGAGTGTTTCTGTTCAAACAACAGTGTTTAGCGGTGCCCAGCTAGGCATACAACCTCCATCTGCTCCTTGGTTTCGGTGGACAGAGCCTGGGGGTGAGGGGGGCATCCCTCTCTCAGCCTCACCAATGAGCTTTGCTTTGTTGTCACCTTGAGTAGATCACTCTGCAGAAACACCAGTCAGTGATGGCTCAAGGACCAACTAATTTGGCTTTTGCTTTTTGATTGAGGAGTAGAGAGGCATTTCTTACAAAGCATTCCTGACAGGGACTTGAGAAGGGACACAGTAGTTTCCAAGACAGTGTGGAGGATTTTTTAAAAACTCATTGAAGTATTGGAGAAAAGGTAACTGATTTGCTCTGAGACTGCTATGCTGAGGTGAAATATTAAAAGGAAAATATCTGTTGACTTGGGTCAACTCAAAGCATCCAATTGTCTTTTTTTTTTTTAATTAATTAATTTATTTTTGGCTGCATTGGGTCTTTGTTGCCGTGCGCGGGCTTTCTCAGTTGCGGCGAGCAGGGGCTCTTCTTCGTTGCGGTGCATGGGCTTCTCGTTGCGGTGACTTCTCTTGCTGCGGAGCACAGGCTCTAGGTGTGTGGGCTCAGTAGTTGTGGCTCACGGGCTCTAGAGCGCAGGCTCAGTAGTTGTGGCGCACGGGCTTCCTTGCTCCGCGGCATGTGGGATCTTCCCGGACCAGGGCTTGAACCCATGTCCCCTGTATTGGCAGGCAGATTCTTAACCACTGCACCAGCAGGGAAGTCCAATTATCTTTTAAGCAACAAACATTTAGAGACAGTCAATGGTGGGAAAGGTATCATGGCGGGTGCGGAGGTGGGAGTGATGGTGAACTAAAAACAATTAAAATGTAACTGTCTTTCAGGGGTCCAAGGTCAAGTGGGAGAGACCCACCATGGACGTACCAGAGATACCAGTTGCCATGGAATGGCTGACCTGCACAAAGTAAGGACAAGAAGCCAAAATGGGCTGCTTGGGTGGTATGGTGGGAGGCTGCTTCCTGGAGGCCGCATAGTCTTGATAGAGGGAGAGATATAAGCACATAAGGGCAGGAAGAGGTCGTTTGGGCATGAAAGGCATTGGACCAAAGGCCCTGAGAGTGGTCTGGCCATGGGACTGGTGGGGGAACAGTCAGACTTGCTCAGGGATAGGCTGGGTAGAAGACCTCAGATCCCAGTTTCTACTTTGTTAGCTAGTAGCTGGGTCACCTGGCCTAGGCGACCTGCCTCTCAGGGCATCACTGTCCTAGTGAATCTCATGGCTGATTAAAGACGAGCATGAAAATAAATGTGAAGAGATTGTGCAACTCCCTTCCCTTTCTTCTCCTTAATTTCCTGAGAATCAATTCCACATGCCCAGTGGCCACCGGATATAAGATGAGGAAAGCCCCATGATCCACAGATGGTCATTGGGTGTGACTGGCCAGTGTTACCCTTATCTTTCCCCCAGAGAACTGACTGGAGTCTGCATCTGCAGGTGACAGTGTGAGACTCTGTGGCCACAACTGCACCCCATGACCGTGCCAGGAAAATCAACCAAGTAGGTCTCATCTTCCTGTCATCCTTAAACTGAGATACGCCATCCCGCCACAGAGTTACGTACATGCTGCAGCTGCTCCTATGACAAAGATATTCCCGTAAACAATGAGGAAAACTTCCGTACAACCTACTGTGGTAGGCAGAGTAATGGTCCCCAAAGAGGTCCTAATCCCTGGAAACTGTAAATATGTTACCTCACATGGCGAGGGGAATTAAAGTTGCACATGGGATTAGTGTTGCCAGTCAGCCACCCTTAAAATAGGGAGATTATCTTGGATTATCTAGGTGGACCCAACTTAATCATAAGGGTTCTTAAAAGTGGAAGGCAGAACAGAGATGGCAGTGTAGCAGCACGAGAAGAAATTAGCCCAACACTGCTGGCTTTGGAGATGGAGGAAGGGGCCTTGAGCCAAGGAATGTGGGCAGCCTCTAGAAGCTGGAGAAGGCAGGGAAACAGTCTTTCCTCTAGAGCCTCCAGAAAGGAGCACAGCCCTGCCAACATATTGACTTTAGCCCAGAGAGACCTGTGTCAGACTTCTAATCTATAGGACTGTAAGATGATAAATTTGTGTTGTTTGAAGCTACCAAATTTGTGGTAATTTAGGAAATTACCACGGTGATAGGAACCTCCACCTACCCTCCACCTCTAATTCTCCTTCCTGAATTCCAAAAGATGCTGTCATTCGTATGTATGTTCACTCATTCATTCATTCATTCATTCAGTTGCGCTTACATATACTCATGTATTCCTATACTTTAGGTTCCTAATTTGTAAACAGAAGTTAGCAGTAGAAAAATATTTCATAGGGTCTTTTTGAAGATTAAATTAAATGAAACAAGAAAAGGGCTTAACACGTTGACTGGCATGGTGCAAGCACTCATAAATGTTAGCTGTCTCTGTTATTTTTTTTTTTTTCTTGTTGTTCAGTCATAAAACCTCTCTTGGGCACCAGGCTTGTCCCAGCTCTGCCTGAGCTCAGGCCGTGGTTCCTGGATGGAAGAACAGGTTGGGTGAGGGTCAAAGGGGGCTTTCTCTGAAGCCCTTCTCAGTAACTATGTGTCATTGGCCCCCTCTACCTACAAGGCAGGCTACTAGATTCAGTCCTTCTCTTAGGCTCATGGCTGCCCTCGAACAAAACCAGGGTTCTCTTAGGGAGGCAGGGAGATTGGATTTTAGTATGAAATTACCCACAGTTGGTAAAGCTTTGGAGACAAAGGAAGGAAGTTAGTGAGAACAGGCAATAATCATTTTGGGAGTACCATTAGGTACCATATCTTTTATATGTGTCCTTCCATTTAACCTCACAACCACCCTACAAGGTTAGTAGTCTCGTCCCCATTTCAGTGTGATGGGACGGAGACCCAACCTCACACAGCTAATAGGTAGAGGCAAAATGGAACCTCTGGATTCCAAGTCTACTGGATTCCAAATCCACGCCCCATCCATCCACCACTGCCTCACCTTCAAGGTGGGGGGCTGCAGACGAACCCAGCAGATTGAAAACCCCATTTCTCCCTGCTGTTTTACTCTCTGGCTTGACTGTAAAAAGAGGTGTTTCCTGTAGCAGGACACAGGCTGGTTTTCTCTGGTCTTTCCAGCTCCTCTCCCGCAGTGCTGGGGGAGCAGTGTTGCCCTGAACACCCACGCCAGCCCTGTCCCTGGGCAAGTGCAGCCAACAGGAAGCATCCCACGTAGATCCAGTGCAAACACAGCCGTTGCCGCTGAGCAAGGCTTCCAGAAGAAAAGCTCTCTGGCTCTTGAGAAACCTCATGTCCTGCTAACCTTTCCTTTGCAGCTTCTCTGGGCTGCAGGGGGCTGCCCTCGGCATTGCCTAGCACATACCTAGTTCCTCCTCTCGCCAGAGCGTTTCTTGCATCGTTGAAGTCCATTGAGCTTTTCTGTTCACACTTCAGGACAACTTTTTGCTTCCTGGGTGCCCACTGGACAGCTGAGCCCATCTTGTGTGAGCCGGTCATCATGGAAAAACCCTTCAGGAGGCAAGACACAGGCAAGGGGTCCTCATGGAGAGTCCATCTGTCTGAGCCGAGATCTGTCATCAGTTGTCCTAACTGAAATTGAGGCACATTAATAACAATCGGCCAGCAAATAAAAGGGGGCCTTTAGCTATCATTTGGACATAATTATCCAAGTAAAAATTGAATGAGTGATTAGGCTCAGTAGCTGAGGCAACATCTCTTAGACTAAAGCAGCTGTGCCTTTTAGATGCCCAAGGGTGACTGATGGCAGAGGAAAGCCTGTGTGTATCTCTGGGACCACATAAGGAGGCACGGGCAGGAGTTTCATAATGTCCTTCCCTGACTCACTGCAGGCAGGCCCTCTGGGGCTGGGCTGTGAGCACTTTAACCACAGCACTGGAGACACACCGGTGACTGTCCAACTACAGGACTCTTTCATCCAAACAGCAGGTTTCCCTGGCACGGGCTTGGGAAATTTTACACCTCAGTTAGATTGGCATCCTGAGTTTTCCTCTCTAATCAGCCTTCATTGCCAACCACAGGATGGCCATGACGATTAGACAAGATGGGGTGTGTGCTCTGCAGATGTGCAAGTCGCCTTCCCATACCCTAAACCTCCATCACTTGCTTTGGCAGCGTCTCCTCCATGAGGACAGTTAGGTGTTCCATAGTGCTTCCTGGTTCTTTCTCTGCATGTTTATTTTTCATGCAGCTGAAATAGAATCCAAAAAAGAACAGTCAAAGTAAAGTTGACTTGACTAAGTACTTACTATGAGTGAGACTTTGTGCTAAGGACTTTACAATAATTATCATATTGTTTCCCTAAGGCAATTACCATTATATTTACAGGTTGAAAGTTTACAAGTTTACAGATTGAAAACTAAGGCTTGTAGAGATTATCCTGCCCAAGTACAGCCAGCTAGTAAGTCTAGAGCTAGGATTCAACCCAGATTGGTTTAACTATGAAGGAAGTATAAATGAGAAACCTCCAATAATCCACATGTTTACCCTCAAGTCTTAAGACAGTGGATGTTTCTTATTATTTTCTGGAGGCAATACAAAATACTACTGCACCTTAGAAGCCCTTGGATAAATATTAAATTATATTTGATTAAAACTTTGATCAAAAAACCTGTTGCCATGTCCCAACATTGAAGACTAGAATTCCATGCATGAGAGATCTGGTGCCTTCCTGTTACATAGAACATTCAACGCACTAGAACATTAGGGTCCCGAGCATTCCAGATAAGAGAGTTTTCTCTATAATAAACGTAATGTATGCAATTTGGAGATGAACTCACAGAATATGTTTTGAGAAATACTTGGAAGGTAGTGGTTACTGTATCTAATGATGAATGGTCTTCATTCTGTTCTTTCCTTTCCCTTCAGTTTCCATGTCCTGTCTGGTAAGGTGGGAGAGGTATAGAGGAGGAACGGTATTCATGCTTTATTTTTGCCTTTTATGTGTCTGCTCCCTTCGTGGGTGGGAGGGGAGATGGCACAGGATCCACAAATCCTGGTGACCGTAGAATGTGCCCTAATCCACTGATAGCCTCCTCTTCTACACTGGGCTTCCCATCTGATAAAGAAGAGACTTGGGTTAATCTGCTCTCAAGTCAAAAAGACCTTCTCTCGGTTGTGTCTATTGCATCCACTGCAGTTCCCTTTTTTCTCAGGAAGGGATGGTGAAAAGGGATCACATGTCCATGTATCATTTCATTTTCTCAACACAAGTCTTCCAGGCTAGGGTTTCACCCAATTTATAGACAAGGAAACTGAGGCTCTGGACGTTTGAATGGCTCATCAAAAGCCATGTAGCCAGTGAGTGGTGGAGCTAAGCTTTAAGTCTAGGCATTTCGTACCCTGGCAAGAGTTGGGGTCTTGTAAGAGGCTACAGTTCTAAGCGGGGGACACCAGTGTAGACCACCCTTGAAGAAACTCTGCCCTGGGTGGAGGGAGCTGTCCAGTGGGACGTCTTGGCTTTGCCCACAACCTCTACCCCCTGCATCTTCAAGAGAAGAAGGCTGTTACTTGTATCACTCCAAATAAAATTTTACTTATTAAAAAAGCATACTTAGACTATAAATAAGGCAAAGAGGATTGAATGATTGAATGTTAACAAAATAAACCCCTTAGAAATAAATGAACATCTCATATTGCGCTTCATTTCAGTTTCATGAGCTCCAAAATAGCACTTCAAGTGATTAATGTTTTCTTCATTAATTGTAAGTAAACCCAAGTAAAACCTTGCTCTTTCCTCTAACATGTTTTTTTAGAAGATTGAGGGTAGTTCATTTCTAAGAGTAACCTTTTGAAACCTGCTGTAGGCAATTCGAGGTGGTGGAGAGGGTATGCACTTTGGTGTCAGGCAGACCTGGGCTTGGATCTCGGTGCTATGACTTTCTAACCGTGTGGATCTGAAAGAATGAGCCTTAGTGTCACATTATGATGTGGAAATATTAATGTGAGCCTCACAGAATCATGGCGGTCTGTTACATTGTTGGCCCCCAATGAGCCAGGTCTCCTGGTATCCATGTGCTTTGAATCTAGGCTGTGTTTATGGCTTGTTTTAACCAATAGAATGTGGTAGAACTTCCAAGAATACTAAAGTGTAAGTTGTTAGTTTTTCTAAAATTGTGATTGTCAACAGGAACCAATTTTACTCCCCAAGGGACATTTGGCAATGTCTAGAGACTTTTTTTATTGTCCCAACTGGAAGAGTGCTACTGGCATCTGGTGAGTGGAGACCAGGGATGATGCCAAACATTTTGCAATGCGCAGGACAGGTGTCTGCTGCCCCCTCCCCAGAAGAGAATGATCCAAACTCAATTGTCAGTAGTGCCAAGGTTGAGAAACCCTCCTCTAAAGGCTTAGACTGGGAACTGGCCCTAAGTCTCCATGCAAGAAAACCGGTTACCTTGCTGGAAAGACCATGTAAAGAGGCTACCTGGAATTGATGAGACCACAGTGAGAAGAAGAAGCCCTCAGACTCCCTGGAGAGAGACCCACCACAGCTTCCTCAGCAGCAGAATACAGCCAATGAGTGGTCATCAGCAGGACCGGCAGAAGAACTGCCCAGCTGAGCCCAGCCCATTCTGCAGAATCATGAGCAAAATGCAAATGTTTTGTTTGTTTCCGGCTAAGTTTTGAGATGGTTGTACATCAGTAGATAACTAAAACGATAGCACGTATTAAAGGAAACTATAGTGTTTCAACCAACGTCAGCGTCCTTAGGCAGGGGATACTGTGACACGTCACCCGGATTCCCTCTTCAGGACTCAGCTCGCATCCCCCGCAGCTGCTGGTAGTGTTGGTGGCTGACAGTTCACAGCCGAGTGCCTCTCTGGGATTTGCCTTCTGCTGAAGAGAGTCGCCTCATCCAAGCTCAGAATGCCTTCCCTGGGGCAGCCTGCATCAGAGGACTGGTCCATGTGAGGGAAGAAAGTCCTGGAGCCCTTGCCTTAAAGCAGGACAACAGTAAAGTGCCATCTCAGCACTAGTGCTCCCCGGGGCCATTGCTGAGATGGCAACTGCTAAACCCCTCCCTCGGCCAGCTCCAGCTTCTGTCACCTCCTCCAGGTCTTAATCTTGAGAAAATTCCCCCAGGAATCTCCTGTATGCAGATCTCGGTCTCAGAGTCTCTTCCCGAGAAACCTGACTTGGAATACCTTCTTTCTCCCTGTCTTCCTCCCATCTAGAAGTTTTTGCCTTAAGACCCTCAGGACAGAAGGTAGTTTGGCCAAGAGCATGTCCTGGGATGCTGAATCAAGCCATAGTCCCTGCTCCATCACTGGCTTTTCGGTCTCTGTTAAGTTTCAGTTGTCTTGACAACAAAGAAAGAAGCAAAAAGCCATGCCCTGAATGTGACGAGAGATTCGAAAGTTTAACTGTAACTCTGGGAAACTTATAAATAGCAAAGAAACACAGGGAAACATATTAATCTTCACCAGAAATGCAAGAAGTGCAAATTAAATCCACCTTGAGATACCATTTTACACTGACTAAATTAGCAGAACAAAGTAAAAATAAATTCAAATACACATTGCTGGTGACATTATGGTGAATATTGGGTCCTCTTAATCTGCCAGTTTAAATATAAATTTCTCCACACTAGGAGAAAGCAATATGGCATTACACAGTGGAAACTGTAAATATGCCCTTGCCCTCTGGCCCATTAATAAGAATGTATCTGAATAAATTTGTTTAAGAGAGGCTTGGGGATTTAAATTCTCATCTCTTAAATTTCACCAGGCTGAAAAACAAATGTAGTGTAAATAAATATGTGCTGGATAACAAGAAGCTAGAACATAGAATTGGAAGATTGGGAGATATATATTATATAAGAAAAAAAAGACTAGTATTGAACACATGGCAATGTTTCTCAAAGCGTAGTCTCCTGACTACCAGTATCCAAACTGCCCGGGGTTTTATTAAAAAGTACGATCCTGAGCCTGACCCCAAATCTCAAGTATCGGAGTTTATTGTGAATTGGGCCTGGGGACCTGCATTTTGAGTAAATTTTCCAGGTGTCCTTGTGCCTCCCAAGTATGACAGTTCTGCATTGAAGCCATCCCTGTATGCCTTTTTGAGGGGGTAGAATTGGGAGGGACATTACCTTTTTCAAATTTGCTGTAGTTATTTTGTTTTTATAATTGTTAAGAGGAAAAAAATGTAATTTTCCTTGAGCACTCTGGAGAAAAGTCATTTTAATTATAGGTGTCTTAATAGTTCCTCATTAAGGGGCATAGCTTAACCTCATCCACGGGGGTAGGTTAAGTATCAAGAGAGAAAAGTCTTGCACTGAGAAAGGGCATTCTTATCATTATTAATCTTCCTAGTAATAGATACGTATGATATATTTAAGAATCTTCCATTATTAACCATTCCCAAGTCCCCTTGGGTTCTGTGTCAAGCACACTCTTGGCTCCCAGCTTGGGAGGTTGGGATGGCTTCAAAGTGGTTGGAGCTCTGTCACTGGGTTTAGGGAGAGCTGTTCTGAAGGTTGAAGCAGAGACATTAAATCCCAAAGCTTAAAAATACTGTGCCCTTTGATCTGGAGAGAGGAAGAACACCCGTGAGACAAGCATGCCACAGAGTGGAATTGGGAAGATGGGCAGAAACATTAGATTTTGACCATGCCCGGCCCCCCCTTGCCTTGTGGTGTCATTAGCACAAACTGAGCTAGCTGTCGTAAAACTAACATATATTCTGTCTCAAGAGCTTATTTTAACGACTGTATAACTAACTCTGTGCTAATCTAGCAGACTTTCTGGTCTAAAATTTAAGGAAAAAATGTCTGGCTTTATCAGAAACATCTTTTTTTTTTTGGTTGGTGGTTCTGCATGTGAAAGATGTTAAATTTATTTCATGTTATTCTGGTCTACAGATTTGAAGAATTGAAGAAATATGTATTTCTATAGCAGGCTTAATTATATGAAGTGCTCATTTGACTTTCACTGTATATTTTTAAAATTAATTTTTATTAGAGTATAGTTGATTTACAGTGTTGTGTTAGTTTCTGCTGTACAACAAAGTGAATCAGTTATACATATACATATATCCACTCTTTTTTAGATTCTTTTCCCATATAGGCCATTACAGAGTATTGAGTAGAGTTCCCTGTGCTATACACTAGGTCCTTATTAGTTACCTATTTTATATATAGTAGTGTGTATACGTCAATCCCAATCTCCTAATTTCTCCCTCCCCCACTTTCCCCCTTGGTACATCTTTAAGCTCTGTATCAGAGGGATATCGGTCAGGGAGATTTTTCAAAGGTGAGACCTCAATGCTAGTTTATGTTCTCTCATATAGAGCCCTGTTATTGATTGGAGGGATTGAAAGAGGATTCGAATGCAGGTACTACTCATGTGTGCATGCGCGTGCACGCACGCACACACACACACACACACATGACTCAAAAGGACAAATAACGAATACAGTGAAGAAATGTTACGAGGTTATGGAAAGCAAACAGTGATGTTGATGAAGTCAGGTGAGAGAGGCAGAAACTTCTCTTTCCATCTCTGTCATGTCTAAAGAAGATGAAACAAATGTCTATGCTTGGTTATATGTGAGCTGGGACCAGGTCACTAGGGAACCAAATGGCTATAGGGACTTTGACTTCAAATGAAGTTGTGTAAACCTTGGCGTCCAGAGAAGTCTCAAAGGTTTTGCTTTTTCTAACAAAAGAAATAGTGATTATAAAAGGACATTCCTCTTAAGACTGATTCCTATGACTAAGATTTCATCAAGTGGATTAAGGATAAGCATGGATAGAAAAGGGCGTTCAATTCAATCTCAAGCTTTATTTTCTTTAAATCTTGCCCTATTTATATTAGCATTTAAGCAGTACATCAAGAACTGCTAGTTAAGATAGCTATGGTTAAATGTCCTAACTAAAATTACCATTTGACTTTACTGGGGTATAGTTGCTTTACAATGTTGTATTAGTTTCTGCTGTACAGCAAAGTGGATCAGTTGCCAGATACCATTTTACTTTAATATTAAACTATTTGTTTGATTGAAAAAACTCAAAAAACTCATTCCTTAATCTCTGGTAAAATGTGTGTCTTGTAATTTAGACCATGGATCTCATAAGGGAGACCCTTTTACCCATCTGAAAAAACAAAAATAGAATGACAGTAATCATGTTACAACAGTGCTAAACTCTTCAGGTTATTTAGCTCTAGGTACATGTGAGTATGTCTCTTCTTCCTTCTTCTAAAAGAACTCAAGATTACTTGTAAGTATAGATTACTATAATACAGTATTTTGATAACATAAAAATCTAACTGAATATTAACATCAGTTAAAACTAGGGGTGGGGACTTCCCTGGTGGCGCAGTGGTTAAGAATCCGCCTGCCAATACAGGGGACATGGGTTTGATCCCTGGTCCGGGAAGATCCCACATGCCACGGAGCAGCTAAGCCCGTGCGCCACAACTACTAAGCCTGCGCTCTAGAGCCCACATGCCACAACTACTGAAGCCCACGCGCCTAGAGCCCGTGCTCCGCAACAAGAGAAGCCACTGCAGTGAGAAGCCCGTGCACTGCAATGAAAAGTAGCCCCTGCTTGCTGCAACTAGAGAAAGCCCGCGCGCAGCAACAGACCCAATGCAGCTGAAAATAAATAATAAATAAATTTTAAAAAAATAGAAAAAAAACTCGGAGTGTATGATGATCATCTATTGCATTTGTTTTCATATTTAGCTATATGCTTGAAATATTTTCTTTCTAAAAGCAAACACATAAGCAGAAAAATTATCTGGACAATATATAAATATATGGTAGATGTGTGTGTATATATGTATGTGGGTATGTCACAGGTAGTAGGCAGAGTGTTTGTTTTTTAGGGATCAGCACATTTTTTTTGTAGAGGACCAGCTAGTTAATATTTTCAGCATGGCGGGCCATGCAGTGGTCTCTGTTGCATCTACTCAACTCTGCCATTATAGCACAAAAGCATCCATAGAGAATACATTAATGATTGGATGTGGTTGTGGTCCAATAAAACTTTATTTACAAAAACAGATGGTGGGCCAGAATCAGTTGTAGTTTGCCAATCTGGTTTAGAGAGTAGACCAGGCATAGTGGGTATCATTAGAACTGTCTTTTCACACACACCATTTCATTTAAGGAGAACCCAAGGCCCAGAGCGATGAAGTGACTAACCCCAAGACACACAGCAAAGGCAGAGTCAAAACCAGCTTTCGATAGTGTTCTCTTGATCCCTGTAACACAGAGTGGAAACCAAAGTGGCAGCTCCCTCCTTAGGCAGAGTGGAGGGGGCTGGAGGAGGGAGTGGAGGGGCAGAAGAGAGTGACAGTGCATACAGGGGTGCCCCCCAAATCTCTTCTCCCTGATGATCACTGGGGCTTGTCTGTGTTTTGCCCATGTTTTCATGTTTGGTTTTTAATGGCGGAAGAACCACCAGGCAGGGAGGCTTGGACCTGCCATCCACTTAGCTCTGTGGCCTTGAAGCAAGTCACTGCCCCTCTCTGGTCTTCATTTTCTTTAGCCTGTAAAACAAGGGGCTTGTCTTGATGATCTTGAACTCCCATTCTGTTCTTGTGAGTCTTCTCATTCTTCAAGTGTATTCCTTTCAGTTCAGCATCTCCACCATCAATCCACGATGATTCCCGAGTTGGCTGAGACTTACTCGGGCCTTGGGTGCAGAGAGGCCCTAAGTTGGTAGCACCCCCCCGCCGGGTGTCACCTGATTACATGTTCCTTTGCTCACTTCCCTCAGAGCATCCCAGGAACCCTGATGACCTCATTGCTTCTTGGGCCCAGAGCTGATTACTATAATAAAGGTACCCACCTGCCCACAAAGCCTTTCTGATTTTGGCTCTGAACTGCTGAGCTGGGCGTTTTACCAACTCAGTAGTCTTGCTTATAGATTTATCTGTCCCTTTAGAATCTCCATTTCTCTCTGAACTTCTTCACAGTAAGCAGTTTTATAACAAACCGGGCCCTGGTTTCGGCATACGCTGGGCCAGGTGAGATGAGGCCCTCCTGTGGACTTGTTCTGGGTGCCTGTGTTATTGCCACTCGTCCGTATATTTTTGCCAAGGACTCAGATTTTCCTTTCTCCACTCCAGGACTTGCATCCACTTAAGTTAATTTTAGTTAAAGTCTAGTTCAGTTTTCCTTCTAGAAAATATGGTGTAGGAAATGGAGTACTGGACTGAATCTAGAGACCTGGGTTCAAATCCCAATGGCATCACAACTTAGATGGATGACTTGGACAAGTCCTGTAACCTCTCCCAGCTGCCCAGGCACTGAGTGTTACTGAATACTCTCCAGGTGGTTCTAAAGAGCAACCAGGCTTGAGAGCCACAGGTTTTAACTGTCTGAATGATCTAATTGATATAAATGCGTATTTCAAAAAGGCCTTATCAATGTGTTTTGCTATTATTTTTGAGAAATAAAATGAATAAGTGAATAAAATGAGGCAGTGTGATATTGTGATTTATAATAAGAAATATACTTTTGGTGTTTGTTCTGTTTCTGGCTCAAAGCTCCCCAAACCCTTGGAAGAACAGTGGGAGTATCTTTTGTTATAATATGTTGTCTCTTGTCCTTTGTTCCAGAAATGGCTGCAGAGTCATAAAGGTGAAATGGGTATCCTGTTATTCATAACAACTCCCTTTCAACCACACCTAAGTTTTGTTAATGAGGTGACTTCCATAAATCCCCTAAAGCTGGGGGGAGATCATTGGCAGCCCAAAGCTGGTTGCTGGGGGAGCCAACCATGTGATTGGAGGGTTGGAACTTCCAGTCTTGCCCCTTGATCTCCCGGGAGGGGAAAGAGGCTGGAGATTGACGTCCATCACCTGCGGCCAGTGATGTAATCAATCATGCCTGTGTAATGAAGCTTCTATATAAAATGAAGCTTCTATATAAAACAAAAGGATGGGTTTGGAGAGTTTCTGGGTGGTGAACAGGTGGAGATTCCGGGAGGGAATCTGGAGAGGGCATGGAAGCTAAGTGCCCTTCCCACGTACCTTGCCCTATGCATCTCTTCCATCTGCCTGTTCCCGAGTTCTGTCTTTCTATAATAAACCTGTAATCTAGTAAGTAAATGTTTCTCTGAGTTCTGTGAGCTGCTGTAGCATATTAACCAAACCCTAGGAGGGGGCAGTCATTGGCACCTCCTCTCGATAGCTGGTCAGTCAGAAGAACAGATGACAACTTGGGCTTATGATTGTCATCTGAAGGGGGTGGGGGCAGTCTTGTAGGACTGATACTGTTTCCAAGTAGATGGTGTCAGAATTAAGTTGTAGGACACCCAGCTGGTGTTGGAGGATTGGTCTCAGAATCTTAGGCAGTTCTTTGAGGTTTTCTTTGAGATACACAACCTTTCTAGATTAAAGTTAGGGTCAAGTAATTTAACCACCCAACAGCCCCATGGGACTGGATTGAATGTGCTGCCAATTTGTTTAATCCTGTGGAAACTCTGAGAGGTGAGGTTGGTGGCCCTGTTTTTCAAAGTGAAGCAAGTAAAGCTTGGAAGGGCAAACCACTGTAAGGACGTTCCCATCACTGGGAGTGGAAGCGATGGGACCAAACGTCAGAGTCAAGGGCTCTTTGCGTTAGATCTTAGCTGCTTCCTGATCCTACCACATAGAGCTTAAAACCCCATGCTTTCAAATTGCAGATGACAAGCGAATAATACTAATGATGGCAGCAATATGACATTATCATCTTATGTCAAGTCTTCAAGATGCTTTCATGTCTTTTGTATTTTAGAGAATCATCGTATTGAAATCACAACCTCAGATGGCTCCTATGAGTCCGCCCTCAATCTAAAGGTAGGTAGAGTTTTACAAGTCCTAACAGGGAGTCTCCTAGGGAATGAATGCTATGAACACCTAGCTGGTAAGTTCTCAGGCACTCCCATTGTTACCCTGCACAATGCCAAGGGGGAGGCTGGGTCCCTGGCTGCTCAAGACACCACCAGGGAAAACATAAATTTACCAAGTGACCCAGCAAATCCACTCCCGGGTGCCTACCCAAGAGAGATGAAAACACTGCTCCACAAAAGCTTATGCCAAAGCTCATAGCAGTACCATTCATGATTGCCAAAAAGTGGAAACAGCACAAGTGTCCTTCAACAGATGAACAGGTAAACAAAATATGGAATTGCCCGCCCAAGAGAATATTATTTAGTCATAACAAGGAATGAAGTACTGATACATGCTACAACATGGACGAATCTGAAAAAACATTATGCTAGTTGAAAGCTGCCAAATACAGAAGACTGCATAATAGATCATTCCCTTTATATGAAATGCCCAGAAAAGGCAAATCTGTAGAGACAGAAAGCCAATCAGTGGTTGCCTGGGGCTAGGAGGTGGAAACGGGGATTAACTACAAATGAGCACAAGTATCTTCTTGAGCTGATAGAAAAGTTCTAAAATGGAATTGTAGTCATGGTTGCACCCTATGTAAGTTAATTAGAAAATAAATCATTGAATTGCACATTTAAAATGAGGAAACATTATGATATATAGATTTTACTTCACTAAAGTTGTTTCTGCTTGTTCATTTTTTTTAGGAGCCCATCAGGAGTATAACAGCAAAGTCGGTGTGGTTCAGACTTTGACTTCTCCTTTTTCACCAAGACTTTACGGCAGAATGTGGGAGGAAATCGAGCCCACGGGGAGTTGCCCCGGAAATTAGATTCAAGAGACATGTTCAAACCAATTTGCAGTCTATAAATTTATATGAAGAAACTGATCTTCCCAGGAACAAGGAGGCTCATGTTGCCCCACCAGGGCTTCGACTTTCTGTGCTGAATAACCAGGAACCCACTTTCTGGGTGTGCCTGGATAAGAACATTGGGTGATGGATGGTGTCAAGGATGTTGCACAACAGCCGCTCAGGTGGCCTGTGAACCAAACCAGCCACTTACTGGCGATGCTGTTTATGGACCAGTTTGCTCATGTTTCTCAGATCCAGTGACCCTCCGCCTGGATGTTGCAGGTGAGTCATTGTCAAGTCTGTTCCTCTCTTCTCCCCTTTGCCACGTTCCACTCAGACAGTTATCGTTCAGTTCGAGCAGTCTTTCCCCAGCCAGGCCACCGTGCAACATTTTAGGTCTCCTCATTCTTCTGTATGATGACATTCCATATCTGTCTTCTTGAAACTTTGGTGTGGTTATGCTGACCCCCCTTCCTGAGGGTAAGATGTGCCTACAGGTGGCCAATGCTCCCAGGACCCCTCAAAGGCCCTCGTCTAGATTCTGGAGCTGCCTGCCACTCCTGCGGGCAAGGTAGAGCACTTACTGGCTGAGTTCATTGGCTTGAACCTCATAAACTTCCTATTCTCTTAATACATATGGAACAAACCGCTGTCTGTTCTCAAAGTGGATCTAGTATTGGAACGTTGTAGCTTCTCCCTTTGCATGAAACCCAGATCCCTCCAGCTTACTCCTGCTCCTTCCTCGTGGACTTGGATACAAAGGGTCATCAGTGTGCTGCAGTTTCTATCAGTTGTGGGTGGGCCAGCCTGACCTGTGTATGTCCCATCATCACATACCTGTGTATGTCACATCAGCCTGACCTGTGTATGTCACATCACATACCTGTGTATGTCACATCAGCCTGACCTGTGTATGTCCCATCATCACATACCTGTGTATGTCACATCAGCCTGACCTGTGTATGTCCCATCATCACATACCTGTGTATGTCACATCAGCCTGACCTGTGTATGTCCCATCATCACATACCTGTGCATGTCACATCAGCCTGACCTGTGTATGTCACATCACATACCTGTGTATGTCACATCAGCCTGACCTGTGTATGTCACATCACATACCTGTGTATGTTCTGCCTCTCTCATCTCCTTGAACTGCAGTTGACTCAGATTAGGATGCTTGATGCTGGCAGGGCTGTCTGCATGTTTCCAAAATAATTAGTGAGCTTTGGCTGTTTCTTGGGAAGGGTCTGCCAGTGGGCTGTTCCCCAGCTCCAGCCCTGATCCCAACCCTTACTTGATCCATAGTTCTAACAGTAACCCTAGTCATAGAATTGGGTGAACCCCTATCTCAAATGCGATAAGAATACAAAACACTTAGCATGATGGCTGACACAATTTCATTGCTAATATATTGTTTCACCTTTAGCCACATCCACTGTTTTATCCTAACCCTCATGGTGTTAATCCAATCTTCAGATTTAATCAAAAGTCCCTTCCATTTGTTGAATGCTGAGCGTCTCCCATGTCAGAATATCTCTCATCTATCTATCAATCCATTTATCTATAGATTTATGACCTATAAATCTCCAAAATCAATTTCTTCATTAGCTGTTTACCTATCTTCCATCATCTGCCTACCTATATCAAATCCAGGGTTTTTCAGTATCAGCACCATTGACATTTTGGGCTGGATGATTCTTAGGGGCATGTCCTGTGCTTGTAGGGCGTGTAGCAGAATATTGAACCTCTAGTCACTAGATTTTGGTAGCTCTCCTCGCCCAAGTCGTGTTATGGCCATCAAAAATGTCTCCAAGCAATGCCAGATGTCCCCTTGGAGGAGGGGAACAAAATCGATCTAATCTATCATCTATCCATTATTTTTTACTGTTTCTTTCAAGAAGGTACAACATAGACACTCTTCTCATTTTACAGATGAAAAAATTGAGGCTGAGAATTTAGGTGACTTATACAAGATTACATAAGTATTAAGTGATGGATCTGGGTTATAAAGTTAGATTTGCCTTATTTTAAAACATCCATGTTATCTCTCTCACACTAGACTATTCTAACTTAAACATAATGCTACCCATTTGATCCTCAGTGCCATTATTCTCCTTTATTCTCAATTTAAAGTCATCCTCGAATTTAAATCTGACTCTCAAGCCCAAACATATGTGAACGTATCTACACCCCAAACCTTCATTCTAATCCTGTCCTCGACTCAAGGTGTAACCCTATTTTCCGACCCCAAGTCTTAACCGTACACTTGCTTTCTAAATCTTGTTTCCCATCATCCCAGACAATGAGAGTGTTTACTAGAAGAGAGCGCTCCAGCGTCAGCGAACCCAGCAGAAGTGGACAAGCTCATTTGCAGCCAGGGACATGTATACTGTTCCGTTCTAAGGAAGAAGGATGCAAATGGCCCCTTCTCCGCTGCTCCGCTGAGTTAGTGTGCATATAGACCCTGGTCTGCCACAGACCCCCTGAGGTTGGGATATTTGGAAATTCCCAATAATAGAAAGCTTCTATTTGCCCTCTTCAGTGACACGCTAGAGCTTATAAATGTAACTTTTGAAAAACTGAGCAAATGAAGAAAGGGGTTTTTAACTGATCAGTTGGCTTCTCGACCCTGATATACTGGTTCAGCTTCTACCCAGTGGTTTTGATTTCTTCCCTGATACTCCGAGGCCCATTAGATGGCTGACAGCTTCTGGCCTCCATGTCCAGAATGCAAACAGGGAGAGACGTCGTTTTATAGCAGTTAACAGTGATGCTTGGAAGAGATGGCAACAAGCTGAAAAAAATTAATTGAAAATTTAACCTTCAAATAAAAATACTTAGACCTTAGGCTTCCATTTGTAAGCAGCTTATGCTGTCTGTGCACATTCTGTTGTATTATTTAAGTATTTTCTACACCATTTCTGATTAATACAGCAGCACTATTTTCCAGTCCAGTCTCCTTAATAAATATATGTGTCAAATATCCGTTTCCTCCCCTGAATGCAAAGGCTTTTAATTCCCCTTGTTTGCATGTGCTAACTGGTTGTGTAATGAGATTAACAATTCTGTCTTTTTCTTTCTGCAGATTTTATAAGAAAAGCCAGTGGGTTCCCAGACAAAGTTAAAAAGGTACCTTCTTTAATTTTGCATATTGTTAGCTACAATCCAGTTGCTAATGTTTGTTTTATTTCCATCTGTCAAAAGCAATGCCAAAATATGTTGTGTTTGCCTTGAGTTGGCTCAATTAATCCTCCTCTGGAAACAGTTCTGTCATTTCATGTTTGGTTAAGGCCCTGATTCAGTAGCCACCAAATGGGGGTCATCTCTGCCAACGGCAGCCAGTGCACATTTAATACAACTTTCTGGGAAATATCTGTTTGACAAAAGGGAAAGGTGGGGTAGCACCCTTATAGGAATGTCAATTTGAAGCCAACCCCATCTCTCCCTTGGGTACACATATTGTATCCTGGCTTGATCCTGTAAACCAGTTCCTGTGGAGCTAAAAGAACCCAGCTAATGGATCACACTGAGAGAGTGGCTTTGTGGGGTCTCAACATGGGGCACACTGCCCCGCCCCCCCTCACCGGCCCCCAAAGTGCAGCCTCCATGTAAGTCTGATGATGGTATATTAGTCTGCTAGGGCTGCCATAACAAAATACTGCAGACTGGGAGGCTTAAACAACAGACGTTTATTTTCTCAAGGTTCTGGAGGCTGGAAGTGCAAGATCATGGTGTCAGCAGGGTCAATTTCTTCTGAGACCTCTTTCCTTGGCTTGTAGATGTGGCCTGTGTCTTCACATGGGCTTCCCTCTGTGTTAGTGACTTGTCCGTGTCAAAATTTCCTCTTTTTACAAGGACACCCGTCATGCTGGAATGGGCCCACCATAATGACCTCATTTTAATTTAATGACCTCTTTAAAGACCCTGTGTCCAAATATAGTCACATCCTGATATACTTGAGGTTAGGACTGCAATATATGAATTTTGGAGGGACGCAATTCAGCCCACACAGATGGTAACCAGAAAAAAACAATATGATGAGGTAAGAAGGGAAAGATCTTAGGCCAAAAACTATAAAAGCAGTCACTCTGTAGCTCTCTCTTTTTCTCTCCCCTCTCACGCTTCTTGCTTCTTCTTTATCTCTGAATAAAAGCTCTAGCCATCATCCCTGTGCAGTCAGCATATTTTAGAGAAGGTAGGCTTTTGAATCAGCATGTTCTGAGTTCAAATCCTGACTTGACCTCTTATTAGCTGTATGGCCAAGGGCAAGTTGTTTAAATTCAGACTCTCAGCTTCCTCTCCTTGAAATGGGGTTAATAACTAATCCAGCTGATTTTGTTTCCTAAGGATAATAAGGTACTGTATTTGAAAGCCGGTGGCACGCCAAGGTTGGGTAAATGGGAGTGGTCTGCCCTGAGTGCAGGTAGTAGGGGGGTGTGTTGTGGCTAGAAGATTTTAAAGTAATAACATAATTGCCCTTTTAAACAGTGTCTGTAGTAAAATACTCTTCCCCCTCAGGGAAGATGCCGCCCCCTGCTGACCCACCCTCCCTTGTCTGGAGTAGGGGAGAACTATCTCTATGTACTGCGTATTAAATTCATGTGTCCACCCTCACCCTCCCCCCCCCCACACTTGTGTCTTGAATTTAGTCATTCTCAGGGCAGCTTAACCAAAGGTATTTCACATGACTGCACATCTTATTTTTTATTCATTTTAACTCAGAAATTGCCAAACCTCAGAGCTAAATTATATATGATGGAGGAGAGTCATCATTTCTTGTTGTTTGGAAAAGAGGAGGCCTAGCAGTCTCTGGTTAGAGCCTTCCTCTTTGTTCCCGAATATCTTCAATTCTTTCATCCAGCTTCCAGGACTGGGTCCTCTCAGAAAACATCTTGACATGAGTCAGGAGTTAAAATACACAATAACTCACCACAGGAGAAGTGTGTGTGGCTGGGGCCGTCCCTTTTATGACTTCAGACCCCTTTCTGAAGTGGTACCTGATCCCCTGGCATCTTTATATGAGGTAGCCCCTTATGTGATCGCTATACTGTATAAGTAGCTATTTTATGTAAACAGAAGAATAGAGAGTTGGTTGGTTGTGCTAAAAAAAAATAGCAACATAAAACAGAATTCTGAATGCTACATTTCTTTTTTTCAATGGATGATATCTGTCTTCATACAATATCAAAAAGTCTAAACCCTTAGCATGAATTATTAAACATTTCCAGAGAGTATTTCACATGGGGATTATGCAAAGCAACTTGTTCAGTCTAGATCTCCAAAGGTGGAGGAAATAGATGATGGTGTGTACATTGCATGGGGAATCTTGAAGTAATTAAAACGATGGCTTTGAAGCCCATTTAATAAATGGAGCTATTTGATCATATGTTCAGTGAACAAAAAGAAGCAAAATGCCATATAATACATACTGAAAGGTTTAACAACAAAAAGTAAACAACACCAATTATGTCTAAAAATATGTAGAACTTGGCACACACTCACACAGGAAGGCCTTGGAAAGAGCCCTTTTCTGTGAAGCGAGTGGCAGGTGTTGAATCTGCTGTGTCTACATTGGGTGTCAGAATCTTAAACCTGTATCCCATAGGTTTGGGCCTGACTTGGATTTCTATAATGAACAGTACAGGTTGTATGGAATCTGAGGGTGAAGGGTGGGATCTAATTTAGGATTTAACAATGGCACTCAACAGATGGGTCAGCATGGTTGAACCCAATCTGAAATGAAAACGTTATAGAGATTTCTAGATGGCTGGCACGCCCATAATTCAGATAACCTTTGAATATTTCAAAGCAGCGCCTTAATAAAAAGCTGCAACTTCTTATTAGTAACACACAGTAAAAGGTCTAGCCTGTATTTACTAGGAGAATTATCTTTTTGCTCAGATGGCTCATTTTTGCCAGCCAAGTTCTCTCCTCACACCCTTCTGGACACATAATAGTTTTGCCCTAAGGTAACATTTCCATGGGTCGGGCCCGTAATTGTGAGCTGCAACATTGTCCAGTTTCTGTTGCTAGAAACTGTCAAATTGGTAGAATGTGAATAACGAAGTTGTTATAAAACCGTGTTTGAAGGGCATTCTGCTTTCCTCTGTGCCCTGCCACGTGCAACCACGTCTCCGGTTTGTCCTATGCAGCTTCCTCTGATTTCTGCCCCCTCATCTGATTTCTCTTTGATTGCCGTGGGATGTAGAGCTGTGGAGGGTTTTTGGTAGCAGAAATTATTTTTCAAAATGGGAAAGAATGATAAAGGGAACATCTCAGCTGCAGGGCTGTAGATTCCATGCCTCTTCCTAAATACCACAATTCGACCCTCCCACTAGAGTTAGGCTGGTGGGTCACTTCACACCCACAGGCATGAGGCGCCACATTGAACAACACCTCGATATGAAGGAAACATATCGAGATGTTACTAGTGACACCACTTCAGTCTTGGGATTATGGGAATATTTTCTTCCCCTGTTTTCCAAGTGTCCTTTAATGACTCTGATGAAAAAGAAAAAGTTTTTTTTTTTTTTTAAAGCGTAATAGTCTTGCTACTTTTTTGTTTTTTGGCCGCACCACATGGCATGTGGGATCCTAGTTCCCCTGACCAGGGATTAAACCCGCGCCCCTTGCATTGGAAGCACGGAGTCTTAACCACTGGACCGCCAGCGAAGTCCCAGTCTTGCTACTTTTTAAATGTGCATACCAAACTTCTTGATATCATGGGAGATAAAACTCTGTGAATTTTAACACTTTTATCATCACACATGCGAAATGGAAATATTGCAATTTATAAAGAGGAATAACCAAAAATTTCCATTAAAATCATTACCATATGCTGGATGCTGGCAGGAATAACTTTCTAATTTAAAAATTTGAGCAACATATTTGTAAACTAAGATAAACAGAATAAGTAGAAAGAAATGGAGATTTTTGTCCATGATATTAAAAAATAGGTGGGGGTGGTTCATCCCAACCTTTATTTAATCACTTGTTTATTCAGTCAACATCTTATATGGGCTTGGCCGTCGGATTCACTGGTGAGCCAAGTACATGGTCCCTGTCCTCAGGGAGCTTACAGTCCAGGTTAATTTTCTATCAGAATAAATATATTCTAGGATTAACAGATGCTAAAATTAAAAGTGGAGAAAAAGGAAAACAGTAGATTACAGTACTATATTTTGCATGCATGGAAGTATGTAGGGTAAAATTTATTTTCCATTTCATCCAATACACACAGACACATAGACACACATATGCGCACACACACTCACAGTGTCACGCTTTCTCTACCTGGCTCAGAGACCCAGGATTTATACCAATCGTGAAAGTAGTTAGTCATTTATTTAAAGCACTTGTTCTTGACAGGGACAGTTGACTCTCCTACATCTTGTTCAGTCCCACCGATATCTACTTACAGACATAATAAATAATAAATAAATGAAAGCAATCAGTGAGGACAGACAGAGTTCCCTTATATCTGAGGGGCCATCACCCCTACAGGGAAAGGGCTGTACTGGGGCAAAGACAGGAAAGCCCTGGCAGCAATGCATACAATAAAGGTGATTCCTATGTTTTATTGAGTCATTGGTTTAAAGTGTCAGAGAACCAAACAGATGGACTAGGGGATGATCTCACCTTGGTCCCTCCATACCTGAATGGAAGAACACCTGTTACAGACTAGCAATTCCATGTGGCATCACTCAAGAACTTTTATAAAAAAATATAAGTCAAAGGGGGTGGTTGGGAAATAGTGCAGAACAAAGAAAGAAATAACATCACCTTGAAAATAAGCTGCTATGTATATAAGTTGGGTGTGGAGCGAAACATATGGAATGTTTGGTGAAATACAGGAAGTTGGGACCCCAAAACACTATTTGGAAGCCTTTTTGGAAACAACTACAACACAGACTGATATGAGAACAATGGAGTGAGTGATATAAGAATAAGTTCCAAGGAAGCTAACACTCAGCTGTAGGGAGGTGAACCAGTAACTACCCGCAATGAAGACAGAAGTGATGAGAAAGTCAAATCCAAGCTGAGTAGGATAAACTTGAAAACATGTCCCCAAACTGGATCCTTCCTTCCCTCTCTCCCTCCCTCCCACCCCTCCTTCTTTTTCTTTCCTTCAAGACTGTTTATTGAACAGCCAATACATGTCAGAGGAATACAAAGCAAAAGATGAGAAAAGGATGGAGAGACAGAGAATGGATATAACACACATGCGTTTTAGATATTTCTAAAGATTAAAAGCGAGCAATTGAAAGAAAACAATCATCAAGGGTATAATTAGATACAATTTTCTGAAGCTGAAAGGATCTAAATATGGAGATCAAAAATCCCCACTGTATTGTAAAAAGAGATAACGAAAAAAAGATCTACACCTAGAAGGGCAGAGTAAATGCCAGAAAATGGAACAACTTGTACAGTGTTTTCAGAGAAAAGCGTGTGACCCAAGAGTGTTCTAACCAACTAAATGGCCATTTATGGGTGAAGGCAAAAACAACAACAACAAAAAAAAACAAAAACAAAACCCAAAACTTCAAAAAAAAAACCTACACTAACACAAAACAAAAGAAAAAGCATACTGAAATTGAAAAACTTCCAAAATATGTTACCAATAAAATCTTATTTGAGGGAAAAAGAGCTTGAATACAATCTGTACACACAGAGAAACTGACTTGAAATTTGTGACTCAAGAATGGGAAAACCATGGCATTAAGTGTGACTGTGAGAAAAGAAAACAATATAAAGTCAAAAGCTGGAAATATCCTTTCAACTTGAATGTAAATATCAGTATAATTCTCAAAAGTATAATTCTCAGTTATATAGTACTAATATAATGGAAAATGAATTTATAAAGGGGACATGAAAAATAAACTGTTTCAATTGCTCATCTTACAAGAGGGTAAGGGTTGACATTAAATCTTACAGGTCACAGAAAATTATGATCCAAATCTATAAAAGTCAACCAAAGCAAAAATTTTAAAAGGGTGAGTTCCTTCCAAACTACTGGGGAAAAATAAGCAAAATGTAGCCATAAATAAATAAATAAAGTTAAGAGAGGTAATGGTAACAGCATGAAAGTTGATATAAAACAAGATGGCCAAGTCAGTCAATAATAAGGGAGCAAGCTCTTCATATGCATCTCATTACCTCATTTAATCCTCTTTTTACAGATAAGAAAACTGAGGCACAGTCCTTTTAAGTAAATACAAAGTGCTTGGAGCAGATCTCTTGGTAGATAGTAACTGGGACATAATAGTAACTTGCCATGTAGGAGTCATATAGTGACTTGACTCTTGATATCTCCCATGGCATTGTAGACGGGCAAAGCCCTTGTCTTAACCTGCCTTGGACAGAAGATGCTATCTAAAATCTGTAATATGAGTTTCTCATAGTTTATCCCTGTACCAACACAATGCTATTATGGCTCCACTGTCCCGTTGAGAGTACGGGAGAAGATGGCAGAGGGAAGAAAAATATGTGGAGAGGTCCTCAACAGATAATAGTATTATTGTAAACTCTGAGATTTTACCTAGTAGTAACATCTTATTTACCGCTCATTTTACTTATGTTCTCAGAGTTCTGAGCTGACTCTATAGCCTAGAGGCATGCTTGCTTAACCAAGACATTCCACCCAGTAGCCAGGAGTGAAATGAAGGGCTGACAGTTCACAGCTTTGCTTCCCAGAGGAAACCACACGGAGAGGGGTGCGCGGGTTGCCGATGAAAGGTGTCTGTCAGCATTTTTAGATCATTTTAAAAGATTCCGTATGATTAACAATATTTTCCAACAATTGAGAAGACCAGATTTCTCCTGTTATGTTCAACAGCAAAATCCCATTCAAGGCTACATTAAACTAAAAGCCAAAGAAGTTGAAAAAAATTGGTTGCAAAATATACTACCGAGGAAAGGCAAAAACAAAGAAAGCAGCACTGACAACCTTAGTTTCCAACAAACTTTATTCCAGGCCAAATAATATTAAAGGAGACAAAGAGTGTCATTTTACAATCCACAGTAAAGATAAAATAGTCATGAAAATTTATTTGCCGAATGACATAGAGTCAAGATATATAAAACTAAAAACGTTAGAAATAAAATGGGAAATCTATGGAAACATGTTGCTTTAGGGAGACAGTAACACACCTCTCTTACTCAAGGCAGAAAAAACAGACTAAAATAACTAAGTACATAGACAAATTAAAATAATAAGACTGTTCATATATTAAAATGTTTGTTTCACCAGAAGATTTATAAAATTATATCTTATTCCAAGCCACAACAGTAAGCGCAATAATTTCCTTAAAGCAGATGTTTTGTAAGATCAACTCTCCAAATTTAATGCCGGATAAATACAAATCAAAAATAAAAAGAAACAAATAAAAACGAACATTAAAATTTCTCTCTAAATAATTTTGGGTTGATGAATAATAAGAAGTCAATTGGTAATTACTTAGAAAGAAAATAAAGGTAAGAATATGCCATCATAAACACATGTTATACTGCTAAAGCTTTACTCCAAGGCAAATTCATATAGTAAATCAATTCCTTATTTCCTAGGAAGTAAGAAAAGTAAGCTAATCAGTCTCTTTAAAATGTTAGACTGAGAACCCAAAACTAACCTAAGGAGACTAGGTAAATGCAAATGATGAAAATAAGAACAAAAATAAATTGAAATAGAAAATAATTATAAATAGAAGAAATAAATCATTGCAGGAAATGGTATCCAACCCTTCTCCCCCCACCCGTGGCCCCTGTGTCATAGAATATCGAGAGTAAATAAAATAGATCAACTTCTGGTAATCTTATTAAAGAAAATAAAAAAAGGAATCACCATTCACCCTTAAGGACAATTAAAGAGATACTGGATAATTGCAAATATAGAGAATGTTTAAAAATAAGAGAATACAATTATAGTGCACAACTTGAGGTAAACACAATGATAAAATTATTGATAAAATCAATTATTTAGGAAAGAAATAGAAATAACTGAAATTGGCTCCAGAAAAAAAAAAAACCCACTAATTAATTGCATAGACGAGTAACCACAGAAGAAAATGAAAGCCTACTGTTTTAATGTGGCAGGCAATTTCACTGATGGGTTCTCTCAAACTATTGAAGATCAGATAATTTCTGTGACTTATAAATTCTTCCACAGCATAGACAAAATATGAATATGTATTTCTAAGCAATGCCACAGACTATATAGACTTGAAATACCTTTCTACTAAAATACCTTTGACAATGCAAAAAGACAAACTAGCAAAACAACATAAATTTAAGAGAGGACTGTAGGACCATATGCTCTGAGTTTATGTAATAGATTTAATAGACTTGTAAGCACAGTCTCAAAACCAAACAGGCCCTACAGTTCAAATAATCTAGAGAAAAGTCTGAACCTATCAAGTTCTCTCTCTCACATACGTATTTCAATGCACATACATATGCATGTACTCTCTCTTACATGCACACACACACGTACACACACACACACAAACAAACACACAAATACAGAGCTTTGAGACTCACCCTCGCTGTCTAACCTTCACTTGAAGTCCCAGTAGTTTCACTGATGAGAATAGTAGGTGACCATCCACAAACATTGTGGAAAATTTATTATAAACGTGGAAGTTCTAGAACCCTGCTCAATGCTCGGGCTTCCATTAACTTCTGTACTACTACTTGCTTTTAAAGACATGGAAATAATAACCCAGGGAGATGCAGAAATAAAAGTGGTGGCAGGAGAAATGTTTCTTTCTGGATTATTTGTTTGCGTGAGAAAAAGTGGCATAACTAATGTCAGGGAACCCACTTGTTGGAGCAGGACAAAATTAAACCTGACCCCAATGAATGAATGGCTGTGGCCAGTATTCCAGGGAACCTGGGTGGTGACTATGACGCTCTTGACTCTGGCTCCTAAAAAGCATAGGTTTAGTCTTATTCCTCCCAATTTGGGATGAGCAAAATAAACAAATAAATAATTTTTAAAAATCACTGACCTGGGGGGCTTTGCTTAAGACAAAGGAAGCTTTGCTCTGGAGACTCAAAGAAAAAGTGTATCTCTAAAAGTTATATTTTCTAAGATAAGTTTAAAATATAAGAAGTCCAAGGCAAGTCCTAGAAACAGCCTCTGTGAAATAGAATCAAAGTGGTACATGAGAGGCAAGAGATTAAGATGAATGCAGAGGGGCAAAGAGAGTCCCTTGGGAGAAGAACAGAGCATAAGAAATCTCAAAACGTCATGGTGGAATTTTAAATTTGCATTGGAGACAACAGAAAACAGAACTGACATCACAGTGGAATCATAGACATCCCTGGAATCAGTCATGTGAACTGAAAATAAGAGAAGACACGTTGTAATCTGCCATATGTTCCCACTAGGAGATTTGGAACATATTTTAATTTTAATTTTTGGTAATTTAAGATTCTCCTTTTAATTTCCCATTTTTTCACTCTGCTCTAATCAAATGATTCTTTTAGAAGCTACTGGGCCTACGTAGACTATGTAGACTTCTGCTTCTGTGCAAAAGTACCCCAACCTGCTGCACAGTTCTTGAGTCACTCTTAAAATTTCTCTTCTTCATCACCCTCTCACTAGACCCCCTAATGCCCATAATTTCATTCTGAGTGAGATCTGTCTCTCTTCCATCCCTTCCAAGCTTTACCCTTTAGGTGTATACGTCTTCTAATCAACTATGCAGTAGAAAAGCAACTAACCAATTTTATTAGAAGTATGTGAAAAAATAATTGCGAATAGACAAATTTTTAAAATGGTGCTGCCTGAGGCCATGAAGAATTCTTCTTTGAGAGTCAGTTAAGAGACATTGTGATCATTATTTTAACTCCTCAGTGGGTTTTTTTTTTTTCCTGGTTCTTCTGTCCTTATTCACTTTCATTCTACATAGCAGATTGATTTAGTTATTTAGGTGTTTTGTATATAAAATCATCTTAATGAGTATTGATTGAAGCACACATTTGTACAACTGCCTTGGAGGTATCTGTAGAATAAGGCCATTGGGTTTCTTCTTGAATAGTTCACAAAGATGTGGTGTCTATTGTTTTAACAGACCTAGGAACTATTATCTCAATTGTAGGAACAGTTGGAAGGATTAGAGATGAGGATTAACCTAGAACATTTCCTTAAGATTCCTGGGAACTGGGATGAGCCCTCCATTCCCAGCCCCAGCTATTCTCGAATTCAGGGAAAGCCTGGGCTTGTACTTTCTTCCAAGCTTCCTTTCCTAGAGCTGAATGCAGCTTCAGAGCTGCTGAGGGACCATGCCTCTCTTCAGCCTTGAAATTTGGTTTATGTGGTCACAGTGGAAGGAGAAGTAGGGTAGCCTCTGCGTAGGAAGTGTCAGTTACTTCAGTGGAACCACTCCCTCCAGCCAGGTTGCTTGACTCTTTTTATTTTTTATTTTTATTAATTATTATTGGAATATAGTTGCTTTACAATGTTGTGTTAGTTTCTACTGTACAGCAAAGTGAATCAGTTAAACATATACATATATCCACTTATCCACTCTCTTTTCGATTCCCTTCCCATTTAGGTCACCACAGAGCATTGAGTAGAGTTGACTCTTTTTACATGGAGGGCTCCCCAACTTATGTTTCTGCCATCTTGCTCTCTAAAGCTGCACGGGGTGAGCTGGGAATCTGCTTGTGGGACAATCAATCAATCACTTGCTCTCCGACAACCCAAGGACTAGAAGATCCCTCTGTGGGCATTTTTGGTAGTTCCCATTGAGATAAATGGGGATTCTAAATTTTAAATAAAACAGCCTGAACTACTAGGTAGCAGGAAGGGCCGAAGTTGTCCTGGGAACCATGTATTTTAGCTCTTTTGTTTAGTGGTTTGCTAGGTGCTATCATTGGGCTGGTATCATTGACTTTATTTGCAAAATAAAGAAGAAGGAGAAGGAGAAGAAGGAGGAAAAAGAGGAGGAGGAAGAGGAGAAAAAGAAGAGAGGGGAGCCAAAATATGAGGGTCACTTTTCTCGAGAGAGAGAAGTTAGGATATAAGCATCCACCATGAGTCAGCATCCCCGCTAAGTACGAGAGAAGGAACTTCTACTGTCATGCACAAGCCAAAGACTAAAGGGAAAATGAAACAAAACAGACAGACAAACAAACAGAACTAGTTAGTTTTTCTCTCTGGAGACTGTGAGGAATGGAAAGTCAACCTAACTCCCGAGCCATGAATCCTGACTCAAGGAAAATGACACGTGGAGTTAGGACTTTAAATGAGGAGGGATTTTGGAAAACTAAGTTCAACTCCCCATTCTGGAGAAAGACATGGAAACCCTTCAACAAATAACTCTCACTCTTTATGCACATTTTTCTCAGTCTGCTTCATATCCACTTTGGTCTTCTCCATACCGTCACCCCTCAAATTAGCAATAGTGGCTACGTTCTAGCTTCATTTTCTTCCAGTTTCCGGTTTTCCTTCTCAGTCCTGGGGGCTGGGGCAGACTTTAGATAGTGTCTCGGTCCTGAGTGCAGTTTGGGTGTGGAAAGAAAGACTCGTGAAGTGAAATTGCTTGCAAGGCACTAGAAGGCTAAGACAAAGCGAATGCCCCAGGGAAGATCAGGTTGAGAGAGCCCTGAGCATAGCAGTCTGGCCCGAGCAGGAAATGGATGGCACGCTCAAACTGCACCCTTGGAGGAGAGGGGAGAGCGGTGCTATGCCAGGAGCAGGACGTGACCAGCTTGAGGAAGCTCTGCAGGGAAGGTGTCTAAGGCAGAAGTACCCCAATCTTACTCTCCTGCTCCTGAGTTTTTTGTGAGGGTGCCCCACTGGCCACATCCAAAGATATGCCAGAAGGCAAGTGAATCCCCTGATGCAGTCCTAACAGGTGAGCCCTCAAGGACAAGGGCAGGAGAGAGGAGTGGACTTGGAGGGGGTGCGTGGAAGTCAGGAGAAGTCCTACAACTTTGACCCAACTGCTGTCTCCCTGCATCATGGCATGCGTCCATCACAGGGGCATCAGTGTGGGAGGGAAGGAGTGGGAGCTGAGTCCCCTCTCCTGCTCTGCCCATTAGACAGGTGAGTCCGACACCGTGCTGCCTCACGTGGGACAAGACAGCCATTCCTAACAGAAAGCTCTCTCCAGATAACACACCAGTCCATGGGCGTACAGATGTCTCAGACTCAGGAAAGCACAGAAGCACGTTCTGCAGGACCACTGATAGCGTGTTCCCCTCACTGGACTAAAAGAGTAACAGCAACTCATGAGACCCCATCTGGTTATGATGCACGTACCAGAAAATGCGGTGATGTCTTCCGTCATTCGATTTTAGTAGAAACTGCTTTCAACTGAAAGTAATCTGTCTTTCTCATGTCTGGGAAGAGTGGTTATTAACTATGGAGAAACTGTCTCTAATAGGAGGTCAATTAATTACTGCATTTTAGAGCTGCTTCTTGAAAAACAGCAATTAATTTCACTGCGTTTCTGGGTATTTCTTCTCCAAACCTTATCCTTTTGAAATCACTGTTATTCTGGGCAGATATGGAGATTTGGTTATTTCTGAGGGCTTTACAGGAGATCATATTCTGTTTTTTTTTTTTTTTTTAATGAATGCAGGGATAGAATTAGGTTTTAATTATCGCTGGCACCTTTTCACTATTGGAAATAGACTTAAGAAGACAGAAAATGGGAAGAATTCATACTGAAAGGAGAGTTGATAAATACTCAGAAAGACTATTTATCCAAACACATCTTAAGTGACAGTGCTATCTGATATGAAAGAACAGAATCCAAACACAATGTGGGGTATTTCTGTTTACTGATTAATATTCTTTGCACTTTCCTGGTCTATCTAATGGGTTAGTTTTTCTGTAAGATTTTTTTTCTGGGCGAGAAAAATCAAAGAGACTATTCTCACCTATTCCTTAACCTTTTAACTCAGGTTCAGCTGCATTATCTTTGACTGGGTTGGACCCTGCTGCCCTCCCATTTGGTTTCTCAAAAAGCTACAGAGAACTTGACTGGCTTTTGTCCGAAGGGCAGTGAGCAATAATTTTTCCTTGCCAGGTATCATCTGGCTGTGGGAAGTAGCCACATCTGGGTTTAGAGATGTAAGTTGGGCATTTCATGCTGACCTTGCCAGACCTTCCTGAGGCTGTGTGCTTTCAAACCATTCTCACAGGTAGAAACCAAGGTTTCTCAGCCTCAACACTTTCAACGTTTTGGGCTGGCGGATTCTTTGTGCATTGGAGCATGTTTTGCAGCATGCCCAGCCTCTACCCACTAGATGCCCATAGCAACCCCCTCCCCTCAGGTGTGATGATCAAAACTGTCCCCAGGCATTGCTAAATATCCCCTGGGGTGGGGGGGCAAAATCATCCCTAATTGAGAACCACTGGTATAAACCCAACTATTTATAGAGATAGATGATATATAGACTGTAGATAAATATACATGAGCATATGTATTTATAGCCCAATAATATGAGGGTTGTGGTTTTTGGAAAGACTCTGTGTATTAGGTTCAAGAAACAGAACTGATAGGATATAGATAGATATAGATATATAAGAAGAGATTTATTGTAGGAATCGGCCTATTTGATTATGGAGGCTGAGAAGTTCCACAATCTGCTGTCTGCAAGCTGAAGAAACAGGGAAGCTGGTAGTATAATTCAATTTGAGTCCAAAGGCCTGAGAACCAGGAGCGCCGATGTCCAAGGGCAGGAGAAGATGGATGTCCCAGCTCACCAAAGAGAGCAAATTCTCCCTTCTTCCACCTTTGTGTTCTATTCAGGCTCTCAGTGGATTGGGTGATGCCCACCCACATCTGTGAAGATAATCTACAGGTTCAAATGTTAATCTCTTTTGGAAACACCCTCACAGACACACCCAGAAATAATGTTTTACCAGCTACCTGGGAGTCCCTTAGCCCTGACAGGCTGACACATACCATTACCCATCACGCCTTGTGGTGTGTGTTCAGGTACATGTGAATTTCGGTCCAGTCTTTGTCAAAAGTGAGCTCTGGGATACTTCCTCATCTCTGGAGCCTAACAATGTTGACCCCATAGGTTTTGGTGGAAAACATATGAGCTTGCAAAGTGCTTGTTACTGAGCCCAGGATACAGTAGGGGATCCAGGAAAGCTATTTCCTGCCCACATGCAGAAGCTGTTAGTGCTAAATAGACCGATAGCTGTAGTGGAAAGAGAAAAGTCATTCCCTTCATTGACAGATATTTCTACTCTCTTTGCTCTGTGTCAACTGGAAGAGATGTCTGTCTCTGTTTCATGCTTATCACTTCACAGGAAATTGCTTTTCTTTAAAAAGTAAGTGTGTAAGCAACGTACACAGTCTCATTGCAAAACTTCAAACACCACAGATAAAGCTTGAGTCTCCCTTGACCTTTTACCCCAAGGTCACCCCCATCCCCAGAGGCAACCGTGAGCATCAGATTAAGGTGTTTCCTTCTCAAGTTTTTATATCATTATCAGTTTGCGTGTATAAACACATGTTTTAATCTTATACATAGTAATCTGTTACCTTTTTACCTCATATACTGTTAGTGTATGGCTTATTCATTTTAATTGCTATTTGGGTAGTCCACAGTCTAGGGCCTTCAGTTGTTTCAGATTTGGGGCTATCACAAACAATCCTGCTGTGAACAGATTAGGTCTCATTGGGCATTTATGTATAATAGTTACCATAATAATTGTTGAGACAGAGATGGCATGCATATTTTAAATTTTAACAGAAAAGGCCAGGTTGCCCTCCAAAGTGGCTGGAGCATTTTACATTACCAGCATTCAGTAGCGTCAAATCTTTTTTTTTTGCCAGTCAGATGGAAACAAACAAACATATATTGTTTTAATTTGCATTCCACTGATTACTGTCCAGAGGAGTATATTTTCTTATGTTTGTTGGCTTTTTTTTCCTTTTGAGATTTGCTTCTTCCTTTCTTGTGCCTGCTTCTGTATTGGATTGTTACCTTTTTCTTATTGATTGTATGAATATTTTTAATTTTTTTTTTGGCTGCATTGGGTCTTCGTTGCTGCGTGTGGGCTTTCTCTAGTTGCGGCGAACGGGGGCAACTCTTTGTTGCAGTGCACGGGCTTCTCATTGCAGTGGCTTCTCGTTGTGGAGCACGGGTTCCAGGCATGCGGGCTCAGTAGTTGTGGCACACGGGCTCAGTAGTTGTGGCTCAAGGGCTCTAGAGCGCAGGGTCAGTAGTTGTGACGCACAGGCTTAGTTGCTCTGCAGCATGTGGGATCTTCCTGGACCAGGGCTCGAACCCATGTCCCCTGCATTGGCAGGCAGATTATTAACCACTGCACCACCAGGGAAGTCCCTGGATGATTATTTTTTATATGTTCTGCATATTCATTCTTTGTTATACACATTGCACAAGAAGAGATTTTAAGACACTGCACAGTGAGCATTTCAAAGGGCATCGGGTTAAAAAGCTGCTGTCTGGGATAAATAGTGAGCTCTCCCAGCTGTAATGTGTCCCCACCTCCTTGTCCCTGCTTTCCTGATTACACCCCTGACGTTGGCTTTCCTCAGCTGCAGGTACCTCCCTGAACCTTCTCGATCTCTTGCATCCTGGGCAGTCCCCCACCTGCGTGCCTCTGAGCTCGGAGGCTGTGGCCTGTGCCTACTCCAGGCAAGTACAACAGTGTTCCTTGCAACCTTCCCTTCCTCAGAGCTGCATTCCCAAGTGTGCGACACAAAACACCATCCATGGAATACTGATAACTGTTGTGGGCAAACAAGACTCATGACATAAATGTGCAAAACACTTGGTTGAACCAAATTCATTACCTTTTCCCACTGCAGGCCGGTTTTTCCTCTCAGTGCCTTTGCTGTGACGCCCTGCATGGTGTCCCTCCAAGAGGGGATGAGATAGCAGCATTTCCCAAGTGCCTTTGACAAGACAGGGCTTCTTTCCTAGAGCTTCTCCTAAGCCCACCTCACCACGGAGGATGCTTCAGGGCATTTTGTCGTGGTGCATGCAACAAGGATGTGGCTTGAAAGCTGTCACAGGCTCTCCCTGGAATTGGTTTGTGCGTGTGTGTGTGCCATGCTACGTCCTGTTTCCTTTGTGTTCCGTGGGTATCTCCCACACACAGGGCATGGCTTGCAGTAATAGTTCCGTGATAGCAGCTAGATGACGGGTACCAGCAGGATAAATGTGGGGAGTTGGGGTGGAGCTCTCAGGATGGTGCTGTTTGTCAGTTTTCAGGCCTGGGTGTGATGAGCTCTATGCCTTTGGAGCATCTCCTTAGCTTCCATGGGTGGGAGTTTGCCTGCTCTACAGTGGGAATAATAATATCTGGTTGTCAGGCGCTTTGAGGCAAATTGAATGAGATAAAGGATGCGCCAGCCTAAAGCGGACGCTCAGATGTGTTCAAACAATAACGTGTTTGTGGTTTGAGTCTTGGCACAGTGTGCAGTGCTGGGGAAACCCAGAATCTCGAGTGTTCTCTGATGCCCCAAATCCATTCATTTTTCAGAGAGATAGGTAGCACTTAATGTGGAAATAATTCGGGGGGAAGGAAACATAGAGGCTCTCATCCTTTCTCATGGTTCTTCCTAGGGGCGTCCCATCAGTTTCCTGGTTTTTCTTCACCCTTCTCGAGCAGCAGGTTATCACACTTGGCAGTTTTTTCATCATTTGCAGAATCAGCCCATCACAACCCCTTGAGGTACCTGCCCCCACCAGCGGGCATCACTTCCTCAGAGATCTGAGTCCCGACTCTGTGAGACCCCTCCCCCAGAGCTTCCTAATACCAACCTCTTCTCTTTGTGTTCTCAGCTCTAGCAAGTGGTAGCTACTCCTACAGTTGGTTGAACTATGATGCCCTATGGTTCTCTTTTTACCCTTTCAAGTACCTAGTTATCAACTTCATTCTTACTGAACAGTTCTTTGTACTAAGTTCTCTCTGTTCAAATAACTGGGTCGGGTTCTGTCTTTAGAGTGGACCCTCACTGATAAAAGAAAAAGGATGAACAGAAGTAAAGAAGGAAGGGATGGGTTAGAAGGAAGACTGGACATCGCTAGTCCTCTAAATCCATGTCTTGTGTTCATCCCTGGAACTCACAGCTGCCAGCCGAGTCCTTGACTGGCTGACTTGCACCCTCCTTGATAGAACTCTGAACACGCAGTGCATGATGCTTCCCTCAAGCACATTAACACATTTGCCATAGATTAGCTGGTTAATCGTGATGTGTCTCTTGTTTTCTCGTGGGATTGGCTGCTCAAATGTGTCTTTCTTTAAGGTGATGGAAAGTCATCAGTAATTCATTAACGTGTTCTGGTGATGTTGATTGCTGTTATAATGATTATTACATGGTTGTATTAGGTTATGGGTATTAACGTTGTCTCTTTTATGGGAAACCATTAATGAAATGGTTTCATACACTTCCACATACACTTCCCATAGAGACTAAGCCCATGAGCGTGGTATTTGGAGCCAGTTATTTCATGAGCTCAAATGGAGACCAAGGACTTTTCTAGTGATGGCCTCAATAGTGTGTGCTCTGAAATCAGACAGCTTGGCTCTGCCTTCTAATTACTTAGACAGTTCACTTAGCTTTCCTGCTCTCAGTGTCCCCAACTCTGAACTGGGGACGATGATGATGATGATAATAATAATAATAATAAAATAATACCTCCTCATAGATTGTTGGCAGATTAAATAAGATAATAGAACTTAACATATTATCTTAGGGCACCCAACATCTTTTTAAAAATATATTAATTAATTAATTTATTTACTTGGCTGCGCTGGGTCCCAGTTGTGGCACGTGGGATATTTTTTTTTTAGTTGTGGCATGCGGGCTTTTCATTGCAGCATATGGGATCTAGTTCCCTGACCAGGGATCGAACCCAGGCCCCCTGCATTGGGAGCATGGAGTCCTAACCACTGGACCACCAGGGAAGTCCCAGGGTGCCGAATATCTATCATTGCTTCTATAAACAGTTCCAGACACAACAATTTTGAGCCCTAAAACCCTTCTTTCTGCCCCAACTCCAACTTTTAAGCTTATATCTCTCATCAGGTACCCATTAAAACAAAGAAGTGGATAGGCTATATCTTTGTGTGCCAGGGTAATCTAGAACAGTGCCTGGCCCTTAGTAGGTGCTTCATAGATGCTCATTGAATGAATGAGTCTGTTGGTAAGCCCTGGGCTTTGAGACCATAAAGACTGAGACTGAATCCACCATCTAACACTACATAAGCTGGATAAGATACTGATTCTCCATGGTCCTCATGTTTCTCATCTATAACCAGGGGCAATAAATATCTATCTTACTGTAGTGGTTCCCGAATGAGAATCCCTGGGAAGCTTGTTAAATAAGATGCATATTCCCAGGCTTGTCCCTGGAGATGCTGAGTCAGTAAGTCTGGGATGGGCTCTGATGCTTATATTCCAACAAGCTTCCAGAGAGGAGGGGGGTGGTGCCATGTGGGTGCCCTGAGGACCACACTCTGAGAAACACTGCATTGCAAGTTCATTGTGAGACCTTAATGTGGCTGCAGGTGAAATACTCCTGGCTGGTGTCCAGTCAATTTTAACACCGTCCGGCTTCATTGATTGAGAGATCCTTTGTGGTGGGGTACCTTCTGGATTTTATGTCAAGACATTTGGGCTTAAATGTCACAACCGCCAAAAGACAGCTGTGAGAGATTAGATAAATTACTTTTCGGGGTGTCTCTTTTTACCTCATATGTACGTACAGATTTGAAGGGATCTTTTCAAGAGTATCGCATGAGGAACTATGAGAAAAACACTCTGCAAACCATAAAAGGTCTTTCAAGTGTTATGTTTTTCATTTTATGGGTTTATTTTCTCTTTTACGATGAGCCCCTAAATCCATATCCTTAATCCTAAACCAGAAATGATTTCTTTTCAAATAGAGAATCGTTTATAAGGTGAATTGGAATTAAGGTAGCCCAGGGGACCACTCGTAAGACACAAAGGCAGTGTTGAAAGGAGACACGAGTATCAGTGACCAGCCTGAGGTGACAGGTGCAGGGCCTGAGGACAGAGCAGGCTGGGACAAGTTGAGGTCTGGCCTCGTGCCGCTGCCCGGTGCCCCTCCTCCCGTCCCTGCTGAAGGCTCCAGTCTGGTCCACACCGCTCCCTCCCCGAGCTCTGGTCTCCGTCTACACACCTCTCTCCTCCTTTCCTGCATCTGCAGGGGGGGGGGTCCGGGAGCATCCCACACCTTTCTTGTTGCCACCTCCATGTTTCTAATTATGATGAGAAAAGGCCACATTTCTGGAACTCGGACCCTGGCAACTGTCTTTGATTTAACAAGAGCTGATGACGGGGAGAGTCAACGCGTTTCTGAGTCGGACAGACTTAAGCTCGAATCTGTGCCCTGTAAGCTTTCTGTCTCTGATACATCCTCGCAGCCTCTGATCCTCACTCTTTTCCTTACCTAGAAGCTGCTGCTAAAGATAAGTTCCTCTCTTGATTGACGTGATAAATAAATGGGAATAAAGAGTGGAAGAAAGAGGCGTTAATCCAGCACCTACTGTGTATTACGTTTGGCTACGTTACTCTGTATGACCCTTTGGCTACGTTACTCTGACCCTTGGCTGACCCTTTGGCTACGATACTTTGGCTACGTTACTGACCCTTTGGCTACGTTACCCTGTATGATCCTCACAGGCCAGTGCTGTTGGGTTATCCCTGTCATCGTCCTGTTAGAGCCAAGTGTCCGGAGCACAGGCGTGTTTGCGCCTTCCCTTCACTAGGATCTCCCCAGCATCTAGAACATGGCAGATGTGCAGTCATGCTTTCTCCCTTCGGAAGGAAATGGATTCTACCAGAAATGAAAATATCAGCAATCTGCCAAAAGCTGCCTGGCCTGGAAATGACAGAGCAGGAGCCCAACCCCAGCCTGCCTGCCTCTGAGGCCCGGACACTGTCACGCTCAGTCACGTGGGTGGCCCAGCTTTCAGGGCAGGGGCAGGCTGGGTGTCGCTGCCACGCTCTGGACCTGTGGGGACCTGTGTGCTCGGGGACCCCTCCTGTCTCCCTTAGATCTTTATCTTCCCCCTCACTATCTCTCTCAGACTCACCATCACCTCATTAAAATGCAATTGCACGATTCATCAACATTATAGGAGAAAGCAGTTAGATAAAATAAAGGGGAAAATAGTAGTATTTGCAAAGACGAGTAGTACTGAGCTTTCCACCTTATCTAGGGGCTAAATGCGCACGTGGAGCCGCACCACCCAGACTGCCTGAAATCCCCCGAGGGTGGAGTGGGTTTTTTTTTTCTCTTCTGTCTCGTATATGATCCATGATCTTTACATTTTGCCCACCGTTGTGAAATCTAATGGCATCATTTTCATGCACGGACACGGGCCTGCCAGCTGACAGTGGTTAGCAATTCTTATTACAAATATATCTTCTAATTCCTGAGCTAGAATTGTAAAGCTTTTCTACAGTGACACTGAACCAAAATATCAAAATTGCTCAAGCCTTTAAAGAAAGCGGCAGCAAAAGGTTGCGGAACGCCTTTTAAGTAATGCTGCAGCTAGGCTCTCCAGAATACAGATCGGGTGGCTGCCTGAGTTTTCCTGTCACCTCAGATCACCCAGGAACTCAGACTCTAAACTTCCAGTGCCTTTGGCAGGAGTTGAGCAGAGAGAAAGAGAAGGTGAGGGGTGGGAGTGAAGAGAGAGGGAGAGGAATCTCTTTGAAAAGAAACCTGTGCAGAGTTTTTATCATGACCACTCTCTGAATGTGGAGGGGCCTCTTTGGGGTTTGGAACAGGAACACTGAAACAGGATGTGTCTGTCAGGTACCACCTGTAGGCCTATGGTTTGAAGGAATTCTCCTCCCTCTTCTCAGGCCACGTCCACTTGGAGTTTCCTCAAGACACAATCCACTGTTCATATCCCTAGTGAGGGCACCTCTTCATTTCTTCCCTCCAGCCCTGGGCGGGCAAAGGTTGTAGTCTTTGTGTCCCACTACCTCCTGGGCTTCTCTCTATCACAGAAAAGCCAGTGTAGACAATTGGGAAACAGTCTGGCTTTGAAGCTGAGGTGAGCTTCTGTTTTGGGCATATGACTTAGGATATAGGGCCAGACATCTTACCTCTCAAAGCCTTAATCAATTCACCATCAAATGGGCTTAATGATATTCACTGAGTGGAATTATTTCGTGGGTTAAATGAGATAATATGAGCATCAGCATGAAAGGTAGGGTGTATTTGTATTTTTATGTCTTTTACCACCTGTGATTTGGGGTGGCTCTCTTCTTTAGAAGATGGGGCTCCTTGGGGGGCCAGCTAGATCCACAGCGCTGAGGTTGCTGCTAGGACCCAGCTTCTCTTCTGATCTCTTGGCTCTGTTGATCTCTGTGTGCTGGCTTCTTTCTGCAGGCAGGCTTTCTCCCTGTGGTTAGGAAGATGAAAGATGGCAACCCTCAAGTAGAATCACGTCCTCACAGCTTACCATTCTGCAGGGTCAGGCTGCGGTGGAATGGAGGAATCTTTCCCCCACTGCGATCCACATATTAATCTCAAGGAAGGCTGGTTGGCACGCCTGGGTCACATTTCCACCCACAGATCCCATGTGGGAGATGGGATAGTACATGCCTGAGTACCGACTCCCTCTACCTCCTGTCCTAGTGTTCTGGAATGTGGGTGGGCAGTATGGGTGCCTATTCCCCCAGGACCACAGGGGCAGGAATAGTTATTCAGTAGGAACAGACTGCTGGCACCAGGAAAGGGAAGGATCCCTGGGAAGTCAAAACAAATAGATGTGCATTGCAAGGCCAAACCCTGCTTAATAGATTAATCAACAAACAAACGCATGACAGCAGGGTTTTGAGCAAAGAGCCCTGGCTTGGGAATAGGGTAAATTAAGGTCAAGTCCCAATGCCTCTGTTGACTCGGGTGACTTTGTATGTTGAGACCTTGCCTCTCTGGGGCTGGTGTCACGGGCTACAGAACTTTCTGGTTGGATTAGAAGATCTCCAAGGCCCCTTCCAACTTTGCGTGTCTATCATCTCATGCTGCTGCTCTTCAAGAAAGAATTGTAGGTTAACTGGAACAGGGCTCTTCCGGCAGGCTCTGGAGAAAACCATATAGACATCTGTAGGTTAAATAGGATAATGGCAGGCTTTTCCTGACTCAGGGCAAGTGTAATTTAGAAGATGAAAAATAAGTAAGACTAGCCGCCGTATGTGGGACAGTGCTGAGGTCTCTTTAGGGAAGACCACAGACACCGGCGTTCTGCCAGCTGACCATGGGAGGGGCAGGTTGTCCGGCAGGAGGGACAAGCTGGGGCTATAAGGACAAGGACAGCACAGGGAAAGCACATCCCTGTTACCATTCTCAGGAGTAAACACAATTTGTTGGGTGATTACTTAGCCTTGCATTGAATAGGTGAGGAAACAGAGGCTCAGAAAAGGGAAGGAACTTGGCCTTGGTCTCCCAGCCAGGACTGAGGTCAGAAAGCCCCTGGGCTGCGTTCCTCAGGCCCCATGGAAAGGTCTGAGTGGTACATGCCACGTGCTGGCCTTGGCTCAGGGATGCGGGCCCACCCTAATGCGAAGAGCCAGTATCAGGCTACTCGGTGTTCAAGGCCAGGCAAGAGGGAGCCAAGGGGCCGGGCAGTCCCCCCTCAGCAGCCATCGGTGGGGGGGCGTGGGGGGCTGTTGTCTGAAGCCCAGAGCCCTGGGGTCCTTCCTGTCCTCCCCACACCCCTCCTTCTTCTTCCTGCTCCTACCTCCCAACACACATGACAAGGACTCCGAAGGCCCTAGGAGAGCTCTGCCGGCTAAGGACTTGAGTGGTACTCAGTTCAGTAGACAGGCGGCTGTTCGTGGCCCGGCTTGGAGCCAGAGGACCCAGCGGTCAAGTCCCCCGGGGAGGGCTGGGCCCTGTGCTGCAGGAGCTCTGGGCACTGCTTGCCTTTCTCAGACCAGCCTTGGTGACCGCTGGTCACTTTCCCCTGCCTTTGTTTCTCTCCTCATCTATGTCTGCCCCTCTCTGACATTTTTTCCTTTGGTTCATTTGTCCCTTATGACTCCATTTGCTTTCGAGTTTCTTTGTTTGCTTTCCGCCTCTCTATTCATTTCCTTTCCCATCTGCGCCACCCTCTTTTCTCGTGTCTTGCTGTGTCTTCCTCTGCCTTGGATCTCGGTCTTCCCCTCTCTGCTGCCATCCCTGACCCCTGCCGTCTCTGTTTCTTCCTTTGCAGAGCTCGGCTGGCTCCACACACAGCCCAGCACCCTCCCTAGCTCAGCCCCGTCTCACCCTGGATCTCTAGGTCCTGGGTGGCTTCTTCCTGAAGGCCCAGGCCTGGCCCCTGATGGAGAGCCTCCCCCTCTGGGCTTGTCCCCCAGCTCCTCCCTCTATGAGGTCCCCTCAGCTTGGAGATGTTGATGAAGTGCCCTCTTCACCCCAGTTGGGGGCCTGGCACTCTGGAGAGTAGAGGGGGCTTCGGAGGCAGCGAACCAAGACATGAGGGCTCACCCCTGGCTCTGCCCTCCGCCTGGGCCGGCCCGGCTCCCCTCTGTCTGCAGGCGCCCCCTCCAGAGACTCCACTGCCCTTGCCCACCACTCTCCCAGCGGACTTGAGGGCTCAGGGGGAATGCCGTCTGCATAGTGCGTCCTCAGTAGATGCCATCCCCATGTCCCCAGCCATCTTCGTGTTGTATTCCAGAGGCAGCCCTTTACCTCTCCGGTCTAAGATCGTTCACAGACTCCACAGTCAAATAAGCATTTATTGAGCACCTACTGTGTGCCCGGTGTTGTGCTAGGTGCTGTCCTAACGCCTATACCTTGGGGAACAAGCTAGGCAAGGCCCTTCTCATCACAGGGCTCATGCGCCATGTGCAAAATCAGACAGCAAATGAGAACCGATGGCGCCAGGTGGTGAGGGCTCTGCCTGGGGAATTGCGAGACTCTGTGGGCCCTGGGGGTGAGGGTGTGGCACCCAACCAGGTCAGTGAGGTTTAGGGAAGCCTGCCCTGAACAAATACTCTCGTGAGCTGAGACTGAAGGATGTATTAGATCTTCCTGGTAAAGGGGTGGGTGTATGTGACGGGGATTGGAAATTATCCCGGTGGAAAGAACAGCCACTGTGAAGGCTTCAGGTCAAGGAGAACGTTTCTCCCCATCCCTTGTTCCCCAGGAGAACACACCTTCATCCTTCAAGATTCAGCCCAGCCGAGACCTTCCGCCTCTGAGTTCCTATAGCCCCCTCCCCCGTTCCGCCAGGAGAGCCATGTGTTACTGCCTGATAGTCTGGTCCCCTCCATGGACAGGGGCCATCTCTGACAGCCCAGAGCCTGGTACCAAACCTGGGATCGTCAGTTCTTAGTCAGTGTCGTTGAGTTCTGATTTATGAACGGACGGAAGGGTGGAGGAATTTAAAAAGAAAAGATGACGGCGTTCTGGGCATGATCCAAACTCCGAGGCTGCCAAAGCTTCCCTCATCCACCCAGGCTCCCTCCAGAAACCCCATTTCTTTCCAGCATCCTGGGGATTTTGTAAAGGCTGATCCATCATTGTCTCCGGCTGCCAAGAACTCCTTTTTCTCCAAGAAGTCAAACTAACCCCCAAATATTGGATGTGTTTGTATGTGTTTCCTGCAAGCTGAGGCATGGCTTTCGAGAAGTAATCAATTCCCATTGACTGGCAAAATGTGACTTGCGTCCTCTCGGCCAGTTTTGGATGGCAAAGTTCATTAAAAGCAGGCATCTGGCAAGTGGACACCCCTCAGTGCTATGGCAATAAGGACTTATTATGCCAAGCACCAGGATCTGCCCTAAAGAGTCCCTGGCATGATTTTGTGGGGACTTGCCCATCTGCAGCAGCATTTTTTATAAATGAGTAATTTGACCACGGTAAAAATCCATGAGGAGTTTTTCCGAGCTTGGCCGGTGAAGGGTTGGGAGAGAACTCGATGGAGAGGAGAGGGGGAGCTGTGGCCTGTGGAGACCCCTTCCATCCCTCCTTCTCCTTCCTGCTCTGACCCCCATGCTTCTGGCCAGAGATTTCTCTTGTCATCACCGGCAGGAAAGTGGTTTGGCCCCAGGCAGTCAAAGACACTGCTCTGGAGTCTTGTGGCCCCTTGGAGAGGACGGACCCACATCTCTCCCACAGTTGTTTGCTTTCAGAGGCTCCAAGGACTGGAGCTAGGAAGGTATCCATTGCTTCCTGAATTTGCACAGGGCAGCAGCTTCTGGAAGTCATCAACTCTGAAAGCAAACCGGAACAGGGCCCCCTAAGCAGGCAATCCAACCCAAAAGCAGGAGTTTGCTTTGAACTGGTGTTTATGGGGTGCCCATCATGTCAAGCTATGTGATGGGCTCATCCACATGCAGAGCTGCCTCATGGTCTTTAGAGCAAACACCAGAGCTGGAGATCATCGATGCCCTGGTTTGAAAGCAAAGCATCATGTTTTGTTTTCCATTTTAAAATGTTTACATGGAAGTTCTAAAAGGTTATGCAAAACAAGTATTGAATTACTTCTGAGAACTGGAGCTAGAGGGTTGGGGAAGGCTTTGAATTTGTACTTAACATCCTAAATATGTTATTCATAAATTTAAGAAGTAGTTATTAAAATACTTATTATAGAAAGTTTGGAAAACATAGAAAATAAGGCAAGAAGAATATGATACCTGTTAGATATGATTAACATTTCCATTTCATCCAATTAAACTAAGACTCAATGCACCCAAATTCATATAGGAAAAGATGAGCCAGGATTTGGCTCAGAGTTGGCAGTGGTTTCTACCCTCCTGGGGTTTCTGAAAATGTTTTCTACATAACCCTTGGTCCTAGGAGAGCTTCCTCTAGAGGGAATAAGAGGCTCCGTGCTCAGATAAGAGTGGGATATGGTGGTTCCATGTCTTATAATTGATGATTCACAGTCAATGTGCTTACAGTATGTATTTGCTTATTAAAGGCTCTGAGAAGTCCTGTAAACCTCCCATGAAGCTGCATTCCACTCATTTTGGAAAATGCATGCTCCCTCCTGCCCCTGCCTATCCAACCCTCTCCTTCCAGTGGTGTCTCTGGAGTCTATGTGGGCAGGTGGGGACCTTATGGTGGAGGCAAGGGAGAAGTGACCTCCGAAAGTCCTCACTTCTGGAAGGAACAGTGGAAATCTTACTGGCCCAGACATTTTTTTTTTAACAGATGAGGAAATTGCAAAGGGGAAATGAGAGTGCCTCACCCAGTGTGACAGAGGAAGTCAATGGCAGGATTTTGACTTGAACCCCAGCCTCACGAGCAGGACCCGGGCTCCTAGCAGATGTGGCTCCCCACAGAGGCCTGAGGTTCAGCTCAGGTGCTCATGCGAGGCGGGGCCTGCCTGGTCTGGCTGTGGTGTAGCGAGTGTCTCCAGCAGAATCTGATCATGAAGGCTAAGGTTTAGCAGCAGAAATACACCAAGCTGCCTGGCTAGTTTTTTGCTTTTGCTGCATAGGAGAGGTTATTTCTGGACTTTGAGAATGGGTGGTGCCGCTTCAGCCCACTTTTCCTAGCAGCACCCACTTTTCCATGGCACGTAAGTTTGGGCCTCAGCTGAACTTGCCCTGGAGCCTTCTGGGGGCCAGGCTCTGTGCCCGGTGCTTTATCCGGCTCCCCTACTCAGTCTGCCCAAAGGTCCCATGAGGGGGGCAATCCCACCTCTTTCACATCCTGGAGAGGTCCAGGTTGCATTGTCACGGCCAAGAGCCCAGGCCCCAGAACCCACTCCTACCTTCCATGAAACCATCACTGACCAATAGCTTTGAAATCCCAACACTCTGAGTGGCCTGCAGGGATTAGAGATCCCCACACCTTACATTCATTGATTTACTCTTTCATCTTTTCCTGAGCATGAACTAGAGGCCAGGAACCATCTAAACATTGAATCCAAAGGTATTAAGACACCTAGCTGGGGACAGTTGTGTAAAGAGCTCACCGAGGTAGTGGTGCTGATAAAGCTAACTTCCGGGTGCAGGCAAGCTTAGGAGGGCCTTCTATGGAAGGGAGAGCTGAGATGGATTTTGAAGGATGAGGCAGGCTTAACAGGAAAGAGCCAAGAGGCATGGCTTTCTTTTCAATGGAAAAGCTTAGCTGAAAGGGGTGGAGATGTGGAACAGCACATCTGGAGGCCAGCTGTAGAGCAGCCCAGGAACAAGGGGGATTTGGAGGGAAGAGAGTGAATCCAGCCTCCGTGGTGGGCAGGGGTCAAAGGCCAAATCTGGGGAATGGCATGAATGAATGCACATTCAGAAAAGAGCCCCCTCTGCAGTGCAGAGGACAGATTAGGAGGCCCCCAGGGAATGGATGAGAACCAGGCGGGAGACGATGCCCTGGTCCAGGGGATGCCTGCTCGGTGGGGTGGCACTGAGAGTGTCATCGGAGGTGGGGGAGGCACCTGAGAGGTGAAAGCGAGGGAGGGTCTGCTCAGATGGGGGGCGAGGAGGGAGGGTCCAAGTCAACTTCCGTGTCTCTGACCAGTGTGGTCGCAGAACGCAGGCCATGGTCTCAATTCCACGTGAGAATGAGCCATTAAATGCGTAACTAAGCACAGTTTGATAGCTAGACCTTTGGAAGTCTTTTCCCATACATTAAATCACTAATCAGTCATTTTTTAGGCATACCAAGGGCCAGGCAGTGGGGAAGGTCCATCCTAGGTGTAGATAATAAGGGAGTACTTTGTTGGCAGAGAGTTCGATAAAAATCAGTCAACTTTCTCTTATCACCTTATGCCAGAAATTCTAAACAGTGTCAGGAATAAAATACAGCTTTCTGGGAGGTAGATTTCTCCCACCACTGACTGGCCTTAACTTTTCGGTTTGAACCTCCAGCCACCAGCCTTACTAGCTAGTTTAAGCTAATGTCATTCAGAGGGCCATGCACTTTTACTAGCGGGAGCCCTGGCAATGGGTCTGTTTGGCAGGCTACTAAGTCTGGATTGGAGGGCTTTTGAGCTTCTTCCTCAAGAATGTTTTTAAGGGCCTCACTCTCTCTCTATACATGCCCTCCGCAATCTTCAGACTCCAGAACAAATTGCCTTGCCGAGTGGGAAGACTCTCACAGCTTCTCATCAGCAGATCTTCAGGTGTTTTACTGATCAGGGTCTCTGGCCAGGAGGAGGCCCAGCCCTTCTCCTCCCCAGGGAAAGCACTCTTGGCCTCGTAAGTCATGCAGATGCCCCCCCGAGGGAGCCTGCAATGTTTGGACTTTCTCTGGGGCAGCAACAGTGATTCACAAGGAACATGCAAAATATTGCTCGTGGTGGGTGTTGTTCCAGGGCCTCTTGGTATTAAGGCTCTAAATAAAGCCTCATAGTGAAGGGAGTGGGACAGGGGGAGCAACTGCAGGTGATCCTTCCAGAAAGGATCTTTGGAGTCACTGCCTGAGAGGGTAGAACCTGGCAGCCGGCCCAGAGGAGGGCAGGGGTCAAGGCTCTTCTCAGACGGGTCTCTAAGGCCTGATTGTAAATTGCCAGCGGCGTCCTCAGCCATTCTTGCAGCTGCGAATCTCCTGCCCCTCTGCCTTACATTTTCATGAGCAGACTTGGGGGGGCTCTGATTTTGGGGTGGGGATGGTAGTGGGGTGAGGGTAGGCCAGGGACACTGGGACACAGCACCTGGACATAGGGACACAGCATTCACCAGGAGTTATATTTTGTATGTTCCTCCTGGACCAGCCTGGCTGCCCCAGAAAAAGGTCAAGTTCCTACCTCTACTCTACGCCCTAGAGCAGTGGCTTGAGACTGCAGTTCTGGGTCATGCCCAGCAGGTGTATGCCTCCTCGTCATGCCGCCTAGGTCCAGGTTGGAACTGCAAATGCAGCAATTGTTATCCACAGATGTGGGACGAGCATTTGCTGGCTGATGACAAAACCCTTGGGTAAGTCTGCTCTCACTGATACTCCTTCCAACAGGTCAGCTCAAGTGAGGCCTGTTTCCCCTTACCGTCACCCAAAGTCCAGATTGATACACATTTACTTAACCGGTGGTAACACTTTGGGTGAAAATGGCATCTTATGTTGCTTGCATTTTTGCTTCCTGATTACCAGTGAAGGCGAATACTCTTTGATGTGTGTTGTCGGTTTATACTTCTGTTTCTGGGAATTGCCAGTTCAAATCCTTAGGTCGTTTTCTGTTGGCTTGTTTATTTAATCTTTTACCTATTGATTTGTAGACATTTTAATATGTCCCCATCTTTAATCTTTTTTCCTCATCATGAATATTTTCTCTGTTATAAATTTTGAAAATATTTCTTGTAATCCAGTGTTTTGTTGGTTCCCTTTACAGCATTTGTGTTTAGAAAGCCTGACATAACCTCAATATTAGAAATATATTTCTCTGTGGTTTTTTTTCTAATTATTTGACGTTTTTACTTGTTCAATGTGTGATGCTTTAATAATTCTGGAACCTATTTTTGGGACTGATGTTAGGTAAAGAGCTAGGTAGGAATCTACTTAGTTCCTTGTGTCATATGAATAGGAACTTGTTTTCACACTATTTATTGAACTGTCCAACATTTCTCAACTGATTTGAAATGCTTCCTTTGTCATAGTGAATGTTTCTATACGTATGTGTTTTTGTATACATATGTGTGGGTGTGCATTACCCATGCCTAGATCTCTATTTGTATATTTGCATTCATAATTTGGTTCTGGTGCCATTTTTGAGGTCTTTGCACTATAACAGCAATATAACAGATCTCTCCTAAGTCTGTTTTGCTTAGCACGTTTAGCCAGTACATATCTAGTGGCTGGACATAAAGAGCTACGTTTCCAGGGGTCCTTACCTTCTGAGAGCTCTCACGTCCTCGTGAGTGGGCTGACATTGGACATGTTTTCAAGGCTGAAAGATTTATAAATAATTAAATTACCATCTGAAATCCTGGATCGGATCCTGGAATAGAAAGACATTAGAAAAAACTGTTGATATCCAAATGAGCCCTGTAGTTTAGCTAATAATATTGTACCAATGTTAATTTCTTAGCGTTGACAGTGATGAGAATTATGGAAGATGTCAACATTAGGGGAAGCTGGATGAAGGTCATGTTGGAAATCCCCCCTATTACTGTTGCAACTTTTTAGTAAATCTAAAGTTATTCAAGGATAAAAAAGTTTACTTAAACGTGGTAATACTGAAAGAGCGAGGAGCTCAGGTCAGAAGAAAATCATTTGAATTGCAGGTCGACAGACTGGCCTGCTGTGTGGCACAGCACTTAAATTCTCAGAGCCTTGTTTGCTCATGGGTAAAATGGGGATTAAGAAATTGCTACCTCTCAGGGCTGCCGTGACACTTGAACATGGTAATACATGTGGAAAGCATACCTGTCAGTACCTGGCGTGTTGTCAGTGTCTATGAACACAATTCCCTTCCTCACTTCCCTCACTCTTGCAGCATTGTAACTCCTGTTCAGACTAATATGGCAGCGAAGGAACTCTGGTTAACAGCTGAAATCTCATTTAGAGTTTGTCACCATCCTCTTCCAAACTGTCATATCACTCAGTGGTTACGTTTCTTTCTGGTGCTGGGGACAATCAGGCAGGCGAGATGCTTTGTCAGTAATGCAAAATGTGATTTTTCCAGGATGATATTGCACGGGGAGGACATGTGAGTTGAAAGGAATTTTTAGTAGGCTCACTGTCACAAATCGGATAACAGGAAATAAAACAAGGCTCAGGCAGTACACCGGCAGTGTCAAATTTCTTAAAAAGCAGGCACGCAGTACTGGCAGAGGTTTGAATATCAGCCCCATTCTGGGTGCAAAACAAAGAGGTAAAAGCAGGAGCTTTGGCAGGGCCTCCACATCACACAGACCAGGAGGGAGGGCAGCATTCCCATACTCTGCCTGCAGATAGTCCTTCCCAGGGTGTTCTGCAGTATACCGCCTCCAGGGGGCGCTAGGCAGCCCTGGGGACACATCTTGGCTCCCAACGGCAACTGAGACAAAATTCCTGAATCCCTCCAGGCTTGATGTCTGTCTGTAAAATGGGGGCAGGATTAGATGAATCAATAGGATCTCCAGCATCTGCTGCAATACAATTTTTTTCCCCACGAACTCTCATTAAAATTAGTTGCACAGAATCCATTGCTAGGTGAAATTCCCTATTTTTTGGCATTGTTGAGACTATCAGAAAAATACAGCATATCGTACCAAAAAATGGGATGCACGAGGCCATGCATGGTATGATATCATTTTTGTAAAGTACATAAACAATAAAAACTAAACTATATACCTCCAAGGGATACATATGTATGCATATTGATGTTTGTATATCTGTGATGTATGTATATCTTGTATATCGACAAGCGGTCTGGCGGTTTATGAATGCACGATTCAGGATGGGACTCACTTCTGTCAGGGAGAAGGCAGAGATGGAAGGAGAGAGGAACACTCAGAAGGTCTCAGCACTTTAGTAACAATACTTCTCAGGTCCAGTGGTCGGACCATGAGGACGGGTTTTATGATTTTTTTTTAATATCTTGCATATACCTAATGTATATTCCATTACATAATTTAAAGAAACCCTAGGTAACCACTCTGAAAGCAAGTTTATGTTAAAAGGTTTATTGACCGAAAAAAAAAAAAACCAATCCAAAATACGTTATCAGTCATGAGGTGTAGGAACAGCAGCATAAAGACAGTGAGACTGCACAGGACATTAAGCTTCCGAGCCCATTCTGTTCACCCTCCTCTGGTGTGGCTTGCTTCCTTTCCTTCCCTTCCCGGGCACCCAGGCCCTGGGCTGGAGCTTCTGTATCCACCTCTGCCGGCTCTGCGCAGGCTCCCATCCTGCTTTCGGCTCTGTTGTCTGCTCCCTGAAACTCTTGCCCTGGGGCAGGAGGTGGAGGGTGTGACTTTCACAGGAAGTTCCTTGTCTGCTTTTCTTTCTTCTCACTTTTTCCGTGTAAAGAGGAGGAGCCACACACCCTGTCCTCCAGGGTCTTTCTGCACATGGCACACCCTCTCTATCATTTGCACCTGTTTTAATGGTCTTGTTACCTGTCCGTCATCCCCAGCATCAGGCGCTCAGCAAGTACTCATTTCCTTTTCCCTTTCCGTGATCTGCTCACTCTCAGTTTCTCCATCCCTACAACAGTCCCTGCTTCAGATGGACACTATGGCAACCCTAGGAGAAAGCCAGGTGGTCACCCCCGCACGGGAGCTGGAATAGAGGAGACAGCCTGGAAACAGCTTCTTCTCCCAGGCTGCCTTGGTCTGATCGAGCAGACCACTTTGCCTTTGGGAGCCTTACTATTCCTATCTGTCAAGTGGGACATCCTTTTCTGCCTGTTTTGGGGGCTCCTAGTCACTGATGGAAGGGAAAGTGCTTGGACAGGTTTGAAGCATCCTCCGGAGGTTCCAGTAGAGAGTAGACGTGTCTCCAGAGACTTGGAGCATCTGTCCGTGCAGCTGTCTGATGGCCCCTGTGTCCCTTGTTGGTTATGGAGGCATTGGTGGCGACAGCAGTGCTTTCAAGTGCTCCCTCATGGCCTTGCCACGTTCACGTGTCTTCCCTTCTGCCCAGCTGCTAGGCTTCAGGGCGAACGCCCAGTTCACAGCATGGGACCTGTCATCTGTGGGCCATGGGTCCCAGGGAGGTCAAGGCCTCTTTCTCCGGTTTCCCCTGGGAGCGGAGGGCAGCTCCTCATGACTTCCCCTTGCCTGCCCCTGGTGGGCTTCAGCCGGGAGTTCCCCTTGCACCACGGCTGTGACTCTGGACACGGTTTGCTACATATGGAAATCAGCCTCCGTCTGCCTGGGGAGAGGTTTCCAGTTTTCAGTTCCCAGAAGGTGCTGGAATGCAGACGGGTCTCTCTCCTGCCCCAGAAAGCAGACTGTGTTCACAAAACAGGTTTGGAATAACTAGTCACAATTGGGAAAGGCGGGGACAGCAAGGAGGAGCTACCCTGGGCTTGTGGCCTCAGAATTCCGGAGATCCACACGGCGTTAGCGTTTAGGATGACAGGGTCACACATCCTTTCCAACCTCCTGCCACCACGCCTAGGACACCTCGCTAATTAGGCTGTGTTCCCCACGGGCTGTCATGTTCCTTTTATTTTTTCATTCCACCTGGGCCAGGTTTTAGCTGCAAGACCTTGGACAAGTGAGCTCACCACCCTGAACCACAGTGGCATCATCTGTACACAGGAGAAAGGATGTCTTGCAGAGTTATTGCGAAGATGAGAGCTCACGGGTGCAGAATTCACAGCGGCCTGCTGGAGACCCAGAACAGTCGTTACTCCTAAAGTCCTTGCTCTGTAGCATCGTTGTGTCACCAGCACATAAAGCCTGACTTTTGGGGCACAATGTGGGTATTTGTTGACGGTTTGATTATTGTTTCTATAAATTCTAAAATCTTAAAATGGGAAGCTGGAAGGAGAAGATATTTTGAGCTGAAATCTCTGTTCTTTTCCAATTTATTTTTAAGATGTATGGCATTAAGTAAATTTATTTCCTCCCTCTCTTATCATTGAGATGATGCCACGTCTGTCTGCTGAGTGGGCTCTTGAAGGCTGCATCTCCATACTCTGTTCATCTACTCGTCTGGGGTTCGTTGCAAACACCCACTGTCTCCTTGGGCCCCGGTCCTCTGGCCAAGCGAGCTGCAGAAAGCCTAGTAACCAGTCAAGGCTGTGTTCTTGCCTCTGATAGATGAGGTCAAGCCACACTTGGCATATTTCAAACGTGTTTTCCCTAACTTGCTACCTCCTAACAAAGAAAGAGACATATCACACCCTTATTAGCTTCAAAGAGAAATACTAATGTTTGTTTTTTTCTCCTTTTCTTGCATTGGCAAGAGATTTAATTTTGCTTAACGGAAACACAGATGACGCTAATGAGACTGCAGTGTCTTAATTTGCATATTAGATGAGATAAATATTGAGCTAATTAACACCTAGGATGCATTTTCATTGCCTGGGACAATTGTTCTATGGTGATAATAGTTCTCTGCTACCTACCCAGCAGCAGAACAATTTGAAGAGAGAATCACTTCCCCACAAATACTTCAGCCCAACCAAAAATGCTCCCAGGAAATGTCATCCAGAAATTCTTATGTTAATTTGCAATAAATCCTGGACCCTCTTTCAAGTTAACCCTGATCCTATTGGCAAGTGATACCAATAGAAGGTCTGTCCCACAGACCGGAGAAGAGCTGAGTGGGGCTGGGAGGGGCTGGGGGCAGGAGAAGTTGGTTGGTCCCATCTAGGGTTCTGGCAAAGGGTTTGAAAAGGACAACCTGGGTTGGACAGTCATTTACTCTAGGAGCAGAACTGGCTACATAATTTGCCGGGCCCCGTGCAAAATGGAGATGCAGGGTCCCTCGTTCAGAAATTAAGTTCAAGATGGCCGTAGTTGAACATCAAACCAACAGTGGTCCTTCTAAGTAGAGGGGGCTTTTGTTCTACTGCACAGCTTACATGCTTTTGAAGTTTGCCCCACTTGTTGTATATGAGCTTTGAAGAGAAGAAAGAAAGGGGGAAAAATTTAAAAAGAAGTAATACTTCACACCTAGCTCATTTCAATGAATTATGTGAGTTTAGATGAATATAAATAAAAGTAAATGAAAAAAAGAATGCTGAGCACCAGGCCCGCCGCGGTTCCCGGGGCTCCCTCTCCCTTTCCTCTCCTCTCCTCTATGCATCTGTTTGCATCCGCGAATCGCTGACTAGGGCACTTGATTCTCTTCCCACACCCTCCAGAACTGCTTCCCCACCTTCAACAACGCTTGCTCAACTTTCAACTTCCAAGTGTTAAGCTTTGCTCTGCCTTTTGTATTTTAATTGCTTTCTCTCTCGCTTTTAATGAGCAATCAAGGCTATTTCTTTATTGAGGACCTGCTGGCAAATTTCAGGCAGACTGTGTGTGTATGAAAGGAACAGGTGAAATCCACATTCTCTGGCATGAATAGCTGTGGGGAGGCGTGGAATAACCATCTATCTAAGGGAAAATGTCCACTTAACTTGCAGTCTTAATTCAAAGGAAATGTCAAGTACTCAACTCTATGCTTTGTGGCAATTGAAGAGAAGATTGGAAGGAGGGTTGGTGAAAATAACTGAGACCACAGCCACTGCAGGGGAAATTAGCTTAGGTAGGTGTGCGTGCCTGTATTTAATGCCCAGTATTGCCCATCAGAATTAACTCCCTAGCAACAAGTAGGCAGGAAATAAAGGCCGAAGTATTGTAGGCTAAATTGAGAAGCCATAAACTCATCGTTATGGAGTAAGGAGTTATAGTTATGCAGGGCACACTGTATCGTAGGATTGCTTCCAAGGAATGGTCGTTCTTGCCCCAGATCCTTCCTTTGTCTGATTCATAATAATGTTGCCAGTGGGATATTTGTTTCTTCGAATTTCTATATTTTTCTACAACCACCTTGACGCCCTGCACTCAGCTGGCTGCCGATACATGCCTGTTGATTGACGGAGATGTGGGAAGCCATCAAATGTGTTTCCTCCCTGAAGGAGTGGAAACCACGTGCCTTCAATTAGTGCCTTTCCTCCTGGCTGGAACTCTTCAGTATGACAAAGGCATCAGGTTACAGAGGGATGTGGGGAATTGTCCTAGTACTACCACAGATGTCATACATGTCCCAAGCTCTCAGAGACAGCTGAGCTCAATGATAGGAAACGTGGCGATGCGTCTGTGTCATTTTTATGGGGCTCCCCTGTGCCATGAAGGGCAAACTTTCTGGCTTAGACATATAACAGCATTGCCCCAAATGGAAACAGGGCTTTCAAACCTGCCAATTTGACTACTTAGGTCAAATTGAGCAAATATTTTATGAGTTAAACTTTTTTTTTTAAACCAAACCATTAAAATGACAAATTGTGACACTTTATAAAGACAAGCTCCTCACTTTCCCCACCCCGAAGCAATTGAAAATGGTTTGCTTCCTTTAAAAGGGAGGACTGGACCTTTGGAAGGTCTGAGTATTCCATTATGTCAACCATAGATGTGGGTGGGTGACATGTCGTATGTCTTTCTTTGTGTGTTGGTGTGCTGCTGCAGGCTTGGCGGTTTTCAGCTCGGTACCCGCCTTGTCAATCTGAGCGTGCCCTGGGTCACGTGCATTATCTCAGATAGAACCGTGGACCATTGCGTTAGTCTGCTAGGGCTGCCATCACAGACTGGGTGGCTTAAACAACACACATTTATTTTCTCACAGTTCTGGAGACTGGAAGTACGGGATCAAGGTGTTGGTAGATTTGGTGGCTTCTGAGGCCTCTCTCTTTGGTTTGCAGATGGCCACCTTCTTGCTGCTCCTCACATGGCCTTTTCTCTGTAGCTGTGCATCCCTGATGCCTCTTCTGTGTCCTCTTCTTATGAGGATACCAGCCATATTGGATTAGGGCCCACTGGAGAGACTTTATTTTGATTTAATGACCTCTTTCAAGGCCAACGTACTGGGGATTAGGGCTTCAATATACATGAATTTGGGGGGACACAATTCAGCTCATCATGATTATCAAGTCACTTCCCTTCACATTACCAAGGGCAAATTGTTCAAATGTGGAGATCAACCGAAAACATTTAAAGAGACTGGTGGGGCAAAGATGCTTTGGGGGGAGAAGCATGGAGATGTGCTTCTTTCTTTACCACAGCCTCAGGCCTTCTTCAGGTCACTCCAGCCCCCGCCCCTTCTCCTGTGGGTGCAGTCTCCCCAGGGCCTGGCATCAGAGGGTATCTCACAGGCCTGGCTTTATCTGCTTCTCTCCTGCTGGACAGATGTTCGCAGAACCTCTGATGCTGAATTTTACTCTTTGGTTGATATTGTCGTCAAGGTTTTATTAGTGATGACAGAGAGAGATAAGGGGATGGAGGTAAAAAGATATAGAGACTCTGGGGGAAGGTTAGGCCTCTTCAGTGTTTTGTTTTTCAATTTTGGTCCCTAATCCATCACCCCCTTCTGCCTGTCTCCTGCCCCCTCTGTTAAAAGATGCAGCTTCTACACGCAGAGAGGCCTCTGACGAGCAGAGAAAGAAAGACAACAGGACTTCAGCCTGGGCCCATGTCACTGGCTTTGCTTAGCTCGACATCGCCCATTGGCTGTTGTCAGGCAGCTGGTAATTTATGGTCTCTGGTCAAGAAGGGTGGGCCAGGAACCGCCACCGTCATCCCCCACGCTTGCTGGGTCCATGCCAGTGCCTTCCATAGCTTCTGTCTGCTGGGGAAGGCTTGGGGTCTGCCACCCTGCCACGGAGCCCGCGACCCCGCGACCCCAGAGCAGCCTGTCTGGCACCTGCGATCTGTCCAGTAGGAAGCCACGCCCTTCTTCTGAAGGCCGTGCCGCATGTCATGCCTCACATTTTGAGACCCAAAATAGCTGTTCTCAGTGGCAGTTTCCCCTTCCGTATGGTTCTGTTCTTCCATAGAGGTGATGGTTCGTGCTTGAAGAAGTCGTGCCCCAGAGGAAAAGTCCAGGCGAGGGCAAGCAGGAAATGCGACCCCCACGACAGCATGGCTCCCTTCTCACTGTGCTCCAGTGTCACTGTCCCTTTAAGGTCCACACGCCCCTCTTCTGAAACGCCTGCCCCCCCGCCCCCCCCAGTTCCAGGCACATCCACGTCTGAGCACCACGAGCTCCTCAGCAGCGTCTCTGGGGCAGACCTGCTTACCCTGTGCAGACGGTCTTTGGGGCAGAGCCTCTGTCCTTGCACCTGACCTTCAGAATCCAGCATGGAGCTGTGCACACACAGTTACTCAGCAGGTAATGTATCAAATGAGCAGGGTGACGATGGATGACAGCTAACAAAGCTCCTCCCCCTCCTACACCTGCTCAGGTGTGACTGCTTCGGGGGCCACTGCCCGCAACTCCACAGTTCACTCCTTCCTCTGTATAGCCTTGCACATTTGTCTAACTTTTATGTGCATATTACATAGTAATTATATTTCTTTGTTTGCCCATCACTCTCTCCACCCTAGCAGAATATGACCCATTCTCCTTGGTATTTTCCAAACCTAGAGCTAAGTGTGGCCCTGGGAAGGCACCGTGACGTGACATGACATGACTGTTGAACTGAATTACACTTAACTAGGAAGAGAAATCATGTTGCTTAAAGTATGCTGGATCTGGCTCTGGCTACTTTAGAAGCAATGACTTAATTTAGTCTCATTATTTATGGAGCAAGTGCTATGCTGAGGCAGGGTCCTGGGCATTACAGATGAAACAAATGCATGCTTGTCGAATTGCTTCCATTGACTAGCAATTTTCAAAGAGGTTACCTCTCTACACCCCACTCGAATCGTGTCAGGGGATGTGTCTGTTTTGTTCACTGCTCAATTGAACAAAACAGTGGCTACCTCAGTGACTGGCAAATAAGGCACTCCGTAATATTCATAGACTAAATGAATGAAGAACCTGTGAGATAGATACTATTGCAGCATTTTGTGGAGAAGTTAAATCACTTGCTAAAAGCCATTCAGCTATTACCTGGCAGAACCATGATTCAAATCTGGTCTGTTTGACCCTGAAGGACATGGTATCTCCACGCCCCCCATCCTCACCCTGTCTTGCACGATGGCAGTGTTTCCATTGTCATCAATTGAGAGCACAAATGCTGTCCTATAAAACGGGCCATGCATGTGATGCAGGAAAAGTTCTAGGTGGGACTGGAGGAAGTGTGGGTTATTATTGTTATAAATTATCTTGTTTTTCTGCAAAACACCGGAGGAGGACTCAGAGAGAAGGTGGTCATTAGCTGGGTCTGGTAGAATTACAGGTTTGTAACCTTCACATGATGGTCAGCAGAGGAACCTGCAAGGTGAATGCCAGGCCTGTGGGAGAGGCAGAGTGGGCCTTGACCACCCCTTGTTTGCCTGAGGAAATTAATTCAGCCAACTTATATCAAGTACCTAGGCTGGGCCTGGATCCTGGAATGGACAAAGCGTGTCTTGTACCCTTGACTAACTCATGACCTACTCAGGGAAACAGAATCATATTCTGCTCACCACAACTTGGCCATGGGGTGGGGCAATGGTCACTGTACAGCCCTGTTATGTGGGGTCATCTAGTGGTGTGGTGGCATTGTTCATGATCTGGATATTTCTCTGGGAGAGAGTCTCAGGTCTGTGGGTGTTTATTGGCCAAGGTCTGATGAAGAGAGCCTTTGTTTTTCACCAAAGTAATCACTTCTAAAGGAGTGGGAACTCAGCTCCTGTCGTCAACCCAGAGCCGAGGAGAAATTAAAGGTTTTGATCTGCAGTTGATCAACTCTTAAATTCACAGTGTGGGGTGTTTCTGAGCTTTGTCTGTTTTTTTGTTTGGATTTGTTTAATATTTGCCTTGTTGGTGGGAATGGCTCTCCTTCATTTAAGACACATGGGAAGTGCTTCCTGATGATTTATGCCAGGGAGGGTCCAATCTGTGGGATAGATAACAGGTGCTCTTTGGGGAGCATTAAAATGGCATTATTGTGAAATACTTATGCTAATGAATAGCTCAAGTTATCACTCCTGGGCTGATGGCTCAGGAGAAGCTGTCAGTGCCTGAGGAGCAGGGTATGATGGCAGCCTCCTCTGTGTCGATGCTCCTTGACCTTTAATGAAAAGGCAAGAGACAGGACAGACGCTCAGTTATTTATCCCCAGTTATGGATCTGCTGTTTTTAATATTTTAACACATTTACTTAATCCCACTGCAATCTCTGCAAGGAGCCATGATTATCCCCATTCTAGAGATGAGGAACCGGAAGCTCGGAAAGCTCAAGTGAGTTGCCTGAGGTCACACAGCTTGTCAGAGGTCTAGCTTGCTTTATCTGGTTGGAAAATTGGTGTCTCTATTCTCTATAATGCATTTTCCCTCCTAGACTTTAGAATTCCACTCACTGGCTTTCAAGATGGCTTGTTGTACCTTTTCTATGACAGTTGGAAAGATAAAGGACTGAGAAAGAGTTGAGTTTCATCTGACCTGTGAGGTGAGGTGGGCTTCCGTAAGCCTCTCATCCCCCTGGCTAGGCAGGCCTGGTGTATAAAGACTCCTCAGGAGCCTGAATACCAGGGTCTGGTGGGGAGGATGGGTGAAGTCACTACGCACTGACCATTATCCTATGGACCTTATATGGGCTCATGTTTGTAACGGGCAGAGCAGCCCAATGTGGTATATACTATTACTTGCATTCTATGGAGGATGAAATGGAGACATAACGATGATAAATGAGTTACCCAACATCATTTGACAACCAGGAGACAGGGCAGGGATTTTAAACCACTGGCTTCTAACTCCAAAATCCATACTTTTTCATTTAGGTCACCATGTCTCCTGGTCAGGGGCAAATGGGAAAGTACAGAAACATTCTGAGAGAATGTGAATGAGGGTGATGGGAAACGAGCAGTTGTATTTGGGAGGGGACAGCGTGTGGGGGATGCCGTCCTGTGTGAGAGCAGTCGGGGCACAGGACGTGGGCCTGCAGGGTGGGCGGAGCTGGCCTTGGCTGTGCCAGTCTGTGCTGAGCAAACCCTTGTAGTTGCCCAGTGTAGGGGCAGGGGGCAAACTTCAGATGTGGAGAGAGGGTTAAAGAGGCCCTCTCACCCTCTGTGTGGTGCATTCAAAAAGATTGAGCTAAAAATAATGGGTGTCCTTTCTTTGAGATTTATACGTACCCCTTGCATGAAATTAACAAAGATGAAACCAACATTATATTTGCCTTAAATATTCTCCTCACTTCAAACTGTTATTCTCCCTTCCAATATCTTGAGACAGGTGTGGGCGGGGCCGAGGTGTGTGTGTGTGTTTTTATTTTGTTTTGTCTCACAGTAGCCTGATAGCCTGCAATAAAGCCAACTCCGGTTAGAAAGAGACATTTTCATTCCACATCAAAAAGTGTGACTGAGAAAGCAGGAGAGTCTATTTTATGTTCTTTTATGACTGATATTTGGACAAAGTGACCACAGCCAAGTTTGTAGCTAATGATGGAAAGGGGAAGTTTAATAGTTACACAGGCTGGGTTGTGGCTCTATGAGGGGAAGTTTAGTGTTACCTACCCTACCTCTGCTCTGGGCTTTTGATAGCAAACACGAAGTGACTCGTGTTAGTAAATGGGGTTTAACAATGCTGAGGTAAAAGTGGAAGTTTGCCCCAGGGCTCATGTTGTAGTCATAGTTGCTGCACGATCCTGAGGTTAGACTGTAAATATAGGGACCTCACAGGTTGGGCTTAGAACAAGTTCTCAACTAATAAGCAAACTTGAAGAGTTAGGAACATGATTCCTGTAGCCAGAAGTAGACAGTCTGGTGCATATAGACCATGGGGAACAAGCATCGCGGGGGCACCCGTTTACTCTTTCAAAGCATATTTATTGAGGGTCTACTAGAGAGGGGCTAAAGATGCATTTCCCTCTTGGAGCCCACATTCTAAAAGCTGGTGATCTGGGCCAAATGATCATTGCACTATTTACAATAGCCAAGATGTGAAAGAAACCTAAGTGTCCCTCGACAGAGAAATGGATAAAGAAGATGTGGTACCTATACACAATGGACTATTAACTCGGCCATAAAAAAGAATGAAATAATGTCATTTGCAACAACATGGATGGACCTAGAGATTATCATACTAAGTGAAGTAAGGCAGACAAAGACAAATATCATATGATATCATTTATATGTGACATCTGAAAAAATGATACAAATGAATTTTATTTACAAAACAAATAGACTCATAGACATGGAAAACAAATTTATGGTTACCAAAGGGAATAGCAGTGGGTGGGGAGGGGGGAGAAATTAGGAGTTTGGGATGAACATACACACAATACTATATATATATATATATAATATATAGCACAGGGAACTGTACTCAATATCTTGTAATAACCTATAATGGAAAAGAATCTGAAAAAGAATATATATGTATATATGTATAACTGAATCGCTTTGCGGTACAGTTGAAACTAACACAACTTCAATTAAAAAAAAAAAAAAGGAACTGCAACCTCCGCTACATGGGTTGTAGATTAACAGACATGCTTTAAGGCAGTGCTTTTCAAATGGGGTTCTGGTTAAAACACAGATTCTGATTCAGTAAGTCTGGGCTGGGGCCCGAGATTCTGCATTTCCATCAAGTCCCAGGTACTGTTGGTGCCGCTAATCCTGACCTCACCATTAGGAGTGCAGTCCAGGCTCCCAGCCCAGCGTGCTTTCTATGTGGTCTGTTCATTTCAGTCTGTGGAGTCACATGAATCAAGTTCTTCCAGCGTGTGAACTTCAGCATATTCAATAAATCCATTCGTCATCTTGAGGAAGGGGCTAGAGATAGGGATCCCCTCTCAGTGTAGATAGAGACCTGGTGGAAGCACCATCACCTGAGTGTAAGGGTCAAGACTCTTGCCTCGAGTAGAACAGATTGCAGGAATACACCTTATTGCAGTTTCATGTTCCACTTGGGCTGGATTTCTGGGGCTGCCCCTAATTGTATGGAACTTGAACTTGGTCCAAATTTATGACACACCACCTTGTATTTTTCGGAGGAGCCCCCAAAACACAATTTGCTCCTTTTGTCTCAATAAAGACACTTTTTTTCAGGTCACGAGTGCCTATGTTATTGCAGACACACCCACACACAAACACACATATTCTTCGTTGTTTCTGGTTACAGTTTTCAGATCAGGCCACATTTCAGCAACACGATTAGTCCCCAAATGCCAAAACTCCCAGTTGAGATGCTGGGATTTCAGCAGTTCCCGAACATCCAGTTTCGGGAGGCTTGGTTTCGTACAGGTGCTCCGTTACTCCACTATAACCGACACTCAAAAGCGGCAAGGACGAGGACATCGGAGCGGGGAACTGAATAATGGCCTCTGAAAATTGGAAATCCATTTAAAGTGGGAGGCCATCTCGTCCGCACCCTTGGTAAATGTTACAAAGCGAAGGAGCTTTAACCTCTGAATTAGTGTGGAGAGAGAGGCAGTGGAGTGCAACAGGCTATCAGGAAAAGGGTATCGTGTTTGGAAATGAGGGTTTGATGCACGATGAGAAGCAGAAAGTGCAGGCGTTTTACATTTGGCCAGAGATCAGCAGCTTCTGCTAACAAACAGTTCCTGGAGGGATGAAATTTCATCGGGGAGAAAGGGGACCGACACACAGCCGGCAGAGGCAGATGAGTTTCCGAGACGAGGAAAAATGCAGTCTAGGATACATGCTGTTTGCTCTAAAATATGAACTACAGAGAGAGTAATTGTTTAATCATCTGGGGCCTTTAAACAATTCACTTTTTGTGGCTCTCTCATCCGAGCGCCATTACCTCTGTGCTGCCCACCTGTTCCCCTGCCAAATGGGAATGTAACCCAGTTAATGAGACCATTATCCAAAGCTCACTGCAGAAAGAGGGGGAATTTCACCTGGGACAAGGAACACAGAAAAGAAAAAAAAAAGTACTGTTCTGTGACCTTTTTTTGCTCAAAAAGTTTGGAGAAAATGGAATTGTTCATAAGAAATGGCAGGAGAGCGCAAAGCACAGTTTACCCCATGAATGTAATAGCAGTAGTACACATACTTGCTGGAAACCACTGGACTCTTAATTAAAGGGCCACAGATCTTTAGATTTCCACATAATTAAGGATTGATAATCACCATGCATTGTGCCACCGGCACAAAGTAGTATTTAACTTACAGTACTCACATTTCTTTTAAATCTCACCCCAAAGTTCCAGCTTCAGGCTTTGCTTTTATAAATGTGGTTGCTGGAAACTACATGCAAAACCAGCTTTTTTTTTTTTTTTTTTCCCTTTCTCTCTTTAAGAGCAAACCTAGTAAAGTCGCTTAACGTTTCAGGATGCCTGCACAATATTTTTAAGTCGTTTGCAGATAAGGGAAGATTCCGTAGCTCCAAGAAATAGAATAAATACCAGCCACCTTCATTAACCTGCTAAATTTCAGGAGAGATAATGGTCTCTAAGAGAGGCGCACTGTTGGTTATCAAGCCTGCGGACACCTTTGTAATGACAGATCGGGAATGATTGAGGGCAGTTTGCTGCAGTTCATTTCCAACACCATGGAGCTTGTGCGTATTCATTTGTTCAGGCGTTTGACGTCCATCAGGACCTGCACCAGGAGGCCATGGTAAGAACGAACAACAACAGCAAACACAAAGAGACCCGGCTCCTGCCTGCTCTGTGTTTACAATCAAACGTGTGAGACAAACACAAACTAAAGAATCAGATGGAGAAATATGGGATGACAACCGCGGTAAGTGGAAGGAGGATGACCTGGTACTCTGAGAGCTAATGGCAGGGATTGACCAGGTCAGGGAGGGTGAGGGAAGCTTCCAGAAGAAGCAGTACTAAAATGTTCATCCTCTAAGCATAATTCCTTAGTTCCTTCAGTGTTTAAGGGTTTAGCTCACCTTTTCTGAATGCTCATCTACTCTGATCTTCACAATAGAAAAGCAAGGCAGAGACTGTTCTCCCCATGTCACAGACAGGGACAATGGGGCAGGAGGGGGCGAGAGCAAACTGCCCGGTAGAGCCCGGTCTCTGGGGTTTCGTGCCGTACTTGATATCAATCAGCCTTGTGTCTGTTTTTTGTCTGCTGCTTTCTGGATGATGTTTCACATATTAAGCCTGATGAGCCTTAGCTGTGACCAGCCTCTCAGCAGCGGTGAAACTCTGAGTCACTGAAATAAAATATTCTTCAGCTGCTGCTGTCAGCTGGCCTTCTCAGATAGCCATTGCTGTGTCTGTGGATTAGTCTCTGCTATAGCCCTCTGCCGTCTCCTCCTAGATTCTTAGCTCTCCTCTGCTTGATGTTTCCAGGGATGGGACCCTGGCTGCCTCCTGACGTGGTCCCCTATCTTGCACATATTAGCAAGATCTTTAGGGTAAACTGCTAAAGTTCTCACAGTGTCTTCTGCTTGGTCACATGGCTTCTGGTGCAAGAATTAATGGAGAGACTTTAGCAGAAGTGGAGGGAAAGGATTGGGGACCTTCTGGAACCCAACAGTGTAATCGAATGGGGCACATGAAGCCTGCTCTGAAACATGTGTTTGTGCTGGGTTTGTTCAGGGATAGAATGCCATCCTTCCTTACTCCCCATCAAGACTAGAACTCTAAAGAAGTAGGACCTGTCTGAGACATCCTGAGTGGTCCTCCCAGCAAATAAAATGGGTGCACCCTCTACTCCTCATCCGCCAGCACATTTCCGCCTCGCTCGATGTTTCTGCATGAACTTCATAAAACAGTGGCCTGTGAATTAGAGGAAGGAGGTCCTGGGGGATCCCCGGGGATCTGGGGTCTATGCCCCTGACGCTGCCGGACTTGCCGCAGTGGCTGGAGGTGAATGTTTCCTCCCCACACTCTGAGCCGTCAGCCCCTTTGACATTCTCCTTCTGGAATCACTGGATGCCCTGGTAATTACAACTGGGAGTCCAGAGCTGTGAATTCCTTTGTTTCTTTAGGAGATGACTATTGTAGACCCTCCTCGCTCTCATAAACAGGCTATAAGTGGAGTGCAGAGCTGGCAATGGCAGTTTCCCCAGGTGGCCTGGGGTTTCTCCCAGGTGGCAGGCTCGCACTCAGGAGGTGTGATCAGACCAGGAAAGGTGGGGAATTCACGCCACAAAACCTCTGCCAGGTTTTGAAAGGAGAAGCCCTTTGACTTTGTATAGGGAGAGAGATGAAAGAGATAAGATATCTCAGGAAGAAAATGACCTCTTCCAGATACACACCTTGAAGGCTGATACTGTCCTCCCCTACCTGACAATATGCTTGGCTCTCAAGGAATTAGAAAACAAAACCTTACTCTGCTCAAAAGAGAGGGTTGGATTTAACATTCAGCTGATCAGGCTCTACTAAGCTCTTCCTGTGAAATAGTGGCATTTTATTGCCTACTCTAAGCAACTTGTCACAGTGTCTCATTGCTTGGGGAGAGCCTGCCACATGGATTCAGTGGTGCCCATTTTGCAGATGAGAAAAGCCAGACAATCAGGAAGAAGCCGTACAATTAGGACTTTGGATTTGCTAGCCTAAGAAGCCCTCTCCTTTTTCATGAGTCAAGTTCTCTCCTTAGGAGGCAACAGCTGGTGCTAAGGCCTAAGGATGGCTACAGGGAGGAGAAAGCCTCAGCGGCGGGCAGGTTGTAATTTGTGCCGCTGAGGACATTCAGTGCTGTAGGACAAACAAGGCTAACAGCACAGAAAACAGGTGGAGGCTTCTCTGCAGTGAGATTTGAATTCAGGTGTGAAAGAAGGATCTTAATAACAATCGGAAGGTGGGTGCTATAGACCGAATGTTTGTATCCTCCCCAAATTCATATAGTGAAACCTAATCCCCAATATGGCAGGATTTGGAGGGGAGACCTTTGGGAGGTGATGAGGCCATGAGGGTGGAGCCCTCATGAATGGGATTAGTGTCCTTGTAAAGGAGACCCCAGAGAGCTCCCTTGCCGTTTCCAGTGTATGAGAACATAGTGAAAAGATGGCCCTCTGTGTACCAGGGAGTGGGCTCTAACCAGACACTGAATCTGCTGGCACCTTGATCTTGGACATCCCAGCCTCCAGAACTGTGAGAAGTAAGTGTTTGTGGCTTCAGCCACCCAGTCTATGGTGTTCTGTTTTAGCAGCCCGAACAGACTAAGACAACAGGGATTCCTGGGGAGACGCTGGTGTGGGCAGAGGCCGGTTGGAGGCGCAGTCAGGGAGTATTCAGACGAGGCAGATCAGACCTTTGCAGTTAGTGGCCTGCAGGTGCATCTGGTCACGGAGTGAGACGGATTCGAAGGCTTCCTGTGCAACTGCAATATCTCTGACGCAATGTTTCTGGCCCTCAACACTGTTGACATTTTGGGCTGAGTAATTCTTTGTTGTGGAGGATGTCTTGTGAACTTTAGGGTGTTTGACAGCATCCCTGGACTCTACCCCAGTTGTGACAACCAGAAATGTCTTCAGACTTTTGCCAAACGTTCCTTGGGGGCAGTGGGGGTGGGGGCACTGCTCTAACTCCATCCTCGTGGCAATCTCAGCAGATGACTTCACTCTCCTTTGTGCTGATGTAGGAAAACAGAGGATAATGGTTACAAAACTTGTACCTGGGAGCGTGGGGTTTTGAAACCACATTTGTTCCGATCCTTGACAAGACTCTGCCTGACTGCCAAGGGGGAGAAGGGTCGGGGCCACCTCTTGGACTTGGTGGTGGTGAGCTTTGATCTGTTTTCTCGTGCTTCGGAACTTGCCCCTGGCACTGGTTTGCTTATCCAAATAGGCAGAAGTGCCCTGTGCGGCACGAGAGCAAATTGCTGGATTTCCAGCCCTTTTGGTACGGCTTATTAATGTTCTTGCATAGCGCTCTGTGAACTGATTCCTTCATTCTCAACATTTACTGAGCTCTGAGCACGTCCTAGGCATGATGCTGGGTCCTGGGGAAAGAAGGGTGAACAGATCACAGCCTGATCCCTGCTCTCACGACTTTATATCACAGCTGGAGACAGACGACAAGACAGTAACAATCACCACAGCAGCAGCGAACCCAAACAGCACGCTCTGATGGGAAACACCGGGATGAGAGAACCGGCTAGATAGCCCGAGATCTGAAGGCTGAGGAGGTACCGGCTCTGGAGGTAGGTGGAGGGTACTGGAGACAGAGGGAACAGTCAGTGCAAAGACCCACAAGTGAGAAAGAGTTTGCTCTGTTTTAGAAATGGGCAGAGAGGTGTGCGGGGCTGGATTTGCCAGGAGATCACTGCCCTGACACTAGTGGTTGAGCACTGGAAGTTCCCAGCTCGTCGCCCTGTGGACAGGATTTCTGGAATAATGATGACTTCAGCGTGGAAAAGAATAGTGGATCTGAATGTGTCTGGAGATCCCCATGGACTCCCAGCCTGATAACTTCTCAGGAGACACGTCATTGTCTCCACATGTGTCTGTTTCTTCCCCAGACTTTCAAAAGCTGGGGAGGAAAACATTGTCCTCTACCCTTCTGGGTTCTTCTGGCTGATCTAAGAATTAAGTTGACGTGAGACACATTAACAGGAGAACATCAAACAAAAGCTTGATAACATGTATACGTGGGAGAGAGCCAGGAAAATTAACTCGCCAAAATGGCTGAAGCCCTCACCTTAAATACCACTTGCAGTTAAAGACAGAAGAGGATGTTGGGGGCAGTGGTTTGGGACTTCAAAGGGGAGGAAAGTAACTCACATGGAGACGGAAAAGCAAATGTTTGGTAAATAAATGTTTGCTGGGCCCTGCAGAGACACTGGGACACAGAGAGGACGCTGATCTCCAGGCCCCTGCTGAGTTCCCCACACAACCCGCGGCCCGTATTCTCCGCAGATGTCTCTGCTGATAGCGCTATTCTGGGAACAGGCCCTCTAGCTAAATTCTTTTAGTTAGGGGGATGGACAAAGTTTCTTCCTAAGTCTTTCGGGCCCTGATTGTTTTCAGCTCAAAGTAATCCACATGCCAAAGCGACATTTTGGGGAAGCGAGTTCTGCTCCCCTACACGGAGCCACTTGGGTCGTCTCCATAAGGAGGGGTGGTGGGTCCTCGGGGACCTCCTGTTCCCGGGCTCCCTGAAGCCGAAAGCCCTGCTTTTCTCCCTGCAGTTTGGGCTTCGAGGCTCTGCCTCTGTCCCGGCCTGTGAGGGGGACCCACCTGTGCCTGTGCCGCCCCTCCATTCCCTGCTCTCCTCTTTGCTTTGCCCCGCTCTGCGTCCAGCCACTCAGGGCTCTGAATACTTGCTGGCCTTAGGAGACCCCTGTGTTGTGCCTACTCACATCTTTCTCCAGCCTGAGGCCCTGGCCACTCCTGTCTCTCTTCCTTGCTTTGCTCCCCTGACTGTCCCGGGATGGATTCTTCTCCCACCTTGTGTCTCAGAGTTTGCCTGCAGCCTGGCCTTTCTGTCACGCTGGGTGCATTTGAAGCAGGTGTGGGAGCCTGTGCTCTGACCTTGCCTGGAGCTTTGCAAACCCTGGGGATCCAGGGAAAATTATACCCCCGTGCCTGCCTCTGGGAACGCACTGCCTCCTGGCTGAGGGGCTTGAAGGGGCTCAGCGTTTTCTGGACTAGGAGGCAGCCCAGTGGCAGGATGAGCTAGAATACAGGCACCAGAAGGTAGGAGCGGTGGAGCCTCAGAAAGTTCCTCCACCTCCTGACACGTGGGCGCCCAGGTGCCTGGCAGTCAGCTCAGGGTCGAGCTCCTAGCCCTGCTTCCCCGGGATGGGGGCCTCGGTGTTTTCCTCACCCGGTGGCCGCATGTGCGCCTCTCACCCCCAGGTCTCTCAGATGCATTGCAGACAGAGGATGCTCGTCCTCGGCTTCAGTTCTCCTGGTAGCCTGGAGCTGGAGGAGGCCGTAAGCTTGGGCGTTTGATGGGGGTTCAGACCCAGGCCTCACCATCCATTGGTTATGTGATTTCAGACAAGTGCCTCAATCTTGCTGGGCCTTCATTTCCTCAGATGTAAAATGCAGATAATGGCTCCCTCAAGGAGGGCAGCCCGAGCCCGAGCCCTGGCGTCAAGAGTCATCTCCATACATCAGTATCTCTTTTCCTTTCCTCCCTTCCTCCCTCCCTCCCTCCTCCCTCCCTCCCTCCTCACTCCCACCCTCCTGAATGCATTCAGGGCAAGATCACTTGAGGACATATATCCTTTGTCTCCCTGTGAGAGCCGCCCTCCCCGCCCCCCACCTCATGTAATTGTCAGCAACAAAGTTGGAAAATAAGGCGTCTGAAGCAGCTCTCGGCACCGCGACATCTGCACCAGACAAAACTCGAAAAGCCCGCAATCCCCAGTCATGAATGCACTATAAAAACAATGTGGCAAAATGAAAATCGTTCCATCATAATATTTCACAGTTCTTTTTGACAAAAGCCAAGCCACCCTCATGAATACACATTTCCCAGCATCTTATGCATTATGCATCAGCCTATAGCAGGGGACCTGGGAATTGCCAGTCCCTAGTAAAGGGCCTTTGAAAGTGCCTATTTTGTAAACAAATGGAGCCCAGACCCCACACTCAGGCTCTTTAGGTAATTTAAGACTGACTCTGGCTGCCCGAGTGGGGACCAGCTCTTCTTAGGGCTGTAAATGGCAGGTGTCTCCAACGTTCTCTGGATGAAGAGGGGTGCTTCAGCGTTCGGTAGTCTCATCTTTAATTTCCGAGTATCCAACATGGCCGTCCAGAGGGGCAGGGACAGTTCCTCCCCGAGCCAGAGCCAAATGTTGCCGGAATGCCAAACGAGCCCACCAAGGCTGGCTGGGCAGTCAGGCAAATTAGTCAGGACTTCTGACTCCCAAGAGCCTCCACGGGATCAGGCCCTGTGATGGGGGCTGCTGATGGCTGGAGGGGACAAGGAGGTCTGAGCACACAGAGGCTGGCCTGTCTCAGTGGGCTTGCAGGAAGCATCTCTCTTTGCCCCAAGTAGGCAAACTGGAAGTAGGTATTAAGCGTGCGTTACTGTCAGTGGGAAGTCCCTTGAAGATTATTAACTAACCCCTGCGGTTCAAGGAAGGGGAGACTGAGGCCAGGCATTTTAAGTGACACATTCAAGGTCACACTGGTGAGTGAGCAGTAGGTCTGGGACTGCTGGAAGCCGCTTGTCTCTTCCCAGCACCTCCCACTGCTTCAATCATGAATTGGCAGCAACTGAAAGGACCAGGGGTAAAATGGTTACTGATTGCTATGATTTAAGCAAAGGGCAGACAGGGATCCTTACAACAGCCCCGGAAAAGAGCATAATTCAGGGCTGTTTTGTGTCATTTGCAATCTGTCCTCTATGGTAGCCTTATTTGAAATGGTGAATGATGCATGATAGATATCTACTCATTACATTATATCTGTCACAATAACAAGGTGGTGATTGATTCATTGCTACATGTATTTATTTCATAAGAATATTCAGCTCCCATTAGGGGGTGCTGCAAATGGCTTTGAATTGAGGGACAGGAATTCTGAATTCCAGTGTTGGTATGCCCTATTCTTCCCTTCTGTGGACCTCAGATTCTTTCTTGTAAAAAGCGGGGCTCAGGAGCAATGGTCTCTGGGTTGCATCCCAGCTGAGATCTCCCACCTGCTAGTGTGTGAGTACGGGCACCGTGCAGAGGCCTCGATGAAGTCAGGGGGCAGAAGGGCCCACCTCATGCTGTATAAATGCATCTGCAGGGCTGGGCTCCGCCATGAGGGTTGGGGCGGGGGGTGGGGGGGTGGCGGGCGGCGGGATCGACCCCAGTTAGGGAAGTTCCTCATTACTGCACCTGCTGCTCTACAGCTGTTGGACCTGCTTGCTGATCGGTGCAGTTTGACTAATGAAAGCAGGGACAGCTGAAGGCTGATTGAGACAATGAGGCGACTTTACCCCTCACAGACACCTGGAAGAATCAGCTTAGGGGATAGCTGCTTCCCCTCCTCTGCTGACCCGGGGAATACACTGATGGGGGAGGGGGCTGGAAGGGGAAGTCGGGATCGTCATGCCGCCTCCAGAACTGAGAGCCCACCCGTGACGCTCTAAGCCTAGTATAAGCGATGCTCAAACTGCTGGGCATTTTTGTTGTTGTTGTTGTGAAAACACTCCCCATCTGGAGTTTCTGATTCAGTAGAGATGTGTGCGGATGTGTTGGGGGAAGTTTTGTGTCTCAAAATTCCCAGGTGACACTGCTGGTCCAGGAGCCACACTTTGAGCACCACTGATACAGGAAAAAAAAAAAAAGAATATCTACATGTCCTGCATTTCCATTTCTCAGCATCTTCAAACTACTGAAAACTGCTCCCAAATCTTTGTAAAAATAAATAATTTCAGTTTCTACAACTGGCACAGCAGTAGGAAGTGTCCTCGAGTAACATAAATAGTTATTTATTTGGTTCCAGACCAAGAAATAATTTCCCCTGAATTATGAAAGGAAAATATTCAAATTCGAAGCCTTAGAAATTCAGAAGAGTATAAAAATGAAAATAAATGGAAATGCGTCACAGAGGGATAGCAGTTGTTGACATGCTACCTTCTTTTAATTTTTGGCTGGTGAATATGTGTCTGTAGGTCTTTCTACTGGTCTCGTGCAGTTTTCCTAAATTGGGATCCTTGGGTTGTTAAATAGTGTTACTATCAAAGTAACAAAAACAATAAAACCAGAAACAACAGCGGTAACACAGAAGATATATTTTAGAGGCAGATCTGAGATCAAAATCTTTGGAAAATGCTGTGGTAACCAAAATTTAAAAGTTGAGTAGGTTTTCAACTGGAGGAGTTAAACTCTGATGGGCACTCTAGGAGGCATTTGGGGTGGGAGTATCTCCCATGTAGGTTCCTTATGGAATCCCTCCTCTTCTGCCCATCTCCCCCAGCCCTACTCCAAGCTTCTTAAGGGATGGAGGTTCTTAGCCCTCCTAGGGGAAATGCCTGGAGAGTTGTAAGGAATTCACCCTGGGTATAAAATATGGAGTTTAAAGCTCCTATCACATATCATTCTCTATCATTGGTCATCCTGGGTTTTCCAAAAGGAGCTGCCTTATTTTGTTGAAAATTTAGTACGTTAAGCAAGAAATGGTCATTTCACCTCAATTATCAGTCTCTAGACAATCAAGAGTCAGGATTCAAAGTCCATACTTTCCATGGCTGTGACCTGAGCTTGCCTTAAGCTGTCTTTCTCTTCTTAAAAGGACACTAATTCCATCATGAGGGTCCCACCCTCATGACCTTACGTAAGCCTAATTACTTCCCAAAGGCCCCACTAAAAAGAACCATCGCACGGCGTGGGGGAAGGGGGAGTTAGGGCTTCAACACACGAATCTGGAAGGGCAATAAACATTTAGCCCATAATAGCAGCTTTGCTTCTTGGCAAGCCAACTAACCTCTTGGAGACTGTTTACATTTCTTAAAGAGGGATGGTGATGCTGGTGTGATCTGCAAACCATCTCTATTCTGGCCATTGTGAGATGGGCTGGGCATGGCCAGTGACACACCTGTTGTTGCCCATCTCCCTGTGTACCACCTCCTCTGCCTGGCTAGCCTCTCCTCCACCTGCTCCCCATTCACCCGCCTAATGTCTACTGGACTTTCAAGACTCAGTGTTGCTTCCTTTGGGCAACGTAACTCTCCGGAAGCTCTTACTACGCTGTGTTGATCCATGTCTCTGTCTCCCCCCATGGGCTGCGAGTTGCTCCGTGAACACAGAGACCATATGTCCCATCTCACTTTCATTCTTCAGTGCCTAGCAGTCTGCCGGGCACATCACAGGTGCTTAGTAAGTGTTTGGATCAATGAATGTGGTGATGGACACTGCAGAGAAGGAAAGAGATACAGTAGAGGTATAGCTATAACCACTGGTGAAAAAGAAACATACCAGCAGAGAATATAAGGAAGCAATTAAAACAGCAATAGGATTGCCCACAAATATTTAAACAAAAATTCCTACCACAATGGTTTAACCAGGCCAAACCAATAGAAAAGCACCTTATCAGGGTGACAAATGCCAAGACCAGTGCTCAAAACCCAGCCAGGTTTCCTGTGAGGGTCTTGTGTTTGCTTGACCATTCCACGCACACCGGGTGATCCCAGTGGGGCAACTGTGTCTGATAGAAGCAAACTCTCTACCTACCAATCATGAGGCTAAGAGTGAGCTTGAGCAGTTAGTGATCATCTTAATTAACCCACAAAACTTTATGCATGGCCTGTATTCAGCCAGCCTTTTGATCCCAGACAGAAATCTATTAAAGCCCATTGAGAGAATGAAAAGACAAAATCTGATGAACGTTTTTTACCTTGGTGGATATAAAAGTTGGCAGGTTCGATGACTCTAAGAGTGATCTATTTGCCAATAGCAATATTACATTAAACTGGGGAAACCATTCCCTTAAATGCAAGCTGAGTGAGTACTCTGAATAATGGCTGAAAATTACATGTGTCCAGGGCCTGCCTAATCTGGAAAGGATAGAATTAACATTCCTGCTTTAGGAATGTGGAAAAATTCCACATTTTCTCCAAAGGAGTACTTTCTAAGTTTGAGTCAGGGACTAGTTTAAGAATCTGGTGAAAATTATAGAATAATGCATGTGGTACATGCACAGAGCACTTCGTGTTTCTCAGGGAGCTCATGGAATTCTTAAATGTCCATCTGTGCATTCCAGTCAGGAATTCCTGCTGCTAGGAGACGATGTGGTCTAATGCACAGGTTTTCAACTGCCAATGTGAGGAATCACATTATCAGAATCATCTCTGAAACTTTTCATAATATACATTTACCCCGTGTGGTCTGATAGCAGATCACTGCAACTTTTCAAGAAGGCAGAACTGAGGTGGGGCTAAGACATGGGTGTTTTGAAAAACACCCCAGTGATTCTCTCGCCCCCTCACACCTCACCCCATCATGAGCAGGAGTGAATAGGTCAAGAGGAGAGAGCAATGGGTTATAGACCCATTGCTAGGATATATCTAATATAGTACTACACGACCCACTGTTGATTGAATCCGTGGATGTGGAACCATGGATACGAAGGGCTGACTATAAACTTATATGCAGATTTTTGACTGTGCAGAGGGTTGGCACCCCTAACTCCCACATTGTTCAAGGGTCAACTGTATATCTAATAGAGAAATATATCTAATAGAGGTAGACCTGTGTTCAAATCCCAGCTTCTTTCCTCACTAGCCTGACCTCGCTCAAGGAACATTTATTTCCTCTCTTAACTTCTGTTTCTTCATCTGTAAATGGTCATTAGAAAGACTGAGCTGAAGGGCATGGAGTTTATGATGCAACCTTAATTCCCTTTCTTTATTTAAAGGAAACATAAAGGTACAAACTAAGAGTTGCATTACGGGGTCTTCTCAAGAAGGAAAATCTCAGACGTTGGATGTGCCGCGTTACATTTTATGCCTGATACAAAGTGTAGTTGATGATGGGAATTCTCTTTGTGCTCCTAAGGGTCTTAGGTGTTGAGGAAGAGTTACATTTCTCAAAGTCTGCTGTAAGGGGATATATTACTTGTAAAGGCCTCAAGGACTTTTTCACAGCGAAAGTTATGAGCGAGGTTATGAGCCAGTAGAATTGGGAGTATTTCACCACATGGTGACTTTCCCTGGTTTGGCTTCCAAGGGCATTCTGAGTCATCAGAGAAGAGTACAAATGTGGGCGATGCTGTGAAAAGTCTTTGTTTTTGATTGGAGTGGAAAGATGGCCTAGTTGGGTGGGTGCTACTGGGCTCCAAGGTCTGGCATAGCGGGGGGCATCCTACTTGTGCACAGGTCTGGACATGAGTCTCTTGGGAAGTCAATTTCCAAGACTCTACCCTGGGAGTCATTCTTATCTCTAGAGCAGTTATGAGGATCTTAACTATAAGCTATGCAAAGCGCCTATCCGCAAGGTATTAGGTGTTGAACGAATGGTAGTTATCTTGGTGTAAGTGGTAGTGGTAGTGCTGGCACTAGTAAACTGCTAGTAGTGGCCAAATATGACTCAGAGGTTTCATCTGGGCAAACCAGGTTCACAGCTCATGGTGAAGTCTCAAGGCCTGAAATGGGGGAACAGAGCCAAGGGGGAGGAGCATGGTGAAAGTGGGAACACACGGGAAGGGGGCTGGAGTTGGAGTGAAACAAAAAACCCAGGCTGGGCTCAGGCTCTCAACTTTCCTCTACCCAGCCCTGCTCAACTGCAGAAGATGGTATTTCCCACATAGGGTGACAAATTCATCCCAGTTTATCCAGGACTTTCCTGGACAAACAGAAAGTCCATTGGGTTTGGAAATGCCTTGGTTCCTGGAAAACAGGATGATTGGTCACCCTCCTCCCACCTGCATTCTCCAGCCCATGAAGACCAGGCCAATCCCATCCAGGGCTGTGGGGTGATTCTCACTGTCCCCTCACTGGGCACTCATGACATCATCCTTTCCTTGTGCCCACCACAGTCTCTGGGGGCATCCAAAAGGGCATCAGCTTCACACTTGGGTTCTTGCTGAGAATGTAAGGACATTGTCTAGTTCACTGTATCAACAGCATGTAGAAAAATCCTGGCACATAGTAAGCTGCTCAGTAGTATAGGTTGGATGGGTGAATGGAGATATTGCCTAGATCTCCAATTTGCTTGCTTAGGGACCTGAGGTACTGCTTAAATTGAACTAGTTTCACCTTCGCAGAATCAAGTCACACTGCCCAGGTCCTGCTCCAATCTGAATGGGCCATTCAGGACCACATAACCCTCTTGCTAATCTTTGCTGCTTCCTTAAAACTTTTCCAGGATGTTCAGTTCGCCATGTTGGTGCATCTTGACCTCCCCCTTTAAGTAATGAGAAATTTCCTCTTCCTCTTGCAAGTTCAGCAAACCTTGAGTCAGAGCGCATTTCAAGTTGTGAGAGGAACAGTGGTCAGTGTACAAATATTATGTTTTAAATATTTTCTACAGTTGTCCCCATGCATCTTTATTATTTGAGACATTCCAGTATGTAGGCACCCACCCTCTCCCTTCCACCCTATTTCTCCTACTTGTAAGGGTCACGTTCATTCTTCGCTGAGCCTCAGCAGCAAACCATGATGCCTTCTTTGTCATACAGGGTCCCTGCGTCTCTATTTGGTTTCAGAACTATTGGGAGAGGACAAGATGACACCCCCTTTGCTTCTATTTCCAATTTTTAGAGAGGCCCCTTACATTGATGGTTCATCCATTAAGAGGTTAACTCTCAAGTTGAAAGTTGCAGGAAGAAGAGGAAATAAGTTGGGTATCGTTGCTGTCCCTGTAGCCAGGAATGCCGGGCTGACATGTATTCCATCAGGATCCACATAGGCTGTCATCATGGTGTCAAGAGATAGGTTTTGACTCATACACACCTGAGTTCAGCTCTCAGTCAAACAGTTGATTCGATCTGTGATTTTATTATTGTTGTTTTATTATTGTCATCGTTGTCACCAACAGCACATTTAGCACAACTTACTGGGCATCTATTGCCAATTAGTCGAGACAGCCCTTCATTGAACGATGGAGGACGTTTTGTATTCTTACCCTCCACCCGTAAGGCCACTTGTGTCTCCCAATCCTAGTGATGATGCCAGGTGCTCTACATGCATTTCCAAATACCCTGTGGTTGGGCACTGTCCCCAGCTGAAAACTCCTTGGGGTAATTCAGGGAGGAAAGATAATGGCAGGGAGAGGCGTGATAGAAACTGGAGGGTTCTGAGCTCTGGGAATCCCGAGCCAGTTAAGAGGTGATCTCGCTCATCCTCTTGCAGGTGAAAGTACACTCACCCTGATGCTGGAACAACCTCACTGCTCATTGGTTCATGTCTAAGCTCTTAAGGACTCAATCTGTTTTACTCACTCTCCCATGGGGCCAAACTTGCATTTCCCTTTCTGTAAACTTCCTGCATTTGCTCAAAATATTCTTCTCTACCTGGAATATCCTCTCTGCCCCTCCAAATTCAACTCCTCCTCCAAGGTTTAGCACAGAAGTCCTCCCTCCAGGGATCCTTTTATTGTGTCCACTGTGTGCCCATCGGGTACTATTCTTTTCTCTATATTTTCTCATCTCTCTGTCCAGACTGGAAGATATTTGAGGACAGAGACCGTGTCATCCTCTTTGGTTCCTCTTCAGCACCGAGACAACAGTGCTGTTTGCTTCTGATCTTTGAGGCACTTCTGCTGGTTTGCTGGGCAGAAAGACCCACTCCCTAGTGTGGGTGGGTCTTGCCTTTCCACATACCTTTATCGAGATTTCCAACACCTATCAGATCCCGAGGAAAGGTACTTGTTTTAACACAGCTGCCGGGTAGAGGTCATTGCTTTAACAAGGTTTCTTTTCTTTCTTTTCTAATGAACTTAATCATTTTTAATATCTTTTCCAGAGAAGAATACATTAAATGACCCTGACTTGGCTGAAAGCCTTCTCTCGAGTGCTTTGGGAGGATTAGAGGAAGCTCTTTTACAGCCTCTTACCGTGACTGGCTGCCTTTTCCTTTCTTTGGGTTAGCAGAGAGTGAGGTTTGATCCTAATTAACAAAGGGGGAGCCCTGAGCCTTGCAGTTTATGTTCATTGGGAGAGAAGCAGGGGCTGGACTCTTTGGAGAAGGGAAGCTAGTATTTTCAATGATTTCAGCTTGTGTCTGAACATGGGGGCTGACAGGGACACTGACAAGGCAGCTTTGGGAAAGCACAGCAGACCCCAGAGAGAGAAAGAAAGCGTAAGGGTCAGAGAGAGCCGTTGTCATCTGAAGAGAGTCGACTCTGGCGGTGGAGACCGTCTCCAGCAGTGATGGAGGGAGGATTTGGGCTTACGGTGCAAATTCAAAGTCAGTGATAACATTTTTTTTTTTTTTTTATTGCACAAAGAGCATAAGAAGAGGGCAAAAAATGAGACAAATGAATCAGCAGTGTAATGAGAATGGAAAATAGTACAAACTAAAGTTGTCATCTATGTGGTATTCAAATTTCTGGCTCATTACCTTCTGGCAACAGGAGGAATTGTTTCACACTTGGGGAGGGTCAGGGTCATGTGGAAAGAAGGCGCGTTTCAGATAGTCTCCACTAGATCCTACAGAGATTCCCTTTGTCTTATATACGTCCCCTTGTTATTTCTGCTTTAGGCCTGTGAAGTAATCTCTCCCCAAAGAATGAGGAATAAGAGGGGGCATATTCTTGCTTTTCTTCTTTCTCTCTATGGCCCCTAATCGAGTGCTGGCCATGGGGTACCATTTAGAACTTTAGAGGAGGAAGCATCCATCGGAGACACCCTGCCTCGGCTTAGTGTCAGAATTAATTGATTGAGTGGCCGAGGATGATTGAGATTTGCCTGGGACTGGGCGACTGCTACCTCCTTTTAACCATGATTCGCAGACTCCAAATCAAGAAACAGACCCTGTGAGCACACCCTCGGTCTCAGACAGGGGTGGCATGCCACTGAGAGACCTCAAAGAAGCCAGCAGAGGGAGAATTTGTCTGAACAGCACAGGGAACTGTATCCTCAAGTTCTGCCAATTGCATCACTGGTTTGAGCCTGCATCTTTCTCAGAACATGGCATTAAAATATTCTGCTCAGCTGCTGTGTGCTCCAGAAATAAATAAATAGCAGCACTATTTTTAAAGGATCATTGGGCTTCATTAAGTAAAGAGCAGCTTCTCTTTAACATGGTTTTGAGGATTTGCTGTCTAAACAGTGGGCTGGGGTGTTGACATCCTGGCAGGAGTTTTTCAAGTGTGTATTAATAGGCCTGGCTGTTTCTGGCGCTGCCAGCCCCTGGCTGGGCATTCTTCAGCCAGTCATTCCAGCCGCTCTCGGCTTCACTTTCTCATCTGTATGCACAGTGCGGGTAAAAAATCTGTCTCCCTGTTTATTGTGAGGATGTGATGCAATGAGTCAACTCCATAGCCACTGCAAAGTGCCTGTCGGTTCTTCCATTCATTAATTCACTGAGAAACGCTGCTGTCAGAGGATGCTTTGGATGGCTACTGTCCTTTGAATCAGTCTTTTGGTTTCTCTACCTTGTTAGGATCCAACAAGAGGTCTGATAATTAAAACCCAGCCAGGCTGAGGTTAAAGCTCTTTGGTTCGCTTTCACCCACATGCCATCATAACTGTCCAACTCTGGCCCAGGATTAGGAAGGAGGTAGAATTATCTTTGCATGAAGATGAGGAACAGGGCCTTGGTCAAAGAGCAATTCTTGCAATCAGATAGACTGATTCAAATTCCAGATTGGCTGTTTCCTGGCTACATTTAGACAAGCAACTTATTTGCTCACAGTCTTGTTTCCACCATCTGTAAGGAGGAACAATAAAACCTATCTTAGAAGACTCTTGGGAGACCAAACAAAATGATGCCTAGATTATGCTTTGTAGCAATCAGTGCCTAGTGGTTGCACGCAAGACGGTAGCTCCCTCAGCAGAAACAGATGCTATTGAGGTGGTGGTCTCAGGTCACCTGCCTGTCTTTTAGTTCTTTCCTTCTCTCCCAGGCTCTCCCCACCTGCACTCCCACCTTCCCGAGACAGCCTTCTTGCATGTCTGCCATCAGAACTCTCTCAGAAGGAACGTGGATGAGTCCCTTGTCCTTCTTCATGGGCTGGACATGGTGGGCGCCCTCTTCCCAGGTGGGGTGTATCTCCCGCCTCTTTTGGCTTTGTGGGACCGAAGACTGTTTTTATGAGAGGAGAACTAAACCGCTGGAGTCCTTAAAAAAGTTAAGGTTGAAGTATATAGAAAAGTACATGTATTGTCAGTATATAGCCTATCACACAGTTCTGCAGAATTAACAAATCTATGTCATTAGCACCCAGATAAACAAGTCATTGGCAGCTCCCTAGAAGCCCCCCTCCTCATTGTCCCTTTTAGTCACCGACTCCCCAGGGTGACCTCCATAGGCTGCTTATGTACTTTATATAAGTGAAATCATATATATGTACTCTTCTGTCTGGCTTTTTTCGCTGGACCCTACATTTGTGAGAACCATCCATGTTATTGTGTGTAGCTGTAGATTGTTTATTCTCCTTGCTGTGTAACATTCCATCAGGTGAATATACCACAAATTACCTGGCCATCCCACTGTGGATGGGCATTTGGGTTATTTCCTTTACAGTCCAGTGGCATCCACTTTTTGAGATGGTCGTGGAGCCTTTGCTCTAAACACCGGCTGCCTCACCTGCCCGGAAGCTCAGGGCAGCCATTGGGTAGGATGTCAGGGCAATGGCAGAAGTGAGACTTTTTACATGAACTTTAATTTAGGACCTCAGGTCACTCCAGTGACAACCCTAGAAGGTAGGTAGGAGTCTCCCAGTTGTCCACATGATCAAACCATGGCTGAGACGGTTTAGACATTTGCCTGAGGCAGCAGATGTGACAAATGCTAAAACCAGGATTCTAATCCAGTTTTTAGCTTCTCTAAAAATTCCACTCCTTTCACAAATCATACCACCTCTTTGCCAGATTTGATGAAAAGCTCATCTTAACTGGGTGGTGGGGGGGTGGTTAAAGGAAAATAGTTTGATTCCAAGGTCTCTACAAGAAGTTTGGCCAGGTCACTGCTTCCCTGGGCTGGCCATCCTCTCCTCACTTTTAAGAATAAAGCAGTAGGGCTTCCCTGGTGGCACAGTGGTTGAGAATCCGCCTGCCAATGCAGGGGACACAGGTTCGAGCCCTGGTCTGGGAAGATCCCACATGCCGCGGAGCAATTAAGCTCGTGCGCCACAACTACTGAGCCTGTGCTGTAGAGCCCGCAAGCCACAGCTACTGAAGCCCGCGAGCCACAACTGCTGAGACCCGCACGCCTAGAGCCCGTGCTCCACAACAAGAGAAGCCACTGTAATGAGAGGCCCACGCACAGCAGCGAAGAGTAGTCGCACTGCAACGAAGAGTAGTCCCCGCTCACCGCATCTAGAGAGGGCCTGCGCACAGCAGCGAAGACCCAACACAACCAAAAATAATAAATAAATAAAATTAAATTAAAAAAATAGATAACTAATGAGAACCTACTGTACAGATCAGGCAACTCTACTCAGTGCTCTGTGGTGCCCTAAATGGGAAGGAAATCCAAAAAAGAGGGGATATATGTATACGTATAGCTGATTCACTCTGCTGTACAGTAGAAACTAACACAACATTGGTAAAGCAACTATCCTCCAATAAAAATTAAAAAAAAAAAAAAGAATAAAGCAGTAGAATTCATTGCCCACAGGGAGAATAGGCCAGTAAGTGAGACTCAAACCAGGTTGGAATCTTGACTCCTCCACTCATGAGCTGTGTGACCTTGGGCAAGTTACTTGCTGTCTCTGTGCCTCTGTTTACCCATCCATAAAATGAGGGTGATAAAAGTTGTTACCTCACAAAGCTGCAGTGAGGATTAAATAGAAAATTAATGTATAGCACTTTGCATAGTGCTGGGCACCAAGTTGATATTTTTTTGGCACTTACTGTTATAATAAAACGCAAGCCCTTTGGCAGGGCTGACATTCTAAGAGCCGGGTACTGTCATTTTAGCCAGCACTTTGAATCAAAGACCTTCATCAGCTCCTAAATAAACGTTACATGGCTGCTACCGCCGCTTCTCTTTTTGGAGATGTCTATTAAAATTATGATTCAATTGTCAGAAACAAAATATTCTTAAGATGTCTTCAACCACACCCTCAAATTATACGACAGTGTCTGGCTTTAATACCCATCTAAATAGTTATACTGCTGACAGGTTTCGGGAGCGGCGTTTGCTCTTCCATTCCTCTCATTAACTTATGTAGCAACATCATAACTCTCTGGAAGGATTTTAAAAAAAAAGGATGTTGGCATATTCCATCTGAATTCATTTCATATAGCGTCTGTATCAGAGCGTTTGCATATGAATGAGATGACTTGACGTTGGATCATTAACATGGGAGCATTGCCGTGACACATTTTAGAGTTCAGGTTAAAGAGTTTGAGGCAAGCCAGGGAAGGAAGGTTGGAGACTCAGCCCATCTGAAATTTTGCTGGAGTCGCTTGACATAGAATCTCCATCCCAATAGGGCTGTGCCTGGAACTGCAGTTCTGTCTCTCGCCTTTAGGACGGCAAGTCCAACATCCCACCCATCCTCTCCCTATCCCCAGTGTTCTAGCCCCGTGGATGTGCTTGTTCATTAGTACCATTAAGTCTTTGTATACGTAACCTGCTCCCTCTACTTGATAGGGCCCCTCTCTGCTTGGCAGATCTTAGCGGTTCCATAGAACCATCAGTGTTTCCCCGAACCCTTCTCAGTCCCTCCAGGCCAATTTAACCACCTCTTCTCCGGGCCCAGCACCAGATCCTCATGTCTGGAATGGGCTGTGTCCCTTGTGGCACGTCTCTTTCATGCTAGACTGTGAGGTTTCAGAAGGCGTGGAGGGGAGCTACCGTCTTCATTCTTCCAACCCCAGGAATCAGTACAGTATAGAGTAGTAGATGCTCGATAAGTGTTTACTACATGGGTGAATGTAGAAAACTGGACTAAGACATGGTTGGGCATGTTCCGAGTTTCTCTCTCCAAGGAACCCACGGTATTTAAACTGCTCCTAAGTGTCAGTAACAGGCTGCCAGTAACGCTTCACCAGAAAACGTCAGCTTTGGTGCACAAGACTTGGGCTCAGAGCAGGCCCTGGGGTTCCATCTGAACTGTGTCCCCCTCACATCACAGGCGTTGGAAATGGGCTGAGCATGTCCTCATAGCCACCTGGCTGCCTGCGGCTTGTTGGCTGATCTCATAATGGAACATACTGATTTGGAGGCAGTTATCCTCAATGCTGAGCTGTGGCTCCCAATAATGTCTCCTGAATTGGGACGACACGGGTCTCAGTAGCTGAAGCCTGGAGATGACACGGTCCCGGATGAAGGCACACCAGACAGCGACAGTGATCCACACCGTCAGCTTCCAAGGGACCTATAATGACCTTGTAGTGACCCTACACACACATTCACTGCAGTGGCATGAGGCGGTTGGGGGACAGACTGTCAGGTCAGACTGCATAGGTTCTGTCCCGGCTCAACCGTCTGTCAGCTGTGTGACCTTGCACAAGTTCCTCTACCTTTCTAAAAGTCAGTTTTCTCATCTGTAAAATGGGCACAATAACAGCTATGGCAGAGGGCTGTTATGTGCTCCCTCATAATAGAATGACCCTTATATGTGTCATAGAGTCTATGACAGACAGAAAACTTGACTCCATAGAGTCAATATAATTTTACATAATTAGTTTAATATATAAAAATTTTATATAAAATATGTAATTAATATAATATTAATATAAATAATTCACACACAAAATTCCATTTGATTCTCACCAAAGGCCTGTGAAGTTATTGTTACCCTTATTCAGAAAATGTAAAAATTCCTGTAGTTTAAAATAGGAATGTAAAGTAAAAGCTCATCAGATCTTATAGTCTGTGATTCAGTGTCATGGCCAAGGCCATAGAGCTCTTGTCTGTCATGTCTTGAATACTTTCAGGCAGCCCCCTTCACCTGGTCCATGAGGGTGGGTTGCAGGCAGTTGCCCAAGGCCCTGCCCCCTTTCTGCCATCCCCACCCCTATTCTCATCCCTCACCCCACTGATTCTAGGCCTGCCCTAGCTCCCTCAACCCTGAACCTGTTTCCAGCCCTAGGGACTTTTTGTCTGAACTGTGGCTTTTCCTAGACTTACTGATTTGTCCTCTCACCTCTGACTCTTTGTTTTATGACTTATGCATCTTCCTTAAGGAAACTCTCTCTCTTCCAACCCACAGCCTTTTGGGAAGGCAAAAGTCATGGGCTCTGAATCCCAACAGGCCTGACTTTGAATTCTGGATCTTCCCTTTCCTGGTGTCCCCACTAGTCATATATACAACAGATAGCATCTCCATCTGCCCAGACGAGAAATCTGTTCACTCTACAGGGACTTACCAAACACCTACTATGTGCCAGGTCCTCTCATCTGCCTGGGAAGAGAGCTTGAGCAAAAACGGACAAAAATCCCTACACTCTTGCAGTTTACATTTTAGTGGTGAAGGGAAAAGGATAATACACAACATAGGTGAGTGAATTAAGTAGTATGGTAGAAGTGATAAATATTACAAGGAAAAATAAAGCCCACTAAGGGGAGAGATGGTGCTCTGCACTGGCCCTGGGCCCACCCATAGTAAGTGCTCAGTAAATGGCAGCCATGATGATAAAGGGCGAGGGGAAGAGGGAAGCAGCTGGTGAAAGCTCCTCCGACCTCTTCTGGAATGTGTAGCCCCTGCCTTTCTCTCCTGCTGCTGCGTGATGCAGAAGGACCCAGACTGCTTCATGTGCCGGTTCCAGTCTTCTGTACTTGGACCTTCCCCGTCCTGTCCCTTTCCAGCTACTCACCGTTACACTGAAGGTTTGGAGTTCCTTGCCCATGATCTGACCTGATAATTTACACTCACAATAGACATAGGTCATTTTTGGCTTCCCAGCATCACAATACCCATTCTAATGTAGAGGGGCCCTGAGACAGGTGGGTGGCAGGCAGAGCTTTGCTTTCTACTTTGGGAACCCCAAGGAGGCAGGTGGTTCTCTCCACTTGACAGTCAGTCGGTATCTTGACTGTTAGGAAGTGGCCTGAGCAGGGTCACCCAGAGGCTCCAGTGTGGGATGTTGCATCTGGGATGAGTGACAAAGAACAAGGTGACAGTTTAGGACCAATTGCAGGGTCCTTGGTGCCTGGTGGCCAGTGTGCCAGCATCCAGTGTTGGTGGGTCAGTAGAGTTTGTGGTAGACCAGAGACCTTCCCACCAGACTCTGGGACGTGGTTGGTCTGTGGCTTCTTTGGCCCAGCCTACCTCATCCCTGCCCACTGTTTGAGCCCTCTCTCCAGCCTTCCCAACAACTGTGAGCTGATTCACATCTTCCAGTAAATTCCTCCTTTGTTGACATTACCAAAGTTGACTTCTATCATATTCAAACAATCACCCTGATGAGTTCATGCCCTTCTGCCCATGGCAGTTGCTTCCCACTTTGGTTGCATACTTGGGGAACTTTTCATTATCCTAGCACTCAGGCCATCTCTGAGGGAGGTACCAGGAGGCTGCATTCACTACAGATTTTCAGGTGATTTCATGGTGTGACCATGTTTGAGAGCAAATTCTCTACCTAGCCACACACTTGTGTTCCGTTGCTAGAACGTGCATTGCCATCTAGACCAAGCTCAGATTGGCTTCTGGGAAGCCATCTCTGCCCCTTCCCCTCTCCCTGGGTTGGGCTAAGCCAGTGGTTCTCACTCTCGACTCTACATTGGTACAACCTGAAGAGTTAAAAAAATCCTGCAGCCTGGATTTTTTAATCCTTAGAAATTCGGATTCAGATGCTCTAGGATGTAGCTTGGGATTCTCCTTTTTTTTTAAACATCTTTATTGGACTATAATTGCTTCACAATGTTGTGTTAGTTTCTGCTGTATGACAAAGTGAATCAGCTATACGTATACATATATCCACATATCCCCTCCCTCTTGCGCCTCCCTCCTACCCTCCCTATCCCACCCCTCTAGATGGTCACAAAGCACCGAGCTAATCTCCCCGTGCGATGTAGCAGCTTCCCACTAGCTATCTATTTTATATTTGGTAGTGTATATATGCCAATGCTATGCTCTCACTTCATCCCAGCTTACCCTTCCCCCTCCCCATGTCCTCAAGTCCGTTCTCTGCATCTGCATCTTTATTCCTGTCCTGCCCCTAGGTTCATCAGAACCTTTTTTTTTTTTTTTAGATTCCATATATATGTGTTAGCATACGGTATTTGTTTTTCTCTTTCTGACTTACTTCACTCTGTATGACAGACTTTAGGTCCATCCACCTCACTACAAATAACTCAATTTCGTTTCTTTTTATGGCTGAGTAATATTCCATTGTATATATGTGCCACATCTTCTTTATCCATTCATCTGTCGATGGACACTTAGGTTGCTTCCATGTCCTGGCTATTGTAAATAGTGCTGCAGTGAACATTGTGGTACATGACTCTTTTTGAATTCTGGTTTTCTCAGGGTATATGCCCAGTAGTGGGATTACTGTGTCGCATGGTAGTTCTATTTTTAGTTTTTTTAAGGAACCTCCATACTGTTCTCCATAGTGGCTGTATCAATTTACATTCCCACCAACAGTGCAAGAGGGTTCCCTTTTCTCCACACCCTCTCCAGCATTCATTGTTTGTAGATTTTTTGATGATGGCCATTCTGACCAGTGTGAGGTCATACCTCATTGTGGTTTTGACTTGCATTTCTCTAATGATTAGTGATGTTGAGCAACCTTTCATGTGTCTGTTGGCAATCTGTATATCTTCTTTGGAGAAATGTCTGTTTAGGTTTTCTGCCCATTTTTGGATTAGGTTGTTTGTTTTTTTTGATACTGAACTGCATGAGCTGCTTGTATATTTTGGAGATTATTCCTTTGTCTGTTGCTTCATTTGCAAATATTTTCTCCCATTCTGAGGGTTGTCTTTTCGTCTTGCTTATGGTTTCCTTTGCTGTGCAAAAGCTTTTAAGTTTCATTAGGTCCCATTTGTTTATTTTTATTTTTTTTCCCATTTCTGTAGGAGATGGGTCAAAAAGGATCTTGCTGTGATTTATGTCATAGAGGGTTCTGCCTGTGTTTTCCTCTAAGAGTTTTATAGTGTCTGACCTTACATTTAGGTCTTTAATCCATTTGGAGTGTATTTTTGTGTATGGTGTTAGGGAGTGTTCTAGTTTCATTCTTTTACATGTAGCTGTCCAGTTTTCCCAGCAGCACTTATTGAAGAGGCTGTCTTTTCTCCATTGTATATTCTTGCCTCCTTTATCAAAGATAAGGTGACCATATGTGTGTGGGTATATCTCTTGGCTTTCTATCCTGTTCCATTGATCTATATTTCTGTTTTTGTGCCAGTACCATACTGTCCTGATTACTGTAGCTTTGTAGTATAGTCTGAAGTCCAGGAGCCTGATTCCTCCAGCTTCATTTTTCTTTCTCAAGATTGCTTTGGTTATTTGGGGTCTTTTGTGTTTCCATACACATTGTTAAATTTTTTGTTCTAGTTCTGTGAAAAATGCCATTGGTAGTTTGATAGGGATTGCATTGAATCTGTGGGTTGCTTTGGGTAGTATATTCATTTTCACAATGTTGATTCTTCCAATCCAAGAACATGGTGTATTTCTCCATCTGTTTGTATCGTCTTTAATGTCTTTCATCAGTGTCTTAAGTTTTCTGCATACAGGTCTTTTGTCTCCTTAGCTGGGTTTATTCCTAGGTAGTTTATTCTTTTTGTTGCAGTGGTAAATGGGAGTGTTTCCTTAATTTCTCTTTCAGATTTTTCATCGTTAGTGTATAGGAGTGCAAGAGATTTCTGTGCATTAATTTTGTATCCTGCTACTTTACCAAATTCATTGATTAGCTCTAGTAGTTTTCTGGTGGCATCTTTAGGATTCTCTATGTATAGTACCATGTCATCTGCAAACAGTGACAGTTTTACTTCTTCTTTTCCTATTTGGATTCCTTTTATTGCTTTTTCTACCCTGATTGTCATGGCTAAAACTTCCAAAACTATGTTGAATAATAGTGGTGAGAGTGGGCAACCTTGTCTTGTTCCTGATCTTAGAGGAAATGGTTTCAATTTTTCACAATTGAGAAAGATGTTGGCTGTGGGTTTGTCATATATAGCCTTTATTATGTTGAGGTAGGTTCCCTCTATGCCTACATTCTCTAGAGTTTTTATCATAAATGGGTGTTGAATTTTGTCAAAAGCTTTTTCTGCATCTATTGAGATGATCATATGGTTTTTATCTTTCAATTTGTTAATATGGTGTATCACATTGATTGATTTGCATATATTGAAGAATCCTTGCACTCCTGGGATAAACCCCACTTGATCATGGTGTATGATCCTTTTAATGTGCTGTTGGATTCTGTTTGCTAGTCTTTTGTTGAGGATTTTTGCATCTGTGTTCATCAGTGATATTGGCCTGTAGTTTTCTTTCTTTGTGACATCTTTGTCTGGTTTTGGTATCAGGGTGATGATGGCCTCGCAGAATGAGTTTGGAAGTGTTCCTTCCTCTGCTATATTTTGGAAGAGTTTGCAAAGGATAGGTGTTAGCTCTTCTCTAAATGTTTGATAGAATTCACCTGTGAAGCTATCTAGTCCTGGGATTTTGTTTGTTGGAAGACTTTTAATCACAGTTTCAATTTCAGTGCTTGTGATTGGTCTGTTCATATTTTCTATTTCTTCCTGGTTCAGTCTTGGCTGTGCTTTTCTAAGAATTTGTGCATTTTTCCCGGGTTGTCCATTTTATTGGCATATAGCTGCTTGTAGTAATCTCTCATGATCCTTTGTATTTCTGCAGTGTCAGTTCTCCTTTTTCATTTCTAATTCTGTTGATTTGAGTCTTCTCCGTTTTTTTCTTGATGAGTCTGGCTGATGGTTTATCAGTTTTGTGTATCTCCTCAAAGAATCAGCTTTTAGTTTTATTGATCTTAACTATCATTTCCTTCATTTCTTTATCATTTATTTCTGATCTGATCTTTATGATTTCTTTCCTTCTGCTAACTTTGGCAGGGGGTGGGGTGGTTTGTTCTTCTTTCTCTAATTCCTTTAGGTGTAAGGTTAGGTTGTTTATTTGAGATGTATCTTGTTTCTTGAGGTAGGATTGTATTGCTATAAACTTCCCCTTTAGAACTGCTTTTGCTGTATCCCATAGGTTTTGGGTCATCGTGTGTTCATTGTCATTTGTTTCTAGGTATTTTTTGAGTTCCTCTTTGATTTCTTCAGTGATCTCTTGGTTGTTTAGTAGTGTATTGTTTAGCCTCCATGGGTTTGTATTTTTTACAGTTTTTCTCCTGTAATTGGTATCTACTTCTCATAGTGTTGTGGTTGGAAAAGTTACTTGATACAATATCAATTTTCTTAAATTCACCAAGGCTTGATTTGTGACCCAAGATACGATCTATCCTGGAGAATGTTCCATGAGCACTGAGAAGAAAGTGTATTCTGTTGTTTTTGGATGGAATGTCCTATAAATATCAGTTGTTTTTGGATGGAATGTCCTATAAATATCAGTTAAGTCCATCTTGTCTAATACGTCATTTAAAGCTTGTGTTTCCTTATTTATTTTCATTTAGGATGATCTGTCCATTGGTGAAAGTGGAGTGTTAAAGTCCCCTACTATTGTTGGGTTACTGTCGATTTTCCATTTTATGGCTGTTAACATTTGCCTTATGTATTGAGGTGCTCCTATGTTGGATGCGTAAATATTTACAATTGTTATATCTTCCTCTGGATTGATCCCTTGATCATTATGTAGTGTCCTTCTTTGTCTCGTAATAGTCTTTATTTTAAAGTCTATTTTGTCTGATATAAGAATTGCTACTCCAGCTTTCTTTAGATTTCCATTCGCATGGAATAACTTTTTCCATCCTCTCGCTTTCAGTCTGTATGTGTCCCTAGGTCTGAAGTGGGTCTCTTGTAGACAGCATATATACGGGTCTTGTTTTGTATCCATTCATCCAGTCTGTGTCTTTTGGCTGGAGCATTTAATCCATTTACGTTTAAGGTAATTATTGATATGTATATTCCTATTACCATTTTCTTAATTGTTTTGGGTTTGTTTTTGTAGGTCTTTTCCTTCTCTTGTGTTTCCTGCCTGGAGAAGTTCCTTTAGCATTTGTTGTAAAGCTGGTTTGGTGGTGCTGAATTCTCTTAACTTTTGCTTGTCTGTAAAGGTTTTAATTTCTCTATAGAATCTGAATGAGATCCTTACTGGGTAGAGTAATCTTGGTTGTAGGTTTTTCCCTTTCATCACTTTAAATATGTCCTGCCACTCATTCTGGCTTGCAGAGTTTCTGCTGAAAGACCAGCTGTTAACCTTATGGGGATTCCCTTGTGTGTTATTTGTTGCTTTTCTCTTGCTGCTTTTAATATTTTTTCTTTGTATTTAAGTTTTGATAGTTTGATTAATATGTGTCTTGGCATGTTTCTCCTTGGATTAATCCTGTATGGGATTCTCTGCTCTCCCTGGACTTGATTGACTATTTCCTTTCCCATGTTAGGGAAGTTTTCAACTGTAATCTCTTCAAATATTTTCTCAGACCCTTTCTTTTCCTTTTCTTTTTCTGGGACCCCTATAATTCGAATTTTGGTACATTTAATGTTGTCCCAGAGGTCTGTGAGACTGTCCTCAATTCTTTTCATTCTTTTTTCTTTATTCTGCTCTGCAGCAGTTATTTCCACTATTTCATCTTCCAGGTCACTTATCCCTTCTTCTGCCTTAGTTATTCTGCTATTGATTTTTTCTAGGGAATTTTTAATTTCATTTATTGTGTTGTTCATCATTCTCTGTTTGCTCTTTAGTTCTTCTAGGTCCATGTTAAAAGTTTCTTGTATTTTCTCCATTCTATTTCCAAGATTTTGGATCATCTTTACTATCATTACTCTGAATTCTTTTTCGAGTAGACTGCCTGTTTCCTCTTCATTTGTTTGGTCTGGTGGGTTTTTACCTTGCTCCTTCATCTGCTGCATATTCCTCTGTCTTCTTACTTTGTTTAACTTACTGTGTTTGGGGTCTCCTTTTCGCAGGCTGCAGGTTCATAGTTACCATTGTTTTTGGTGTGGTCTGCCCCCAGTGGGTGATGTTGGTTTAGTGGCTTGTGTAGGCTTCCTGGTGGAGGGGACTGGTGCCTGTGTTCTGGTGGGTGGAACTGGATCTTCTCTTTCTGGTGGGCAGGGCCACATCCGGTGGTGTGTTTTGGGGTGTCTGTGAAATTAGTATGATTTTAGGCAGCCTCTCTGCTAATGGGTGGTGTTGTGTTTCTGTCTTGCTAGTTGTTTGACATGGGGGGTCCAGCACTGGAGCTCGCTGGCTGCTGGGTAGAGCTGGGTCTTAGTGTTGAGACGGAGATCTCTGGGAGAGCTCTCGCCAATTGATATTAAATGGGGACGGGAGGTCTCTGGTGGTCCACTCTCTTGGGCTCGGCACTCCCACATCAGAGGCTCAGGCCTGACACCTGGCCAGAGCACCAAGACCCTGTCAGCCACACGGCTCAGAAGAAAAGGAATAGAATAGAATAGAATAGAATAGAATAGAATAGAATAGAATAGAATAGAATAGAATAGAATAAATTAAAAAGAAGAAAGCAACCAAACCAATAAATCCACTAATGATAACAAGCACTAAAAACTAAACTAAGATAAACATAAAAATCTGAAACATATCACTTGTTGACAGCAAACCCCAAGTCTACAGTTGCTCCCAAAGTCCACTGCCTCAATTTTGGGAACATTCGTTGTCTATTCTGGTATTCCACACATGCAGGATACATCAAGTTGATTGTGGGGATTTAATCTGCTGCTTCTCAGGCTGCACGGAGAAATTTCCCTTTCTCTTCTTTGTTTGCACAGCTCCTAGGGTTCAGCTTTGGTTTTTGCCCTGCCTCTGCGTGTAGGTCGCCTGAGGGCGTCTGTTCCCGCCCAGACAGGAGGGGGTTAAAGCAGCAGCTGATTAGGGCTCTCCTGCTCTCTCAGGCCGGGGGGAGGGAGGGGTATGGTAGTCACAATTGGAATGCGGGGCGAGCCTGTGCTGCAGAGGCTGGCGTGACGTTGCAACAGCCTGAGGCGCGCCGTCTCTTCTCCCAGTGAAGTTGTCCCTGGATCTCAGGACCCTGGTAGTGGCGGGCTGCACAGGCTCCCGGGGCGGGGGATGTGTGAGTAGTGATCTGTGCTTGCACACAGGCTTCTTGGTGGCTGCAGCAGCAGTGTTAGTGTTTCATGCCCAACTCTGGTGTCCGCGCTGATAGCCGCGGCTTGCGCCGGTCTCTGGAGCTCGTTTAGGCGGTGCTCTGAATCCCCTCTCCTCGCGCACCCTGAAACAGTGGCCTCTTGCCTCTTCATCAGGTCCAGGCTTTTTCCCAGACTCCCTCCCGGCTAGCTGTGGCGCACTAGCCCCCTTCAGGCTGTGTTCACGCCGCCAACCCCAGTCCTCTCCCTGCGATCCGACCTCCGAAGCCCGAGCCTCAGCTCCCAGCCCCCGCCTGCCCTGGCGGGTGAGCAGACAAGCCTCTCAGGCTGGTGAGTGCTGGTCGGCACCGATCCTCTGTGCGAGAATCTCTCCCCTTTGCCCTCCGCACCCCTGTTGCTGTGCTCTCCTCCGTGGCTCCAAAGCTTCCCCGCTCCGTCCCCCTGTCTTCACCGGTGAAGGGGCTCCTAGTGTGTGGAAACTTTTCCTCCTTCACAGCTCTCTCCCAGGGGTGCAGGTCCTGTCCCTATTCTTCTGTCTCTATTTTTTCTTTTTTTCTTTTGCCCTACCCAGGTACATGGGTATTTGCTTGCCTTTTAGGAAGCCTGAGGTCTTCTGCCAGTGTTCTGTAGGGGTTTCTTGGGCTTCTTTTACTGTCTGTGAAATGTCCCGTGCAGCTCAGGTGATGTTCAAAGACGCTGAGATGCTTTGACTAGACGTGCTGATTAAGAATGACTGTTTTTATAGGTGGTACATGGGAGTGATTTGCAAGCAGGCCTCCATGAATTTTGGAAAAGAGGGAAGAATAGGTTGCCTTTGGAAAAGCAAATTAGTAAATGCTGCACAGAATCGGTGAAGTTGGCCACCTGAGACTAGTTGGCACAACTGTTCTTCATGTGTCCATGAAGGAACTTCTGCTTCTCCTTCCGCAGAAGGGTCAGCACTGAAAGAAACACTTCTGCCTTTCTCCTCATCCCTTTCCCCGGGAAAGAGGGGCTAACCATCTCAGGTTGCTGAGATGATGAGGGGCTCCATCCATTTCTAGGGGGGTTCCTCCCATTCTCCTGCTTCTCCAGATGTGACTGGGGGAAAAGCTGATATCTGGGTGGGAGGTGGGAAACCCACCGCCTTCTCCATTCCCACCTGTGCCAATGACAAAACTGGTCCTGTGTTCTGATCCCCAGATGGTTCTTTGTGACTGTCCCTTATTGGCTAGAACATTTTTAGTTCTCGAAGAGATGAACCAAGAGTGGCCAAGGAGGCACAATTGCAGTGTTTGGGAAAACCTCAACCTCCTTTGAAGTGACCTGGGGGTTATCACCTGTGGGCAGGACTGAGGTACATGAAGACCAGTGTGTTGTGGGTGCCTCGCTGGGAAAGACGGTGCCCACAGCAGGATACAGGTAATTCCATAGGGAGCAGGGAAGAGTACAGTTCAGTGAGGCAGTGCCCAGTTGTATTTGTTTCCTGTGGCTACTGTAACAAATCACTACACATTTAGTGGCTGAAACAACACACCTGTATTCTCTCAGAATTCAGAAAGTCACAGGTCCAAAATCAGTTTCCCTGAGCTGAAATCAAAGTGTCAGCAGGGCCACGCTCCCTTTGGAGGCTTCAGGGGAATCCTACATTTTTCCAGCTTCTAGAGCTCTGTTCCTTGCATTCCTTGGCTCCTGGCCCCTTCTGTCAGCATCTTCAAGCCAGCAGTGAAGCATCTTGCTTCAGTCATTACATCACCTTTATCTTCTGCTCTGCCATCAAATCTCCTCTGACTTCCTCTTATAAGGACATTGTGATTACATTTAGGGCCCACCTGGATAATCCAAGACAATCTCCCTGTATGGAGAACTTTAATTTAATCACACCTGCAACCCTCTCCCTCCCCCTCCCCCACCTTTGGCATTTAAGGTAACACAAGGTTCCAGGGATAAGGACCTGGATGTCTTTGGGGGCTACTCTTCAGTTTATCACATCAGCCAAGCAGCCTGAGCTGGAGTCTGAGGAGCTCTGACCCACGAGTGTACTTGGTCCTCTGAGTTGACCTTCACCTACTGTGGACCCTGAGCTTGGCCCCTGCTCTGATTTGAGGCTTAGCAGGGGACCTTTTACCCTGGGACAGGATAACATGTGGAGGATAGGGACAGAACAGACCGGTCTTGCAGAGGAAAGCATCGGCTTATGCGGCAATTGTGCTTCTGGAGGGTTATGAATAGATTGGCCCTTTGTCTATCAGCTTCTCTGAGCCTAAAAGGTGGGAGTTTGGCCCAGTGACATGGGCCTCGCTTTCAAGATGCTGTCAAAACCTGAGGGCCGAGGACCTGAAACAGCACTTGGGTGGATTCACCAAAGGGAGGACCACCTAGGCTGGCTGGAGACACCTTGCCCTGACCACGTATTTTCGTGGAAATACCATTTATTCTACTGATATTTGGAAAAGTGATTTGAGCAGGTCACGCCTTTTTTTTTACAGTTTTTTTATGCAGTTCTCACTCCTGAGGCTGGTGCACTATTGGCCTCCCCGATTTCAGCCTTGACCTGCAGCCTCTCCTTCGATTCTCTGAGCAGTGGGGCCCCGGTCTGCTGTGTGTGCCTGGCTCAAGGTTATGGGGACTTGAGCCCAGCTGGCAGCCCAGGAGCCACCTTGCCCCTCACAGATGCTTCAGCTCTGTGACATTGGAGGTATCTGGTCATTGATTTGATTCTTTCGAGACCACACAGAAGGTCTTAACTTGCTCACCAAGAGGTTCAGACACTCAGCCTGTGGACAAAAAGTGCTTGCAGCAAAGCACAAGCTGATGTTCTTCCTTTTCGAGGCTTCCCCTGAGCAGAGTCCTGGGGGAGTCAGGCCTGATGCCTCTTTTATGGATGTTCACTAGATGAGGAAAGTCACCACATTTTACTTTTAGTTCTTCTGTTTCAAATGGAAAATATTTGGGAATCCATTTGTTCTGCCAGTGTGAGCTAACATCTCCTTCCTGAGGCTGTCTTGCAAGAATCCCTCTGAAATCCCATCAGCCTCAGTTCTTACCTGCCCAAGTGATGAGACCCTTTCCCCAGCAAGGGTCTTTCCCCGGAAACAGGAGCTTCCCTGGCAGTGCAGGCTGGACCCGGAATGTCAGAATCCCCGGGCGTGGCCAAGTTAAACAGAGATGCCATGTGCCCCTGCCGCTGGGGGCGGGGCAGCTAAGGGGATACACAGGTACTGGTGTCCATGTTTCTGTTGGGACTTCAGGCAGGAAAGCATCTATTTTGCTCTCTGGGGTTCAAAGCATCCTTTCCACCACCACGGGTTGCAGGCAAAAGCTAAGCTCACAGAAAGGACAGAGTTTAAGGGAGAGAGGCAGGTTACATAGGTTAGGTTGGCTTTTAAACTCACATTATCACAGAGCCCGATCTGAGGTGATACTTGGGTTCTAGAATCTCTAACAACTCAGCAAGGAGCAGTCTATCACATTCCTCATTCTCCAGGAAGGAGACAGAGCCTCATGGTGTTGCAGTAACTTGGCCACAGTCACCCAGCTACTACGTGGTTTTCTAGGACCCAGAGAGTCTGCTTGAGTGATGTCCTCTCCCTCTGCCCTGCCACAGTGCTGCCACTCTGCTTTTCACAACATTATCCCGTGTATCTCGGTGATTTACACCAAGGGTTTTAGAGCAGGATGCGAGGTTTCCACCCTGACCCGACCGTGTGGCATGTACCGGGGAGAACAGAGGCCCAGCGTGGGCAGTGACCGCTCACTCAGCTCCATGGCTCATGGGGTCTCCTGCTCCTTGGGGAAAAACAACCAGAAGCTGAGATGAGAGGCCATAACAGGCCCTGCATGATTTTTGTAAGAGTTAAGTTGTACAGAGCAGCGGCTCTCCAAGGATGGTCCCTGAACCAGCAGCATCTGGGACCTTGTTAAAATGCAAATTCTCAAGCTCTACCCAGACTTACTGAATCGGAAACTCTGAGCCTGGGGCCCAGCGATCTATATTTCGACAAGCCCTGGAGGTGGTTCTGATTCATGCTAAACAGGTCTCCTTCCAGAGCCGGCGCTCCGTCATTCTGAGCAAACCCTTTGCCCACTGTCTGCACAGACTAAACAGTAACTTCTAGGTGCTGTGCAAGAGGGGACCTGGGCCGGGTGGAGCCTCCTGATTCCTAGAGGGCTGAGGGCCCTGTGAGCAACCCCGGGGGTCGGGCATTCTTCCTGGATGAGACGCACTTTTGCCTGGGAGTGCGCCGCGTTCCAAGAGGCAAATCCAGCGTGCTCTGGGTTCCTGGCTCGGCTGGGTCCCTCCCAACGGTGCCTCCCCCTCCCGGAAGCTTTCTGACTTGGGAACACTCGTCCAGACCTGCGTGCATGTGATTCTGATCATTAGCACCTTGTAGTTGGGATCCTCGCCTTGTAAATCTCTTTGTTCTCTCACAGTTCATGGGGAGGGAGGGGCGGGAAGCCTGGAGGAGCTCTCCTTTCAGCCTGTTCCCTCTGCTCCAAGTAGAACAAAGCCGGCGTGTGGGGAAGGTGCTTTGATCCCAGACAATGAGAGCGGCTGGATTAAGTGTTTGGAGATACGGAACAGCTCTAGCACAAAACAGATCAGTTACTTTTCTTTTTCTTTTCTTTTTTCTTCTGTTTCTTTTAAGACCTAATTCATGTCCTGGAAATAAAAAAAGTAAAATCTTCTGAAGGATGCTTTTTCCACAGCTCTCTAAGTCACAGGCTTTAACCCGAAACGTCTGTGTGCTGGGTATCTAGCACAGACGTGGAGGCCCTGCCGCCGGGCTGGGGGCTGCCCTGATGTGCTGGGATAACAGGCCCTTCCCAAGGGTTCTGCCCTGCCCTCCCCTCAGGCCGTTGAGTGACAGCTGGGACTGGAAAATGCCAGAGCTGGGAGGAACCTTGGGAAAATCTGCTCCTGTATTCAACACAGTTGCGAGACATAGGAAACTCTGAGTGCAAAAGTAAACATAATAAAATAAACATGCCTGCGTAGAACAGCGCCTCTGTGCCAAGCGCTAAGTGTGTTATGTATATCATCAACCCACTGAACCTCCACCACAGCCTCGGGGGCCTCCGTTTTCTCAGATAGTTTATGGCAATTTTAATAACACTTGTGAGATGGGTGTTATTGTTGTCCCCATATTTCAGATGAGAGAAACTGTGGCACAGGGCGGCTGGTAACTCACCCAGATTCACCCAGCTGGGTAAGTGGCAGACCGGGATGCAAACCCCGGCAGCCTGGCTTCAGGGCCCACGCTCTTCACTTGAGGATAAGGTCCTGTTGGTAATGAATTCCAGGCTATCTGAGGAAGTGATGGAGTGTTGCAGGGAAAACCCAGCTGGCCCTGAGAGCTCTGAAAACGGCACCCGCGGTTACCATTGCTGTCGTTACTGGCACACATAAACTCAGCACAGTGTGGCCAGGGCTGAAGGGGTGGACAGAGTGTCATGGGAAAGCGCAAGAGGAAACCTGGAGCTCAGAGCTGCCAGGTGGCCAGGAAGAGGACAACCTTTAGACACAGAAGAGGCGATATCTGAGCTGAGTCTCTTTCTCTCCAACCACGTTGAGTATAGAGAAAGCCGAGAGGACGTCAGTCAGGGGAAACACCGTGCACAAAGGACTGGAATTAGACTAGAGAAACACAAATTAGAGTGATTTAAGGAGGCTTTTGCTTGCCAGGGTTTCAGCTCATGGCTCTCAGTACGCCCCTCATCCTTACAGAATACGCAAGGTTTCAGCTGTATCAAAATGATGGAGTTAGAATTAGGAATGATCAGAGCTGGAAGGGACCTCAGCATATGCATTGGGTTAATGAGTAAACTTATATCCAAATAGCAGAAGCCAATGACGATGGTTTGACCATTTTTGCCCTCATGCCCTCCACAGCCCTTTAACCCCGGGCAGCCTGAACTTGTAAGTATTCCCTGTATGTCCCTTGCTCACCCACAGCCCTGGTCTCGCATCCTATTAACTTGTGCTAATTACCCCTCCAAGTATGCCCTCTCCCATCCTTGATGCCCAGGTCTCACCCACAGTCAAAGCCCAGTTTAGATGCCATTTCCTCCAGGAAGCCTTCTGTGCTTCTGCCAGCTGGGAATAATTCCTTCCTCCTTCCAATTCCCTTGTGGCAATGATGGCTTCTGGATGGAGAGAGAAAAGACCTCTAATACTACTCTCAAGTTGACAGTTCAACACTGTTTGGCATAATACATTCCTCAGTGTCCGATGAGGCAAGACTCAGAATAAGGTCCTAAGACCACAAAAAAGGGCTTAGATTCAGCTGCACTCTTGAATTCCAAAGGCCTGATATGCCTATGATTTTTTCTTCTTTGGTGCCAAATCAGCTCTGCTATCAACTGCTATTTTAATGAAACCTCCTGGTACCAGCTCAGGAAGGGTATTTTTATTAGGTACAATTGGGCGGATTCTCATGTTGAAATCATTTGGTGTAAAACAATGCATCCAGTTCTCAGATATCCTTCCAAATATTTCCTTTGAAATCGGAAAATTACCAAAGAACTTGTGATAAGAAGATGAAAAAAGGAATTAAAAAGCAAGGATGATGTACTTGTCTGCCCCACCACATTCCTGCATGGGTGAGGCTTTGGGAATTTGAAGATCAATGCAATTAGAGGATTAGATGGGGCAGGACCTGGCTCTGCCCCAGAAAGGCTCAGGAAGATATGGTCAGTATTCTGGTCTTTTGTTTTCCCCTCTCCTCTAAACTTCCCTTTAGGAGCTGGAGTCATTACAGAGAAGATGACAGGCCTGACTCTCGTACAGTCAATTCTATTAATTTATGATGCCCCTGGCATTATGGTACCTAAGTCTCAGCCTCAAGGAGAACATTGTGATCAATGTTTATAGAAATCAACCCTCTCCTCCTCCACTGAAAATCTCTTCCCCAATCATTCACCTCCCCTAACTCTGAATACAGTATACACAGAGACTTAAAGCTAGGGCTCTGGAATCACCACCTGAATTCAAATACTGGCTTTACCACTTTATAGTGGGGCGACCTTGAGCAAGTTACTTTACCCACATCACTCCGTTGCCTTATCACTAAAATGAGGATAAGCAGTAGTATTCATCTCCTAGGGTTCTTATAAGGAGAAGGAGACAATTCACTTAATACATTTAACCATACCTGGCATATAGTAAACACTCAATAAATGTTAGCTATTATTAATATTACCATGAAGACCCATCTGTCTTGACAGGTGAAGAGAGAGGAGGATGAGGATTCAAACATTTTCCTCAGAGTGTGTGTGTGTGTGTGTGTGTGATTTCTTTGTTTGTTTTTTAAATTTTATTGGATTATAGTTGATTTACAGTGTTGTGTTAGTTTCAGGTGTACAGCAAAGTGATTCAGATATACATATACATATATTCATTCTTTTCAAATTCTTTTCTCATATACGTTATCCCAGAATATTGAGTAGAGTTCCCTGCGCTATACAGTAGGTCCTATGCTCTACAGTAGTTGGTTATCTATCTTATGTATAGTAGTGTGTGTATGTTCATCCCAAGCTCCTGATTTATCCCTTCCCCCTCCACGTTTCCCCTTTGGTAACCATAAGTTTGTTCTTGAAATCTGTGAGTCTGTTTCTCTTTTGTAAATCAGTTCATTTATATCATTTTTAATTAGATTCCACATATGAGTGATATCATATGATATTTGTCTCTCTGACTTACTTCACTTAGTGTGATAATCTCTAGGTCCATCCATGTTGCTGCAAAGGGCATTATTTCGTTCTTTTTTATGGCTGAGTAATATCTCATTGTATATATGTACCACATCTTCTTTATCCATTCCTCTGTTGATGGACATTTAGGTTGATTCCATGTCTTGGCTATTGTAAATTGTACTGCAATAAACATTGGGGTGCATGTATCTTTTCGAATTATGGTTTTCTCCAGATGTATGCCCAGGAGTGGGATTGCTGGATCATATGGTAGCTCTATTTTTAGTTTTTTAAGGAACTTCCATACTGTTCCCCATAGTGGTTTTACCAATTTATATTCCCACCAACAGTATAGGAGGGTTCCCTTTTCTCCACACCCTCTCCTGCATTTATTGTTTGTAGACCTTTTGATGATGGCCATTCTGACCGGTGTGAGGTGATACCTCATTGTAGTTTTGATTTGCATTTCTCTGATAGTGATGTTGAGCATCTTTTCATGTGCTTTTTGGCCACCTGTATGTATTCTTTGGAGAAATGTATATTTAGATCTTATACCCATTTTTTGATTGGATTGTTTGTGTTTTTTTTGATATTGAGCTGCATGAGCTGTTTGTATATTTTGGAGATTAATCCCTTGTCAGTTGCTCCATTTGCAAATATTTTCTCCCATTCTGAGGGTTGTCTTTTCCTCTTTTTTATGGTTTCCTTTGCTGTGCAGAAGCTTTTAAGTTTAATTAGGTCCCATTGGTTTATCTTTGTTTTTATTTTCATTACTCTAGGTGGTGGATCAAGAAACATATTGCTGTGATTTATATCAAGAGTGTTCTGCCTATGTTTTCCTCTAAGAGTTTTATAGTGTCCAGCATTACATTTAGGTCTTTGATCCATTTTGGGTTTATTTTTGTGTATGGTGTTAGAGAATGTTCTAATTTCATTCTTTTACATGCAGCTGTCCAGTTTTCACAGCCCAGGTTACTGAAGAGACTGATTTTTCTTCATTGTATATTCTTGCCTCCTTTGTCATAGATTAATTGACCATAAGTGTGTGGGTTTATTTCTGAGCTTTCTATCCTGTTCCATTGGTCTATATTTCTATTTTTGTGCCAGCACCATACTGTTTTGATGACTGTAGCTTTGTAGTATAGTCTGAAACCAGGGAGTCTGATTCCTCCAGATCTGTTTTTCTTTCTCAGAATTGCTTTGGCTATTCGGGGTCTTTTGTGTTTCCATACACATTTTAAAATTTTTTGTTCTAGTTTTGTGGAAAATGCCATTGGTAATTTCATAGGGATTGCATAGCGATCACCTCTTGTGACATAATAAGAAATATATATATTTGATCTCTGTCCCAGGTTTCTGACACAGAGCTCTCGAAACCCCTGTAATTTCCTGAGTGATAGGAATGTTAGGAGCATCTTTTATTCTAATATTTGGTCTTTGACCCTGGTTCCTAAATCTCTTGGAATTTCCTGGGTGATAGGAGCATCTTTTGTTCTAATGAGGCGACTTTTGGTGGGCTTCAGGATGGGAGCTGATGACCAGGAAGACCAAGCCATGATTAGAAGCTTGAAACTTGCAGCCCTGCCCCCCATCATCCTCTGGGAAGGAGAGAGAAGCTGGAGATTGAGTTAATGATGAATCACACCAGTGTGATAAAGCTTCCATAAAAATCCCTGAAATAGGGGATTTGGAGAGCTTCTAGGTTGGTGATGACATTCACATGCTTGGAAGGTAGTGCACCCCAGCTCCACGGGGACAGAAGCTCCTGCACCCTTGACCCTTCCAGACTTCACCCTATGTATCTTTCATTCTGACTGTTCACCTGGATCCTTTATCATATCTGTTATAATAAACTGGTAGACATAAGTAAGTGTTTCCCTGAGTTCTGTGAGCTGTTATAGCAAATTCCTGAATCCGAGGAGGGGGTTATAGGAACTGCTGAGTACCCAAGTGGGACAGAAGTGTGGTGACCTGGGACCCACTACTGCTATTGGCATCTGAAGTTGGGGGGGAGTCTTATGTGACTGAGCCCCCAACTTTTGGGGTCTGTACTGACTCTAGGTAGTTAGGGTCATATGAACTATAGGGCACCCAGTCAGAGTCTGGAGAACTGGAGAATTGATTGGTGTGGGAAAATCCCCACACATGTGGTGTCAGAAGTGCTGTTAGTAAAGCAAAAGAAATTGGTTTATTTTTTCCTTGTACTTATGAATCGTGAACAATTTCCACATGAATCTGGGTTGCTCTGAAATCTTAACAGTCCTGATGCCATTTGGGTCTTTGCCCAAGTTAAGCAGTGTGCTGCCAAAACAAAACATGATTGCATAAACCCTACTTCTTCACTAGTTAAAGATGGAGGCAGATGGCTCTAACCAAGAGGGGATTCAGATCATCCATGGGTGGCCTTGTTTTCTATTTATTTATTTATTTAGTGTATTTATTTATTTTTGGCTGTGTTGGGTCTTTGTTGCTGCATGCGGGCTTTCTTTCTCTAGTTGCGGCGAGCAGGGGCTACTCTTCATTGCGGTGCATGGGCTTCTCATTGTTGTGGCTTCTCTTGTTGTGGAGCATGCGCTCTAGGCGTGCGGGCTTCGGTAGTTGTGGCACGTGGGCTCAGTAGTTGTGGCTCGTGGGCTCTAGAGCGCAGGCTCAGTAGTTGTGGCGCACGGGCTTAGTTGCTCCGCAGCATGTGGGGTCTTCCCGGACCAGGGCTCGAATCCGTGTCCCCTGCATTGGCAGGTGGATTCTTAACCACTGCCCCACCAGGGAAGTCCCTTGTTTTCTAGATAGGGCTGTTTCAGAGTTGAATTTCAGAGGTCATGAAATAGGAGCCAAAATACTCAGACAGACATAACTCTGGAATTCAGAGTTGCTTAGCCAGAGAGCTAGGATAGTTCCCTAGTTCCTACTGAAATTCTGTCTTAAGACTTGCCACCATCTAAATATTATTCTCACCAGCTGATATTTGAGAAGACTGATACCCAGAGAAATCAGTGTCAGTGGCAGTAATTCAGAAGTATTTAAGGGAAGAGATGTTGGTGTGGTATTTTAGAGAAGAGACAGTGTAGACTTTGTGATCATGTTGGATCCATTCAGCATGGTTTGAAGGGATTTGGGGTTCATTCACACCATCAGGAAGATCAAAATGACCTCTGCTACCTTGACTTGGAAGAATGGCTTTTGCCTGCTCTTGGGCTTTTCCCAGATACTGGTACAAGATTTCAGGCATTCCTTGGAGATGAAAGCTCTTTGGGGTGGCAGCATTGCAGGAGTCCCAGGAGTCCTCATCCTTGGGTCAAGCTCCAGTCCTGGCTGCCATGCCTGTGGCCCCTTAGCAGTTTTCTAGACTCACATCTTCCCCTTACTTCTGCTCGGAGTATCTTCCTCTCAACCCTGCTTCCTGGTCTAAGTCCCTCAAGACATGGGGAATGCTGGGAATCCAACGTCCTGGCCTGGTGCCCCTGCCTGGCACCCTCTAGGCTCAGTGCCCCGTTTCAGCTCTCTGTCTGTGCCCCACTGGTTCTTCTTTGACCTGACCATTATTTGGTTCCGTTGCCCCTTCACCTTGCTCTTAGCTCTTTTCTGGGACACCAGTTCAGGTGGTCTTCGTCTCCCCTGACTCCAAACTAAAACCCTGATTTCTGTGATCTGAACAAGTCCATCTGATGCCAAGCCTCGCAGCCAGTGACCCTCAGTATTTTTCTGTCCTGACTGACAGGGACATTCAGAGAGGTGACCCTGGGCAGAGACACCAAAAAGTCCCCTTTTATTGGAATACATGAATAATGGGAAATGTGTTGAACTCTTCAGGCCAACTTCAGTTCCTTAGCCATGTGGAGGTCTGGAGTCCCAGGCAGTTCTGTCATAGACCAGTGACATCTTTCCCGGCCGGAGGTTAGGGTGTGGTGACTCTGTGTGCACACACGTTATGCGCCTTTTGTATACTCTTTTTTCTAGACCTCCAGCCACTTGTCTGGAGCCACCATCAGGTGTGTAATAAAAATTCTCTCTTTTTGCTTCTGAGCTGAAGGAATTAGATGCTCCTGTAACAAGATATGAATTTCTTGATACTCCTTCTAGAAAACTGGGGCATTATAGCACAGAAACGATGCCTTTAGATGGGAAAGAAATACATTCTTGAGTATACAAGCTCCGAGATAGCTTCTTTACTGTGTAATCTAGAGTCTTTCTTGATTCCTGAATTCCGGATGAGACAAGTTTAATCGCCGTTTCTATCCATGCCTTGTGGAAGTCCAAAACCTTCCTCAAGATTTTTATGATTTTCAAGGCTTCTTTCTCTCGTGGCAGAACAAAAGGATTCTTTTATTAGGAACCAACATACATAAAAGGCAGGTGGGGTTGTAAAGTTTGTTTTTTTCCTCCAACACAAATACATTTTTGGTTCTAATTCATCTCAAAAGGAAAACAAACAACAACAACAAAAACCCTTGAAGATGGACATTTTAAATCCCACTTTACAGCTGAAAAAATTGAGTATGTATTAGGGCTTTTAACTATTTTTTCCTCTTACATAGCAAATAGCTGGCAGGTTCATTATTCAAATCCAGATCTGTGTGACTCCAAGTCCAGGTACTTTCCACTAATTTAAACGGAGTTGTGCCTTCAGATTCAAAGATCGGTTTGTGTAACTGGCATAGGTTCTATAATGTCACCTTTATATCACTGCTGTAGATGAAGTCTGTTTTCCTGGGAGGTATTTTAATTTGTGCAAGTTAACTAGAACTTTCACCTATTCAGTCTAAATTTTGACCCTGAACTTTTTACATTGTACAAGTGATGGGACAAATAACGAATCAGCCTATTAAGGCTCTTTGCAAACGTGGAATAAATCAGGTACCAACATAAGGGTCTGCAAGAAGCTTCATCTCCTGGAAATAGATGGTCTGGTATCTTAGTTAAAAATTGTTAGATTCCAGAACTTATTAGGAATCTGCTTGAAATTCGGTACTGTCCCAATTTTATCTTCAGAGTTGAATTAATTAGCCAAAAAAACATTTGCATGTGTAATTTGTATTTTCTTCAGATGCACCACGATAACAAGCTATTCTTTTACATTATTAAGATGGAGACATGTTTTCATGCAAAGCAGAATCTGTTATTTTTTAAGTGTCTAATCCCCTTGCCTTTAAAATATTCAAAAAGTAAGCATATGTCAGACAGTGGGTGCCCTGGGCATTTGGAAGTCAGACTTTCAGCTCCTGAGGCCGTGGGATGTTTCATCTGTAACACAAGGGAGTTGTCCCAGATGACGGACTCACAGGAGTTACAGCTTCGTTAAGGTGCCCACAGAAATCCAGTTCCTAATTTGAAATAGTGTTGGGCATGAGAATTGAAGGAAGAAGAGCTGGAAATGGTAACTGGCATTGGCCTTTATGGTGCCACTTCAAACAAAAATTTTATAGTTGATTTCTGTTTTGTGACGTTGGAGGCTTGAGAACTCATGGCCATTTTTGAAAATGTATTCAGCTTGATTAACCTCATTGTCTTTAAAGTTATTGTCTATGAAACTGTCTCTTCTGACACTTTTTCTTAGAGGGAATTATCATGAAAATACATTTTAAAGATGTTATTGATTTTACAATGACAAGGAGAGGAAGTTTATTCCATTACCAAATATATATTACCACTGTTTGACGAGTATAAGGAAATATGATTTTATTGACTGTTCCTGGGGAACTGGTGAATTTCTTTCCTGAAGTTACAGAGACATGCACCATGGATTTTTATTTTAAACATCAGAAACAACCTAAGGAATTTTATAAGAAGATACTCTTCAACTGGTCAGTTGTCTTTCTTATGTAGCTCTGACTCAACCTGACTTACTTTTTCTCTTCCATGTCGATATAATGAAAAAACAAATAAAAACATGCCCACTTATTCTTTTCTACTTTTTAAAGTCCAGAATAAAGTTACCATATTGCTGAGGGAATTCAAAATCCTGGTGTCAGGAACTGCATGGGATTCAAAGAATGACTTATGTTGGAAATCTGGCTCTTGTTCTCCACTGCCCCTTGCCACCACTGCACGTTGATGTTACCATGGGGAACTTATATTCTCTGAGCCTCAGTTTTCTGTCCTGTGAAGTGGGGGTAGGAATGAAAACCTCTTAGGGATATAAGAACTAAAGTTCCTGGTGATCTGGTCATACACAGAAGGCGTCTACAAACAGTGATTTTTATGTTTAACTTGGAGAGGACGGTTGTAAAGGTCCCAAAAGTCGTAAAATACACAAAGCTGTCTTTGTGTCTTTTAAGAAATTTTTTGTGAAAGAGTAGTTATGTTTGTCCTGATTGTCTCCTGCGGGGAGAATTGGGATTAATTGGTGCCAGTCACAGGGAAATCACCTGTCTTGCTTGAGCTGCCTGGTGCTGTAGGAACTAGGTTTTCTGTCACTGGACGTGATCAAGTAGGGTCTGGGCAGCCCCGGTGGTGGGCACTGTAGAGAGGTGTCAGGATCAGATGAAAGATCAGACCAGATGACCCATAACTCCCATTCTTTGCCTGATGTCCTAAAATTCTCTGATTAATCAGACCCTCTGCTTCTGTGGAAATCACACTTCAGATCAAATCCCCAGGGTCAGGTGTGTCACCCTTCTGATGCCTTGTAGACTTGAGCTCCATGGACGGATGACATTTGGTCTCTCTTGGGTCTCTTAGCTCTGACTGGTTCCCACGGTCTCCCAGTGCAGGGAGCCTGCGCTCAGAGTTTTTGTCTGTCCGTTTCAGTTCCCCTCAAGCCCTCTCTCTTCACACCCTCTATCTGCCCCACCTTCTTTTTCTCTCATCTTCAGATTCTTAACTCCCATCAGGATCAGGAACATCTGCCTTTGATTGGTATCTGTTCACTCAAGTTTACTTCACCTCTAAGAAAAGCTAACCCTGAGGAAACTTGGACACTACTTTGGGGACCAATTCTGAAAGTTAACTTCTTTATCTGCTGGCCTCATTCAAGAAGTGCTACATGGGAAAGACGGTGGACTTTATGTGCAGACCTGAGTTCAAATCCTGTCTCTACCACTTGCTAACTGTGAAATCTTGGGTAAATCTCCTCATCTCACAAAACCATTTTCCTTTCCATTATATAACCAGTGACATGAAAAACACATCAAATTCTACCTTTGCCAGGAAGACTTTTCTACTAAAGGGAGTTATTAAGAATATTAAAATCTTTATGAAATGATATTAAGCTAATGTCCATTCTGATTTCCTTTCTGCAAAACAGAAAGGGAAACCCACTGTGGGGTGAAGGGTGAGGAAGAGCCTGAATTCCTATTTTTCAAATTCTTCCATGCAGATATCTCCTTGCTGCTTCCTGTAATTTGCTGCAGGAAACCTTACTGGTGTGTAAGTAGGTGGGTGGGTACTTTTTTGGATTAGATCACACAGAGAGGCCACCTGAATTGGTTTGTCCTCCATGTGGTAGATATTGTGAACAGGCATAGCAGTAACATGGAAGAAAGAGGGTTTGGACTGAGAAAGGGATCTGTACTACATGCATTGTCACAGACTACCTGTGACCAGGGCAGTTTAACTAATAAACCAGTGGTTAGCAAACTTTTTCTGTAAAGGGCCAGATAGTAAATATTTTAGGCTTTGTGGGCTGGATGGTCTTCGTTGCAACCCCTCTGCTCTGCCGTTGTGGCTTGAGAGCAGCTGTAGGTGATACATAAGGGGATAAATGAGTGTGGTTGCCGTCCAAGAAAACATTATTTACATAAACAGAAAGTGGGCTCAATTTGGGCCACAGGCAGTAGCTGGCCAACCTGTGGCCTAAACCTCCAAGCCTCAGTGTATTCACCTTCACCATGGGGGCAATAGAGTTTTATGAAGATGAAATAGGATAATGCAAATGAGGCATCTGAGCCCACAGCCTGACCTGTGAAAGATCTCCAAAAAGTGACTTCTTTCCATCTCTTTTTTCTCCCAAGTGCTTCTGTACAGTACGGAGCTGGGAAGGAATGCACACAAAGGTCCTTCTCAGCCCTGTGATTTTATGAAATTGCCCATCAAAAAAAAAAAAAAAAAAAAAGATCAAGAAACAGAGAGCATGCCAGAGAGAGAAATTGTTTGTGTTTGAAATTGTTTGTGTTTGTTTGTGAAATTCTTTTTCTCTGCAAAGTCTGACCACAAGAAGCATTAAATCAATCAGATGACAAAGCAGAATATGAAATATTGAGTTGGTTTAGTCCCAAGTATGCCGGAGGTCTGTGCTATTGGGATCAGAAGCAGACAAGAAAAAGCAAGGGGAAATGTTTTCTACATATTCTGTGCATTGGCTATTCTGTGACTCCCACATAATTCATCACAGGAAAACTTTGAGTGCAATAAATATTTCCCCTAGTTTAGTAGCTGCTCTGACCAAGAACAAAGCCATTAACATAAATGCAGATAAATACAAGGCAAATAATGATATTCCCAATTGCTTCTGTGTCAACCTCCTGTGTCAACCATCAATCTTGCCTGACTGGTTAAGAAGAAACTGAGAGGGCTTCCCTGGTGGTGCAGTGGTTAAGAATCCGCCTGCCAATGCAGGGGACATGGGTTCGAGCCCTGGTCCGGGGAGATCCCACATGCTGTGGAGCAACTAAGCCTGTGTGCCACAATTACTGAGCTGGCGCTCTAGAGCCCACGAGCCACAACTACTGAACGCGCGTGCCACAATTACCGAAGCCTGTGTGCCTAGAGCCCGTTCTCCACAACAAGAGAAGCAACTGCAATGAGAAGCCCACGCACCACAATGAAGACCCAATGCAGCCAAAAATAAATACATTTTTAAAAAAAATTTAGGAAAAAAAAAAGTAGAAGGAACTGAGAGAATTTATAACCGGGGAAGATTCCTTTCTAAAGCATTTCCACCTCCCAGACGAAGGGGAGGAGGAATCATCCAGAAAGTCCCAGGAAACCAAATGAACACTCTTCATCTTCAGAGCAGCCCATCTGAGGTACACTCTTGGTCACTGCTGCTCTGATACTCTGCTTTTTTGGGTCTGGGGCTCCTCCAGTGTTACATTTTTCAGGCAAATCTTATGGCTGCTCTTGTAATTTGCAAAGCCAGCTCTCTGCAGTCCTTGGAGAAGGGTACATCCCAGGGAGCTCTTGGTGTGCCCATCCTGCCTGTTATGAGTTAGGGGAGAGGACTTGGCCAGGTTTCTCCATCCTTGGTCCTGATGCCAACGCTTGTTCACAGTTCAGTTGCAGAGTTTCTTAGCCTCTGGCTCTGCCTGTCTCTTCTGTTTTCACTTCGTTGACTTCACCACCTCGTCCACTTTTTTGTTTTTTGGCCGTGTTGGGTTTTCGTTGCTGTGCATGGGCTTTCTCTAGTTGTGGCGAGCGGGGGCTACTCTGTTGTGATGCGCGGGCTTCTCTTGTTGAGGAGCACGGGCTCTAGGCACGTGGGCTTCAGTAGTTGTGGCTCGCGGGCTCTAGAGCGCAGTCTCAGTAGTTGTGGCACACAGGCTTAGTTGCTCCACAGCATGTGGGATCTCCCCGGACCAGGGCTCAAACCCATGTCCCCTGCATTGGCAGGCAGATTCTTAACCACTGCACCACCAGGGACCCCTCCTCGTCCACTTTTTAGCAGCAGTGTCCCTGGTCCTTTACCCCCAGTTCTCTCCTCTCACTCTCTTACCTCTCCTCCAACCACCTCATTTCCTCTCATGGTAAGAGGTACCACCTACATCCCAATACCTCCCGCATCTTGATCTGCCCAGGCTTCTCCAATAAAGGATGCAGTCTTACATTAACTCCTTGTTGCTCTCACCACCTGCCTGCACACCAGACGCATCACACGTAACATATCTGCTGCAGCTTGTAACTCTGCTCTGCCCCTGTGGAGTCTTTATAGGTAACACTCTTCTGTACCCAGTAGCCCAGATCAGAAATTGGGCCATGCTGCGTGTTTCCCTTTGTCTCAGCCCTAATGTCTCATCAGCAGGCGTGATCTAGAGATAAGAACTTCCCAGAAATCTCTCAAAAGCATTTCTTCCTGGTCTACGAGATCACAGTCCTGGCAAAGGGTCTCATTTGTGGTTTTTGACCAGAGAAATGCCTTATTTTGGTCTCCTTGCCTCTGCTCCCCCCCTTCTTCCCTCCCCCTCTTCCACAGTTGATGATTTGAGTTTCCTATGTGCTATGGTGGGAGAGCATAATTAGTGTTTCCAATTGATGCAGATGTCCAGAGTCTGCAGGAGTTGCTGTGGGGACGGAGTTGGAATTGGAAGCAGGGGTATGTGGTTTACAATCTGATACAGTAATTTAGGCTTGGGGGAGTTAGAGGGCTCAACTAAGGAAGAGAGAGTGTTGTATTTTCGGTGTCTATATGTCAGGCTAGATACTTTCACATACTCAGATGAGATGAACTTGCCTCAAACCCCTTCAAGGAAAAGATTATTGTCCCCCATATTATAAGCGAGAAAATACCCTTGCAATGTGTTAGATTTAGTTGATCTCTTAGTTAGGATGTGACAAATCCAGGATTCAAATCTAGGGCTGCCTGTGTATAAAAACCTCACCCTCAATCCCTGCCATCCACTTCCCTGAGGAGGGAGACCACAGGACTATTTTGATAGACATGTGGAAAATAAATGTGCTCAGACCGGGCATAGACACGATACACTGACCAAGAACACAAGCATAAGGAGATCAGAGATTTTATTATCTATTTTGTTCACTGATCTATGCCTATAATCGTCTGTCTCACGGGAGCCACTCAATAAATGTTTATTGAATAAATGAATTAAATCACACTATCCTACAGACTTGGTCTTGGAAGCTACATTTCCCTAGAGAGAGCATCATCTTGTGACGTTGCCTCTGTGCTCCCCCGTGTCTGTCCTCCTCCTTGATTCCAACTGCTATGTAGACAAGACTTCCTCCCATGAGCTTTTTCAGCCATGGAGTTGAGGGCAGCAGATACAACACTCAGCAATGTTTGTTGGATGAATCCTGGACCTCTGCGTCCCTTGCCTTTTTTGCCTCACTTGGCACAATGTATCGAAGTTTTCCAGGCTCCTGTACTTCACTTACTTTACCTTCCTGGCGATCCTTTGCAGTAATGCGAGCAATGGGGAGCCATGAGGAAGATGGCAGATGACGCTTCGCTCGCTCCCCTCGTCGCTCGCCTCCTGCTCTGCAGCCTGGTTGGGGACCCCCTGCTTTAGCGTGTGCCCTGACCCTAATCCTGCCAGCAACAATGACTCAACTCTGCTCCCAGCCTCCATCTTATGTACCGTGGAATTCTGGACGAATACGAAGCCCAGTGCACAAAGGACACTTCCTTCTCTGCTTGCTCCCCCTGTGGAGCATCTTATTCTCCGTCTGCCTCAGGAATTATTTCTCCTTCAGTTGCAGAATAGCAACAGCAGTGTTCGAAGAAACACTTTAAAAATTCCTCCCTCTCTGCCTCTTTGCCTTGGAAAATATCTCGCCTTGCATATCTCTGCATCTCTTGGAGTCAGTGTCAAAAGTGTAGACCAGTAGGAAGAACAAGACTTCCGTGGCTCAGGAAATCCAGATTTGATCCTGATTCTATCTTATCTTCCATGTGAATTTTAAAAGACCGCTTATTTATCTGAGCCCGAGTTCTTTTAAAAGAGGGCTAATAACCCCGACTTAGCGTTTTGCTGACTATTCGACAGGCTGGTGTTATGCCCTTAGTAGAGAGCCTGGCCCAAAATCGGTGATCTCTACACATTGGTTTCCTTTCCCTGGCTTCCCACACCCTGATAAGCGGCATCTATTCCGACGCAGAGATGCCTCCTGCCTAAATGAACTGGCTGCAGGCGGTGAATTTCAAACCACTACTCAGGGTGATTGTATTGGTCTGAGGGTCACCTCACCTGTCTGAGTGGCCCCGGCCAGGCTGCAAAGCACTGTGGCCTTTGGCTGGTGACATTTGGACCTGTCTGCCCAAATGTCAGTCTTCTTGAAGGTGCTGGGTTCGCAGATGCCAGTCACTGCTTGCAGAGGCTGATGGGCAGGCTGTAGTGCGTGCCTGCGGAGTTTCTCCAGGCAGAAGGGGAAGGACCAAGTTGAGCCAACATCATGTGGCTGGCTGGCCCCTCATTTCTCTTTCCTCGCCTGCCTTCCCCCTGCTCCGGGCTGACCATGTGTCTCAGGGCGCTCGGCCTGGCGTGCTCTTTCCACTACTCTGCCTCCTCAAGGAAACTCAGCACATCAGTCCTGGCCTTACGTGGTGTCTCAGTGACACCTTCACTCATTCCATTCACTCCATCTGTTCATCTGTCCATCCCTTGTTTTCTCTTTCTTTCTCCCATGGACAGTTGTGGGGCATCTCCCATGTGCCGTGCTCTTGGGAATTTTCAGGTACAGTTCTCCATAATCAGGGTTGCCTTTCTTCTCCAGAAAGAGATGATAACACAATCAGTGTTCAGAGATTTCTATTGTGTCATTGCATGTTCCTGCACCTCCAGCTGCAGGGGTGGTTCAGGGCTTAGGGCCGGGTGGAGTAGGGGGTCAGCTCTTGCTAAGTATTTGTCCAGACCTGTCACCTAGTTCTGCTTCCAACCATCCCTACATCGTTCCCTCCTCTGCGGCAACTAAGATACATTCTCGCCTCTGTGGTTCTAGCCCCTTCTGCAGACGGGCATCAGCCAGCACTCTGCCAGCTGTTGATCCAGGCTTTTTCTGCTCAGCCCTTCAAATCAGAGCAGCTTTTTTGGCTAACCTGGGAGGGTCCAGCCATTCAAGATAGCAGCAGGGGGTCTCCTCCTCTTTCTCTTAGTTCCCAGCTTTCTCCAATGAGTTCTTCAGTGTTGGCCTGGAGCGATGCTGTGCTAGGTAAAATTCAACAGCTTTTCATTCCGGCTGTGGTTTGCCACGTGTCTTAGGCCTTCCTTCTATCTCAGAGGGACTGCTTTCCTTCCTGACTGTGCTGTAAAGAAACAGTCAGCCTTTGTCTCTGCTCTGTGCCTGGTGGTTGTGATTCCCTGTGCAGAATTCCCTGTGCAGCGGTTTTCTCAGGATTCCTCCCAAGAGACATCAGGATCCTTTTGCAAAAGGGTCTCCTGCAGCTCTCCTTGCATCTCCCAGGATTCCAGAGATATTTACGCAAATTAGACTCCCTCTGTGGCCTTTGCTTCTCTATACTATTGGGGGCTTCTCTTCACAGTAATCAACATCTCACCTTAATTGCTTGTGTTTATGGTTCAATAAGTGCACCATTTTTGGCAACACCAGCTCACAGCAATATCTTAAATTATGCCAGCCTGCGCACTTTCCTTTATGAACTCTGGCTTGTGTCTGATGAGCACTTAGATTTTTAACCATTTATTTCCTCCGCATGACAGGGAATGAGGAACATAAAGTGGATGGGAACAGTACAGAAGGGGGAGCATTGGAGACTCGGGACCCATAAAAGTAGTATACAGTGTGCGAGGCCAATATAAAAGCAATGAGTTTTTAATATACGGCGTGTGTAATACATTCATATTCCTAATAAAGTCAATTATCGTCAGATCCGTTATTTCTCAATTTTCCACCTCAGCTCAGACAAAAACAAATCTGGAGCTATTCGGAAGAAAAAAAATACACTACAGTAATTGCAAAGGCAGCAGCTGTCAAAAAAATTGTCTAATAAGTGCCTGTTTAACACATCTACCCTCCCAGGAGCTGGGGTAATGTCAGGAATAGCACTTGCCATGAATATAACCTAAGACAAAACTGAATCTTTACCCTTGATTTGAGCAATTATCTTGCTCTTTACTACTTTTTTTTTTTCTTTTTTTTAAATTCCAGTTGTCACTGTGCAGACAGCAAGGAGATGGAAGATGGAGAGCCATCTCCATCTTGGGGATGTGTGTCTTGAGGGACATTTCAGTTTACAGATGACCTGTGTGAACGTGTGTGCACATTGTTTCTCCTCTCTGGACCTGTCCCTGCCACTCCACTTCTCTGTGCTTTGGTTTCCTTATATGTTTAATAAGGGAGTTTTTCCCAAACCTGACGGATCATCAGAATTATTTGTTGTCTTAAATTTATTTTTAATTGTAGCAAACTATTGCTAATTGAAAAAACCTCCAAGTATCATTATGATTACTATTATTAATTATAGGAGAATGTTAGTTATCTATCGATGCATAATAATATTATCACAAATCTAGTGGCTGAAAATCCCATGTCTTTATTACGTTTATTATATCACTTTCTGTGGGTCAGGGGTTGTGCACAACTTGGCTGAGTCCTCTGCTTCAGAGTCTCACAAGGCAACAGTCAACATGTTGGATGGGGCAGTGGTCTCATCTGAGGTTGGACTGGGGAGGGATATGTTTCCAAGCCCACATGGTCAGCAGAATTCAGTTCCTTTTAGCCCGTTGGGCTAAGAGCCCCAATTTCGTGCTGGCTGTGGGTTGAGACCACCCTCAGGTCCCAGATAGTTGTTGGCCATAGATGTGTCTCTGTTCCTTGCCATGTGGGCTTCCCCAATGTGACCACCTGCTTCATCAAAGCCAACAAGGGAGAGAGTCTAACAAGACCATATTACTGTCTTCTATAATATAATCATGGAGGAGGCATCCTGTCACCTGGATGTGCTGTGTTCTATTGGTTAGAAGCACATCATAGGTCCCACTCACGCTCAAGAAGAGGAAAGAGGGGGTTACACCAGGAGGCAGGATAAGGGGGTCCACTTTAGAGCCTGCCTACTGCAAAGAGTAACACCTGATAGTTTTGTTTTGTTTTATTTTTTAAAGCAAAAGGTACAGAAAGCTGTAAAGTATAAGGTCAAATTCTCCTTTTCTCCACTCATTTTAACCGTTTCTCTTGTAAGTTTTTGGTTAGTTGTTGCATCAATCTCCTAAGGCTGACATAACTTATCACGTAGCGGGTGGCATGAAACAACAGAAATTTATTCTTTCATAGTTCTGGAGGCTAGGAGTATGAAATCAAGGTGTTGGCAGGGCCCTACTCCTGCTAAGGCTCTAGGGAAGAGTTCTTCCTTACCCTTTCCTAGCTTCTGGTGGCTCCCAGCAATCCCTGTTCCTTGATTTGTAGCAGTATCATTCCAGTCTCTGCCTCTGTTGTCACCTGGGCTTCTTCCCTGTTTGTGTTTTCTTTTCCTCTTCTTAGGAGGACACCAGTCCTTGGATTTAGGACCTACTTTAATCCAGTGTGACCTCATCTTAACTAATTACATCTGCAAAGACACTATTTCCAAATAAGGTCCCATTCTGAGGTTCTGGGTAGACATCAAATTTTTGTGGGACACCATTCATCCCACTACAGTTGTTAATTTTTTCTTTGGCCTTTGCCACCCTAACACTAAATCCTACCTGTAAACCACTATGACCACTTCCCCGCTGTGAAAGCTGAGCACTGTTAGAGGTAGCAGAAGGCAGTGGCTAAGAGTCACTGGTCTTTCACTAGTCGAGTGGCCTGGGGAGATACTCGGTCTCTCTCTGCCTCAAATTCCTCATCTGTAAAATGGTCATCAGCAGAAGCATAATAATATTTAACTTTTAGGGTTGTTAGAGGATTAAATGAGGTAATATATGCAGAGCCCTTAGAACAGTGCCTGGCATGGAATAAGCACTATGCCAAGGTCAGCGGTTGTTACCTCTCACTTCTCCTTCCCTCTCCACCACCTGCTTTTTGGTATTTAGAAGTATCATGTTTACTGTTTGTTTTCTTATTTTAAATTACACTTAAATGAATGGGTTGATTATTTATTATAATTACATAAATGTGTAGATACATTCAATATTATTTCTCTGTATGTTTATGTATTATAAATATTATAGATAATTTGTAGGAAAAATATACTTATCTAAGTATAACTGAGAAATTAAACAATTTTAACGAAAAATTATTTACATATTTTAAGTTATATATTTATGCTCAAAACTCTTTATTGCTTAATCTATTTATTTTGTACAGTCTCTGGTTACTTCCATCTTCGATGAAGGAATTAACAACCCCCTTCCTCTTTCTGCAGCATCTCCTTCCTTCCTCCCTGCTTTGTCAGCTGTATCTTTATTTTCCCTTCTTGATTTTTACATTTAGTTTATGATATTTAATTCTGGCTTAGTCTTCTATGTTTTGGTAAGAGGCTAATTTTAATAGCAGCCTTTACATCAAAAATCAACTATCCTTTCTATATTTTAATATTGTAACAATAACAGTGATGACCTCTACTGTTTGCATGCTTATTATGTCAATAACCATTCTAAATACATTATATATTAGCTCATGTAATCTCTGTAACAGTCCTCTGAGGTTGGTGACATTTTAGAAAGGAGAGAACTGAGGCCTAGAGAGGTTAAGTAAATTTTCCAAGGACACAGAGCAAGCAGCAGATGCAGTATGAGCTCCGTCCATGACCTCAGAGCCCTTGCTCAGAGCCAGTATGTTCTGTGGCCTCTCAGTGTCCACGTCACTGACCGCAGTCACGTGGGCTGGCTGGACTCAGAGAAGGGAATGCAAGGCTGTGCCCTAAACTCACATCACTTGAAGGACTACGGGGAAAACATAACAACTTTCTTTCTTATGCCCAACGAATTCCTCAAAAATAGGCTGCATTTTAGTTTTTCATTGTTAGCCCATGCCTTTCACATATATGCTTTTGTTTTTCCGGGGGGTTCCTTTAGTTTTTCACGACAGAGAAAAATCTATGCCCTCGTTTTCCCATTAAGGGGTTGCAGCTTCTTCATCATACAAATGAGATGACAGAGTCACCTCCCCTCTTGAAGATGTTATTTCTGGCACCTGTCGACTTCCTGTTCCCATCTGGACTGATTGCTTTTTGCTGCACACTTGTCATCCTGCGATTTCATTTTATTCATCTCTGGGTTTAGTTTCCATTCTTCCCTGGATTTCCTGGACCCCTTTTCTATTTTCCTTGGATTTCTTTTTCATTTTGCTGAAGTATATTCTCAATTTTATTGCTGTTTTGCAGAAACCATTCTCTGCAGAAACGTTAGTGTCCTTATATGTATGTGGTCTGAGCGTATAATTGAAATGCATTTTCCCTCAAAAGGCAAGGACTGATGCGAATCTGATTACCGTCCCATTGAAGATAACACCTTTCTTCTGTTTAAGCTTTCAGGATTTTCTCTTCATCTTTGCTGGTCTGGACGCTCACTAGGATGCTAGGGAAGGGTTTTCTGTTTATTCATCTTCTGCAGCGCTGTCAGTGAGTCTATCATTCTGAAGACCTGAGTTCTTCTTTTATTTCTATAATTACTTCCTTAGGAAGTTTTGTTTGTTAAATAGAAGTTCCTGGTTTCCCCCCAGGTCTAAGATGGGGCTAGGATCCTTGTTAAGGATCCAGGAATTTGGATCCTTAACAAGATTCCCAAGTGGCTTTTTTAGTCAGTGAGGTCTATGAACTGCCGAAAAGATAGCTCCTGAGATCCCTTGCCGGCTGGCTCTAGCCCTTTTACAGAGTAGAGTGGTCAGGGTGGTGTTCTGTGATGTTGTCATGTGATGCTTTGCTTCTCCAGTATCACAGGGGTGGAGGTGTGAAGCCATGCCACCCCTGCCTAGCTCTCAGCAGTCCTGCAAAGGTCACGTGCCTTCTTGTTTATTGAACCGCTCTGGAAACTCTCGCTGGTATGTCTACATGTCGGAAGTTAATTTGTCAAGGTGTCCCAGCCTTTGGCGAGGCTCTGTGAATTTCAGCAGACTGCATCTCTTGCTGTGTCCTCGTGGAGGAAATGTTTGTCCTTGAGTTCCATTTTTGCTGAACCTGTTCTTCATATTACCTGCTTCTTGGTCCCTGAAGATAATGTCGACCCAAGACAGAGCCGTCTGTTTTAATTTCTCCCCTGGCCTCTACTCTTTATTACCTTTGCTGACTTAAGTATCAAATCAGGTTTGGTCTTCCTACTCTCTAATAGCGGTGTCTCCTCACCCTCTCTATAAGTCATTATTATTAATAACAAGGATAGTAACGACAATACTAAACAGCAGTTAGGTAAAATCTTCCATTGCAAAATGCTTTCAGAAATAGTACCTCTGGACTGCAGGTTTATATAGGAAACACAAAAACTGATTTAAAAAGACAAGTGTTCTATCCAAAATGTGTTTGCTTTTCTGGGTTGAACTCATTTGTTTGATTGAAAATTTCATAAGGAAGATGTGTGTAGGAGAGGTCTCGGATTGTGGATGGAATAAGCACATTGTGGAGTGCTAAAATAGTACACCGATAACCCAAATGTTTGGAAATACGTGGGTGACAGATCCGGCTTATAGTGGAAAAGTAGGGTCGTATAGACATAGCGGAGTCAATGCCTAAAGTAGAAAAATCACAGCTAAATTTCTTGAAACACTCTTGTAGAATCATGAGGCAGCCCAGTGTAGGGCTTCTTGGGTTCCAATTCCCCCTCTGTTTCTAAAGAATGTGGTGGCTTTAGGTGTTACTTAACATCTCAGAGCCTCCGCGTTCTTATCTGTAAAACGGGAGTTAAAATTGATCTCACAAAGGGCTGTCAGCCAGCACCTACCAGTTTCTAGCACATAGGATTAGGCTGCCCCGAGTGGAAGGCACCGTTGTTGTTGTTGTGATTATTGACATTGCATTAATGTTGTACAGCAGGCACTGCAAATAAGGATACTTTTATATTTTGTAATTTCTGAGTATAATATATTTGTGTGAAAGTACACACAGATCATGTGTATACAGCTAGATGGATTTTTCACACGGTGAACACACCTAAGTAACCAGAACTTGGAACTGGAACCCCAGAACTCACCCTACGGGTGCCCATGTTCCCAGGATCATGACCTGGTATGAACCGCCACCAAAGTGTAACTCATAATTTCCGACACCGTAAGTTCATTTTGCCTGGTTTTGAGCTTATCATAAATGGGATCATACAGTATACACTCTGTTTTGTTGTTGTTGTTGTTTAGTGGTTGGTTGGTTGAGTTTTTTGGTGGATGTGTGGAGGGTCTGGTTTGTGCATTTCACCCATGTTGATCATTCTGTTGGAGAGCTTTTCTCTCATACTTGTATGGACATTAGGTAACTTCCATGTGGCCATTAGGGAGAGTGCTGCTGTAAGTGTTCCAGTATATTCCTTTAGGAGAACATAAGGGGTTAACCATCTTCATTCTAATAATGTAGCAGGCAGGGTGTTTTTCCTCACCCTCTTCCTCTTCAGCTAATTGATCTCCAAGCCTCATCCATCCACCTCCTCAGTGTATGAGCTCTGACCCTGCCATCCGTTACCTGAACTATTGCAGTAACTGTTTTCCATTCCTGTGTTTCTCATCTCTCCCAGCTGAACTTCAGCACCACCAGAATTATCTTCCTGAAACACACATCCGATAGTATCACTTCCTGCTCAAAACTTGTATCCTCAATGCCAACTGAAGCAAAATGAAACAACACAACTCTGAGCTCCTTGTATAATGGGGATCCATCTTGAATGAGCTGCTGCCCACACTTCCCTCTTCATCACCAACTTCCTCTCTGTATACTGGCGCCATATTGGATTAGCCCCTTGGCTGCTCCAATGCTCTCTCAGCCTGTTGTGACATTCCTCCCTTCCTGCTAATATTGAATTTCTTCTTATGGTTGAAGATCAGCCCAGGGCCATCCTGTTCCAACAACACTTCCTGCCCCCGTCTCTGTGAAGCCGAGTGTGACATCCTGGGACTCCTCGTGTTGGCCCTCTGGTCAGTCCAGCTGTGACCTATTGAGTGCTGGGCCTGAGAGCTAGACTCACAGCTTTCTCTACTGCTCAGTTCCTCTTGAGTCCTTGTCCACATGAAGAGGCAGCTTCCTTACCCCTCTAATGAATCCTCCTCATCCTCCTTAAGGAAGAGGGCACCCTGGCACGGGCTCTTGTCAAACACATTCCTCATGATTGCGGTAGGGGGACCCAACTGCTTGTTTATGTTACTTATTTGAAAATTACTATTTCATGATAAGTTAAAAGTCACTTTTCTTTGTGTGATTACCTCCCCCCTCCCCTGCAAGGCAAGTGAATAAGTAAAATTTGCATTCCTCTCATAAGAAGCCATTTCATTTTCAACAAGACCCTAGATCATCACTTGGAGTCTGACAGGTCCCCTGGCCTGGGATTTGGTTAATGCTATAGGAAATCTTCTGAAAGGGCTGGAGTGATGGAAAATCAGAGATTTCCCCCACCAGTCATTTTGTTGGGGATAACACTCTCTCTTCTTTGAAATCATTCCGGCTCCCTACCTTGGGGCTCCACCGCCATGAGCCAGTGCCTGTTTCTACCTGAGATGGAGCAATGATCTGTATATACAGGAGTTTTCCTCATTCATCTTCCCTGTCCTCCAGGCCATCCTAGCCTTCTTCTTACACCCAGCACCTGGCACACGCCCAGTGCATGGCACACGCCCAGCGCATAGTAGGCCCTCAGTAAATACTTGCTGATTGAATGAATGAATGTTTGGTTTATAAATGGGCAAGTAAAAGTCATTTGTACTGGGGAGATTATGTTAATGTTTATTTTTTTGGTTTGTAAGTTGAAAGGAGAAATTTTAGTTGATTCCATAAATAGATATTTATTAATGTCTGATGCATATCTACAGATCCTAAGGACATGCAAATTGACAGCATTTTTTTTTAAGTTACATTGGTTTTTTAAATAAATTTATTTATTTATTTATTTATTTATGGCTGTCTTGGGTCTTCGTTTCTGTGCGAGGGCTTTCTCTAGTTGCGGCAAGCGGGGGCCACTCTTCATCACGGTGCACGGGCCTCTCACTATCGCGGCCTCTCTTGTTGTGGAGCACAGGCTCCAGACGCGCAGGCTCAGTAGTTGTGGCTCACGGGCCCAGTTGCTCCGTGGCATGTGGGATCTTCCCAGACCAGGGCTCGAACCCGTGTCCCCTGCATTGGCAGGCGGATTCTCAACCACTGCACAACCAGGGAAGCCCGACAGCATATTTTTTAAGCTGACTAGTACCCGTACCCCACCCTTGCTTTGCATTCAATTTCAAGTGTGATTTATGACTGTTACCTCTGTGTCAGGGGTTACGGTAGATGCTCTGCAGTTATTATCTGCTTTCATCCTCATTTCTTGTGTGTTCAAGGGAAATACCAATTCTCAACAAATACACATTCAAACAAACAAACCTCTCTTCCAAGGCTGGTAAGGAACTAAGTTGAATGGATTGAGAAAGACGTGGTAAAATTTCATTATACGAACCAATGGCAACATTAGTGGGGTTTTAATCAGTGATTCCCTCATATTAAGATGACACAGAGGGGCTTCCCTGGTGGCGCAGTGGCTAAGAATCCACCTGCCAGTGCAGGGGACACGGGTTCGAGCCCTGGTCTGGGAAGACCACACATGCCGCGGAGCCACTGAGCCCGTGCACCACAACTACTGAGCCCGAGCTTTAGAAGCCCGTGCGCCTAGAGGCCATGCTCCGCAACAAGAGAAGCCACCACAATGAGAAGCCCGTGCACCGCAATGAAGAGTAGCCCCCGCTCGCTGCAACTAGAGAAAGCCCGCACGCAGCAATGAAGAACCAACGCAGCCAACAAACAAACAAATAAATAAATAAATAAATTTATTAAAAAAAGATGACACAGAACCATCTTATCAAACAAATATTTATTTGCCACCTGTCCTAGGCAGTGGGAGCACAGTGATGAACAACTATCTCTTTATTCTCATGGAACTTATGTGTCTTCCTGGGGTAAGCCAGACAAAACAGGAAAAAGGCAAGTAAACAAGCAAATGACTTAAAATGGTTCCAAAATGTGACAGTAATAAGACCATAGTTCATTGATTTTTAAGACACATTTCTTTTTTTTTTTAATGAGTTAATATATCTCAAGCCCTTAAACATGCCTATTTTTTTTTCAATATTTATTTATTTATTTATTTTTATATTTATTTTTTGGCTGTGTTGGGTCTTTGTCTCTGTGCGAGGGCTTTCTCCAGTTGCGGCAAGCGGGGGCCGCTCTTCATCGCAGTGCGCGGGCCTCTCACTATCGCGGCCTCTCTTTTTGCGGAGCACAGGCTCCAGACACACAGGCTCAGCAGCCGTGGCTCATGGGCCTAGTTGCTCCGTGGCATGTGGGATCCTCCCAGACCAGGGCTCGAACCCGTGTCCCCTGCATTGGCAGGCAGATTCTCAACCACTGCGCCACCAGGGAAGCCCTAAGACACATTTCTTTTCACCTTGTAATATTGTTGAAATTGTGATGTCTTAAAATGGGAACGTGTGTTTAATATATTGTTTCCCTCCCCCCGAGAAGTTATTAAATCGATGCTTTGACTTCTGATCGATGGTGTCTCAGCATAGAGGAAATATGGTAATAATAAAAGCTCACATTTATTGAACGCTAACTGTGAGTCAGGTGTCGAGTGGTGTGCATTGGAGCAGTGTCTCCTTTGTTTTGGATAACAACCAGATGAAGCACGTAGAAGCTTCTGTACTTTACAGGTGGGGGAAATGCATCTCTGGGAGGTGAGGCGCCTGGTGTGCTGCTGAACACGTTGCAGGGGCCGGTATTCACGCCCTGGCCGGTCTGACTCTGCTCTCTGTTACTCTGACTCCCCACTTCCCCAACCCCCTGCCCCGATCCTTCTTAAGACAGCTGCTGCAAAGCAATCAATGCTATTAGGATTTCCCCAGGTATTCCTAGGGTGGCTGAGTGGTTTTCATATAACTAGGTTTTCATATGCACCCTGAAAGCTAATTGACCTGAATACAGGCTGTGTAGAAATACCCACCGAGCCTGTGTCCTCCAGTGAATCTTGAAGCAGGGGTTGGGGACCCCTCTTGTTCAGTAATCTTGGATTCCTTGACCTGCTCAGGTGAGTACTTAGAAAACAGGTACCTCTGTGCTGCCTTGGGACCCTTTCAGAAGGGTGATCTGGTAACAAAGAGAGAAGACTCTAGATCTTATGGTGGGAGGATAATTTGCCAGTATGAAAATGCTAGAGCCAGCTTCTAAACCAAGCCAACCCCAGAGAGGCTCAGTGACTTGCTCAGGACTCTCAGGGCCAGTGAGAGAATCAGAAGTAGGTCCCTGATCTTCAGGTCCCCCCAGTGTTTATCCCTCTCACCTGTGTTTCCTTCATTTCTCCTTTCTCTTAACCTCTTCCTCCTCTTCCCTCCTTTTCTTCTCCCCACTTCTTTCTCTCTCTCCCTCCCTTGCTCCACCCTTCCCTTTCTGTTCCTTTTATCTAAAGAAGGCCTAGTAGATTGAAAAGGTATTAAATAACTTTGGTAGCAAAAACAGTGACGCACGGGAGCTAAAATAGAAAGTTCTGGAACTTGCAAAAGTATCATGAACCACTAAGATTAGTTTAGGATTGATTTATGTGGCTACATAGTTAGTATGCTCAAAGGGGTTTTAAAATATGAGGCTTGTAATTAATATTTATAGATCTAAGTGATGAGAAATGACCAAAAAAAGAAGGCTGTTGGGCTGACTTGAAGAGTCAAAACTCTCCTGAGATAATACAGACGAGAAGGGGGAAGGTGGGAGTGCTAGCATGTTCGAAGCGATTGGCTTTACTGCTAATGCAAAAGGAATCCAAAACGGGAGCTCAGGGAGAGCCTGTGTCTGCGTTGGAGGCGTAAAGAACTTGGAGGCACTTTCCATGTTCACTGAATTCATCTCACACAGGCTGGACTGATTTGGGTTACACTGAGCTGGTGAATTGACAAGAGCACAGAACTCCAGCACATGAACTAGTAGCCTATTCAGAAAATTTGTGAAAGAATTGGAGATGCAAGGTCTTTGAATCCAGCAAGCTAGGCAGCAGAAAGAAACACAGGGGAAGAAAAGGACTTGTAGAAGCTTATCCACTGTGCCTGGGCAGGGCCCCCAAGGCTGTGCCACATCCAGTCAGCTCACGTGCTGCCCCAAGAGAATACTTGTTTGTGGCTACAAATCTGTCCTCCAGAGTTTACTGTTCCCAGAGACCTCATCTCTGTTGGGGTATGCGCCGTTTACATATATTTGGTTATACTGAATTCTCCTAAGCAGAATATAGCACACTGTCTTGGAACTTTCTCATTGCTAAGTGAATGTTTAAGAGCCTGTCATTAGTTTATAAACATAGATGCAGAAGGAGAAACTCATGTTAAGAAACTCTGGCTTTCTGGTTTCAGAAAAATGAATTGCAGAATGATTAGTCACTTCACCAAAGGGTTTTTTCATTAAAAAAAAAAAAAAAAGGCTTCACCATAAGTATCTTTAAAAAAAAAAAAAAAAAGCAAAAACTGATAATCAAAATAAAGGAACTTTTAAAGTGTATATTTTTACAAATATATTTAGTGTATAAACTGAGGCTACTCTGCCCATGTATACACAATGAACTGTGCACCCCTCTTAGCTCATTCATTCATTCATTCAACAATACAAGAGACATTCAGGTGGATCCTATGAGGAAGACAGAGAAGTAAAATAGCGTCTTTGTCTTCAAGTAGAAGAAATCATCACTTCCTGTTGTTTGTAAGTTTTATTATATTTTATGAAAATAAAGTGTCTGCTGTAGAAGGTTTAGAAAATACAAAAATGAATCACAAGGAAGGAAGCAAGTAAGACAATAATCCTTCTACTCAGAAGAATTCACTGTGGAAATATTTATCCATTTCCTTCCTGTTGCTGTTGGGAGTGTGTGGGTGGGCAGGTAGGGCTAAGAACAGGATTTGAGAGGAGGAGGGGCCGGGACGGTGCTCTGAGTATAGGCAGGGCAAGAGATTTGCAAATCATAATGAGTTTTGGACTTTTCCCTTTGGTGATGGGACCTATAGATGAATTAATGGCAAGTGAATGGTGTGATCTGAGTGCATGGAATCTCTTCTCTCCTGACTCATATATGAAAGAAGAGCTCTACTTAGCTGGAAGGGTATGTCAAAGAGCATACGGATAATGTTAGCTAAAAGCCTACTGATCATTTGGCATCACTAGCTAGGCACCTTGCTAAGCGCTTGACATGGATTTCATTTAATCTCCTAACAACTCTTCGGCTGGGGAATCCCACCGTGCCCCTTTTGCAGATGATCCAGGTATTGATGCTTAAGGAAGATCGACATGTGGGAGGTCACCCAGATACTAAAGAAATGGTGGGACTAGGATTTGAATCACCCAGGTCACCCAGATACTAAAGAAATGGTGGGACTAGGATTTGAATCCAAACCATCTGGCTCTAGAGCCCTTTGGTCGTTATCTATTGTTGCATAACAAGCTGAAATTTAGCAGCTGAAACCAATCCCCATCAATTACAGTCACGGAATTCGGGCAGGGCTCTGCTGCATGTTTCTTCTGCTCCTTGTGGTATTGGCTGAGGTCACTTGGTGGGATTCAGTTGGTGGCTGAGATGTTTGGGGGATGGGGGTCCAAAGTGACTTCTTCCACTTACTCGGTAACTTGTCAGGGATGGCTGGGCAGGGGGCTTGGCTGGGGCTAGTGACTGAAGCAACTTGATGTGTTCTCTCCAGGTTGGTGGTCATCTCAGGGTAGCCCCTCAGGGCTCCCAGAGACAGTTGCAGGTGGAAGCTGTCAGTCTCTTAAAGCTTAGAAAGTGGCACAGGCCACTTCTGACATTTTTCTATTAACTAAATCATCGCAGGATCCACCTGACTCCAGAGGAGGGACATAGGCCCCCTCCCCAAGTATTTTTTGGCCATCTTTAATCTCCCCACATCCCAGTGCTTAATCCCTGAGACAATAAGAGGCTATCATTGAATTCATTGATTGTCTAACTGGTTGATTGATTGATTAACCTGTTAATCAAATACTTATTGAACAACTGTCATGTGTTGGACGCCAGGCTATAACAGCGAAACAGAATACAGACAATTTCCATCCTCAGAAGCTTCTACTGCTGGAATGGGAGGGGCAATTGTAACCAAGGAACAAATGGAGAAGATGATGGCGCGGGTGCGAGGAAGGACCTGAGCTAATTTACAAGAGAGAGGGCCCCTGGGGACGGAGTCCGGATAGTTTCATCAGAGGCCAGGCTGAGGAAGTAGTGTTTTACCTACTGGCTGAGAGAGGAACTGAGGGGAAAATACATCTTCTAGAAAGGAGAAATAATGAGTCCTCAAACTCAGAAGTGGGAAAGGACTTCATGAATCTCCAGAGTGGAGAAGATGCTAGGATGCCGGGAGGATGGTGGAAAAGGTGGGGTGTAACCCCAGCAAACAGAGCAGTGGGGGGAACCAGATCAGCCAAGGCCTCATAGGCCAGAGAAATTTCACTTCGTCTTAATGGCAAGCATAAGCCCCTGGGTTTTGGGCAGGCGTGTGGCATGATTTAAATATGTTCGCCTCTCTGGGCCTGTTTTCACACCTGCAATGAAGGGGTTTGAATGAGTCATCTTTTCAGCTTTTGTATTCTGACTCTACATGTCCCTCGTTTATATTTTCCCCTGGGGTTGACCCCTTCTTTATTTTGCCAAGAAATAAGCTCAGACAGCCTCTGCAGCCCCGCCTTCACGAATGTACCTTCCTGGGCCCCTGTGTCAACACCAGCCCTGCCTGAGACGTTTTGTCCACAAGGAGCATGGTGCAGACTAGAGGGGGAGACAGATTGGAAACAACGGGGCTTGTGCATTCCGATGGCTCTTAACTTGATTTCAACTTTTGACCTGTAATGCTTCCCAGCTGTTTTGAAGTCACACATCCCATCTTCATTAGCCTCCCCCCAATATGTGATCCAAGCACAGGGGGTCGCTTCAGGGAACCATGCCCTTGCTGGCTCCGGGTTTGCAGTTTCTGGCTGAAGGCAGTCACTACCCTGAATGCAGGAAGGGTCCAGGCCCACTCCCTCTCCCTTTCCCTCTCCCTCTCTCTCTCCCTCTGTGTAGAGGGAGGCCACGTGGAGAAAGAGGTGGGTGCAGGGGACGAGCCAGAGTCCCTGCCCCCCACAAAATAACATCCCCCAGGTGGTGGGAGTTAAGTGGGAAAGCGCAGGACTCCGATTCCAAAGTACACATTGAAATAAATGAAAACCAACTGGACTTGAGTTAGGCGGAGGCAGGAGAAGAAATTTCAGCTCCGAGGGTTTTTTTTTTTTGTACAAAATGCTAATTATGGGGTGAACTCAGAAGGAATGTGCTTTCTCAAGATAAATTTCCTAACATGGTAGAAAATGGACAGAATCTAGGCAACAGCTCGGCCTCTTGCCTGGGACGGATGTCTGCAGCTGGCCGCGAAGGGTAACCCTCCATCCATCACCGGGCCTGGGGTCCGGGCGCTTGTGGCCCGCAAGAGTCAGGGAGAGGGCTACAAATCCTCAAGTTTCCGTCATTCTCTAAGACCCAGAAATGCAGACCCCTGGGTCCCATACTTGGTTTCTCTGAAAATAAGCTTTCAGGTAATTTTTTTGTACAGCATGAGAAAATGTCCCAGGAACTCCCATTTTTGTTTCGTGTGTCGCTCAGCTAAAGCACATAAACATATACGTGTAAGTTTGTGCAAATTAGTTGACAAAGGTTTCCTATGATTCCATGGACTCTTCATCTGACCGCCTGAGACATTTACTTAGTGTCCGCTGTGCACCCAGCCAAACGGTCATTTGCGGACAGCGTATGCAGAGCATTGTTCAAACTAAACCTCCAAGCAGAGCACATAGCGTTCTCTGCTTGGAAGCTGTGAAAGGTACCAGCTCACCTGGATTGTCCTACTGATCCTGGCTCCCAACGGCCTTCATTCACCCCCGACTTACTAACTTCCTGGCCTTGTTCACCACAAACTCTCTTCTCGCAAAGTTGATTCCAGCCACTCTGATATCGTAGCTCTTCCCCAAGTGGGCTGGGCAAGCTCTCCCTCCCTTTCTTTGCAGACTCTGTGCCCTCTGGCTGGGAGATGTTCCCATCCGCCCTCCCCCCTCCCCCTGCCTCCCCCATCAGAGGGCTCGCTCCCTGGAAAGCCTTCTCTCTTGTTGCAGGTAGAAGTATCCCCACCTCTGCTCTGTTCTCACTTATTAGCCATTGTAAGAGGACTTGGCTTTTTTTTTTTTTTAATTTTTATTTATCTATTTATTTAATTTATTTATTTGGCTGCATTGGGTCTTCGTTGTGGCATGCGGGATCTTCGTTGAGGCATGTGGGATCTTCGTGGCAGTGCACGGGCTTCTCTCTAGTTGTGGCACGTGGGCTCCAGGGTGCGTGGGCTCTCTCGTTGAGGCTCGCCGGCTCAGTAGTTGTGCTGCGCAGGCTTAGTTGCCCTGCGGCATGTGGGATCTCAGTTCCCTGACCAGGGATTGAACCCGAGTCCCCTGCATTGTAAGGCAGATTCTTTACCACTGGACCACCAGGGAAGTCCCAGGAGCTTGCTTTTATGGTCGTGTCTTCTCCAGTAGGCTGCAAGCCTTTGGAGGGCGTGATGCAAATGACTGGTGCTTCTCTCTTTCTCACACTCCTTGCCCAATGCCTGCCAGAGTAAATGCAAAATAATTGCTTTCTGACTGAATGGGAGCACTTATTAAATAGATGCAAAACTAAACAAAGATCAAGTTTACAAAAAACAGCAATCTCTGATGAAATCTACGAGCATCTGAGTGTCTATGCGTCTAGACCTTGTGGGGCACCTTTGGGTATCAGAGCCCAGAGTGGGCTGATATCTTGTGTCACTGTAACAAGGTTATTGATGCTGCCGTGACCGGGACCCACCAGCTCCCTGATGCTTTTCTCAGCTGTTTCCTGACTTCTGATCGGGCCCAGAGAGGCAGTGAGAGAAAGATTTCACAGGGTGGATAGCTCAGCCCCAGGGGCAAGAAGACCAGCACTTATTATGCAGTTAATGCAACCCAAGGCCCTGGCCTCAGTCATCTTGTTCCTTAATACCTCACACTGTTCCAGAAAGGATTAAAAGAGGCTGATGATAATGTATCCTCATAACCACACTGAGGAGAGTGGTGTAAGTTCTGTTTCACAGATGAAGAAATTGGGGCTTAAAGAAGTTGTCATTGGCCCAAGGTCATTCATCTACTATCTGTATATCTAGAAATCATTAGAACCAACCGGGGACTCTGCCTTGAAGCCTAGCCTTAATCTACTGGGTCCTGACCATCTTGTCTTCATCCCTCTCTCCCCCTCCTCAAACAGAATGCCCGATAATAAATAAATATATTTAATTAACCGAAGAGATGTGTGACCATACATTTATTGTCATTACTGACTTGGCATCATCAGGCTCGACTTTATTTGTTATGTCTCCCTTCTTCTCGTCAACATGCCCTCTGGGACTTCCTGATCCAGCCAAAGCTGCCCCAGGTGTTCATTCATAACTCAGATTCTACCTGCAGAGGAGGGTCCAGGGGACACAGAACTGTTGGCATCAGACTTGGGTCCTGCGAGGAAAAGCTTCTGCAGCTGTGGGTGTGAGACACTAAGCCTCAGGAGGGAAGGCAAGAATTCAGTGGGCAGTACTTTCTGGCCATCACCCCAGTCACCCCACTCTTCCGTCTACTGTATTCCTTTGGTGGGTGGGGGGAATCTTTTGTTTTTATTTTTTTTTTACTTTTCACTTGGATGTGACCCATCCTATCAGCCCATTCTTTTGTGCCAATGCATACAAATTAATTCTGTGGGTAATTTTGATGGAAAATTGGATGAGTTGGCCAGAGAAACTTCAGAAGGGAAATTAAAAGTAGTCATTTTAAGAGAGGAGAAAATAAAATGACAGTTTTGATGATTTCAGGCCCAGGGCATTGGCTAGAGCTGAGGTTTCAGCAGGATCATTCATTTCCTCATTTTAATTCTGTATTTAAGTGGCCATCGCAACTGGAAGGAGAATTCTTAGCCCATCTTTGGAGGATGCTTCACTGCCCAGTTTGTTCACTAGATGGCATGGCTCAGACTGGCTGAGTTGCAGAGATTTAGCCACAGCTAAGGAAGTCCTCTGTGGACTTGTGTCTGTCTTTTGTCAAGTTCCTTTGGGACAAACGGCGCACCCCTAAGAGTGGAAGAAGTGGGGGGTTTCTTTGATATGAAGCAGGAGTTATCACTGGAGATGAAGTGTCTTAGGAAACATTCACAGGACCAGACGGTGCCTTGTGGATCATTTTGTCCATCTTGTGGTTTGCAAGCTTGTTTATAGAACACTTTCCTCAGCAAAATGCTATTCAGAGCCAATGCCGTAACTTGGGAAACAGCAGAACTATGTGCTGTGGTTGCTTTCTGGAACTTTGGGGATTTGAGAAACATTGATCTTATCCCTTTCTCTCTTCCCTCCCTCCTTCATTCCTTCTCTTTTTTCTCTCTCTTTCATTTTCCAGAGTTGGAAACTGAGGACTCGAGAGGACAAGATGTTTATGGCAGATCTTGGCCCCAAACCAGTCACTGAAAGATCTTTTCGTGAAACCACTGCCTTGTTTATTTAAATCCCACAAGTTCCCAAAGCAAATTGTTTTAAATTCCCTGGGAGTGACACTATGGGTAGATGGATACACACATCTGCTGAATTCACTGAATATTTCTGTTGCCTCCAGTATGTTGACACTGATCATAAATTCAGACAGGACAAGAGTGACAAGATGAGTGTGTGAATTCTGGGCCAGACACTGGACAGATACTTTCGTGCCTTATTTCATTTTTCTTCACAAGAAAAATGTGAGGTTTGTTTTTCTATCCCTACTTTACAGATGAGGAACATTAGATTCAGAGGTTAAACTTTTTTGTACCAACTAAATATATCAGGGTACAGGTGGAGCTCTTATAAGAAAGAGACCCTAAAACACAATGTCTTAAATACGGTAGAAGTTTACTTTTTTCTCCCATAATAGTCCACAGGAGGGTGACCCAGGACTGCTGGGTGTGGCTGGCTTGTTTCAACATATGGCTTCCATCCTGCATCTAATGTGGCTTTTCCAGCTTTTATCGTCTCCCCACCAGCAGAGAAGCCAGATGGGCCCAGATTTGAACCGAGACTTATGTGGTTCACAAGTCTGATGCTGCTATGTGCTGAATAAATTTCCCCCATTACTCTTACCCCAATCACTACAGACCAAACGTAATAACAAAGTGCCACCGCCTCAGGCAGCATCATTAGTTGTGGTAGCCAGCTTCCAAGGTGGCTCCTGATGCGTCTTACCTCTTGGTAGTCAGACCCTCATGTAATTCCCTCCCACACTGAGTAGAGCTGATTTGTGTAGTCAGTGGGATATTATGGATAGGATAAAGAATGCCTTTTGAGGAGGCCGAATCCCCAAAGACGTAGCAGTCTGTGCTTAGCTCTTCCTGGGATCACTAGCTCTGGGGAAGCCAGCTGCCATGTTGTGAGGACACTCAAGCAGCCTTGTGGAGAGGTCCCCATAGTAGGGAACCGAGGCTCCCACCAGCACCAACTAGCCAGCCATGCGAGTGAGCTGCCTTGGAAGCAAATCCTCCAGTCTCAATCAGCCTTCAGAGAACTGTAGCTCTGAACCAATCTTGAATGTAACATCATCAGAGTTCCTGAAACAGAATTAATCAGCAAAGAAGTACCCAAATCCCTGCCATACAGAAACTATGTGAAGTAATAAATGTTTATTTTTATTATATGCCACTAAATTTTATGGTCGTGTGTCATATAGCTATAGATAACTAATACATTAGCATAGATGCTAGGTTAAGAGGATGTAATTTTTCTAGACAAAAAGCCACCTCCTCAGGAAAACCTTAAGTGATTCCATCTGGGAAGTAGTTACTCTTTTTTTCTCTGTGTTGTGGCTTCTTTATTCTACCTTGTGTCTCTCAAAGCTGAAATTAGTATTTTTACAAATCACTTTCCTCCTCCAGATCGTTCATTCCTCAGGGACAATGTCTTGTGTTCAGATTCACCTCCCCTGGGCCTACCAGTGCCAAATTAGAAGTGGGTTTAAGTGAATGACTGACATCTTCTACCTAACCTTCAACTTAGTTGTTTTATAATATTATGCACATATTTTCTTTAAATGCATCCTCTAAAAACATGTTTGTGTTGCCTTTTACATGAAGCCTCTCAGTTATTTCTTTGTTACAGTAACAGGCGTTTAAAAATACTCTGTATAAATAAAAGATAAATCTCCTAAGGGCCAGAGATCATGCTGTTTGAGGAGCTTGTACAAATAGTTGGCACCTCCTTTTTCTTGAAAATCAGGCCTGAAATCTCATCACAACAAATGTTCCCTGGAGATCCCCAGAGCTGAGGAGATTTATTTTTTAATCACATGATCTCTTATCCCATTTAGAAGAGGAGAGAAGGGAGCCTGTAATGATCCTGCTCAGCTCAGGTGTCTCCTGCTCCCCTGGCCTGGGTGACCCCACTTTCTGATGGACCCAGTGTGTTTCTGAAGCCACCTCATTTCCAAACACACATCCAGCCCTGTGTGTAACCATTTGCAAATGCACCCAAGATGTCTCACCTACATTTCCTTCCACTGCACTGAATTTAGGACCACTCCAGAGGGGAACTGGAATGCATTCTGCATCCTTTTTAAACCTATATATTATTCTCAATCTTCAGACTCTAGGAAGTTTGGGGAATTTGTAAGTCACATGGAATTGAGTTTGGAGTCCACAAATAAGTTGAAATGTTTTCACGTGTGATTGTGGCTTAACAAACGGAAAGACAGGATGTTTTGTGATGGTCCGTGTTGTTCCCTTGTCAAGAATGCCATCAACACAGTTCCTCACGTGCATCCAATTCCCATCTTGACTGAGCCATGACTTGACTCTGAGTCTTGACTCCAGAGACTGGAGTTTGAACTGATCCACACTCGTGCTCCTCCAGGAGCTGCATTTTCATGTGAAGTAACATTAAGGAGCAGATTTCCTTTTTTGCTTGTTTTTCCTGGTGACATTAATTGACTCACATGGGACATTAGTTAAAATCATGTTTATGAAATGGGCATGCATCACCAGAGAGAAGGGATGTAAATTGTATCCCCCATTACCTCCCCCCGCCCCAAACACTCTACATTGTGCCTCCCAAATGAGAGGTAATAACGTCTCGATTATAAACATTTTCCATGTTTACTCAGATTGAAGACGCTATCGATCCACACCATTGATTCAATAACACTACATACATATGTATGTATATATGTATATTTTTTTTTTAAGGAAAAAAATCAACTACATTCAATTCCTGTATCAATTTTAAGATGCATCCAGGTTTTTGAAAGCTAATGCAGATGGAAAAGAAATGTCTGTCCTATGCTTACGGATGTTTGGTAAATTTCTTGAGAGGTGACCATTCTTGGTTCCCAGAGGTGATCAGGCAGAAACGTGAATGGAGGTTAATGCACCGGAAAAGGGCTCCAAAGGCCTCTCAACGTGTCATTTTCCAACACAAGACTGAAAGGTCTTTGGGGAAAGGGATGCTGTCACGTGCATTGCCAGGTCCCCAGCATGTGGCTGGATGCCGGGCACCCAGGGTCACTTGCTAACCCCCTGTCGTGTCAGAGGTCAGCCGACCTCCCTGACCCCTTCCAGGCTCTACCCCCGCCCTCACGGTCTCCCCCGTCACAAGGCTGTTGCAAGCATCGCATGAGATCATGCACCTAAAAGTCCCGGTGAAGTCAAGTTCTCAGCAAACAGATGGTGGCAGCTCTTTCGGTTCCTCCTCCTGCTCCCCCCTCCTTCCCTATTTTTGCCTACTCAGGAGCCTTCAACAGAAATTAAACTCTGCAGACAAGCTCCCCAGGGCCTTCCCAAAGACATCCTCTTTCTGTGAGAAAATGAGTTTATTGACTTCTCTGCCTTGGAAGAACACGAGGTACAGCTCTTGGTGCAAGGGCTGTGGGCCTGAGTCGGGGCTGCAGAGGCCCCCCCCACTCCATCCGCTGGGCAGGCGGCAGCAGCCAACACGGCAGGAGGCTCCTCCTTCCCGCTTCCTCCCCGGCCAGGCCATGCTACACAGTGGGGTGAGAGTGGGCTTTCTGTCCCCCAGCTGGGCTTACATCACCTGCCCGCTGTGTGAAGTCTGTGCTCATTGGGAGGGCTTTCAAGGGCCTAAGTTGTACTTTCATCTTTATCCTCAAACAATTATCCGTCACATGCCTGGAATGTCTCCCACATTCTTGACCCATTCACATGGGAGATTCACATGGGGTGAAGAAGGAATTTTCTCTTATAAAGACCCAACTCATCCCTTTTCTGATTGGTGGGCTTTGGAACCAGGGGGGCTGTGGTTTGAAGCCCAGCACTAGCCGTCCCTGGGCCCCCACCGTGTGTGCCCTCCCTCTCCACCCAGGGTCATCCTCCTCCACTCGGAAGGGCCTTCGTTCACGCCCTGCATCCTCACTTGCCAGCCTGATGCAGCTCACAACAGGCCACCTCCTTCCTGAAGCCCAATGGATTTGCCGCTCCAGAGTGAAAACTTTAGTAGCTTTGGTCTGCCTTACATTCATCCAGATGGAGAGGAACCTTGTATGTTAGGCTAGAGGTAAGGGTCATTTCCCCAAAATGCAGGAGAAGCCCAGGAAGAATGTAAAACAGGAGATGACAGTGTCAGACTTGTGTGTTAGATCACGCAGGACAGATTCTGCAAGGGAGAGATGAGAGGCAATGAAATAAATTAGGAGTTGGATCAAAATTTAGGTTTGGAGCTGTTGACACTTAGACTCATCCCTTACCTTTCTCCTTGTCTCTTCTTTCTAGCTTCAAGATGAAGCCAGGATGCTATATCTTCTTTTCTTTCTCTCTCCCTCTTACCCTCTCCCTCACCCTATCTCTTTGCTAAACAGGCCTACCATGGTTTCAACTTTCCCCACATGATTCCAGACCCTGGATTCCAGTAATGTCCCCTCACCCCTCTGCCCCTGAAATCTAAGAAGACAGCAGCTTTTTAGATTCTCTACTTTACCTCACCTATTTGGGTTCTCAGCTCTTCTAACACTGGTATAACCACATTCCTGTATTCAGCTCCTCCTGTTTAAATACTTAGGGTGGTTTCTGTTTTTCTGTTTGACTGAGACAGCTGTCTATTGGAGTCATACATGTAAAATATGTGAAGGTCTAAGTAAGGGTATTGCCCCAGGGCTGGAGGGGAGGAGAAGGTTTGGAGATATGCTTAATCAAAATCCTACCTAGAGTTGAAATCCCTTGTATCCTTGACCCAAAAGGTATCCCTTGCCATTATGACATTCCACCATTTGGAATACTGTCCACCAGATCTCAAATATCAGTGGTCTTTTCAGACCCCTTGTCATGTCACTCAGCCTGTAGAGAATGATGCTTAGTCAGGCATGAATGCTTTTATTTATCACCAGTTTTTATGTTTCCATGAAATGAAACACGAGACAGAAGACCAAAACAGAATTGAGAAGAGGGACAGAGTAATTAATCTGCAAGTTAACAGACCAGGAATTTTTGTTTATTTGTTTGATTTAGGTAGGGTTCTAGCTAGCTGGGTAATCTTGGGTGAGTTATTTTCCTTCTGCGGGGCTTACTTTCTCCATCTTAAAGAGTATGATCCTAATGTATCTTCCAGGCCTGGCCAAAATTCACCATCCTCTCTACTGTTTTGAGAGCTTATCATGGGATCCATACCATTGAGTGAGTTCTTATACTCCTGGTGCCTGATCCATGATATTAAAGCCTACATAAATGTTAATAACCTTGTTTCCCTTTGAAAACCTATGAGAGTACAGATGGATTTTCCAGGCCCCATCTGAGCTTTGCACCCAGCAAATCAAATATCACACATTTAAATGTCCTTGGCACTCAGTGTAGGCAGAAACCTTAGCCAGACATTGCAGGGAAGGTTGGTTCATTCACCATCAAGCAGTTCAAAGTCAGATCCTCTGTTTTTGAAAGGAACCAACTTGCCTCTCACCGTCTGTTTTCTAGGACCTGGAATGATGCACACTCTTATTTCCATTTATAGCCTAATCTGTTCCCAGAAATATGCACTGAAAACCAGGAAAGAAATGTCATCCTTTGGCTGGTTACCCTAAAATACCATAAACCACCTTCTTTTTATTTTCTTACTTTTCCTGTATTTAAAATTATCATTCTCTTCTAAGAAATATCTTCACTTAAACATATTCCTCTCTCTGGGAGAATGGAAAAAAATGCGCTTATTCCTGGACTGGCACTAAGATTCACACTGGAGATGGCATCACCTTTTTGATTAAGCAAAATTCACTGGGGCCTTAGTGGCATCTTTACTATGTAAATTTTATTAAGGCTTATGTTTAGATGTTGAAGGCAACTCCTGAACCATAAAATAAATGTGTACTCTGTGGCAGACACTTTGCTTATCTTTAGGTTTTCTGAGATTAAAATATATGTGGCACCTTCCCTTGAGGATCTCTGTTTCTGATGGGAGAAACAGAGTTGTGAATAGTATTTGCTATAATATTGGTGGGTTTACAGTATTGGATACCCCTGTGACTCCTGTAAGTCTTGCCCTCATCCTTTGAAGCCAAAGAGTGGCCACTAGTGGTCAGTTACTGAATTGCAAGTATAGAACCAATGAGGAGTGAGCTGTAATGTTTTTAGGACTAGAATTAGATCTTAACTTCCCAAATATTGGACAAAAGAGTCATTCCATTAATTTTCCAATGTGGGGATTTATACACCTGCATGTTTGAAGGGGGTTCCTAATATTTTCAAAAGTTTGATCTCTCAGTTTGAAGGTGTGCCTCAAAAGTCATAAAAATGGTACATAGACTTTGTCCCAGCAGTTTCTCTGTAAGGAATTCACCCTAGGAAGCTATAGATGCATTCAAAGGTGTATTTTAAGTATGTTCATTACAGTGTTATTTACAGTAGTAAAAGAAGAAAAATATCATCTAATTGTAAGGTATGAATTCATTGAATTAGGGTAGATTGGGATGATGGAATGCCATGCAGTGATGGTGCAGAAAAGGACATAATGGCAGGGAAAGAAACATGACATATAGTTTGATGAAACAGCAGGTGTTGAAATTTTTTAGGCAATGAGACTAAATTCAAATATTTATGTGTATTTGTATATGCTCTGTAGGGGTAGATATAGATGCAGGTACACACACATATTGAAAATATGTAGAAGGATATGCACTACTACTTAACAGTGGTCATTTCTTGCTGGGGCTATTTCAGGTGACATTTATTTTCTTTTGCATATGTATTCTGCAATGTATTGCTTTTAAAATCAGAAAATATGTTGATTTTTTAAAGTGGGACTGGCTTCTGGATATGCTGCAGGAATGACAATGGTGAGGGCCAGCTGGCAGAGCCATCAGAGAGATTTTGAGGCTACAGGCTTTGTAAAGACCCTCCAGAATGAGCCCCACCTTTAACATCACTTTGGGCCATTTGGAAATGGACATTTCAAACACGCCTGTGTATGTATGTAAGATGGTGGGGTAGTTGTAGTAAAAGGATCTCCTTGGATGACATGAGGTAGTTGGTTGGGTTAGACACAGTGACTATGGACGGTCTTAACCAGATGGAGATCAGGGGACAGAGGCTTATGTCAGTGTTTCCATCTGTTTCATCTACTTCTGAAGGCAACAATGTCACAATAGCAGGGTAATTAGAATAACTTGGAAACAAGATGGCAAAGAAGTTGCTCTGACCCAGAACCTCAGACTTCAAACCTAAATCTGGATCATGGGTGTGGGCCAGCTCTCCACTTGTCTGATTCATGATGGAGGTTGTAAATCAGAGGCACTGAATGATGGTGGTACTTACTCCCTGAGACTAGCCAGTGATATACTTGGATGAATCTCAAAACAGTGTCCAAAGAACCACTTTCTAGAGGAAAAACTGCAAATAACAGTAACAACAACAAAAACAAGTTACCTGCTGTTTGGGTTTCTTTGTGGCTCATAGTATGTATATGGGAAATGTAGTCTCCTCAGCTCCCTCCCTCCGTGTGTTTCCTCTCTTTCCACTCCCCTTTCTAATTACCAGTAAGCAGGAAAGTGTTGTTAACCTGAATGATCCAGGAGAGCCGCTGAGTTTTGTCTCGCTGTTGGGCCTGGTGACTGTACCTTAAAGCTCCTCATTCCCATGTTCCATTCCTTCTCTTCAGCTTCTCGCTACAAGCCTGGGTGGGGCCATCCTCAGGACCAGTTTTCTTCTTCCATCTTCCCTGACTATGCAGCTGGGTAGATAATGGGGCTGGAGCACCTAGCTTAGCCTTACTGCCAGCTCACTGGAGCAGGTCTGGATTCCTGTGTGGACAGCAGTTTTCCACCCTATAAACCCGGGGGCTGGGTCAACCTGTTGACATCTTGGTCTGGATGATTCTTTGTTGTGCGGGGCTTCCTGTGCATGAGAGGGTGTTTAGCAGCATCCCTGGCCAGTAACACTGTCCCCTCCATTTGTGACAACCCCAAATGTCACCCGACATTGCCAAATGCGCCCAGAGGGGTAAAATCTCCCCCAGTTGAGAACCACTGCCTTTCACTTATGACTTCCTAAATGGACTTTCAGCTTTTGTTTTGCAGTGTCGGGTAGTAGCAGGTAATTTCTGGTTACACGTGGGCAGGTATCTCTAGAAAAGGCACATCACTGAGGGTTCGGTTTAGAACTCTCCTAATACACAGCCATGTCGAAGGCAGACTTCAAACACCTTATGAAGGTGGATTTTCCTCATAGGTACCTTTAGGCAGCCTCTGGGAATCAAAGCTGGCAGCTCACTACTGCCAGGGGAGTCAGGGCGCCAGGCCTTGTTCTGCTTCCTGGCCCCCGAGAGCCCGTGGGGAGTTTTGGCTTAGCTGAGAGCCCACAGAGGGGAGAGGCTGCTGTGGCGGCGAGGGCAGGGCAACAATCAGAGAATGCAGGAGTGGGGTCAGGAATTTCCTTAGCTTCATTGGAAACAGATGCCTAGCAGAGGTGGCGGGCTGGGCTCTGCTTCAGGCCAGTGTGCTTGGCGCTTCCCCACTCCACTGCCAGATTATTATTTAAGATGAGGGCTCTGGTTTAAGGGAAGCTGGGGTTGTTGTGACATAGGAACAAAACCTGCTTTCGTGAGAACACGAGCGGGTATGATGACTGTATATGCATGTGATCAAAGGTGGTGGGATTGAAGAACATCAGGGTAGTAAGGTCCTTTGTGATCTGAGTCCAGAACCTTCATCTGAGGTCTGAAAGCAAGAATGGAGTCCCAGGAATCCAGGTTGGTTAGTGCCCAGGGCCTTCACCCATAACCCACCCCTTGCCTCCAAGTCCTCTTTTAAGAAGTAAACCCTTTGAGATCTAATTGAGCACACCTGTAATCCCCAGCCTGTGCCCATGGCAGACATCACTAATTGATCACAGAGTTCTTTCCTGCTGGGTTTTGATGCTGCCTAATTATCCTTTACCCATACAGCACTCCAGGTAGGTAGTACTAATCAATCAGATATGAAAAGTATTTTCCATACCTGCTGGTGACTTGGTCTGTCAAGAGGCTTTCTAGAGATGTATGAAAGGAAGGGCCTGGGGGAATGTGTTAATTTGAGATTGTCTTTTGAGAAAGGGTGAAAGGAGGTATGTCACAAATGTAGGCTATTCCAGAGCTTCTTAAACTTTAATGTGGACATGAATTACCTGGGTGATCTTTCTGAAATGCAGTAAGTCTGGGGAGAGGCCTGAGATTCTGCAGCTCTAACAAACCCCCAGGTGATGCTGATGCAGCTGGTCTGTGGACCACACAAGCTCACCCAACCAGCTATTTTACCATTTAGGAAACTGTGGTCCCAAGAGGATGAGGGAAGAGGTCAGGGCTGCTTCACCATCAACTTGACAAGTCACTCGGTGCAAGGATTTCATTAACAATTGCTAATTCCTCTGTGTCTCATTCTGCTCCCTTTAGCCAATCTCTTTGCCCCTGTACCTGGCTTGCATCTACCAACCTTTTTAACTGGAGGCATCTCAGAACTGATGTCCACTTCAATTCTGGTGTGTTTAGAACCTGACTACAAGAAAGAACTATTATTTGCCTTCTCATTTTTGATCCTTCTGGAATATTCTTAAAGATTCTGCTGGAGGTCACACCCTGCTGAGAACTGAACCTTAACCGAGGACAATAGAATAGGTGGATAGTCCCTGAAAGGTCTATTTCCTTTGAGCAAACCTCATTTATTTATGGAAATCCTGCTGTTGGAGGAAAAACTAACCAGACTCTACATGGCCTGTCATGGCTTAAGAGAGAGGAGTGGGGCTTCATTTTTTGGTAGATAACCTCCGAGTTGAGAAAAAGTTTTTTATTTATTTTAATAATTAATTTATTTATTTTTTGGCTGTGTTGGGTCTTTGTTGCTGCGCGCGGGCTTTCTCTAGTTGCGGCGAGCAGGGGCTACTCTTTGTTGCGGTGCATGGGCTTCTCATTGTGGTGGCTTCTCTTGTTGCAGAGCATGGGCTCTAGGAGCACAGGCTTCAGTAGTTGTGGCACTCGGGCTCAGTAGTTGTGGCTCGCGGGCTCTAGAGTGCAGGCTCAGTAGTTGTGGCGCACAGGCTTAGTTGCTCCGCGGCATGTGGGATCTTCCCGGACCAGGGCTCGAACCCATGTCCCCTACATTGGCAGGTGGATTCTTAACCACTGTGCCACCAGGGAAGTCCAACAAAAAGTTTTTTAAATCCAGCCTAAATAACAGCAAGGGGAAGGGTGGTGGGGAGGGGGCTTCTTTCCTTCCCCTCAGTAACTGAGACATCTCACTTTGGCATAATTATATTGTCAAACAGAAGATGCTTCAAGTAATTAGGAACATAATTAGTCAAGCTTTTCTGCTCTCTGTGTTCTCGACTAAAACACAATCCTTGTATCCAGTGCCCTTTGCAGCACGGGACAATCTTTAACAAGAAACACTTTCTTCTTCTTTTGCTTTTATTGAACAAAAAGAGAAAAGGAAAATACAGGGTCTTTCAGGGATCAGAAAGGCTACGTATTCGATTTCAGTTAACAAAAATCACCGTTGAGGAAAGATAAAATTAGGAAACGTATAACGTGACTTTGGCCAAGGTTACTGCTGCTGTTATTACTATTATTAATAATAGTAGTAGTATAATCTCTTAGAACTTGGTGTTCTCAGAGTTCATGAATTTGCTCTCTGACAGTCTTTTCATCAGATACAGACAAGCCTTGGATGTTTCAGCTGATTTTCCAGAGCTTGTAAAGAAGTCTCTTGATACCTCAAGTCTTCCCTGCCAAGAAAAGCAGAGATGTGAATGAGGTCAAATAGGCTGTGGTCTCTTCCAGGAGAGGAACTTGGTTTTTGTCCATAAAATGCCCTTGACCTATGGTGGGTATCCAGTAAGTGGTGACTCCACCAGTGGAAACTGGTATGTGACTGGGCCATATGGACTTGGGATGAAATGGGGCATGGTACCATTTCCCGAGCCCTTGGACAAGAGTTTCACCAAGGCCTTTATACACATGAGCTCACTGAATTCTCAGAGCCTTCTGACCGACAAGTATTATCATCACAATTGATTGAGAAGAAAAGTGAGCTCAGTGAGGGCCCCAGTACAGCAGCTGGATGAGCCTGTTTCTCAGGCCCAGCTCACACCCACAGGATGGAGGGAGCTCCGGTCTCTCTCCAGCCCGGCCCTCGCTAGATCCCTACCACTCTAGGGCTCACAGCTGCTCCTGCATGTTAATCTGGCTGTGGCTTCTTTCTCCTCTCCTAGTTCTGTATTTGACTTCCCGACTCTCTGGCGTCTGGGGCCTGGCAGGGGCGGTGGGGAGGTGGGGCACTGTGATCCAATGAAAAGACAGCAGACCCTGGAATCAGACATATCTAGATTTGAACCTAAGCTCTACTTACCCTGAAGCAAATTACTTCATCTTCTTGATCCTTGGTTTTGCAGTCTGTTAAATAGGAATAAACGTATGGATGGACAGATTGATAGATGGATAGATAGATGGATTAATTAAAAACAAATAATTAATAGGAAGGTGACGGGTGAGTGGATAAGACATGTTGGCACTAACATGCCTAAATGGGTAAGAGTGATATTTCCTTTAAGAAAACTAGATGCTACATCTTTGGTTCAGGATAAAAGGGCTCAGGAGAGCAATGCATTGGAGAAACAAGGTTAGAACCCAGCCGGGGCCCTTGGCTTGGTTTTATTTCAGGTCAACATTTACCAGGTTTGTGCTAAGGAACATGAGGGAGATGCTTCATAAAAACAGGGTTCCGGGGCTTCCCTGGTGGCGCAGTGGTTGAGAATCTGCCTGCCAGTGCAGGGGACACGGGTTCGAGCCCTGGTCTGGGAGGATCCCACATGCCGCGGAGCAACTGGGCCCGTGAGCCACAATTACTGAGCCTGCGCGTCTGGAGCCTGTGCTCCGCAACAAGAGAGGCCGCGATGGTGAGAGGCCCGCGCACCGCGATGAGGAGTGGTCCCCACTTGCCGCAACTAGAGAAAGCCCTCGCACAGAAACGAAGACTCAACACAGTCATAAATAAATAAATAAAAGAACGTGAATTTCTTTAAAAAAAAAAAAAAAACAGGGTTCCATGGTCCAAGGTCTTTGGGAAATTGAACCTACTCTTGGAGATTCACATATACAAAAGCATATTGAGGCCTTTGAGAAGTCTTAACAAAAACTTGTTTTATTATAATAATACTTATTATTGTTTAAAATCAGTGATTCTGCAAAATGTGCTCATGCAGCCTCTTTCAAATATTGCTTGTTAGTTCAAGAGGAACCCCATCCTGTAGGGCTTGTATTTTATATGCAATATAACTATATGGCCAAGATTACACAGCAGTCTCAATGTTGTATCCAATGTTGGTGGTCATCAAGAATCACGCACATGCTTTGGATGCATCCTCCCAAATGATCATGTGATAGAATTAGGACTGTTGTTACTACCGCTGTTTCACAGATGAATGAATGGCACGCAGGCAGGTGGAGCGGGTTGTCTGAGTCCACACAGCTTACAATGGACGAGTTTAACTCCAACCCCGGTCACCCAATGCCAAGTTTGTTCTCTTAGGTCCACATGTGCTCCCACCCACAGTCACAGAGGTCTCTGGTGACTGCTTGGTGATGTCTCAATGGCAGATCTGTTGAAACAGATCTGGGTAGCCCCACGCACTTCACTTTGCGTATGTGGAAATACCGAGTGTGCTTCATCGCCTGACAAGCAGCTCTCCAGCAAAGGATAAGGGAGCAAGAGAGAATGATCGCACTAATGAAGGCAATACACTTCCCAGGACTTGTAGAGCACTTTGCAGTTCTATGAGTGCTTTCACACATGGCACCCCTTTTGATCCTCACAGCAACCCAACACATAAGCTGGGCTGGCAACTTCTGTCCTCATCTGACAGGGGAGAAAACCACTGTGCAGCAAGGTGAAGGAAAGAGCAAAACCTCACACGGTACATCAGTGGCAAGCCCATCACCCAATTCCACCTCCTCTTTCCTGACTCATTCTAATATTTGCATTGCCATCCAGTAGAGGACATCGTAGAAACAAATTTGTCTCTTGCCAGTGTCCACTCTTTCCTCCTTCCCTCTTCTGTTCTTTCCTCCTTCCTTCCTTTAAAATGAAAATTTCAAAATCCAGAAATATGCAAAGAGAACAGTCATTCATAATCCCACCATCCAGAGATAACTACTATCTATTTGCTTCTAGTAATTGTTTTATGCACGTTTGCCTGTTATTAAATTTTCTCAAAAGCATAATTTTAAATGTCTGCAATGAATTTCATTTTATTTTACTTAACATTACCCATCTTTTGTTGTCGGCCATTTAGAATGTTTTCACATTTTCTATAATTTAAATAACATGATAAACATCATTATACATAAGTCTTTGTGAACTTTAAAAAAAAACACTGTCCTTGAGATAAATTTCTTGAATGAAATTTTAAAGCCAAAGTGTTGCCAGATATTTAAGACTTTGGATAGATATTCGAAATTGCCATCCCGAAAAGTTTTACCAATTTTACAGCTCCATGAGCAACAGTTTTCTGCACTTACTATTATTCTTTTTGAACTTTTAAAAGTTCACAGGCATTGTTTTAATTTCTATTTCTTTAATTACCAGTTTGGATGATTTTCTCTTTTTAAATAGTCATTTTTGGTTGGTCATTTTTATTTCTTCTTTTGCCAATTTCCTGCTCATGTCCTTTCTTATGATTCTCATTACAATTATGATTATTTTGCTTTGGCTATGCTTTTCTTATTAATATCTTAGGAATCTTTATATATTAAGGGAACTAATATTTATGTGGCAAATAATGTTTTTCCTTAGGTTGAAATCGTAGTGAGTTGAACACTATGAGCCATGTTGGGTTTTTTCCCTTTTTTTATTGAAGTGTAGATGAGTTACAACGTTGTGCCAGTCTCTGCTGTGCACTATGAGCCATGAATGGATGAAGAAGACAATTCTAGTGACAAAGGAAAGTTATGCAAAGAAGGGATTGGTGGTTCTGTGTTAATCTCATTTCATGGAGAGGTAAACCGAGACTCAGAGAGGTCCAGTAACTTGCCACAGGTCACACAGCACAAAACATCAGAAATGTTATTTGAACCCAGGTCTGTCTGTCTCCAACTTCCGTGTACTTTCCACTGTGTGGCATCTTGGCATCCCAGAGGGAGGTGGTGATCAAAGTGATGTTGCAGATATAAATCTGTTGCAGTCCACAGAAAAGACCAGACAAGGAAAGAGACAGGAGAGTGAAGAAAACAATTAGGGGTTGAGAATGGGAGTCCTCAAAGAAATACGTTCAAAGATGTGAAGGCAAAGGTCTTCATTCATAAAAGGGAGATGGAGTAACATGGCCAAGCTCCTTTCCTCACCCCCACCTTGCATCACCCCCATCAGCACCCAACCTTGGGTGCTTTTAAAGCCACTCTTGGCTTTCTTTGTGCTGAGATCTCTCTAGATTCATTTTCTTAAGAAGACAGACACGGAGTAAACTTTTGGGCGGTACCATTTCCAGTATTTCGGATTCCTGCTTTCTCTCTCGCGCGCGCATTCCTATGTCTTTTTATTTATTCTTCTTAAACTGCTGAGTCTGATAAATTAGGGCTATTAAGAGACTGTTTGTTATTCTGTCCTGAGTTACTATTTTGAGAGCTAAAAACACTCATAAATATATGGATGTTCCGACTGTAAATGGATCTATTTTAGCCAGTGAAAAATTCATTTCCTCTAATACACGTTTTTAAAGTGTCCTCCTGAAATTCTGCACGATATCTCACCATGATCTTTCACTGTCCCTCCCATTTTTATCCGATAAAAGCAGATCCATCATCGTTGTGGTTCCTTTTTCTCTGCACCATAAATAACAGCTGGGGAAGGGGAGCATCTCCCACAATACAGCGGCTTCGTATTTTAACCAATTTTGGAATTTATTGTTAAGCCTTCTTGGGATGGGCACCAAAAGTACCTGCATGCCCATCAGTTATCTCATGACCTTTCTCGTTTTGGACAAAAAGGCACTCAAAGCAGAGTGAATTTTGCGTCTGATTTCAGCCTGACTTTGTGGATGGAAGATGGGATATGGTAGGTTGTCACACACCCAGGATCTTCTGGGCCAGCCTCAGTTTTTGATTATGGGCCCAGTGAAATTATTGAGAGCTACCTTTTTTACTCTCAAAAGTGTCCTGGCTTGGATGATAAATGACATGGTCACTGTAGATGTAGGTTTAGAAACCCAGTGTCCTATATTGCCTCTCATCTTTTCCCTATTTCCCATCAGATGCTCATTCTGTGTGTTGAAACCTCCCTTCCCTTCCATCAACCACTCATCATAGGCAGGAGACTTCGAATGAGAGGTAACATCTCCAGGCTGGCAGAAAAGAAAGAGAGAGAGAAAGAAAGAAACATGATGTTAGTTCCCACCGTGTGCAAGGCCCTATGCGAGAGGCTTTTCAAAAAAGTCATGCTTTCATTCTAAGGGCAGCCCCCACGAGGTACTGTAATTCATCAATATCAAGAGGCATATTTTTTCATTCATTAATGTCTGGAAATTGGGCTGTGCCTTATCACTGATGTCATCTTATAATTGCTGTTGGTCCTGTAGCATCGTGATGTACTTGTCATTGGCTGTGCTTGTAAAAGCATCAAAACCCACAGAATGGGTGTCGGCAGCTTGGATGAAAATCCTAGAAGCATTTTAGGAGCATTCTTTTAGACCCCAGGAATCAAACAATTGTGGAGAAAGGGATGCAGAATTGGCCAGTCAGAGCTATTTAGCAATATCTGGGGGGCAGACATCAATAGTAGACCAGTGCTACGTTGCTGCAAAGCCAGATTAAACACTCAGCAAACACGACTTTTGGCTCTTTTAAGGATTCTTGTAAGAAATGCTGCGTTACCAATAATCTTGATGACACGGAGGGCCGGGGAAAGTTACGTATCTGATGATTTTGGATGGCAAAGTGACTCTGAATGTGAAGAACATTTAGGAATACTTCAACCAATTTGATTCACTTATCAGTTTTCCTTTTTATGTGTGCCCAAGAGTGACATGGGATAACATCTGTGCCAATTAAATCTCAAAGAGATTTTAAACTAATTATGAAATGAAAATTCCAAGAGAAAAAAATAACATCGGGTCAAAGGTTTTTGGAAGTCTTCTTTCTTTCTTAGTGGTATATAAGAAAACAGGTGTCCTGCAGTTGATGGTGTCTTCTGGTGAGTAACTAGTAATATACTAGTTACTCCTGAGCCCATTTCACAGGTGAAACTAGAAAGATGTGTTTTGTTTTCCCTAAGATGAGGCAGTTAGCTAGTGGCCATGCAGGAGCAGGGTTGGAATGACTCAAAAAACTGACTTAGATAACAGTCATGGCGTTGCTACGAAGTGCCAGACAACGTCTGGGAGACCCAGCAGTGAAGGAAACAGGTTCGGCCCCTGCCCTCACAGAGCTTCCCATCCTGGGAGTAGAAGGAGGGACTGGGGGAACAAAGAGGTGGGTAATTGTGTACGTCCTGAAGGGTCTGATGGTAGCAAGAGAATCAGCCCTGAACCTGGGGCTCTGGGGTAGCACCCAGGAGGAAGGGGCTCCCAAGTCATGGCCTGGAGAGTAAGGAGGGATTATTAGTCAAGCAAGAGCTCCTCCTCTCCCTGTTCCACGCAGCGGGAGAGCAAGTACAAATCCCTGGTGATGCCGCTGCCAGCATCCTTTGCATGAGTGCACCACTCGGCCTTCTGGAGTTGTTGATGGAGACTGGCTGGGCAGTGCCCTGTGAGAGAGCCGCAGCACTCCTGTGGAGAAATAAGAGGAACTTCCCTGCGTCCTGATGCTTTGGACCTTGGTTTCCGTAATTCTCACAGAAGTAGGGGGTTGGCATTAAAAACTCCAATCTGAAGGTGAGAAAAAACAAAGTCCCAAGTGCTAACCTGCTGTGCCCAAGGTCATACAGGTCATAAGTGATGTAGGTAAGGCGTGAACCCCAGTGGATTTCACTCAAAGTGAGTTTGTGCCAAATATCAAAGTAGGTCACACACTCCGGGTCAAGAGGAGACGCAGGATCCATTTGACTTCATCCCCCCACACCGTGGTGTTTGGGGTGGAGAGGGAAACAGAGGCGCCACAGGGGAGAGGTGACCTGCCCGGGTCACACACGGCCAAGGTCAAGCTAGGAAGTGAGGTGTCAAGGGGCGTCTTCTCCACTCACTCGTATGTCCGTGACTTTTATCAACTTGTATTTAAGGATCATCCAAGCAGAGCAAACCACAGCTTTAAAGCAATTACTTGGTGATGATCAGGAGGGGCTGAGGGGATTCTGTTTGCTTATTTGTGTGAACCTAAAATGCCTGCTTTCTTAATTAAGCTTTAACTCTGGGTTTTGCCTCAAGCTTTCCTTTTTTTTTCCCCCCTCTTTAACAGGTCTCAGCCTTCCTCCATCACTGAAGGCCTTGGGCATTGCCTGTTTGATTTCTCTCTTCTGAGAAGCATCTGCTCCTGCCCCACCACTGAGGATACCTCCCTTTTTTAGCCCCAGTCCTCAGCTGCTTTTAATTTCATGATTATCAGCCACGAGGAATCGGTTTCTTGATGACTCAGGAGCGAGGGACGCTGGGAGTTCTCTACCTGGGGCTTCTTCCTCAAGAACTCATCCCAAGTCCCCTGCAAGGGAGCAGCCTTCCCTGATCAGCACTGAGTCTGTTTGAGGTGCTCCAGGTCTGGCCGTCATGGCCCTGGTGACCTCGTGGTTTTTTTGGCTTTAAATCTCCAGCAACTGGCAAAGCATCCGGTACGCAGGGGATGCTTGATAGATACTTCTTGAACAAATGAATTCATGGAGGAGTGAATGGACAAATAAACCAGGCCAGTGTTCAGGTGAGTCCAAGTGTCTGGAGGGGGTGTTGGCGGCGGGGGAGTTGTCACCTGTCTTATCAAGTGATATTGTTAGGAATCGCTTATCACAGATGGAAATGTTTAGAGACGTTTAATAGTCACGTGTTGCAATATCTGTATACCCAGCCTCCTCGGCTGGACATAATTTATGCATCAGTTCCTTCCTAGCCTTATGGAGAGGCATTTAACCCTGCTTGCTGGCTTTAAGAATTTGGTTGTGTCCTTAGCTCACTTCTCACCCCTAATCAGGAACCCCTTAGAAATAAGGGGTGTTGCGTTCCTCATTCATAAAGTATTTACTAGACAACAACTGTGCTCCCTGTTAGAGGCACGGGGCTGAGGCAGACAGACACGGGATCCTTGCCTCTGGAGACCTTTTTTTTGTTTGTTTTCTTTAAACATCTTTATTGGAGTATAATTGCTTTACAATGGTGTGTTGGTTTCTGCTTTACAACAAAGTGCATCAGCTATACATATACATATATCCCCATATCTCTTCCCTCTTGCGTCTCCCTCCCTCCCCCCCTCCATATCCCACCCCTCTAGGTGGTCACAAAGCACCGAGCTGATCTCCCTGTGCTATGCGGCTGCTTCCCACTAGTTATCTATTTTACATTTGGTAGTGTATATATGTCCATGCCACTCTCTCACTTTGTCCCAGCTTACCCTTCCCCCTCCCCGTGTCCTCAAGTCCGTTCTCTAGTAGGTCTGCGTTTTTATTTTCCTGTCTTGCTCCTAGGTTCTTCATGACCTTTTTTTTTTTTTTTTTTTTAGATTCCATATATATGTGTTAGCATACGGTATTTGTTTTTCTCTTTCTGACTTACTTTGCTCTGTATGACCTTTAAGGCACTGGGAGAGAAGTTGGGCGCATTCCGATGGGTGAGGTGTGGATTTCTATGGGAACATGCAGCAGAGGCACCTAAGAAGGACTTGTGTCATCAGAAGAGGCTCCCCGAGGAACAGGTGCGTGCCTGTTAGTCAACAGAGGGGAGGGAGAGAGCGTGTGGGGTTCTCCGTTACTGTGTAACTAGCTGCCCCAAAACTTAGTGGTTAAGACGGCCACCATTTTGCTGCATCTCACGATTCTGTGAGTCAGGAGTTTGGATAGGGCTCACTTGGGGGATTCTTCTGCCCCATGTGGCATTAATTGAGGTCCTTTGATAGTATTCAGCTGGAGGCTAATCTGGTCTGGTGGATCCAAGAGGGCTTCCCTCTCACGCCCGGGGCCTCGGAGGGGGCAGTTGGCGGCCGGCCTCTCCAGCAGGCAGGCAGCTTTCTTGCAGGCCACACAGAGGTCCAACAGAGAGGGGGTGGCAGCTGCCAGTCTCTTAAGGTTTGGGGCCACAAGCTGGCGGGGCGTTCCTTCCCCGAGCCTGCCCAGATTCAAGGGGAGAGGACGAAGGCCGCCGCTTGTTGATGGAGACGGGCCAAGGCGTCCGTGGCCGTCTGGAATGTGCCATCGTGGAGAGCTGGAAAGTGGGTTCCAGGCAGAGTGCAGAGGTGAGAGCCTGACCCAGTGGGGGTGATTGGAAGCGAGCCCTCAGAGGCCGGACCCGAGGCTGCAGGGGCCGCAGTCGGGGACCAGGCTTCAGAGCGGGCAGAGGTCAAGCAGAGCAGACCGTGTTGGGACGTGTCATGGAGTGTGGGATTTACCCTGGGGACAACAGGAAGGCCCTGAAGGAGTCTGAGCAGGGCTGTGACTCGATCTGCTTTGTAGGTGAGGAGGATCACTCCGGTGGCCGTGTGGGGAATGGGGGAAGACGTTTGCGGAGGGAGCCAGTGACACTGGCATGGAGGATGGGGTTGAAGTCATGCAGGTGAAAGAGATGGATGCCTTCAAACAGGCAGGGGTGGTGGGAACGGCTAGACAGAGGGGGGTGTTAGGGACACGGGTGCAGAGCAGGACTTAGCACCCCGCCGGCCCCTGTCTCTGGCTGCCCAGCCTCGCTCCTGCATGTCAGAGAAGACCCCATCCTATGCCACCCCAGTGACAAACGTCTGGGCAGCAGTGTGCACGTTGGCTCTGCACACACAGTTGTGCAAGCAGCTGAGTTTTTTTTAAATTTTTTAATTTTTTAAATTTAATTTTTTATTTTTGTAACATCTTTTTTGGAGTATAATTGCTTTACAATGTTGTGTTAGTTTCTGCTGTATAACAAAGTGAATCAGCTATATGTATACATATATCCCCTCCCTCTTGCGTCTCCCTCCCACCCTCCCTATCCCACCCTCCCTATCCCACCCCTCTAGGTGGACACAAAGTACCTAGCTGATCTCCCCAAGCAATGCAGCTGCTCCCCACTAGCTATCTCTTTTACATTTGGTAGTGTATATATGTCAATGCTAGTCTCTCACTTCGTCCCAGTTTACCCTCGCCCCTCCCCGTGTCCTCAAGTCCATTCTCTACGTCTGTGTCTTTATTCCTGTCCTGCCCTTAGGTTCATCAGAACCTTTTTTTTTTTTTTAGATTCCATATATACGTGTTAGCATACGGTATTTGTTTTTCTCTTTCTGACTTACTTCACTCTGTATGACAGACTCTAGGTCCATCCACCTCACTACAAATAACTCAATTTCATTTCTTTTTATGGCTGAGTAATATTCCATTGTATATATGTGCCATATCTTCTTTATCCATTCATCTGTTGATGGACACTTAGGTTGCTTCCATGTCGTGGCTATTGTAAATAGAGCTGCAGTGAACATTGTGGTACATGTCTCTTATTGAATTACGGTTTTCTCACGGTATAAGGCAGTTGAGTTTTAATCCCAGCATTTCAAGCATCAGTCAGCTTCCCGTACTTGAAAAATGGGGACGATAGTATTAAATGTGACAAACATTTAACCATCTCTGAAGCTGTGATCTCGGTAGCAGCTGGGAAGAAATAATAAAGTGGCGACAAGGACGGAAATCAGATTTCCTGTTGGAGAAGTTGAGAAAACGTTTCCTTTTTCTAAACAGAGAGGTTTTCATTGACCCGATTCATTTCAAACCTTCATGGGCTTATTTTGGAACCCTCAAATCCAGAATTGGTAGGCTTGAGGGTTTCCTTCTCCCCAGATTGGTCCCCTACGTTCCAGGGAGGTGAGAAGACCCACAGAGCATCAAGCCTGCATCAGGCGTGCTTGGATTTGAAACCCTCCCCGGCTGAGTCACTTACCCTTCTGAGCGTCAGTTTCCTTATTCGTAGAATGAGAATAACTGCTTTCCACTCCACATCGGTGGTGTGAACATCCCATGTGATACTGCGGACAGCTGGACAGGTGCTGCTACACTGACCCTCACAAACATTCTACGTGTTCATTCAGGGCCTTCCTCGTGCAAATGTGAGGGAATAGAGGCTCCAAAGGGTCAAGCAGTGTATCCACCCAAGATCACCTCCAAGAAGAGGTTTGAAGCTCTGCGATGGTGACACAGGTGACACTTTCTCTCTGGCTCTGGAACACAGCACTCGGAGAGTGGATGGGAGTCATGTGGAAGCAAGTGTGAACTCTATTCACGGAGTATCTTCCTTGCAAGTAGTTACACAGGCACGTGCATGTGTGGTAGTGAGCTCCCCATCACCAGAAGTGTTCAAACAGAAGCTGGAGTCACCCGGTCAGAACTCTGGTTGAGAGAATTTTGTGACTCACGTGAAGGATCAGAGCAGCCCGGCTTGGAGAGTCTACAGAACCATAAAATACATGTTTCCTGAACAAATGCTGAAATCACCCCAAAGGGTTATTTATAGCCAGCCCCTCGACAGTGGATCCTTTGCTTGGTGGCTTAGTGTCAGGATGAATTGGCTCTCTGAGGGGTGGCTGGCCGTGCCTCCAGACACAGCCGGGGCCAGCTGGATTTCCTAGAACACCTTGGACCACAACAAACAGATCACATTTCCCTGCGTACAGGTCGGCTTCTGCCAATTCCATTAGGCCTCTGTGATGGAGGCCAAGCTGGACTCGCCACGGCTTCCCGGGGTGTATCCGGTTTCTCCACCAACAGGGAAACGTGAGGAGACCCCATCTACCATCACGCTGTGGAGAAGGACTGACAGTAACTAACTCTCCTCTGAAACGAGTGGGCTAGCCGGGCCCTGGGGCCGAAACCACAGTGTAATGGAGTGTGTTTGATTTTAAATTCAGCATTCCTCCCTCCTGTCTCTCTTACTCTGGCCCCTGCACCCACCCAATGCAAGTTTGTCTCACTTTAACGGCTTGGTCATCTCGCTCGGGGGTCAGAAAGCTTTTTCTTAAAGGACCAGAGAGTACATATTTTCAGCTTTGCAGGCCATACGGCGTCTGTCACAACTACTCAGCCCTGCTGCCATTGTGCAGAGAGGGCTGTGGACAATATGTGAATAAATAAGCACCACCATGTTATAAGTACAGCCATAGACAAGACATAAGTACATAAATAAATACAGCCCCAGGTAATATGCAAATACATGGGCGTGGATAAAATTGCATTTACAAAAAGAGGCAGCAGGCTAGATTTGGCCTGTGGGCCTCAGTTTCCTGACCCATCATTTCTAGCTGGTCCTCAACAAATCAAGAGGAAAATAACGTACATGCCTTATGCCGAGGCGTGGTGGTGCGGGAGTTAACAAATTCACTCCGCAAAGTGGGACGGCAGCATCAGTCTCACCGTAACAAGGTCTGGGGAGACCGTCGGAAAGGCAGAGTCTCAGCACCTCCCTTCTCCTCTTTCTCCTCTGCCTAAACCTCCTCCCCGCAGTTAGAATCTGCATTTTCACAAAATTTTCCAAATGATTCACATACACATTCAAGTTTGGAAAATGCTGCGTTATGAGAGAGAGCAATCTTCGGCGTCGTGATTAACACCTGAGTTTAAATAATTTGTGTGTGTGTGTGTTTGTCATTGTTATTGCTGATGGTACAGTGAGGTAGAGAGTAAGTACTCTAAATGTTTAGACTCTGCCAATAGAGGATCAGTGGAGAGAGGGTAATTGTGAGACTTCTTTTGATAAGTATTGTGATGATGGCTAATCTTCGCAATTTTGGGCATTTTCCAAACTGATCTAACAAATGAAATTCTCACAGTACCCCTTTGTATGCAAGGTCACAGCTCTGCTCAGCTCCAGGTGTGCTCCTTACATGTGGCGCCTCCTGGATTTGTACAGTGCACAGCCTGTGCAGCTGTCCGCAGCAGCCCTGCCTGGAAGGCAGCTTCACAGACTCAGATTTTCTGACGTATAAACTGAGGCCAGCAGCTTGTGAGAAGAGGGGGATATGGAGGTCCGTTTTCAAGAATGATTCTGTAGTTGCATAAGGGAGGGGAAGAGGCGAACAACATTTATATAACGTTTGCCATCTCGGAGGCATTTTTTTTTTTAATTTTATTTATTTATTTATTTAGTTAAGTTAGTTATGGCTGTGTTGGGTCTTCGTTTCTGTGCGAGGGCTTTCTCTAGTTGCGGCAAGCGGGGGCCACTCTTCATCGCGGTGCGCGGGCCTCTCACTATCGCGGCCTCTCTTGTTGCGGAGCACAGGCTCCAGACGCGCAGGCTCAGTAGTTGTGGCTCACGGGCCTAGTCGCTCTGCGGCATGTGGGATCTTCCCAGACCGGGGCTCGAACCTGTGTCCCCTGCATTGGCAGGCAGACTCTCAACCACTGCGCCACCAGGGAAGCCCATCGGAGGCATTTTTGCATTTTGATCCTCAGCATCCTGTGAGGTAGACAGGTATTACTGCTGTCGCTCCATCTTCTGCTTGAGAAAATTCAAGCTGAAGGGGGAGCCAGGACTCGCGCGTAGGCCTGCCCTTCCCCGCATCACGTCCCCATTTAGGGTGTCCTCCCCGAGCCTGATGCCACCCCTTTCCTCCCAGGTGTGCACCCCGCTCACTTTCTCCTGGCAGGAAGGTCGGAATGTGAATGGCCTGCAGGTGACCCAGATTGGGGTCTTTTCCTCTCCCTGACCTGACCTGAGCCTTGGAGAGGTAGCCCTGTGGGGCACGGATGGGGCCTTTGGAGTCAGGAGCATTGGATTCTGGGCTCACTCATCTCACTGTGGCCGCTGAGGAGCTGAGAGACCCTGGGTCATGACTTGTGCTTTCTGAGCCCATCCTGTCTCCTTGAAGGATGAAGGCGTTGTAGATGGACGCTCTCAAGCGGGCTGCCTGTGTCCAGTGGATGAGGTCTCTCTTCCTCCCCTTGACCGTGGATGTGCTGGCCGTCTTGTGTCCTCCTCAGGAGCAAGCAGGGCCCCGTGGCTTTCAGAGGCAGCCCCTAAGCCCTGTTTCGGTTCACATCCTTGTTCAGAGTCTCACTCTACCACGGGTCTAAGAAAACTGGCATTTCATTCCTTCTCATCTTTAGAAGATGAGGGGTGGTCCCTCCAGATCACACAGGAGTGAGCCAAGTTTCCTCTGCTCCCCCAGGGCTGGCTGGCCCTTCTGGGAGAAGTCAGCACACAGCAGCTGGGGGAGCCGAGGGCCCCGTCCCTCTACAACAAGCTGTGTGACGGTGAGTGACTCGCTGCTCTTCTCGGAGCCCCAACCCCAAGCAGCCCCAATGAGGAAGAGCTGGGAACAGGTGAACCCTGGGAACGTAAGGGTCCAGAGCTGGTCTCCGCACGTACTGCTTGCCTGGGCCCACGCAGGTCCTATCACACGCCGTGTCGCTAATGTTCACCCCAAACCTAACGTCCTCCCACTTCACAGATGTCAGAACTGAATTTCAGATGTTCCATCACGTGCACAGGGGCACGCAGGGGCTAATTTTTGAGCAGCCCCTAAGCCTGACCCTTTCCCAGTAGGATCTGAGATGTGGTCTATGGGGTCTGTCGCTTTAGGGGATGCAGATGCGATGCGATTGTAAGGGAGCCGCTGGCTCACATACGGAAGCCGGCATCCGGCACCTTTATTATTTGCTTAGGGTTTTGCTGAAGTTCCTGCTCAAGATGAGACCATGAAAATCTGGCGTGACAACACCATTATTCAGGGTATCCGAAGCCCTTCATGTTTCTTCTCATGCTCACTGGTGTCTATGTCATTAAAATATATTGTGGATTAATATTTGAGCAGCCACGCAGGGTGCGCGTGTCACCAGGCCCCACGTTTCTCATCCATTTCCGCTCCCGCAACTCTCACCTCTCCCTTTGGGTTTCCTTTTACTCTCCCTTAGGCCTGCCCCATCTCGTCCACACACCCCCAATCAGGACAGACTGAAGAGCTCCGTCAGTGTAAACAGCCCCGAAACACTCTCGGCTTGTCCCCGCCCAGCCCAGCCCAGCCCAGCCCAAGGCTGATTCCCCTTATACCCTGGAGCGCTCCTCCTGAGATAAACTCTCAGGCCCACTCTCTGCTTTTCCTTGGTTTGCATTCTATCCATGCCGTGGTCTGCTGAAATGACTCCTTGCTGTTTTACAAGGCAACTTGCTTGGCAGGTCCTCTGAGAGAGGCCATTGCCTGAGCTGGGGGACATCCTTCCCAAAACTCTCCCTTAGGTGGAATTTCATTTTGATCACAAGAGGCAGTAGCCTCTGTTCCAGAATTTCTCCCTGAGTAACCTCAGGCAAGTCTCTTAACCTCACTGACCCTCAGTTTTTTGTCTCTAAAATGGGGGTGATAACAGTACCTACTTTTGGGGGATTGTCGTGAGAATTGGATAAGATGATGATGCCTTTTAAATAAATAAATTTGGTACATGCTATAAACGTACCAAATGAATTATTTGAAAGTTGAAGTTTTTCCATTCTTTAAGTGTTTAGTTTTGTGAATTTATACATTTTTAATTTAAATTTTTGTTTCCGTCAGTATTCGCTGTGTTTAGCTAGAGGAGCTGGGAAGAAAAAAAGGAAATTTAAAGACTTATTTTAAAAAATTCACCAAAGTGAATAAATGCAAAAGAAACGTAGACCAACTTTCAAATGAGTTTTTTGTATATTTATAGCATTTCTATCTCTGAAGCTTAAGACTATGCTAAGACTTAGTAAGTGCTGCAGAAAGAGAAGCTCTTCTTTTATTATTTCTATCAGAGTCGTCACAATCACCATCATCATTCGGTCGAAGCAGTCGTAAAGGAAATCCTTCTTTGATATTAATTACTGGAGACCAAGCACCGGTGTTCTGTTTCTGCCGCTCCTTTCGTGCTGGTCTCGGGCCCCGAGGACTCCCATGCTGCTTCCTTCCACCTCCATCTTATAGAGCCTGGTTGCCATGCTGTTATAGGCCTGCATCCCTTGCTAAGATCTTTCTTCTCACCCCCTCACGAGCTCACCTAGTGAGCTTTCGTAAGACAAGGTGGACTCAGACTCGGGCAGGAAGCAGGGGGTGGGGGGCAGCGCTACAGAAAACTTGCACCCATGTTCCATCTTGAACGTAGATGTCAGTTCATCTCATCCGTATCCTTTCCCCAGATCCCACTCTGCCCTTGACCCTACCCATCACCGTCTCCATGTCAAGGACACGTCTCCTTGGACCGAGCACTCTCACCTCCTTCCTTATGGCCTCCACACCCCCGCTCAGCCTCCACCCATCCTCTCCCACCTACTTACTTCCACCCCGCGCATTCTGGAACCTCTGCTCCGTCCATTACAGAGCTCCCCTCAATGCATTAACCTCTTCATGGGATCCTTAACCCTCATGATTCCCCTGATGGAATATTCCTCCCCTCAAAGACCTCCACTTGGCAGGAACCCTCTCAAGTCTCAGAATTTGATGTCCAACAGAATACTGGGGATAAAAGAGATATGAAGTTTAGGAGGAAATCTTCTGCTTGTAGCCTCTGAGTTTGTAGTGATCTCAGCTACATGAGATGGATGTGAAATGAATGAGTTTGTTCTTGAATGCTGAATGCCAGGGGTCTCTGTGGGATCCAGGAGGTAGTTGGACAGATGGGTCTGAACCTTCAAGAAGATGTCTACGTGGGCATTAACCTGGACCCCCTCAACCTGGAGGTGCTGGAAGGGCTGGTCAGGGAGACCACACTGCATGAGTGGAGAAGGGAAGAGGCTGGAGCCCAGGAGAAATACAAGAGAAGCTTGTCTGACAATGATTCTGGAAGGACTATGTCTGGGTTCACAGATGCCAAAAGGGGATGGAGATTCAGTGAAGTGGCACAGAGTGGCCAATGCTGGAGAGATGTCAAGATGGATGAAGACTGATGGAGGTGGCTCCTAGGAGACCAGCGGTGACGCTGGAACAAGCAGTGTCGGTTGGAGTGGGAGGGGGAGATGGGAGTAATGGCAGGGCAGAGTGAGAAGGTAGGATGGTGACTCTAGCCAAGATGGGTTGCAGCAGGAAGCTGGGTGTTGGTTAGAGAGGGAGAGATTTTTAGAGTAGCCGATGCTGAAGCAAAGGATGGAGAGGTGTGGCGGTTTGTGGTGTTTTGAGCTCTGCCACCTTCTGAAGATCTGATGGAAGCTCTGAGAGACCCACCTTCCCTGCAAACTTGACCCCCACAGAGATTTTACATCCTGTGGTGCAGAGTTTACAGACTCTCTGAAGCCTACCCGGGACCCCAGGAGGAGCCGCCAGGGTCAGGGAAGAAAGAAGGTGCTGGGCTGGGGGGCTGTGGTGCCTATCTGGGGACCCTCAGGCCTTTCCTGGGAGCCCTTGCTTCCTTCTCTCTCTGATTCAAGGCCACACTTCCTCTCTTTCACTAGGACTGTCCCCATTTTACAGGTGGGAAAACAGGCACGAGGGCTGGAGTTACCCTGCTTAACTCTCTTCAGCAGAGGCAGGAGGCAACCCAGCGCTGCTGAGTCACGTGGTCTAATTAGCCTCTAATTGAGTTCCCTCGCCTTCCTCTCCTGCGTCACAGTGACATTAAATTACAGGATTCAAACATATAATTTCCTAAACTTAAATGTGATTTATCTTAATAGGACTTTGTACCAGGTCACTTTATCATGCACAATGTCAGAGACCAGATCTATTATTCACAGGGACTATTACTGAATCAGAGAAGCTGGAGCTTGGAGCGACCTTGAAGGGTCAGCTTGTGTTCAACTCAGCTGCCCCCAACCCTGGGCAGCCCCTCGCCCCATGCTGGCAGCCTGTGAGTGGCAGCTGGGTTCAAGTGTGAGCAGCAAAGGAGAGGCCCAACCTTCACAAACCTCTCATCCTGCTTGGGGTCTAGCTTAAAGCCTTGTTGCTTGAAGTCTTCTCAAGTAAAGAGACTACGTGTATAATGCTGGTTCCACGCCTGCGTGCCTGGATTCTGGTCTGGCTAGTAACCAAGCTGGGCTGTTCACTAGATCAATGCGTCAGAGTCATAGTATCTCAGGGCAGGAAGATGGTGGGTATATCACATCATTCATTAATTCATCAGTTCATTCATTCAGTCATTTCATAGTTTAGAAAGGCCAGACTTGCTGTACAGATGGAGAAACAAAAACCAAGAGAGGAGAAGTGACTTGCCCAAGGTCACACTTGCCCAAGGGTAGCAGCAGAGCTTGGATTCAAACCCAGGCCTCCCCAGTCCCTGGCCAGGTCGTCTTGTCCTACCTCCAGATGACGTGTGCTCTTTGAAGGTGGCGGTAGGGGGGGTAGAGGGCTAATGTTTATCTCTGTGATGAATGGAATTCCGCTGGGCAACTTGATCTTCAGCCTTTGTGACTTTGGGAAGACAGAGGGTGATCAAAAGAATATATTTTTCTAATGAAACACACCTTTGGAAATCCAATATACCACTCTGTCAGCCTCCGGAGTCAGGGGAGGACGGACGGGGAAGATCTGTTGTGAGCAAGCCTGCCGTTGACAAGTTGATCTAAATGTGTGCAAGCTGTTCAGTCTCTCCGAGCGCCAGCCAGACTCCAAATATGTGCTGAAGAAATCCAAATGCAGAGAGGTGGGGCTCGCATGGCAGTTCTGAGCTGCGGTTCTGGACCCAGGTCACTGGAGCTTGAACCCTGAAAGGCAGCTTGACCACTTAACTATCTGTGTGACCAGCCAGGAAGATACTCGCTGTCTTGATTTCCTGTTTGGTAAAGCTGGGGTAGTTGAACTTAGCTCATCAGGTTGTTTTGAGGATAAAGGAGAGAAGGGATGTAAAATGTGTAGCGTGGGGCTGGGTAGATAGACCGCGAACCCTCCACACTGCTGGCTTGTTTTGTATAACCCCAACCTGTAATGCTGGCTTTTATTAAACACACTGTTACCTTCTTTTCCCAAACCCAGAATGGACAGAGCACGGTCTTCCTGGGGCAGAATTTGGTAATCTCAGACACGTGCTCCTGAATTGAGTGGAGGAGTGGGTGTAACCCTCTGAGACCCTCAGTCTTTGCAAGACCCTTCCTCGTGGGCCCCAGGTTACAAGCTCATAAAACGAGGGAAGGAAGCCCCTTTAGTTTTCCTGTTCCTGGTGTGGGAGTGATATAGGTTCCTGTGTGTCAGGAGCAGTGCAGAAACCAGGGATGTTAAAGATGGCTTAGAACCAGGTGTTATGGTCTGAACTCGGCTGAGATAGATGCTTGTTTTCCATCTGGGACACCCGTGTGGACAGTGCTGCTGGGAGGTGGAGGGGATGTAGGGGCACCGGGGGCGGAGGGGCGCAAATGTGAGAGGGCAGCTTTGTGGATTCTGGTCAGGAGGGGCTTCAGGGAGGAGGTGACGTGTGAGCTCATCATTGAAGGATGAGGAAGAGGTTCTGAGTTTTTAATTCAATTTGACAAAGATGGGAAGTTCCCTGAATTACTGCACAGATGGAGACTTAGATGTGGGAAGGACCTTGGCTCCAGGAATGGGGAACTCATAGGTTTGGCAGAGTGTGTGTGTGTGTGTGTGTGTGTGTGTGTGTGTGTGTGTGTGTGTGTGTGTGTGTAGCTTGGTTAATGCAGCAAGACGAGGAGGAAGCCCAGGCGCGGGTGGGGCTGGGAGAGAGGTGGCACTGAGCGTATGGCAGGCTTGGCATTTACTGCCTCAAATCAACAAGTCACTGCAGAAGAGGCAGCTAATCCATCAGGGGGCCTTCCAGAGGGTGTGATGCTTCAGCTGGAAGCTGAAGGCCTGGGGAACGGCTAAACCAGGCGGGGAGACTTGCAAGCACAGAATCCCAGGGCTTGCAGAGGATGGAGGGAGGACAGCTAGAGAGACAGACAGCCTTGTCCCCTTCAGCCCTGAGTTGAGGGTGAGAATGGAAGGGGGTGGTAGAGATAATGCACGGGCAGAAGTTGGGGCCAAATCACTCAGCACCTTACAAGCCCTGCATCCGCTAGGATCCAAGACAGGTCACAGGCAAGGGGTGGATGAGATCGGGGTTTCTTCGGCTCAAAACCCCCTCCCCAGCAGACTCGAGCTGCCTGGGCTCTCCCCTCTGCGCATCCCAGCAGACGATGCTGTTTGGTTGATTGGCCCTTGACTGTGCCATCTGTCTACCTGGGCACAGAGGATGCCAGTCATCACTTAGATTGTTAAATGCTCATAGAGACACCCCTGCCCCCCACCCCCGCGCCTTGCTGGGCCAAATGCAGATTTGTGGCTCGTTCTGTGGAATCCATTCTGCGCTACAAGAGTATGCTATTACGCAATGTTGATGGATGGCTAAGTCTAAAATATCCGTTCTGGAGTCCACTGAAGGATGAAATTCCTTGTTACTTTCATAGATTCTCTTGTCTTATTTTTTTCCCCCTGTGGAGGAACATAAAGCATGCGTATTTTTAGCTTAAAGCCTGGTCATTTTTCTAATCATACCTGAGTGAGAAGGAAAAGCCTTTTAGGGGGAGATGGTTTGATGAAGACAGTCGCAGCCTGGAAGGAGTCCCCTAAAGCACCCCCCTTCCAACCAGGGTCTCTAATTTGTCATGTTTCAGCCACGTCTGGACGCTGAGCGGCGGCTCAGGCTGTCGCAGCGTTCGTCAGTGGCACTGACGCTCCTCAGGACTCAGGACGTAACTGTTAGGCAGAGGTTGCCACGCAGTCCGGCCTAGACGCCCACCCAGGAAGGAAACAGGACCGGGGCTGAAGACTGGAGTCCTTGTTCCGCTCTCTCTCTGGTCGGCATGTCAGTGCTCTTGGGGATTTTATAAAATGTCCCAACGCTCCCTAATTCTGGACTGAAATACTTTGAACCCCACTAGCTGCACCTCTGTCCCACGTCCGTCATGATTCCCCGCGGCCCAGCAGGTCCCGCCTTCTCCTTGTTTCTGCTAAATTAGCCTTTTCTGCTGGTCCCAGGTAGAATCATGCACTCCCTGCCTTTGGCCTCCAGCACAGCACCTGCCATGCACTGTGGCATTCATGCCTTTTTACGCCCAGTGCTGCCATCCTTTATGTCTTACCAACGTTTGGATCGTCTATGTACAGTTTCACTTGACACCAGAAAGACACATGCTGAAGGAATGAACACATGAGTGAACTGATGGAGAAGCACTTCCACCAACAGCCTAGAACCTGTTTCACTGTAAAGACTGTAGCTAACCCACGTGGAGCATCTCCCCTTGCCCATGCGTACATCACTGTGCCGTGTACACAGAATTTCACCTCCGGCGTCTCACTCAGCAGTGATATCATTAGCAGTGATGTCAGCGTACCCCACTCTGTGTGATGGAGTTTGAACTACATGCAGCAAGGCAGTGAGACAGACACAGACCTCGTCCTCTCGGAGCATAGAGTCTGGGTGGAGGCGGCCAATTGCACAGGGTACGGGGGTAGCAGAGTTCCGGGACAGGCAGAATGCAGGATGCTGTGGGAGCTCAGGACAGAGCCTCTCACTCACACTGGTCGTTCCTGGAGGGATCCCCAGGGAAGGGCTTTTTATACAGAGACAGGAATTCCAGCCCAGAAGCGTGCAGGAGGGTTCCAGGCAGAGGGAGCGCATGCAGGAAGGGCTGGGCACCCAGCGTGACTCTGGAGGGTATCCGGGCTGGAGGCTGTGGGCTGCTTTGATCTGGGTGGTTACAGCAGACCTAGCTGTGTCTGCTTCACCTCTGGATGCCTCCCCTTCCTTGGTCTGGTGCCGAAAGGCCAGAGGGAGCCCCTCTGCTCTCGGGGTGGGGGACCAGCCATGGGCAGTGCCCTGCATGCCTCCTCCTGGGGCTTCAGGGTGTGTCCTGGAGGGATGTTGTCCTCCTCAGTGAGTCAGCCCCGTTTTCTCATGTCGTCTCTCCTCCTCTGAACATTGTCCAGCCAGCAGCCCAGCCCACCTGTGAATTGCTAATCTCCCTGCAGCCCCCGAGGCCTCCCGGCATCACAGGGTACCCAGAAGGCAGGCACATGTGGCTGAACATCTCTTGCTATTGGTACCGATTTCAGTCTGTCACTTAACCTCTGAGGCTTTCTTCTCCCTTAGAATGGGAATAATGCACCCACTTCCTTGGCTTGTTTTGAGGATTAAATGCAAAAGCACATAGTAGGTGCTTTACGCCACCGCTGCTTTCCCTTCCTTTCCATTAACAGAATACCCAGAGCTCATGTACTGATCATTCAGCTCTGGCTAATCACGATGCCAGCACTTACAGAACGTCAGCACCTTGCCATGCACTTTGCCACATTGCACCCTCTGGCGATGTTGTAATGCCCACTTGACAGATTTGGAAACAGGGGCTCAAAAAGGTAGAGTTACTTTCCTAGAGTCCCAAACTAGTAAGCTGGGAACCTGGCCCTGGCAGTGTGATCCCAGAGCCCTCGCTCCTCAACACCTCCCCAGACCTCGTCCCAGGCCCTCCTGAGCCGGCTTGGTGCAGAGGAGCTGGCGGGGCCCCGTTCCCCACCGTATCTCAAGGTGGAAGGACACCTTCCAGTCCTTCTTGAGAAGGATGCTGTTAGCAGCTAACACTCGGCCAGGGAGAAGCACACAGTTGTAAATAACCATCGTAGGAGAACAGGAGGGCCGTTCTTGACCCCACATCCTGACAAGTCATTCTCTCCCCAGGCTCCCCTTTAATTTGGAGGAACATAAGCAGGCTTGTCGGATGCAAGCCTGCGTGCCGGGATTCAGCCAACAGACACGGGCAGTTGTTGATTACATCAAACGCGTCCCCAGGCCCATGGAGGAGGCGACCGCATGTGCTACCAGCATCACAGTTCCCTCCAGGGCGAGGCTGCAGAGCTTTTCCAGGGGAATCCTGAGGTGGTCTGGCTCAAAGCCCGGCTGGCCTGTCTGCTTCTTCCGAAGAGACGATGACGGCCAGGAGTGCAGACTTCAATGCCTACGGATGCCAGGTGGGTTCCTGCGTCACCTCACTTCATTATCCCATAATACCCACTAGGGAGGCTTTATAGATGAACAAGCTGAAGCTCTAGGGAACTAATGATGTCACTGTCAGTCACACAGATTGTACTGGAGTCTAGATTCAAACTTGGGTCTGTCTGGACTCGAATCTATGCTGGTCTGTCTGTTTCCCAGCTGGGCACCCTCTTGGGGATACATGGTGCACGCCGAGATTGAGGTAGGAGCCGCCGGCTAGGAGTAGAGGCTGCCAGAGGTGCTTTCAAAGCCCAGAGCAAGACACGAGCAGTGGTCAGGCGCGGGCGTCAGAGGCACGCTCTACCTCTCCATCTCACCGAAGCCTCACACCACCCTGTAAAGCGGGTGCTGTCATTGTGCCCATTTGACAGTGGAGGAAACTGAGGCCACTGTGGAATGAGAAAGGCTGGTCAGTGAGGCAGGGGTGGCGGGGCTCAGGTGAGGGGTCAGCACTGGGAGGTCTCCTCCAGGGGTCCTGGCGGTGGCAGGGCAAATGAGGTAGGCGACTGCTGTCTGTGCTTTGGAACTGAGGCAGCGGAGCGGGGACTCATGAACGAGACTGGTGCCTGGGAGCAGAGCACATGTCCCACGGGGGGACAGTCAAGGTGAGGGTAGCGACAGCTTTATCTCTAGGGAGGCAGTTATCCCAAGACTCAGTCTGGGACACGGAGTGGGGCTGCCTTTGGAATGAGGCAGAAGCCTAGTTCTCAGGCGGAGGCCTGGGGTCTGCACCCCCCTGCAGGGACTGAAGCCCACGTGCAGAGAGAGGACAAGTAGGGAAGTCAGCCCCAGGTGGGGGGCCTGCCCTTCTTCTGTGCGCTGGGCTGAGCCTCTCAGTTGGGTCCATCAGCCCCTGAGTGGGGCGGTGGAGAGGGGTGGGCAGGGCGGCAGCCGGCAGACAGGATGCCCCCATCCTCTGGCTCTCTGCTAAGTGTTCCATTTCTCCCGTCTCCTGCGAAGCAGGTGACTGCTGGCTTCTTCAGGGGAGTGGACCTCACTTCGTGGCTGGGCGCCGCATGGACTGAGGCACCATTCGTGCTTCCAGAAAAATGCCAGTTGGGGGACAGGGGAGGGGAGGGAAGGAGGAAGATGAGCCAGCCCTTCCCACCGCCTGGCTGAGCACTGCTCAGGTCTCCCGTGGTGAAGAAGAAAGGCTCGGGCTGCCTTTTCACAAAGCACTCTGGATTTTCCCAGCACATTACAGAACGCCCCAGGGTCTCTCCTCTGGAAGAGAAATGCACAAGACATCAGAGGATGGGGGTTAAGTGGGAAGGAGGGAAGCAAAGATGGAGAATCAGAGAGCAGCAGCCATCCCTGGGCAGAGCCCCTGCTGGCCATGCCCACGCGGAGCTGTCTCCGCACTCAGGGTTCCACATAGAGTCCATTGCTGAGCCTTGCGAGACATGGCCTCTCTATCCTTTTGGCTAGAAATAATTGCTCTGCACCAGGCCCTGCCACGGTGAGGAAGGGGACTGGCATTAGGTAAGCTGGGTCTGTGTGGGGTCTCCGTGGAAGAGGAGGCATTGAGCCTGGTCTGCATTTCCTTTGTAAAAGGGTTTTTCCTCCCATGTAGGGCATGCCCTCTTGTCTGGTTCTGGCTCCCATCTATCGCAACCCTAGGATCTTCCCTCCTCTGGCCACCCTTCTGCTTTGTGCATCTTGAATCTCAATCTCTCTCTCTCCCCCTCTCTCCAAATCACTCTGCCAACAACCTACAAAAGTACTCAACTCCAACCCACATTCAACAACAGATAGCACCTTCGCAACCTCCCAGCCTTGCATCCACCTACCTCCCTTTGAGACTCCTCTCCTTGCCTCATTCACTTCCCAGTCAATCATCTTAAAAGGACTATCTGCATTTATTTGCCCCATCGTATTCTATTCTTGTGTCACTATCACTTTTACCACCCAACTCTATGGAAACGGTTTTCTAAAAATACCAGGGGACCCCCTAAGTGTCACATCCTGACTCACCACTTCTTATCCTACATTAGATGCTGTTGACTATGAGTTTCTGCTCCCAGGCCCTTTCTCCTGTGAATCTGGTGACCCGTCCCTCTTCTGGTCCTTCTACTTCTCTGCCCGTTCCCTTGGGTGTTGATGGCCTTCAAGTTTTCATCCTCATTCCTCTGGTCTCACTGTCTTTTGCTGGAACAACCTCTGGAAGCCTACGGGCTTCTTCCACCATCTACCTACACACTTATGACACCAAAATCTCTTTCTCCTCAGCTCCACTCAGAACTTCACATTGATGTGTGGCTGTAGGGGAGCCAGAGTGATGCTTCTGATGAGCCAGGATTGGGGACTGCCAGGGTGGGTGTCTCAAGAAAGATAGACTAATATGGGAGTTAAATGAGTTGTTGTGAATGTAGGCAAAACAATAGCCTTTTAATTCCATTTAGATAGGAAGCAGAATTCAATTAGAAACTCATAGCCACATAGTTTTATTTGCCCACTTTCTAGCCTGCGCCTTTGTCATAAATTAGTTGACTATACATGCATGGGTTTATTTTTGGGTTCTCTGTTCTGTTCCATTGATCTGTATGTCAGTTTTCTATGCCAATACCATACTGTTCTGATTTTAATAGCTTTGTAATATAATTTGAAATAAGAGAGAGGGATGCCTCCAGCTTTGTACTTTTTTCTCAACATTGCTTTGGCTTATTTGGGGTCTTTTGTGATGCCATATAAATTTTAAGATTGTTTATTTCTATGAAAAATGCCATTGGAAATTTAATGGGACTCTGTAGATTGCTTTGGGTCGTATGGACATTTTTTTAAAAAATTAATTATTTTTTGGCTGCGTTGGGTCTTCGTTGCTGCACACGGGCTTTCTCTAGTTGCGGTGAGCAGGAGCTACTCTTCGTTGTGGTGTGCGGGCTTCTCATTGCGGTGGCTTCTCTTGTTGTGGAGCACGGGCTCTAGGTGCACGGTCTTCAGTAGTTGTGGCGCGTGGGCTCAGCAGTTGTGGCTCATGGGCTCTAGAGAGCAGGCTCAGTAGTTGTGGTGCACGGGCTTAGTGGCTCCGCGTCATGTGGGATCTTCCGAGACCAGGGCTCAAACACGTGTCCCCTGCATTAGCAGGCAGATTCTTAACCACTGCGCCACCAGGGAAGTCCTGGACATTTTAACAATATTAATTTTTCCAGTCCAGGGGCATGGAATATCTTTCCATTTATTTGTGTTGTCTTCAATTTGTTTCATCAATGTTATATAGTTTTCATTGTACATACAGGTCTCTCACCTATTTGGTTAAATTTATTCCTAGGTATTGTATTCTTTTTGATGCAGTTGTAAATGGGATTGTTTTCTTCATTTCTCTTTCTGATAGTTTGTTGTTAGTGAATAGAAATGCCACAGATTTTTATGTTTTTTTTTTTTTAAATTATTCATTTATTTATTTTTGGCTGTGTTGGGTCTTCGTTTCTGTGCGAGGGCTTTCTCTAGTTGCGGCGAGCAGGGTCCACTCTTCATCGCTGTGCGTGGGCCTCTCACTGTCGCGGCCTCTCTTGTTGCGGAGCACAAGCTCCAGACGCGCAGGCTCAGCAGTTGTGGCTCACGGGCCTAGTTGCTCCGTGGCATGTGGGATCTTCCCAGACCAGGGCTTGAACCCGTGTCCCCTGCATTGGCAGGCAGATTCTCAACCACTGCACCACCAGGGAAGCCCTTATGTTTGTTTTATATCCTACAACTTTACTGAATTTGTTTACTAGTTCTAACACCTTTTGGTGGAGTATTTAGGGTTTTCTGTATATAATATCATGTCATCTGCAAATAGTGATAGTTTTACTTTTTTTCCAATTTGGGTGACTTTTATTTCTTTTTCTTGCCCAACTTCTCTGGCTGGGACTTCCAATATTATATTGAATAAAAGTGGCAAGAGTGGGCATCCTTGTCTTGTTCCTGACCTTAGAAGAAAAGCTTTCATCTTTTTACCTTCGAGTATGATGTTAGCTGTAACCCAGGTTTAAAAGAATTTTTACTGTAGTAAAATACATATAACATAAAATTTACTATCTTAAGCATTTTTGAGTGTAAAGTTCAGTGGTATTAGTACATTCACATTGCTGTGCAACCATCACCACCATTCATCTCCAGAAGTCTTTCATCTTGCAAAACTGAAACTTTTTACCTGTTAAATAACTACCCCTTTTCCCCTTTTCCCTAGCCTGTGGTAACCACCATTGTACTTTCCGTGTCTGTGAATTTGATTACTCCAGGTAGCTCCTGTAAGTGGAATCATGCAGTTTTGTCTTTTTATGAATGGCTTACTTAGCATAATGCTCTCAAGTTTCATCCGTGTTGTAGCATGTGTCAGAATTTCCTTCTTTTTTAAGGTTGAATAATACTCCATGGTATATATAAGTATGCACCCAGGTTTTCTTTTTTTTTTTTAACATCTTTGTTGGAGTATAATTGCTTTAAAATTATGTGTTAGTTTCTGCTGTATAACAAAGTGAATCAGCTATACATATACATATATCCCCATATCTCCTCCATCTTGCGTCTCTCTCCCACCCTCCCTATCCCACCCCTCTAGGTGGACACAAAGCACGGAGCTGATCTCCCTGTGCTATGCAGCTGCTTCCCACTAGCTATCTATTTTACATTTGGTAGTGTAGATTATGTCCATGCCACTCTCTCACTTCGTCCCAGCTTACCCTTCCCCCTCCCCATGTCCTCTGCACCCAGGTTTTAACTGATGAGCTTCAAGTTGGAAGTTGGTTTGAGGTCTTCTTTTGTGTCTAAATATGAGTCTTATAGCTTAAAGGAGTTTTATAGGAAAGAAGCATGAAGATTGAAAAGTAGATTCCCCCTCCCCCCAACTACACCCATCGTTATGGCCTTTATGTTCACTGAGTTTATTTTCAATCCTTTCTCCCTTAGAGTTCAGTAAAATCTTCTCCTTTAATTATGCTAAAGGAAACAAAGGAAAATATGGAAGCCCAGACTCAGGTCTTAGGTGGGAAGCAGGACACCGTGCCCCAGAGTGTGTTGCAGTGAGGTCAGTGGGTGGCAAACTGAGTTACCCGCAAGGGAAATGGCAAAATGGGGTCAGAGCTTTAGGCCACTGGGTCCTGACATCCCACCCATCCACGGGGATGCCTCTTGTAGTTTTGGCCAGTTCTTCCTTGTACATACAGAGTGTTGAAGACTGTACTGTGTTTTTATATTTTCTCAGCTTGTCACATGCAGGTGGGCAGGAAGAACCCAAACCACACCTCACCTTGGGAATTCTTCCCCTCCTTGGGTCAGAGCCACGCCTTTGATATATTGCTGTTTGGAAGAGAATGTGTTGTGTCCCAGTTTCTATTTTATGGTGCCTCTTTGTTCTTACACTGCTTCTTTTCTACAAAGAAATATTGGTAGAAATGCTGGATGCAATAGGAAGCTTTGAAATGAGAAAAATGGAGATTCTGTAAGCCTACTTGGAAACCAAGATTCTGCCCAAAAGTTAAATTTGTTTTGAAAAAGCCTAAACTGATGATTCCCTGCTCCTGGTATAATCTCTCCTTCTATCTCCCCTTCTCTCTCCCTGTCCTCCTCCCTTTCTGTCTCATGCAGGCTCACATAAGGGCCACATGGGGAAAATGACTCTTGACTCTTTTGTTCTTATCCATTGAAAACGTGGCCTGTGCCTGCTGGCTGTCTGGAAACCTTACAGGCTTGCCTTCTGTAGCCCCTGTGAGGGGCTGAATTACCATTTCTCACCCTGCCCTCAAAGAGAGTTTGTTACCAAAGCCCAAGGTACAGGGGAGGGCAAGGAAGCCAGCTCAGAGGCAAGCAGAGCCTTGAGGATTGCAGCAGGAGTATAGCTGGGTTGTTTTTTTTTTTTCCTCTAAAGAAAGCTTTTAAAGGTTATCAAGTTACTCCCTTTCAGACAGAGAGCAGCAATACCAGAGACAATGGTTGTTGAAGGAAAGTTGACAAAGTTTAAAGTGGGTCAAGAGGTTGGAGAGAGGAAGCTATTCTCAGCATATTGAAAGGGCATAATCTGAATTTAGTGAGAAAAACAAGGTTCTTGGTTCAAATTCCAACCCCCTACAGGGTCTAGTGAACTTGAGTAAAGCATTTACTTTCTCTGGGCTTCAGCAGAAAGATGTTCCATTTGGTTTCATGAAAACCTGGATTTACTGTGGTACTGTCACTCTCTAGATGATGTTTAGCCATCTCTCTGTGTCCTTATCTCAAAGTGGAGATTATAATGTCCATTCATTTGGGGAGGCTTTTGCAAGGAAGACTCTTAGATCACTCAAGCTCGGTGAATGTCATTCGCAGATACTGCCCATGATTATAGGATGAAGATAAAGATAACTAAATGGCCCTTGCTGAAAATCCGACTGCCCTCCCAGTGCTCTTGCACAGTGCCATGGCCTTTTTTTTTTTTCATATCTCCTTTCTTTACTTTCCAAAGAGTACATATATCCAATTATACTCAGCATAGCAAAAGCTAAGGATCAAATATTTGCTCCCTCTCAAATACCAACACAACAAAAATGTATGTTACACACCCAGACATTATTTTAGAGTTATTGACTTACTAAAAATTATTATCTTCTACTGTTTTAATTTTTCTTCTTACCAGTTTCTTCATTTTTTCCCCCTACAAAACTATTCATTCACTAAACTGTAAATTCCTGGACCCGTTTCATAGCAACCTACTTAGTCATCAACTTCTTCCTGTTAATAAGAGAATCATTGTAATAATATATCATCTGAGGTATATAAAAGTCACCAGACTAAATCTCTTAATCCTGGGCTGTTGAAGTGTTCATCAGTAATTGCTATTTTAGCTTATACACCAGCATTTTGGCCATGGCCATTTTTGAAAGGAGACATCTAACAAATCCGAGCTCCGTCTACATATGGCTCTACATTTTGGCTCGGCTCCCTTTTTCCAGAGATGCACAGGGCTGCGCCATTTGGAAACTGAATGAAACCCAGTCTGTTCGATTTCTTTGCGGGTGTGTTTATTTACCCAACTCGTGTTGTTATATTTTCTCTCAGTGTGTGTCCTTCTCCCGCATTTCAAGGTAGAAGAGCCATTACAACTAATGAGAGCTCCTTTCTAGCTCGTGTGCCACTTAGAATGTTCAAGAGTGTGCTCGAATTTCAACCTTTCAACGCATCTCTGTAATGGCATGTCACCCTTAAAAACTGAGATATCAGCTTCCCTCTAAAAGGAATAGACACTGATTTTCAACCTGAAAGCCACCACTCATCCTCCTAGGCGCCTCATTTATGTTGAGGACGTGATAAAACACCATGAGATGGAAAGACAGGAGCTACTTGTGGAACATGTCCACTCTGCTGGGATCCATGTTACAAATGAGGCAGATGCCTCGAAGTATGCCACGTTCTCATTGCATTTAAGCACTGCTCCAGGATCTTGCATCACGTCACTGGGAGATGCATGGCTGGCGGCCCTATTTTTCTCAGAGGCTTCAGTATCACCTAAAGTGAATTAATGCTGCCAGGAAAGGCATTTTAAGAATTGATGCATTAGGAATAATTGTCTTCTAGATGCTCACCTCAGCTGATGGATTCATTCTGCTCTTTTATCCCCATTGCTATGGAAGCAGTCTCTCCCCATCTTTTCATCATCAGTCACTATCATGGAAACTTCTCTCATCCACATGAAGCTCTAACTGCTCCCTGAACACACCAGGCGCCTCACCTGAATGGTAAAGCCCTACTTACCTTTCCAGGCCCAGTTCATCTCTAAACTCTTCCCAGATTCCCTTACACAGGGGTGCTTGCTCCCTCCGTCCTCTGGCATCTTCTCATACTTTCTTTATAACTGCAGCGGCACTCCCACCTTGAACGGCACTGAGCTGTGTGCATGTCTATCTCTTCTCTTGCACTGTGAGCTCGGGTGGCTGCGGGGAACACATTTTATTTATCTTTTATCAGCAGCACCTGCCGAATAGTGCCCAGGATACAGCTGACGCTTCTTAGAACTCTGAAGAAGAAGGAGAAGAAAGAAAAGAATGAAAGAAAGAGTGACTATTAGGAGATGCCAAAGCTGGTGTAGGTGGGAGGAGCCAGAAGGCGACTACGCTAAAAGACAGAGAGAGAAGGGACTTTCCTCCTTTATAGTGACACTCCCCTTTCACAAGGGAGTAGACGGAGGCCTGGGAAGAGGAGGCTTCTTGCCCAAAGGTACACGTGATGCAGAGCTGGAGCCATCACTCAGCAAGGTAGGGCAGCTTACTTTCTACAGCATGACCCCTGAGGCATTGTCTTGAAGGAAGTGAGGGACAGGAAGTGGCTACTGAAGGACGTGCCGGAAATAAGTAAAGAATAAAGCAGACTAGATGTTTCCTCGCTTCATGTATCCAAGTCCTTCTGTGGGTGCTTCAGCCTAAATCCTAAGAACTTGTGTGCTTGGCTGGGACTGGAAAAGAGGGTGCGAGCCATGGAACCATGGAACGATGATGGTCACGGGGCTGACACTGCTGGTTGCCTTTCTAGATCCCATCTCCCGTCCCTGTGGCTCACGAGCCCTGCTTTGTACCCATGACCCTGTGCTTCAGGAGGCTCAGAGAGATTATCCACAGTGATTCAAGTCATGCATGGAAGTTCTACCCCCCTTGCTAAGGGTGGATACAGGCATGGACATGGGTCACAGTTCTGGTCAATGACATTGGAGGACCAGTCTTCCTCACTGTCAAAATGAGACCTTTGTAAGGTTGCCAGATATAGTAAAAAAACAAAACAAAACAAAAACCAGACACCCAGTTAAATTTGAATTTCAGATAAAGGACATTTTTTAGTCTAAGTGTGTTCTGTGAGCTATTTGGGTGCCCCATGCAACATCTCTGAGGTATCCTGCTCCAAAATCCTCCAAGCTCTCAGAATGCCTACGAAACCCATGGGCTGGGAGAGTCTCACACACACATATTTAAACTTTCCAGGGCTCAGACACTTTGGATAAGGACAGATTCATATTCACAAAGCATGCTTGCTTAAGTCCTCCTTCCGACTAAAAGGGCCGTTTGGTCCTCAAGAACCGCAGTTTTCTGTTTGTTTGTTTTTCCTAACAGCATTCTCCTCTTTACCCAGCCTCCAATAAACTTGACCATGTTAATGGAGGTCATAGATTTTCTATTTTACCTGGAGATAGGGCTGTGGGCAACTTTTTAAAGCTATGTAGGAACATCTGTAGAACATCTAGGATGGCAAGTTGGTTTGAAGGGTGGTGAGTGGTGAGTCACATCTTCACTGCCTTGCCTAGAAAATTCACTGCAGCACCATTTTCTCATCTGTAAAACTATTCCTGATCTCATAGTGTTGTTGTAAGAATTAAAAAGAGGTGAAATGTAAGAATTAAAAAGAGGTGAAACGTGCAAATTGGTACAGCCACTTTGGAAGACAGTTTGGCAGTTTCTTACAAAACTACACATACTCTTATATGATCCAGTGATTACACTCCTTGATATTTATCCAAAGGAGTAAAGAAATTTTATCTACACAGAGCCCTGCACACGGATGTTTATAGCAGCTTTATTCATAATTGCCAAAACTTGGAAGCAACCAAGATGTCCTTCAGTAGGTATAGATAACTAATCTGTGGTAGATCCAGTTGATGGCATATTATCCAGTACTAAAAAGAAATGAGCTATTAAGCCATGAATACGAATGGAGGAAACTTAAATGCATGTTATTAAATGAAAAGCAAATCTGAAAAGGCTACATACTGTATGATTTCAACTACATGACATTCTGGAAAAAGCAAAACTATGGAGACAGGAAGAAGATTAGCGGTTGGCAGGGGCTGGGGAGGGAGATGAATAGGCAAAGTGCAGAGCAGTTTTAGGGCAGCGAAACTACTCTCTGTGATTCTACAATGATGAATATATGTCATTCAACATAGTATAAACCCATTGAATGTACAACACCAAGAGTAAACCCTGATTTGAATTATGGACTTTGGCTGATAATGACGTGTCAATATAGGTTCATCAGTTGTAACAAATGTACCACTCTGGTGGGGATGTTGATAATGGGGGTAGGCTAGGTGTGTGTGGGGCCAGGGGATATGTGGAAATCTCTTGTACCTTCCTCTTAATTTTGCCATGAACTTAAAACTGCTTGAAAAACTGAAGTCTGGGTTTTTTGTTTTTTTTTTTAAAGAGGTGAAACAGAGCGTCGAGCACAAGGATAGGACAGAGTTACTGTTTTCTGAATGGTAACGTTCTTCCTGCTCATTCATGGGGGCAGTGGCTCTGATGTGCTATTCTAGACTTCTCTCTGCCACTTTTGCTTTGATGACCTCTCTGGGTTTCCATCAGGCTAACAGTAATAATGTTGTGAAGAAGGATTAACTGACTCTGAGCCAGGAGGCCTGGATTTCTGCCCAGCCTCCCACTGCTTCCAAGATAATAAAGATTGGGGAAACAAATGAAATCCAGGAAGCACAGCTATCGAAATGAAGTGAGTGATGATGATGATGATGATGATGATGATGGTAACAAACACTTGTACAGTTGTCATCAGTCCTGAAGCTTCTTGGGGGAGATTTATACTTGATACGGAGACATGAGGCTATTTATTTCATTCGATCAACAGCCCTATTTGGAGCGACAGCATTATGTCAAATCCTGTGCTGGGTATAAGACATGCAGATATAAATAAGACTTAGTGCTTGACCTCAAGGAATATCAGTCTAGTAGGGCAGAAGGCTGATAAACTCATAATGGCGATGCCATACATTACGAGATAACCGGATGTCAGAAAGTGAGGTGTGAGGGCGCAGATGGGAATCACGTAAATGAGGCTAGGTGGGAGGGGTTCAGGCAGGGGGTCTGTGGGCCTAGATCCCTACATGTGATCGAATATGGAAGGGAGCCAAGCAAATGAGAAGATGAAAAGGTGTGGAAGTAGTTGTCTTTAGGGTTTAGTAGGCCCTTCAGTATCTTTATTTTCCTCCAGCAATCCACTCAGGCTGCTGATTCATTAGCAATATTTTGTTAAGTCAAATGTAACTGCTCTGGGTCAGATTTGGAGCCTATGTGGTTGCGAAGTCCTTGGACCACTCTAACAGATCAAGGGCAAAATTTGTACATCTCAATGGCTTCCTAATAAAATTTAAGGAAGAATTTTAGAAATATAATAAAGTTTGAAAACAGATTGCCATTCAGTCCAGAGTCAAAAATTAATTTTTTTAATAATTCAGCATGTTTCGATTCGATCTCAAAAGTTAATCAATACAAAATGGAGGAGTGTTTGCCACGTAGACCATACTAATCAGCTTTAAAATCCAGGGACTATCACGTGGCGTTAAACTAAAAAACAGAGGACACTTTTGTATAGACCTGTCTGCAGGTTCACTGAGAAGGTAGTGTATCAACTCAGGTGTCTTCACATCCTAGAGGAAGCATGCATAAGGCTCCACCCAAGAATCTCAAAGATAGTTGAAAGAAGCTGTCCTACCATGAAAACTTTCCAAGGTGAGAAAATTGGGGCAGTTTAAGGGACCCTATTCAAGAAAATAAGGGCAGAAGACAAGACCAGCTCCCAATTCATGCATTTAAAGAATTAGGTAATTTTCTTCAAGAGTGACTCTTTCTGCTTAAAATTACACGTACTTTCTAGAATAATTTAGGTATACTGGAATTTTTCATCAAGAACAAACCACCCCAAGTCTTAATGGCTTAAAAAAACAGCCTTTTATTGGTCTCATAATTCTGTGAGTTGGCTTGGCTGACTCAGCTCATCTCTCCTGAGACCACACATACATCTACCATGGCTGGTTTCTTGGCTGGTGACTTGCTGATCTGGGATGGCCTCACTCAGATGTCTTGCAGTTGACAGAATGCCTTGGTTCTACATGGCCTCTCGTCCTCCAGGTGGCTAAGTTGGGCTTGTTCACAGGGTGATAAGCAGATTTGGGTGAGACTGGGGGTGCTGGTATAAAACCAGGAGTTTGACTTTGGACGTTTTAAGATTGGGATGATACGGATATAGAATAGGCAGATATAGAATGGGCAGCTGGACATAGGAGTCCAGAGTTCAGGAGCAAGGTCTGGGTTAAAGACATATATTTGGAAGTCATCTACAAAGATATCACTTAGAGCCATGAGACTGGGCGAACTCAGCATAGGAGTATGAATATAAGTCTAAGGAATAAGCCCTAAGGCTCACTACTGTTGAGCTGTTGGGAAGGTGAGGAAAAAAACAGGTAAAGAGACTAAGAAGGAGAAGCCAATGACCTATAAGGAAAATAGTGACATCCCGGAAACTGAGTGGGGGTGGGGAGAAAGTGGTAGAAGAAGGAGAGAGTCAAACACTGCCAGCAGATCAAGTAAGAGGGTTGGGGAGTGACCACTGCATTCAGCAATGTGAAGGTCATGGGTGACTTTGATAGGAACTGGTGGATGGTGGTGGTGAAAGTCTTACTGGGGTGGTTTCAGAAGATAATAGGAGGAAAGGAGTTGAAAGAAAATAGAGACCATTTCCCCCTCCCCCATATTTTACTTTGAAAATTTTCAAATATGCAGAAAGGTTGAAAGAAGAGTACAGTAAATACCCATATGCTCCCCCACCTAAATTCTGTACTTAACCTTTTAATAGATTTGCCTTCTCCTGTCTGTTTATCCAATTGTATATCCACTTAGCAATCCATCCTTTTTTATGTTAAAGGAATAGAGAAATGGGGCAGCACTGGAGTGAGATGGGGAGAGAGAAGACCTCTCTGTTTATGTGTATGTATCCATGTGTGTATGTGCATGAATGGTTGTACATAGGCAGCATGTAGATGTGGATGATCAAGGACTAAAGGCACGATTGGAGGACTTAATATTTGGAATGATGTCTTTGGGTGGGAAAAGGAGCATGGGCTTTTGTGCAAGTGGGGAAATTGGCCTCAGATACGTTCATCTCTAGCAATGAAAGAGAAGGTAGAAAACGTGGACAGTCAGATGGATGAGACGCCTTTAATAGCATGAGATCCAGCACCTCTGGTCCGTGCTCTGGACCCGCCTTCTGTTTCCAGCTCACCTGCGGTGTGCTCTGAAACTGGGAGAATAGCTTAACCAACCTCTCAGGTCTTCTGGGACCTCAGCTGCAAAATGAGCATTAATTATGACTATCATACTTACACCACAGGGAGCTCTGGAAATTATACACGGGGGATGTCAGTTTTGTTGTTATTTTTATTACTCACATTTACCCAGAAGAAGAGCTTTGCAGGCTATTGCGACTCTGTCCCTCACTCTGTGCAACACCTTCTCCCTGTCTGGGGACTTTCGGTTACTGGATGAACAACCCAGGACTTCACAGGCTTTGTCACCCTTAATGTTTAGCTGATGGACCAACATTATACTGGAGGGCAAGGAGCTTAAGGAGTGTCCCAGACAACTTGAGTCCCTTTCCACCTCGCAGTGGTACCTACTCACTACACCTAAGGGCAGCAGTATTGGGTTCATTCCCTCCGTCCCACCCCCTCTTTGTCTTGGGTCAGTATGTCAGAGTCTAAGGCCTGCAATCCATTGCTGTTTTTGGCTCTTGTTTATTCTAGCAAATGTGGCATTTCTGTACCAAAGTTCCTTTGTTCTTTCCGCAGCTTTCCACACCTCCTTGCAAATGCTTGGAGTTATTTATTTATGCCTGCAAAGAAGATAGGTGGGTGACCTGTCACAAGTAACCACATACAGCAAAGAGAATCTTATTGCAAAAATACGCTAGATATATTTAGCACTGCTTAATTAGAATTATCTATCTTGAATTCATTTTCCTTCCTTTATGGTAAGGTTTTAAATTAAAACCCAAACACCCTGTGCTTGCACTTATTATGATGGAGAAGCCACAGGACTTGGAATGAGGGGTGAATTAGGTTAAAACACAGATTCTCTCACCACTCAGCCTCAGTTTACTCATCTGTAAACTCAGGATGATAATATTTTTCTCATAAGGGTGCTGGAAGGATTGAGAGAGATCGTGTACATACAGTGCCTGGAAAATAATAAGGTTCATTTGATTTTAACATAATGGATTAATGAGCACACCCCCAGCAATAATGAAAATAAACAACCACAGTTGATATGGAGTGTTTGTTGTGTACAAGGCTTGGTGTCCTGTTGTCTTCATTGGCTGCATTAATCATGACAGATAAAGAGGTTATGCAGACATTGCTTTCTTCTTTGAAAGTTAACTCTTCTCAGTAATTAAAATATGTAATTAACACCCAATCAAATTTAGGTCTCCAACCTCTATTTCAATAAAATCTACATTTTATTCCATTTACCTTTAAAATGATTGAATGATTCTCTAGTAAGTTTGAGAGAGAAAGTATAAGACACCTAGTTAATTCTGAATTTCAGATAAACAAAAATATTTTAGTGTAAGTATATCCCATGTAATATTTGAGATATAGTAAAAAATCATTGCTTATCTGAAAATCAAACTTAACTGGGAATCCCGTGTTTTAATTTGCTAAATCTGGCAATGCCAGATTCTAGGAAATGCAGTATTTGGTGTGTGTGTGTTCCAAAGGCAACAGATATTGACCATGTGATTTGAGGTGTGTGGATATGACAAAAGTTCATGATGACCTCCTGAGAGATAGGACTTCCCTAGCTCTGATATCTAATGTAAGGTGGGATATCACCCACCCACTCCTCTCCCACTTCTGAAGTTCATCTCCTTTGCAGGAACCTTTTCCTTTTTTTTTTTTTTTTTTTTTTAGCACTCAACTAATAATGAATTCTTGTTATTTATCCCATTAGATGGTCAGAGACTATTTCTGTTTCATTCATTGCTGTATCACTCTGACTAACAGAGGGTCTGGCACATAGGAGGTAGTCAATGAAATTTCACTGAGTAAATGAGCTGGTGTTGATGTGGCAGTAATACAAGTTATAATGAAGAATGACAGGCTTTATAGACAGGGGTTCAAATTTCACTGACCACCCACTATGTTCCAAACTCTCTGCTAGGCAGAAGGATCCCGGGATGAATGAAACAGATTTAGTTCCTGAGTAGCAACTGGGAAAAATAGCAACTGAGAATACGTTATCACTTACCTGAGGGGGTTTTATTGCTCTGTGCCTCAGTTTGCACATCCAATAATGAGATAATCCATCTACCTCAAAGGATTATATTGAGGGGAAAATGAACGTCCACATCTGTGTCTGTGACTATCTCTCTATCTATAATTGTGTGTGTGTGTGTGAGAGAGAGTGAAGCCAAGTGGTAAACATTAGATTTATTAAATTAATCAGTTCCCTTCTCTTTCTTTTATGTTAGAAAACTAGCATGGGGCTTTGTTTATACCTTTTCCTGTTTCATCAGGGTAAGGGTAATGCCTTGACCAGAAAGGGTTATGAAGGCCAGGACAATAACAGGTGGATTTTTTTTTTTTAATATGTAATAAACTTTCCAGATGCATGTCTTTGATAGCTGAGGGACTTGATCACAGACTCAGGTAAGTATTTCCACTTCTGCCTTGCGGAGGGCCTCTGAAAATAGGGTGCTAATGATCTGACAAAATCTCTCTACCTTTCCCTTGGAGTCCCCAGAGTTTCAGACAGTTTTGGGGGAGGGTGGTGATGAGATCTTGCAGTTGACTGTTGTCTTTCATGGGACACAGGATGTGTGAGTCTGGAGTAAATTAAAACCCTGAAATTGAATGTCAAGATCTGGGGAATCTGTACCCATATTAGACTCCCTGCTCCTTGGGAAGGTGATTTTGACACTCTGAAGGATGTCTAGGGAGTTAATAACAACATCTTCTAACACACTGCCTTTGTTATTTGGAGCTCATGGCTTTTTCAAGGAGCTCAAAGTCATTCACCATCTACATGTTTTCAGTATGAAACTAGGTATTAAATGCATACCCTAGGCCAATAAAACAGTTTAGTTGAGAATATAAATACCCCAGGGTCACAGAATACCAAAAGCGAAGATGGATTTGTGCTCTCCCTCGCTCATATGCATCACGTGGCACTGGGAAGCAGTAATTCAACTTAAGTGGATGTGGTGTGGATGCATTAAAGATGCCATGGGGACACTGTCTTTTTTGTTTTGTTAGGGTGTGTTTAAGTCATTTACTTTTGTACACCTACTGATGCTCGAACTGCCTCTGTGCACCAGTACCAAATCAAATCTTGGAGACAGAGTTCTGGGTGAAGTAGAAAAGAATAGCTTTATTGCTTTGCCAGGCAAAGGGGGACACAGAGGGCTTGTGCCCCTCAAAACTGTGTGTCCCACCCTGGGGAGATTTGGTGAGGGGTTTTATAGCAATGGTTCAAGGGTGCAGTTGCTAATAAGGATCGGGGTGTGTGCAGGGCCTACATTCCTTTAATCTGGCCTCAGGTGGTCTCCTCATGAGCTTCTGAGGTTCTCAATGTTATCAAACTGTGACTTTCTCTCTGGAATGAAGAATGCTTCATCAAGTAGTTAACGTCTTCCATTTCTTGCGGGTTTTAGTTCTGCAGAAGAGCGCAAAGATATTGTTATATGTATCCCTTGAGGTGGAACCAGGGTCCTGTCCCAAGGCTGCACTGTTGTTTTTTGACTGCTCCTCCCTTGTCTTGGAGTCCCTTCCTTCCCTGATTAGCAACTGTTTGAACCTGCCCTTTGGAACTCAGGGAAGGTCATGGAGGCTGGAGCCTATTCCCTACAAACAAGAAGTGGGGGACATAGAAAGGCTTTTGTGCCCAGGACCCCCCCAGGGTCCTGCAGTTTCACTACCACCAGAGGTGCCTTGATTTCAAGGGTGTGATTGGTCTTTGGAAGACCACCACAGAAGTATGTGGCCAGTTATTTGTCCAGAGCTATGCTTTCCTTGCCTTCTCTTGCTCCATCTGAGGATTTAAACTGCTGAATTTCTCAGGTCTGTCACAAACTTCTAGAGTGAAAACTAGATTTATGAAATTGGGCACATTTGTTTCAAAGCTATTCAATCCAGATAACAACTCATTTTAGCATGATTTTTCCACTTAATAAGAACACTTTTTAGAACTCAATTTGGCAGCTCTTAATAATCCCAGACAGAATAACTAGAGATGCAAGATATTAAAAAGTAAGTTGTTGAAAGAAGACACAGCAGCACGAGCTGAAGAGCAGAATGTACCCAGCAATATGTCAAACACATAATAGAAGGTGATTTCATAGGATTTAAGAATCTAATAAGTTCTTAGACAGAAAGGCAAATCTTAGATGTCAAGCAGAACAAATAAATGAAAAATTAAATCCATATAAGACACTACTATGGTGAAATTTTAGGTCATTAAAGGAAATTCCTAAAGCTTCTGGAGTGAGGTACAGTGGGCTGGGTGGGCTGATTACCTATAAAGGGATGTGAATCAGGTTGACACCAGACTTCTCAGCAGCAGCTATTGATACAGCAGATAACGGAGAAATATTTTCAAACGTCAGGGAGACAATTAACTTTGAATCTGGACTGCTATATCCAGTCAAGTTTATTCAAGCTTAAGGGTAAAATCCACAGATTTTCTGATATGCAAAGATTTAGAAAATTTGCCATGTACAGATCCCTTGAAAAGAATTATGAGCCAGGGGAAAAAAAAATCCAAGAAGAAGAAGTAGGGTTAAAGAAACAATTGTAAACAAATAAACCAGGAAAAACCTTATTTTGATGTTTAAAAAAATTAATTTTCTAACTAAAATACTTCAGCTCATTCCAAATGCAACATGCTTGTGCTGCATAAAGGGGCAGATGGAATTTAAAGCATGCTGAGACTCTTGTTATAGGGAGAATATACATGCTGATTGTCCCTAAAATTGTCCTGAATAACCCGTGTTCAAGTATGTTTATCAAAAGTGTAAAGTAACAATTCTAAAAATAGACCTAGAGTACAATCCCTAAACCACTAAATATTCAGGTCAGGGGAAGCAGGGCAGAAGAACCTCAATCAATTCAAGAGAAGTCAGAGAAGAAACAAAGAATAAGGAAATAACCAGAAAGAGCAGCAAACAGAGAATGAATTACCTCATTCACAGTACTGTAATTACTAATATATACTTGGGCACTTATGTCCAATTCTATGAATGAGTTAATGTCACTTGCTAAAAGACAGTGATTCTCAGATTGAGAGGTAAAACCCAATCATTCTCTATGCCATTTGCCACAGGGACACTAAATCACAGTAATAAAAGAACGTTCATGATGAAGGGATGTAAATATTTCCATAGATTATAGAGTGCATTTAGGGCAGGGGCCAGGAGGAGGACCAGATACAGATTATGGAGGCTCTTCAGGAAATATAAGAAACTTGAAATCGATCCTGAAGGGAAATGAGCAATAAGGTAAAGAATGTAGTGACTTAATGAGATTTACATTGGAGAAAGATTGCTAGGGCAGTAGGGAAAGTTTAGGAGGCAGGTCAAGCTTGGGGGTGGGGCACATGCAGGAGATATTCAAGAAATTCATGCATGAAGTGATAAGGAGCTGAACCATGTCATAGAGGTTGGGGTGGAGAAAAGATGGTTGGTATTATTGATTATAAGAAGATAGACTCAGTAAGACTTGGAGATGAGGGGGAGGAGAATTGCAAGGTGGTGCACAGGTTTCTGAAGTGCAAGGCCGGGTGGCCTCTTCACCAGTATGGGAACACAGAGGGAAGAAGATACGGGGAGGGAGATGATGAACTTAAGCCTTGGTGCACTGGTGTGTTCAGTGATAACTGATTCTCAGGATACAGATTTTGGTTGGATATGCAAATCTTGGAGTCACTGTCTTACTGGGGGAAGGAGTCATCATTCATTCATAACCAGAGCTTGTACTACAGAACCAGACTTGCTCATAAGAGGTAATATTGTTTAGATCCATCGTGTGAAAAGCTGGAACTCTGACATGAGTCCTGACTCTCTCCTTTTACATTCGGTAGAGAGAACAATGAATGAAAATAATCATGTCTTCCTAAATCCAGTCAGGAAAGTTGAAGGTTTGACTAAGCAAAGATCAGTGCCTTCCCCCATCTCTGTCACTGAATTCTCGTGCCTGTGCAGTCATCGGAATGGTGTAGGTGAGAAGGGGAATGGGATTGTTCTTGATGTCTTCTGGCATTAAATGAAGCACTAATAGCAAAACATTTAGGAAAATTAAGAAGCCCCTTTTTGCTCTCTGAAGAAAAGCAGCCCCTTGGGTGAAATGGTTGCTAATTATTCTTGTATCTAATCATTAGTTGAATGTGATAATTGCCTTAACAGATTACAAATGACAAGCCTTTTTTTGAGCTTTCCCCAGAAAAAAGCCCCACTCCCCACTCTCCACCCTCCACCCTCCACCCTCCACATACAAAATGAAAAGACCTACAGTGGAAGGAGGGGTGCATCACAGTGTGGTCTGCTTGGAAATTCCTAAGACCACTGATTGGGGTAAGAACCTCCCAAATGTTGAGAAGCTTCAGCCAAAAAGGTTGAAGAGTTTCCTAGATTCCTCCTCTTCCTCATGCTCAAGAGAACTTCTGGGAAACACCTATTTTTGTGTGGCTCAGCAGATTCCAAATCTAGTTACTTCCCAGATCAAACTGTATTCCCCAACCTGTCAGGAGGAAGTTTAGATGGAACCCAGTTTTCAGTCCTTGGAATTTGCTGTATTTTTCTGAAAGTTTAAATTGTTCATTGGAATGGCTTCCCGAAGGAGCTGAAGTCTGAGCCACAACTTGAAGGAGGGAGGCATGTTCCAAGAGTAGAATGGCATCAGGTTAGTCTTCTTTCAGAGAGAATGGCGCTAACCCTCCCCTGTGCTTCCACGGCACTATGCAAATACTTCCATTGTAATTCTGGGATCTGCTTTGGATTTATTTGTAATACTTATAATACTGTTCTTTATTATTAAGTTTATGCTTTGAAAATTAAGATATGCTCCTGAAAGAAGTCAGGATTTGCAATCTCCTGGGTAGAGTTAAACAATCTATTCAAATAACCAGTTAATGAGTATGGATGTAAGGATGGATGCAGTTGCCAATGGTTATAACTAACTGCAGCTGAGGAAGCAGGAAGGGAGGAAGACCCAGTCAGTAGAGTGGTGGCCCTATTTCTGTCTCTACGTTATTTGAGGGGAAAAAAAAAAAAAGTTTTCCCAACCCAATGGATTCCAGTGTTTGGAGAGCTAGCGGGATGGGTTGCCATGAGAGCCTTTGCATGAGGAATATAGACTCCCTAGAAAGATCTGAACCCCAGTGTGGAAGAGTTGGGTTCATGAGTCTTCTTTGATGTGAGTGGGCTGGAGTCAGGAGGCATTTAGGAGAACAGTAGCGAGTCACCCAGCAGATGTTGGGTTATTCCTTTGGTCCAGGTGAGAATGAAATTGCAGCTTCTCAGAAATATGTGAAGAACCCAGGGCTGCTCTGTTCTCTGTAAGCGCCCACCTCCTCAGCCAACCCCTTTATCTTCCACTGTAGCCAGAGGTGGGGTGTGCAGGTCCTGTCAACAGTGGTGATTTGGGACCAGGCAGAGTGGCTGATGAGGTGGAGGGTGGGGCTGACGTCTATTGAGCTTTCATTCTGTGCTAGTTGCTACTCTGAGCACTTTAGATGCATAGGACAGGACTGACATTTTATATCCAAGGAAAGAGGAACAATTATTATCCCTTTGACAGGTGAGGAAACTGAGACTTACAGAGGTTCACTAGTGTGCTTAAGTAGAAGGAAAAAGTGTCCCTTACCTACGGTCTCTGAGTCCCGTTTCAAAATTCTATTTGAGCAAGAACGGTTGCAGTTCAGAGGATAAAGCTTTTCCTAATAGCCCATCAGACCAAGGGGTCTGCATTGAGAACTGGGAGCCACGTTTAAGAGCTGAGGTGGGTGGGGGGTGGGCACCAGCACAGCAGTGAGTCTAAGGGCAAGAACTATCTGGGTCAAATGGGCAGGTGCCCTGGAGGAATACTGAGGCCAGAGACCAGCAGCATAGCTTTGTTGACAGAACTCTTAGCAGGGTGTTTCTAGAAAGTTGTAAAGTCCATTGAAAAGTCCTAGAATGGAACGGAAACTTAAAAACAAGTAAAGCACACTTTTTAGAGGGAGGTTGCTGCTTTTTATATTTCAGGAAGGCAATTGTGGACTAGAGTAGGGGCTTTGGAGGCAGCAAGAAAAGTGTGTTGCGTGATGGACTAAAAGTTGTCTTTAATCAGGAAGATTCAACCTTGTATCCAACTTAACTTTGTACTAGCTGCTTGACCTTGGATAAGTAACTATCCTCGCTGGACCTCTCTTTGTTCATTTTTACAATGGGGACCATAATACCGACATTACATGGTTATAGGGAGAATTCTGTGGGATAATGTAGATAAAATGTACGCACTATTTTCCTCCCTCCTCAACCTCCCCCCTCCTGGACACAGTCACCTTGGTGGCTGACAGAGCATAAAAAAGGAGTAGAGTGCATGTTCCAGTGGAGCCACGAGAACTCAGGAACATATGATTGCCACCCTCAGCTCCTCCCAGGACTATCTGGGAGGGAAAGGGCAGGATGCTGGGACTTGTGCAATTGTAACTTGGTGCACAACCAGCAGAAATCCTTTTATAAGGAGTTACTGTGGACTTACTATCCTGTAGCCTGACCTGACCTGGTCTGGTACACCCAGGTTCCATTTGAATAAAATACAAGGAACCATGCTAAACACTCACACATTAAACACTTAAGCCCCCTCGACTGGGAAAGGATGTTGCACCTTGAGACCAGGCTGTGGGAAGAAGGAGGGACCATCTGTTGGCCCTTTCCTGGGTCAGAGCCCAGCCTTGCTGAGTGTCTCACAGCTGCTGCCTCTGGGAGAAGCAATTTGTCAGCTCTATACCTTTCTGCTTTATGGTCTGATGACTTAATAGGATTCGACCTTCCCTGTATTCCATTTCACTTGGGTCAGACACTGCACTTCAGATTAAAATTTGGGCTCTGGCACAGGTGGTGATGAGTTGGTGAGGTGTGTGGACACGTGCCCGTAGGAGGGCTCGAGCTTCAGATGCCCCCTGAGCCAGCATGACCAGTCCCTGCCTCCACGCTCTTACCCAGCCAGAGCCCCACACTTCTCGTGAGGCTGTGGCGATCCTGCCTTCCCCAAGGCACTGCAGTGGACCCCAGCGTGCAGTGGGCCTACCCATCCTTCTACCCATTGAGAGGACACCTCAGTTTTTATGCAACAATGGGATGGAGTTCAAAGATGGGCAGAGACGTTGTCACTGCAAAGGGTTTCGAAGGTGACAACATTCACTTGGCCGGTATGTGTTTGGCGTCACTGTGCGTCCGTCACTGTGGCAGACAGCAAAGGGAATGGAAGGATTTCAGCCATGCTGTCAAGGAACTTGCCATCCAACGGAGAGAAAGTCAAGGGCATAGACATGACTGTAATGCAAGGCAGAAAATGACTGGACTAAGGAGGAGAGCTGTTATAAAATGAGATGGGAGAGTGAAAGCTTTGCGGGTGTTGGAGAATAGATGAGAATCCTGAAAGGCTCTATAATGGGGGGTACCATTTGAAGTGAGCTTTTGAAGAGGAGAAGGACTTGGGCAAGCAGGCATTGGACTGGGGGAGGGTCACTCTGAGGGGAGGCAGGGACATGGGCAAAGGTGCAGGGGTTTGGCATCATGCCATGTGTAGGGAACAAAGAGTGGTCCATGGTGTCTCAGGCTGGAGCATTCCAGTAAGGCTTCCTGGGAGATTGCTGTGGGCCACTGTTTTAAGCACTTTACATGTATAATATCTATATCTATATTTATATCTATATCTGTCTACATCTGGGCACTGATTTGAAGGGAAATAAATTATACTTATTAAATCTTCACACCTCTATGAGATGTTACTATGATGTCCATTTTATAGTTGATGAAACTGAGGCCAAGAGAACAAAATGTGTGAGTAACTTGTAGGATCACTTGCAGCTTGGTCAGCAGGATGGGTTTCAAAGGGGAGAGATGGTGAGGAGGAGAGGAAGGAAGGTTGATGTCTCCCAGAACTGACTCCCCTGAACGGGGTCCACTGGAATTCAGTTTCTGGGCGGAGTTCACGTGTGCAATGCACAGTCTCTCTAGAGGATGGGAGCAGCCCCCGTCCCCATGTCAGCTCTGCTCCCTCCTGAGTCCTTCTCGTGGGCTTTGTGGGCACGGCTGTCTCTGAGTCATGTGCTCCTGTGCATCGTCTCCTGTTGTGGTCGTATGGTCGATGTCTTTCGGTTCTTCTCTAAATGAAGGCGTCACTGAGACCCAGCTCAGGAGGGGATCATCGTGGAGCCTGAGTAAAGGCAGGAAGGAGGTGGTTGGGGACCAGTGTCCTGTGATGAACCAGGAGGCTGACCATCTGCCCACTGTGCCCAGAAAGGCATCCTAAGAGTTGACTTCAAAAGGGCAGAAGGTCATTTTATCTGGCATTTAGAATAATGGGCACCAGCCAGGGGTTTAGAATCTACCCTTGACCGTTTCAGTAGGTTTTCATCTCACCCAAGAGCTACTAAAAGTGAATAATAGGAGTTTTTGGTTAAAAAAAAAAAATGAGTTTGGTCAACTTTTGGGACACTAATCCTTCAGAAATAAAATGAAAGTATTGAATTATGAATGTTTATTGTAGCATTGCATGTGTTAAACAAACAAAAAATAAAAATAAATACCCTGGAAACAACTAGAATGCTAGCAACCCATTAATAGGGGAACGATTGAAGAAACTGTGGTGTTTTGGTGCATTTGTGCTGTAGTGGATCACAAAGCTACTTCAGTGAATGATAAAGATCAATGTGCATTAATCTGGAAAGATGTCCAGGAAAACACTGTCAATGACATAAAAAGAAGCTGCAGAATAATGTATGAAATATTATGATTATTTTAGTGAAAAGAAAAAAGAAGGAAGAAGAAAAAGAATAAGGAAGCCTGTATATCTTTGTCTCTGTGTCTATAAGCATAGCAAAAGAGAGAAACAGAATGATAAAAATGGTATCATTTTGTTATCTTAAGGCACTAGTTTGAAGAAAAATAAATTTTAAATTCTTTACAAAGTTTCTTATTTAACTTCATAAAAAAATCATGCATTTATTTTATAATTAAAAACCCAATAAGCTAAGCATTGTTCGTGGATGAAACTGAAGAAACAAAAGTGGAGTTAAATTACACAGTACATTAAATGCCAGAATATAGGCTTTGTGCTTCATATTACACACAAGAATTTTTAAATACAGTACCACAGAATACTGCTAAAATACTTGTTGATAAAATAATTTTTGGAATGTTGCCCAATATAGTACACCCATGGAACTTCAATACACTTATCAATTTACTTATCAATATCTTATCAAAAGCACTGAGAAGTCCTGCATTTAAACACATTTTTCAAGTGTATTAATCTAGTTTCCCAGAGGTATTTTTCAGAAAATCTCTTTTTGTATTATACTTAGCCTGTGGAACACTCGGTAAAACCCTTGAGAATACAATCCTTGTTTTTATGGCAATGGGAAGCTTCTGGAGGTTTTGAGGCAGAGGAATAATAAGACTTGAGCTGATTTTCAGGGAACTGTATCACAAGAGCCATGTGCTTGGTAAAGGAGGGATCCAGGGTAAAGAGGACCAGTTAGGAGGATGTTCCAGCAATTCGGGGAAGAGGAGACAGTGGTCTGAAAGAGGACACAACTGTGGAGCTTGACCGTAAGGACAGCTGGGACTTGTCAGGATAATGTCACCAAGGCTTGGTGAAGAGCGGGCATGGCAAGGTTGAGGGAAAGAATGCAGAGAGCTTGTATGTTTGCCTGCGGGGTGTCTGGTGCTGGTCTGAAATGGGGGATGTGAGAGGAGGAGCAGTCTGGGGGTCCAGGAGGAAGGTGATCATGAGTTGACTTTGAGGAGCTGGAAGAAACGTCCATCAAGCAGTTGGATATACAAACAGCAAACCACAGCTCTTCTGAAACCACACGAATCTATCACTTGTCGGGAAGGAGGATGTTGGCCTTATTGGGCTAAATCTTCACCTGATCAACCCTGAGGCCATAAAGTAGGACTGAGGTCCCTTCTACAGGAGATTCTGTTCCTTAGAAAACTGGATCTTGCTAAGCAAGACTTTGACAGCACAGGGGAACGCTTTCCTGCCTTTTTTTCTGAGGCTCATTCTCTTGTGCCTGGAATGCTGAGAGGACAAACCTCAGGCTGTGGGCTCCTGGGTGGTGTGATTTCATGGAGGCCAACCCACTGCTAGAATGGAGATGCCCCAGAGTCCAGAGATCAAGTCAAATCTGCTGAGTCAAGTGATCTGATTTTCAACTTTTACACGATCCTTTGAGTTGCTTTCCCTTTTGTTTTTCCTAGGTCTTTAATCAATCTGAGTTGGAGGTTCCAGCTCTTGTTTCAGTTGTGGCACAAAGAATGAAGGGCAGGGTCCTGTGCCCATACTGGGGCTAGCAAGTTTACAGGGGAAACAGTGCCTCCGGAGGCCAGTGTAGACTTGGCAGCAGGAGGTGGTGAGAAGTCTTTTGAGGGTGATTATCAGGGGATGGGTTTCACGCTGGGAGGTCCAATCACTCCTCCCCACTTGGACATTCTTCCTCTTTTCAACCTTGAAAGGAGGCTTTCCATACAAAGACCTAAGACATAGGGATGAAATGGTTCTATTCCTCCGGTCATTAACCATCTTTAGGTCACAATGACTGACATTTCTAGGTGATGAAAAAAGAACCTAAGGGGTTTTCCCCATTCTGTTCATAAAATCCACCAAAATGCCTCTGTCTCCCCTATTTTGTGAGAGAAACTGTCTGCATCTGGAGGATGGATTGGTGAGGTTTCAAGTTCTCCTTCACACCACGTGTAGAACTATTTTGTGTCAGGAAGAAAGGTCGCTGTCACACTATTAACACAGAAAGGGTCAAACCTTCTGGACATGCCTCATACACCCTCTGTCTCTGCCTAGAGATACAGACCTGTGTCTGTATCTGCCACACAGGATGGCAGGAAACCCCAACAAGCACCTCCGCGCTGTGGTCTGTTGGGAAGTGGCCTTGTTTCAGAACAACATCAGTGGGATTGATTTGAAGATGGGCTGTCAGGTTGCCCGCAGGCCCTGGGCTTAGGATCAGAAGGAACTGACTAAGATCTTGAGACTTCCTGGTAATTCTGACTCCAAATCCAGTTAGGATCTGCCCAGAGCTTTTTATTTTGTTTTTCTCTCCTGTGAAAAACACACTGTGGATTTTCTAGCTCATTTGAAGCATATTGCCCTAAGTAACCCCTGAGAGCATGTCCTCCCTGGCTCTCAATTTCAGCAAGGGAATTATTTCTGAGAATGGGAACTGGTTTTGGTCTCAGATCATGCAGGTTGTTTGGGGGCAGAGCCAGGCATCCTGACTTCCTGGTGAGCGTTAGTCATGACATGTGTCTTCCCCAGTTGAACATAAAGACAACGGTTGAATGTCTACCGAGTGCTGGGCACCATGCTTTGTCCTGGAGAAATAAAGATGGGAATTAAGTGTTCTTTGCTGGAGACACAGACAGTGCACTGGAGGAGCCTCATATGATGAGGCAGTCGTAAATCCCATGAAGAAAGGGGTTTAATTTCTTTGATCCATTGCTGTATCCCCAGGGCCGCACACAGCGCCTGGTACAAAGCAGGTGATGCACATATAGCTGTTGTATGAATGATGGTTAGAGGCGTGTACAAGGTGCTGTGTTCTCATCACTTTTGAAAGTGATTCATTCTGCTAACAAAGTCACAGGGATTCAGAGAAGGTGCAGGAGAGGGTTGTTGGTGAGATACATTTTAGAGGTTGAGAAGAAGCTCACAAGGAAACATAGACAGGAATAGATTCTAGGTAGAGGAAAGACCACCACCAGGAGTGTAGCCTTCATTTCATGTTAAGGTCCTGGGATGGGGGCAGTCTCAGCCCTCTGTGTGGTCAGAGCCTGTCTGTGGGTGGGCTGGAACAGCAGGGAGAAGAGACCAGGGGCCTGATCACAAAAAGTCTCTCAGCCTTTGCAAAGGAGACTTTATTTTTTGGGCAGTAGTCAACTAGAAGGAGACTTCTTGCTCTCAGTAACCACTTCTGACCTGCAGAGCGGGGTAAAATGATTTTTTTTTTTTTTTTTTTTGCTGGTGACTATAACATTTGCTTTCTCTGAGAAATGTTCCAGATGAGATCTGCAAACAAGTGAAGACCAAAATGTCTCATTGCTCTTGTGGCAGATGTACTACACTCTGGTGCTTCTGGTCCAAGCTGGTCCCTTGGAAACCAAACAGTCCCTACAGTCCTGTAGTGTTGGCAGGAGGCTTAGCTAGCTCACTCCCATGAAATGCCAGATTTCAGGGAAGGGCTGGGGGAGAGCTGTGAGATGTGGTACAAATGATCTTTGCAGTAAGTGCAGGAGAAGAGTGTGTAACAGATGGGAAAGAGAGGCAGATAGTCTTAAAAAGCGAAGTAGCTTTGTTTGGGCGGCCTTTAATGGGGGCTGGGGAGACACCAGTATTAGAATTAAATGGGCTTGGATGCTTAGGACCTAGGGGATTGGGGTTTTTGCTTAACCTCTGTGAGCCTCGGTTTTCTCATCTGAAAATTGTGGATAGTAGAATCATCATGCAGGGTTGCTGTAAAAATGAGATGAGGGACTTCCCTGGTGGTGCAGTGGTTAAGAATCCGCTGGCCAATGCAGGGGACACGGGTTTGAGCCCTGGTCCGGGAAGATCCCACATACCGTGGAGCAACTAAGCCTGTGCGGCACAACTACTGAGCCTGCGCTCTGGAGCCCGTGCTCCTAGAGCCCATGCTCCGCAACAAGAGAAGCCACTGTGATGAGAAGCCCGTGCATTGCAATGAAGAGTAGCCCCAGCTCACCACAACTAGAGAAAGCCTGTGTGCAGCAACGAAGACCCAATGCAGCCAATAAATAAATAAATAAATTTATATAAACAAATAAATAAAAATGAGATGAGATGCTAGTTAGTATTGCTCTCTGCCTCTTTTCTCTCCTTCTTCCAATAATGGAGGTTGACCCTGCGGGGCATTCAAAGAGGGAGAACTGGTAATCCTGGCTCTTAAAGGAGCCGATCGCTATGGTGGGATGTAATTGACCTTAGCATGTGGTGGACAACAGCCAGGATGTGAGAAAGGTCTAGATGCAGGGCAGCGGGTGCTCAGGGCAGGGTATGGACCTTCCCACTGGTGCAGAGGAAGAGTAGGGTGGGCCAGAAGACCTTGAGGCCTAGGGTGGGTGCTAAGAATTTTGACATTTGGGAGCTGAAAATAAAAATGGGGAGAGAGTTTTTGAGCAAAGGGTATTTAGGTTTGATTGCAATGTAAGGTATGTTGGGGGTGAGGTGGGCTGGGAAAGAGAAGGGGACCAATAGGCTTTCAAACTTTAAATATATTAGGGGAAATTTTGGAGACCCTAGCGTCCTGAGATAAGGGATATGGACTTTATTTGAGGTTCAAAAAATCCCAGCCAAGAAGAAAAAAGCAGGAAAGGAGATTCCCCCAACCCCTTCCTTCTTTTCTTCCCCCAGCTTTGGGAGTTAATATCTTGGTGCCTATGGGTTAGGTCCTCGACAGAAGATGCCTGTAAGATCCTCAGCGCTGGGTCTTCCCTGGATGAAGAGGGTAGACTGTGGGGAAGGGAGTGTTCTTTCCTCCATCACTTTCTCCTTTATGATGATGCAAAGCCATCCCCCCGGGTGCTGAAGGTAGTTTCTCTTGTGCCGCATCCTGGGGGTCTGACCTGTATTGTTGATCACATCTTCCTTTCCAGAAGCCTGGGCCAGATTCCCAGTGGAAATCCAGTGCTGATATTTAATTTAAAAGCCAAAATACTACTTGGTAAAGTTTCCTAAGTTATATTTCAGCTCTTCTTTAGACCAAAGCCCCTTCCAGTGAGGATGGGGGTTCTGAGAGTTTAAAATACCTCTCTGATAACTTTCTTTACAGTGGGGGCATGTAAACAGTGGGACACCATTCTTCCTGGATGGAAAAGTGTCAGATGGAAGTCCAAAGGTCCTGTTACAGATAGGGAAAGCAAGGGTCAAATAAGGGAACAGACTCATTTATTCATCAAATATTTATTAAGTGCATTCAGTGTGAACGTTGGGGGTTGGGAGACGAAAGAGGCTCACAGTAGTGTGATCTTTCAAATACCTGAATCAGATTGTGTCACTGCTCTGCTTAAGACCCATTAACAGCCTCCTACTCTACTTCAAATAACCTCCTTAACATGGTTGGTAAGGTCCTGTATGATCTGTCCCCAGCTTACGGCTCTGTACTTATGCTTCTTGCCCCTCTTGTCTACTCAGTTCTTCTAACAGGTTCACACATGACAAGCTTTTCCTGGCCTCAGGCCCTCCTCACAGGCAGTTCTTTCTTATTGAAACCCCCTTTCCTCTCTCTTCCTACAACTGGCTACTTCTTATTTCTCAGGTTCTAGTTAACAATGTTACCTCCTTAAAAGGCTTTCCATGACCAGTCTAGCTACTATCTATGTCTTTATTTTTTCTTAAATTTTATTGACATGTAGTTGATTTACAGTGTTAATTTCTGCTGTACAGCAAAGTGACTCAGTTATACATATGTGTATTGTGTGTGTGTGTGTATTCTTTTTCATATTCTTTTCCATTACGGTTTACCACAGGATATTGAATATAGTTCCCTCTGCTATACAGTAGGACCTTGTTTTTTTAATCCATTCTGTATATAATAGTTTGCATCTGCCAATCCCAAACTCCCAATCTTTGCCTCCCCCGCCCCCACCCCCCTTGGCAACAAGTCTGTTCTGTATGTCTGTGAGTCTGTTTCATAGATATGTTCATTTGTGTTGTATTTTAGATTCCACATATAAGTGATATCATATGGTATTTGTCTTTCTCTTTCTGACTTACTTCGCTTAGTATGATAACCTCTAGGTCCATCCATGTTGCTGCAAATGGCATTATTTCATTCTTTTTTATGGCCGAGTAATATTCCAGTGTGTGTGTGTGTGTGTGTGTGTGTGTGTGTGTGTGTGTGTGTGTGTGTGTATACACCACATCTTCTTTATCCATTCATCTATCAATGGACATTTAGGTTGTTTCATGTCTTGGCTATTGTAAATAGTGCTGCTGTTAACATAGGGGTGCATGTATCTTTTTGAATTATCATTTTGTCTCATTACATGTCCAGGAGTGGAATTGCTGGATCATATGGCAGCTCTATTTTTAGTTTTTTGAGGAATCTCCATACTGTTCTCCATAGTGGCTGTATCAATTTACATTCCCACCAACAGTGCAAGAGGGTTCCCTTTTCTCCACACCCTCTCCAGCATTTATTATTTGTAGACTTTTTAATGATGACTTTTTAATGATGGGCATTCTGACTGGTGTGAGGTGGTACCTCATTGTAGTTTTGACTTGCATTTCTCTAATTATTAGTGACAATGAGCATCTTTTCATGTTCCTGCTGCCCATCTGTATGTCTAATTTGGAGAAATATCTATTTAGGTCTTCTGCCCATTTTTCTATTGGGTTGTTTGTTTTTTTGTTATTGAATTGTATGAGCTGTTTGTATATTTTGGAAATTAAGCCCTTATCGGTCACATCATTTGCAAATATTTTCTCCCGGTTTGTGGGTTGTCTTTTCATTCTGTTTATGGTTTCCTTTGCTGTGTAAAAGCTTGTAAAATTGATTTAGTCCCATTTGTTTATTTTTGCTTTTATTTCTATTGCCTTTGGAGTCAGACCTAAGAAAACATTGGTATGATTTATGTCAGAGAATGTTTTGCCTATGTTCTCTTCTAGGAGTTTTATGGTGTCTTGTCCTATATTTAAGTCTTTAAGCCATTTTGACTTTATTTTTGGCATGGTGTGAGTGTGTGTTCTAACTGCATTGATTTACATGCGGTTGTCCAATACCACTTGCTTAAGAGACTGTCTTTTCCCCATTGTATATTCTTGCCCCTTTTGTTGAAGATTAATGGTCATTGGTGTGTAGGTTTATTTCTGGGCCTGTATTCTGTTCCATTGATCCGTTTGTCTGTTTTTGTGCCAATACCATGCTGTTTTGATTACTGTAGCTTTGTAGTATTGTCTGAAGTCTGGGAGGGTTATGTGCCCTGCTTTGTTTTTTTTTTTCCTCAGGATTGCTTTGGCAATTCTGGGTCTTTTATGGTTCCATATGAATTTTAGGATTATTTGTTCTAGTTCTATAAAAAATGTCATGGGTAATTTGATAGGGATTGCATTAAATCCGTAGATTGCTTTGGGTAGGGTAGTATGGCCATTTCAACACTATTAATTCTTCCAATCCAAGAGCATGGGATATCTTTACATTTCTTTGAATCATCTTCAGTATCCCTTAATGTTTTGTAGTTCTCAGCATGTAAGTCTTTCACTTCCTTGGTGAGGTTTATTCCTAAATTTTTTTGATGAGAACACCCATCCCTCTCCAGAAAATGGGCATAGAGGGAACCTACCTCAACATAATAAAGGCCATATATGACAAACCCACAGCAAGCATCATATTCAATGGTGAAAAACTGAAAGCATTTCCAGTAAGATCAGGAAAAAGACAAGGATGTCCGCTCTCGCCACTCTTATTCAACATAGTTTTGGAAGTCCTAGCCACAGCAATCAGGGAAGAAAAAGAAATAAAAGGAATACAAATTGGAAAAGGAGAAGTAAAACTGTCACTGTTTGCAGATGGCATGATACTATACATAGAAAATCCTAAGGATGCCACCAGAAAACTGCTAGAACTAATCAATGAATTTGGTAAGGTTGCAGGATACAAAATTAATGCACAGAAGTCTCTGGCACTCCTATACACCAACAATGAAAAATCAGAAAGACAAATTAAGGAAACACTCCCATTTACCATTGCAACAAAAAGAATAAAATACCTAGGAATAAACCTCCCTAAGGAGGCAAAAGACTTGTACTCAGAAAACTATAAAACACTGATGAAGGAAATCAAAGATGACATAAACAGATGGAGAAATATACTATGTTCTTGGATTGGAAGAATCAATATTGTGAAAATGACTATACTACCCAAAGCAATTTACAGATTCAGTGCCATCCCTATCAAACTACCAATGGCATTCTTCAAAGAATTAGAACAAAAAGTTTTACAATTTGTATGGAAACACAAAAGACCCCGAATAGCCAAGCAATCCTGAGAAAGAAAAATGGAGTTGGAGGAATCAGGCTCCCTGACTTCAAACTATACTACAAAGCTACAGTAATCAAGACAGTACGGTAGTGGCACAAAAACAGAAATATAGATCAGTGGTACAGGATAGAATGCCCAGAGATAAACGTACACACATATGGTCACCTAATTTACGACAAAGGAGGCAAGAACATACAATGGAGAAAAGACAGCCTCTTCAATAAGTGGTGCTGGAAAAACTGGACAGCTACATCATGTAAAAGAATGAAATTAGAACACTACCTAACACCATATACAAAAATAAACTCCAAATGGATTAAAGACCTAAATGTAAGACCAGACACTATAAAACTCTTAGAGGAAAACATAGGAAAAACACTCTTTGACATAAACCACAGCAAGACCTTTTTTGACCCACCTCCTAAAGTAATGAAAATAAAACCAAAAATAAATAAATGGGCTTAATTAAACTTAAAAGCTTTTGCATAGCAAAGGAAACCATAAACAAGACAAAAAGACAACCCTCAGAATGGGAGAAAATATTTGCAAATGAAACAACAAAGGATTAATCTCCAAAATATACAAACAGCTCATGGAGTTCAGTATCAAAAAAAACAAACAATCCAATTTAAAAATGGGCAGAAGACCTAAATAGACTTTTCACCAAGGAAGACATACAGATGGCCAAGAGGCACATGAAAAGATGCTCCACATCACTAATTATTAGAGAAATGCAGATCAAAACTACAATGAGGTATCACCTCACACCAGTCAGAATGGCCATTATCAAAAAATCTAGAAACAATAAATTCTGGAAAGGGTGTGGTGAAAAGGGAACCCTCCTGCACTGTTGGTAGGAATGTAAATTGATACAACCACTATGGAGAACAGTATGGAGGTTCCTCAAAAAACTAAAAATAGAACTACCATATGACCCTGCAATCCCACTACTGGGCATATACCCTGAGAAAACCATATTTCAAAAAGAGACATGTACCACAATGTTCATTGCAGCACTATTTACAATAGCCAGGACATGGAAGCAACCTAAATGTCCATTGACAGATGAATGGACAAAGAAGATGTGGCACATATATGCAATGGAATATTACTCAGCCATAAGAAGAAACAAAATTGAGTTATTTGCAGTGAGGTGGACCTAGACCTAGAGTGGACCTAGAGTGGACCTAGAGTCTGTCATACAGAATGAAGTAAGTCAGAAAGAGAAAAACAAATACCATATGCTAACACATATGTATGGAATCTAAAAAAAAAAAAAAAAATGGTACTGATGAACCTACTTGCAGGTAGGAATAAAGATGTAGACATAGAGAATGGACTTGAGGACACGGGGTGGGAGAGGGAAGCTGGGGCGAAGTGAGAGTAGCATCGACATATATACACTACCGAATGTAAAATAGTTAGCTAGTGGGAAGCAGCAGCATAGCACAGGGAGATCAGCTCGGTGCTTTGTGATGACCTAGAGGGGTGGGATAGGGAGGCTGGGAGGGAGGCTCAAGAGGGAGGGGATATGGGGACATATGTATGCCTATGGCTGATTCACTTTGGTGTACAACAGAAACTAACACAGTATTGTGAAGCAATTATACTCCAATAAAGATCTATTTTAAAAAAAGGGATTGTTTGTTTACATTCCCTTTCTGCTATGTCTTTGTAAGTGTAAAGAAATGCAACTGATTTCTGTACGTTAATCTTGTATCCTGCTACCTTGCTGAATTCATTTATCAGTTCTAGTAGTTTTTGTGTGGAGTCCTTAGGGTTTTCTATATAATCTGCATATAGTAACAATTTTACCTCTTCCCTTCCAATTTGGGTACCTTTTCTTTTTCTTGTCTGATTGCTGTGGCTAGGACTTCCAATACTATGTTGAGGAGAAGTGGTAAGAGTGGGCATCCTTGTCTTGTTCCAGATTTTAGTGGGAAGGCTTTCATCTTTACACTGTTGAGTATTACATTGGCTGTGTGTTTGTCATAAATAGTTTTTATTACATTGAGATATGTTTCCTCTACCTACTTTTGTGTTTTTATCATAAATGGATGTTGAATTTTATCAAATGCTTTTTCTACATCTATTGAGATGATCATGTCATTTTTATCTTTTCTTTTGTTGATGTGGTATATCACATTGATTGATTTGCGTATGTTGAACCATCCTTGTGACCCTGGGATGACTGCCCATGTCCTTATTGAAGTGCCTAGTATTGAAATTCCTCTGTAGGACTGATCATAACTTAAAATCAATTATTCATTTATTGTCCAATACCTTCCTGATCCATGGGGCTGTAAGCCCTACCATGCCAGACAATATAACTGTCTTATTTACTGATGTGTGAACCCTGCACCCGACATGTGCTGGACATGGAGAAGGTGCTGAGTACATGTTATGGAATGAATGAATGTGTGCATGAATAAATGTGTGAAGGAAAGTACAGACCCCTCCTTTCCATGTGGTTCCTGGTGATCCCAGCATTGAAGCCATTCCTGATAACATATTATACCACTAACAGTGGTACTCTAACTGAGCAGAACCCAGGGCACTGTGCCCCTGAGGAGACAGTGACTATTTCCGAAATTAGAGAAAGCTGTCCATAAAAAGTTCATTTTGATCTGGTTTTGGAGGATGAGGAGGTTCCCCCCCTCCCAAGACTCTGTAGGGCAGAGGATTTCAGGCAAAAGGAGTAAACAGTATGTCAGATTAGATAGATACTTTTTTTGTATAATTATGTCCCATGCAATATCTGGGATATACTTATCCCAGAACATATTTGTTGTTTAACTGAAATTCATATTTTACTGGGCATTTGTATTTTATTTTGTAATTCTACATATATTCTAGTATGGACCAGCAATAGCACAACATGCTTGGGCTTAGGGAAGGATGAGGGGCACATGAAACTCAGAGTGTCTTGGGGAGCATGGGATGTGAAGCACAAAGGCTCAAGGGCATTACTGTGTGAAAGTACAGTAAGTCACCTACATACAAACCTTCAAGTTGCAGACTTTCAAAGATGCAGACGTGCGTTTGCATGTCCAATCATGTAAGTTCATGTGTCTGGTGTACATTGTCACGTGTGTGCATCCTCTACAAGTGGTTGTGCTTTTGTGTTCTTTACTGTACAGAACTGCATAGAGTACAGTAGTACAGTATCTTTATTTCAAGCCCAGGATGTCCAGAAGCAAGCGTAAAAGCAGCGGTGATGTAGCTGGTACTACTGTACTTTTCAAGGTACTGTACTGTAAGATTAAAAATGTTTTCTTCATTTTTTTGCATTTATTTTTTATGTATTATTTGTGTGAAAAGTATTATAAACCTATTACAGTACAGTACTATATAGCTGATTGTGTTAGTTGGGTACCTAGGCTAACTTTGTTGGACTTGGGAACAAATTGGACTTACAATTGCACTCTGAACTTGTTCGTATTTAGGGGACTTACTGTACCTAAATGTTGGGCCAAGGAGCATGGCTTTCATTCTATGAGCAATGGTTTATAGACAAGAGAATAGCCAGGGATTTCCCTGGTGGTGCAGTGGTTAAGAATCCGCCTGCCAATGCAGGGGACACGGGTTTGAGCCCTAGTCCAGGAAGATCCCACATGCTGTGGAGCAGCTAAGCCCATGCGCCACAACTACTGAGCCTGTGCTCTAGAGTCCTTGAGCCACAGCTTCTGAGCCCGCGTGCCGCAACTACTAAAGCCCATGCTCCCTAGAGCCCGCGCCACAACTACTGAGCCCGCGTACCTAGAGCCTGTGCTCCTCAACATGAGAAGCCACCACAGTGAGAAGCCCGGGCACCACAATGAAGAGTAGCCCCCACTTGCCACAGCTAGAGAAAGCCCGCACGCAGCAATGGAGACCCATTGCAGCCACATAAATAAATAAATAAAATTTATTTTTTTTTAAAAAAAGAGAGAGAATAGCCAGATCAGATCTCGTCAAACCTCTGAGCACCAACCCCACCTTCTTCCACCACAGAGAAGTTCTCCCAGCCCCACTGGAGCTGGTGATATACATTCCATAGTAGAATAGGAATGTGGCTTGTCTTTGGTCTGACTGTACTATTATTTGTGGGAATTGATCTGAGTTCCAAGTCTGTGTGAGCTGGGTAAGTTGCTTCTCCTCTCTGGGTGTTGGCCATCCCATCTCTGAAATGAAAGGCTTGACCAGATGTCTTTAAGGCCCCTCTGAGTTTAAACAACATGGAGGTCTTATTTTGAGACCCTATAACACATCGTAGTACAATATCCAGAGCACGATTTCGAGGCAAAGACTTCAGTGTCCACTCTCAGTGACTTGCCTGTGTGATGTCCCCCCTTCTTCCTTAGACAGTATCTTAGGATGGGTTCCCTAGCAGCAGAGCCTGAGGCAGGGATGCTTCTTGTGCAAGTGACTTATTGAAGGAGCGTATTTAAGGAAAAGGAAACTGAGAGAAGTAAAAATAGGGCAAAGGAAAGTAAGCTAAGAAAGGATGTTTTGTTTTTAGCTGGAGACCTGATTTTAGCCTGATCTCACGAGGAGCTCTGGAGAGCTATGGTCCCGTCATAAAGTAAGGGGCCTGGGCTTATATACTCTCACGTCAGTCACTCATTGGCTATGCAATGCCCCTGTAGGGGGCACAGCCTGGGAATCACCTCTCAGTCCACTGTGGTCGTGTGGCTCCCATCAGTCAAGGGCAATTCACCTGAGAGGGTTGCAGCTGTGAGCCATTAGCAACCAGCATTCACAGCACTTGGGAGATGGGTGCCCCCACCTGGAAAAGATGATCTAGGCAGAATAACTAAAGGTGTCCACTTCAGGTAGTTAGTTCTCAGAGCACTTAAGAAAAGATGTGTCATTGGAAGTGTGAGTAAATAAGAGCCTAAGCAGACAAGAACAAAGACTCTAACGTATTATGTAAACACTTTCAAGGCATGTCTTTTTGTCTGGAACTCACGTTCTATATCTATGAAATGGGAACAGTGGATCTCATTTTCCCTAAGGAGTCTATCATTGCTCCAGTATTTGCAGGCTCTGGAGTTCAACTGCCTTAGTTCAAACTCTAGCTCTTCCACGAATGTGTCTGTGTTTGCCCAGATGAATGTTCTTTGGATTGTAGTAGTCACTGATTACAAAAACATATTCCATCAGGTTGAGCCTCGTCTGAAAGATGGGGGCAGTGATAACAGCACAGACCCTGCGTGTTTAGTATGAAGATGAATGGGAAAATGTATATAAGGTGCTAAACCCGCATCTTCTTCCTCTCCCTAATATCAGTCATGCACACCTTAGTAAGAAATTTAGACCATGTTGTCCTGGGGAATTTCTTAACAAGCTCGATTTTCCTGATTGAGGAGTGAAGGCATGTTTTCTTATCATTTAACAATTAATAAGAAAAGAAACTTAAGGAGAGGTATCTGCAGCCAGGCTGGGTATTTAGGAATAGGGATCAAGGTCTTGCCTGGGCTTATGAAATCTACTACAAGGCAGTCGCCATTTTTCTATCCCTTGTGCTTTCTGTGCATCTTCAGATAGTGTCATGGGAGGCTTAAGGAAGTGGGACAGACCTGGACGAACCTTGTTCTCAGCATATTGCCTTAGGAAAACCACACGCAGATGGGCTTGTTCTGATTTGAGGAAACAGAAGGAAAATAATTCATGGTTTCAAAACTTGACATTTTTTATCTTCCCACCAGATCTGTCATGTGTACTATATTTGCTGCACTTCTTGGCCTGACTTTCTCAAGCTCAAGATTCAGGAATTATACTTGACGTTTCCTCCTAATATGGTCACGAGAGACAAAGAGGAAGGGCTGTGTGTGGTGGGGAAAGAAACGTGGGCTTTGGAGGTGTCCAGACCAAGGTCCGAATACTGGCTCCAGTATTGAGGCATCATGGGATCTCATTCACATCTCCTCTCTCTGAGCCCAACTCCCCCCATCTGTAAAATGGGAATAATCCCTAGTTCCCAGGGATGACACAAGGACCAAGGGGGAGTCAACTCTACACAGTGCTCAGTCAGGCTGCGTGCACGGTAGGTCACCCTGTATCCTGATGAGAACTTATTTAAGTAGCTCTCAAGAAGTTGTTCTCATCCCTAAGAGGACTGTTCAAGAGTCTTACAGCTGCCCATGTTAGAGGCAGAATTCCAGCAAACATGCCTCACTCTGAAGGGGGGTACTTACCACTCTCCTATTCGGCCTCCCTCCCGTTAGCTCCCTCTCTCCTCACCAAGCTTGGCAGCTGCACAGCCATGGTCCCTGTGTCTCATGAACTGACCTCCTATGGGGAGAATTCCCAATGTACAAGGTGGAGGTGATCTCGAAAATTGCTCACATAAAGTGAATCTGACCTCTCTTAGCACTGTCAGATCAATAGTTCTAACAGTGATGCGGATGAGGACCCAGAAGGTGTATGGGTGACACAACCTGGAAGGGAGGATGACGTACCACGTGACAGAAGTGGGAGGCAAAGCAGGGAGGTGGAACCAATTTGGACCCACACCTGTGCATCACTGGGAGGCCTGTGGGAGCCTCCACAGAGGCTGGCAGGTGAGGGAGGCTGAGTTGGGATCAGGACCTGGGGAGCCCATCTAATGGTACAACTGGGTGTCAGGTTGGGGTCCCAGGTAGGAATAAGTCCCGCTGTCCCGGGGGAGATTGGCTACCTCTAAAGCAGCATCCACACACAGGGTAGGCTCAGCACCAGGGGGGTTGGGTCGGCATCAGCATGGCTTCAGGCACACATTGGCATTATTGCCCCATCATGGTCCCTTTACCCTCTGAGCCTGGACCAGCACAGAACCTAGAGTATCGGGGTGCAGGGTATCGTCCTGCCCTCCTGGGGGAGCTGGGGTTGGCAAAGTTCTGTGTTGTCAGAGCCTACTTCTGGGCTCCAGGTTGCCCAGTGGAGCTGGAGGGTTCAACAGGGAAGGCATGAGTGTGGGGGGCCCCCAGTAATAGTAGGAGGAAGCTCACTCCAGGTGCTCTGGGCTCTGGCCTTGAGGAAATGACCCACTAAGTGACTCATGGCAGGTGCACTCTGTAGGCTTCACATCCCCACTTCCTGGACCATCTGTATCTCCATCAGAAAGGCTCGGGGTGACTCAGCTGCCGCTACGCCTCTGATCCCCGTCCTCATTCTTCTCCTCTTTTCTGTGTCTCAATTTGTAATTTTATCTCATTTCCTTCGAAACCCCGGCAGGTCCACCCTCAGCTGTACATCGGCATCCTTGCTCACTTTCCCAAAGCCTTGCCGGTGGAGAAGAGGAGGCTGGGTTCCCTTCTGTCCCATCATTGTCCCACTCTCCTGTCGCCATCTTCCCTGCATCCGTAAGGGAACGGTCTGGCCTTCATCCTGGTGGCATGAAACACACACACACACGCACACCCCGCGCCCCATTCCCCCACCTCCTCTTCAGCCTTCCCATGTCACACTGCCTGCATCTACCCCCGGGGATGGCGACGGTGACCCAAAACTGTCAACTCACTCTTTCACGCTCACTTAGAGCGCATTACAGACATATTGTGCAAAGAGCTTCCATTTACAGAAGCATCAGTGTGCAGTTTTTGGGCTGTGAAGGACAAGTGCACTCCTGTCTTTTACTGACCAGAAAAGGAGGGCTGCCCATCTCCCCCAGCCTGAGAGTAGGCTGGGGGCTGAGCCCCAAGAGGTGCCGGCCCCTCCCGTGACTGCAGGGGCAGGTGGTAGCGTCCTCCTGCTCAGCACCCTCTGCTGGTCACCCACGCCCGCACGCCCACCCGGCCCCAGGGCGGTCTGATGCTGCAGAGAAGTCTCTATCTCTTGGTCCACATGCCCCCACGATTGTTCTTTCTGAGCCCTTTAGCTCCTTTAAAATTGGAACAAAAGATATCCTCCCACCCTGGGTAGTTCCCCTTGCAACTATGCCCTGCACCCCAACCATGCCATCTGGTTGTCTTTCCTGGGCCCGTGTGGCTCTGCTTGGGTCTCCAGGACTGCCTGCTCAGGGTGTGTGCTCTGAGCATGGCAGAGAGGTAGGGTCACATTACATCAGAATACCAGAAGTGGCCCCATGATTCTCTCCTGTGGGACTCAGCCCCCACCCCCAGCACAGCACTGCCGTCTATGGCTGAGCACATCCTGTCCCAAGACTGTTCTGCCTTTTCTCGCTCCCCTTCCCTCTGCATCCACCCTCCTCCAGCCACGGTGAGCATCCTGAAGACTTATCGCTGCTCTATGGTGCCATGTCTGTGCCCATGCTGTGCTACTCTCCCTGCTGGGATGCTGTTTCCACCGTCCGTTCCTTGAATAATTCCTGCTCATTTTCAGCACTGACCTCAGGGGTCACCTTTTGGGGAGAGCCTACTCAGGCTCTGCTTCACCTCTGTCCATCTCAGTTTGGGGCCCTCTTCTGTGTCCTATAATACTCCATCTAAAAATCTGTATATCTCTATAGTGGGATGTTGGGATGGCCAGAGCATGGGCCACTGTCTTAGTCTGTCCTGACTACTGTAACAAAATACCACTGACTGGGTGGCTTGTAAACAACAGAAATTTCTTGGTCACATTTCTGGAGGCTGAGAAGTCCAAGATCAAGGTGCCAGCATGGTTGCCTTCTGGTGAGGGCCCTCTTCCTGGTTTATAACTCATGCCTTCTGCTGTGTATTTATACGGTAGATGGGGCTAGGGTTCTCTCTGGAGCTTCTTTTATAAGGGCACTAATCCCATTCATGTGGGCTCCACCCTCATGACCTAAGCACCTCCTAAAGGCCTCACCTTCTAATATCATCACATTGGGCATTAGGATTTCAACACAGGAATTTTACAGGGACACAAACATTCAGACCATAGTAGCCACTCTAGCTATGCTTGAGCAAAGTCCAGAAGCATCACCAGGCCTCAGTTTCCTCATCTGTGAAACAAACAGAATGACAGCAGATCCTCTGTCATAGGTTAGGGCATGGCCTCGATTAGATGATGCACGTGAATGATGGATGGGCTTGGCATGGTGTCCAGCCTACAGTAAGCTGGACCACCCCCAGCTACTCTTTGTAGTGTCTCATATAGTGTTGGTGTGGTTTGTCTTTCAATGAAGGGGCTGGTGATGCTTGTCTCTAACACTCCAGTGCCCAGTACAGGGCTTAGCAGAAACCAAGTGCTCAGAACAAAGGGAATGGATAAAGATAGGATATAGTAAGGAGATGCATAGGGTATCTAACCATCACTATGAAAATTACAGTAATTGGTTGAAAGCAGTGGGGCAAACAGGTTTGCCTAAAAAGACAAAAATAATAGTGGTATGAATGGTAGCTTACGGATCTTTCATTCTTAGTCTGCTTCTTAAATTGATTTACATTATGAGCATGAGTACGTGAATGTGATTGTGTATGTATTGGGGGAGGGTGGTTTCCTGGCCTCATAGCACCGATTAAAAACCCTTGTCGTCCCGGCAGGCAACAGCCAGGGGACAGATCCCCAAGGGGTGGGTTTATCCCTGGGTCAGTTGCTGAGGAAGCCTGAGCATCTGCTGTTATTCTTGTCCAAGTGGCTGTGGACAGGCAGTTCAGAATGCCTGAACTGCTGCTGGGGTCCCAGGGTGACTCAGACCTGGGGACTGATGATACGTGTTGTCATATTTCTGAATAATTAAAGAGCTGCTTCCATTTGTGGGGACTTACTTTGAAGCCATCACAATGTATTAGTGGTCAAGTAGGCTTCATGTGTGAGAATTTAAAAGGTGAGAGAGGGATTGCTGGGTCATATGGTAGTTCTATTTTTAGTTTTTTAAGGAACCTCCATACTGTTCTCCATAGTGGCTGTATCAATTGACATTCCCACCAACAGTGCAAGAGGGTTCCCTTTTCTCCACACCCTCTCCAGCATTTGTTGTTTGTAGATTTTCTGATGATGCCCATTCTGACCGGTGTGAGGTGATACCTCATTGTAGTTTTGATTTGCATTTCTCTAATAATTAGTGATGTTGAGCATCCTTTCATGTATTTGTTGGCAATCTGTATATCTTCTTTGGAGAAATGTCTATTTAGGTCTTCTGCCCATTTTTGGATTGGGTTGTTTGGGTTTTTTTCATATGTATATGTATAGCTGATTCACTTTGTTATAGAGCAGAAACTAACACACCATTGTAAAGCAATTATACTCCAATAAAGATGTTAAAAAAAAAAAAAAGGTGAGAGAGGAAACCCATGGCCAAGAAGATAAAGTTTAGCACTATAAGTAAGTGTGAGCCATGCATGGTGTCTACATCCCAAGAAACACCGTTTCCTGAAGGCATGCCTTCCAGGCCCCTTTGCATTTGTACACCATTCCATTTCTTTAGCAAAGCCGGCCCAGAATAATCTGTAATGAGGGGTGAGAGAGGTTTGATGTGCCTCTTGAGGCCAGGCATTTTCTCAGCCATGGGAACATTCAGACCAGGGCTTCTTAGAACCGAGGAGGTGACCTCATGAGCAACAAGTCTTTCTCTCTGAGCCTCAAGCTTTTGTTTTTCTGTAAAATGGAACTAAAGGTGTAGGACCTGCCCATCTTATGGGGTTGTGATGATGGTCAAATTGGGTGATGCATGTGATGTAAGAAAAAATGAGCATTTGGGCTGATATAAGGAAGTGTCACTTGTATGAAAAGATGTGACTTCATTCCTTTAATTTGTGGGGTCTGCCTGTGTGTGATTCTAGGCATTCCTTTTCCCCTTGTAGCTTGGTGAACAGCAAGGGGTAGGTTTCTGTCTCAGAAAAAAAAACAACAACAAAAACCCCCGATTATTTACAAGAGCTGGAGTATGCCAACTCCAGAAGCTGACAGGGTGGTTCCTGGGGCCTCTGAAGACTGAACTAGAAATTCTCCCCTTGCTGAACCCAAAGGAAATATGGGCAGGAACCAGAAGTCACTCAGGATTCAGAAATAGTGGCCATTTACAGAGTAAAGCTACTAAATTATGCCCAGCCAGCTGTCTTTAGAATATGATTATAGGTGACCCAAAGGAGCAAAACTAGCCCGAACTCAAAGGAATGAATGCTCCGTAATGTCATGATGTGCAGAGCCAGACATCAGCTGCCACTGACAGAATTTACATGAGAAATTATAGAGACAGACATGGTCCATGCTGGGTGTCTCTGAGTTTGCTCAGATTAATGTTATTTAGTTTTAAACAGCTGCTGATAAGGTCGGTAGGTAGGTAGATGAAAGAAAAGGAAGTGAGGGAGGGAGGGAATAGGGGATAGGTAGGTAAATATAGATACAGCTAGAATGAACTCTTTTTTCTCAACTTCCAATCTTTCTTTTGATGGAAGAAATGCTCATACATTGAAAAGACATAGGGAGAGCCCTGTGTTCAGAGCTGAGGGGTCTATAATAGAATTCCAGCTGTGACAATTCCTTGAAGCCCCCATGTGTGAGCTCACGCCTACTTGTGCACATGGTGTGTCCTATAAAATAAAGGAGTTGGTCCAGATTCGTGCGTAAAGCCTATCCCAGCTTCAACAGCCTAAGCTCTACTCATAACAGGGAGGTTTAGCTGAGAAATTCTCAATACCTGGGCCAGTGTCATGACATGGCTAGTGGAGCAGCCATCGTATATTTTAATTATGGCAAGAAAGCAACTTTTTGATAGAATGGGTGAGTGCAAACATTTGGCAACTTCCTGCATGAGTGCAAATGAAAAGCGATGATATTAGGGCTGTTATTTTTTTCCTCAAGAATGACTTCCTTTGTGCGGCAATTGGAGGCTTTCAGGAAGTTATTCTTTCTGGTGCTGCTGGTGTTTAAGCATCAGAATTAACCTGCATTCAGTAATCTAAAGTAACTGTTTTCCAAGTTAATTAAGTGAATGATTCTTGACGTTTGACAATGAACTATAACATGGGAACAGCATGAGGCAGTTTTCCCCTTTAATTTAAAAAAAGGGTCTTGTCTACTCCATTTCATATTAGAGCCGCCATCATTATCTGTGAGCAGACACAGAGCTGATGAGCTTCTTTGGGTCAGATATTTTTTTTTCCTATGCATAAAACAATCCAGACTAGCACTTCTCAAATTTTAGTGTTCATTAGAATAGTCTGAAGATCTTTTTTAAATGCAGAGTAGGATACAGTAGTTTGAGATGGGATCTACCGGAGGTCCTGCATTTCTATCAGTCTCTCAGGTAAAGCTTATGACGCTACTCATCCGTGAACCCCACCTTCAGATCTCTGTATCTACGACGTATCTTCTTATCTATGTCTATATGGGGGGAGGGAAAAGAGCGGAGGAGGGAGAGAATGAACCAAGCTGTTCTAAGATGCTGGGGCTGTGATGGGCTATTCTTACCCATCAGCCAGGACCCCTTGCCCTGTGCATTAACTAAGCTGGGGAGCTCTCAGGGTGAATTGAGCTGTCAACCACAGCTGTGGCTGAAATCAGATGCAGGTCAAAGGGATGTTACTCTGGGCGCCAAAAGCATCTGCTGTATTAGGACACAGAGGAGTGTGAGGAGAAGATTCTGTCTGGCAGCCAGAGCAGCCAGACGTGAATGTTAACTACCGGGTGCACCAGGAATCCGTAGACATGTCCCTGAAATAGACCCATGAACAGACGCTCAGAAGTAGACACCACGAAAGCCAGATACAGATGCTTCAAAGTCTTCAGACTTAATGAAGAGCAGCACCTGGGTGTCAATTTGGTGTCTGTGCCCTTGTTGTCACGGAGTCACCTGCATGTGCACTGGCTTCTACCTGTGAGGTCAACTCGGTCAGCTTGGGAGCTGGAGATGGAGCTTGGGCATGGGTGGTGGTGGACTCCACATGCTCAGAAATCCTCATAGAATTGGACTGAAATAACCCTCATTCCTGTGCACTGGGCTAACTGGCCAGGGTTCCAAACAATCCCAGCTTCAAGGCTGCCTTGCTTTTCGCTTAGGCTGTTAAAGGAACATTCTAAATGCATCTTTTTTCATCCGTCCCTTATGAACAGCTGTTGACCAGAGAGGTCTCTTTTGGCGTCAGAGAGGGTTAAAGGAGGAGAAGTACAGTTGTGAAATATTCTTTGACATTTCAAATATAATAAGTAACAGAACATCCAAATCAGGAAAGGGGATTCCCCTGACATTAGGCTGTGGGACTCAGGGGCACTGCCAACTCCCTCATCAATTTTAGGACTCACAAATGTGAAGCTCTGTCATTCCCCATACCCTGGTAAGGCTATCTCCTTTAAGGCTGTGCAACCATTGAGGCTCAGATGATTAAACATCTCCAATGAGCCTAACAGAAGACAATGGCATCTGTTATTTACCTAGGGGGAAGTCAGAGGGGAAAATGTGTGTGAGCTGGGGATCATTTATGCAGCATTGAACTAGGGTTGGGATGGAAGGGAGCTGGAGGTGGAACATCAGTTAGGCCTAAGCATATGGGAATATTTTCTGATCAAACACAGGACAACTCTGTGTTGTTCAGACCAGGGCAGAAAAGAGAGATGGCAACTCACATAATGCAGGAGTAAAGGGAAATGGCACTTACAGAGCACCTACCATATACCAGGAACTAACCCTTTTTCTTCTACATATTGCTTTTTCTAGAATGATACAACAAACTCAGTAAATAGTGACTTAAAAAATTTCCATTTTATATGAAGAAATAGATGTTCAGTGACCTTAAGACTTACTTATTCCTTCAAAGCTAAAAATTGCTGGAACTTTCAAATCTAGATCTGCTTGAACCCAAGGTCAAGAAATTCCCACTTTGGGTAATTTTTAAAATGTTATTATTATATAATATTAAGGCTGTGGATGAAAGAGGCAAATCATTACATATACAACGTATGCAAATATATTTTCTCTAAGTGGGTATTAATTTTAGCTCTGTGCTTCCCAGAAGGGAAGTCAGGGAGGGAAATAAGGAATGAAGGTATTTTGCAGAACTGATGAGGCCTGTAAACTCTGAAGACAAGGTGTTTAAAGTTTGTTTGGTACTATCATCTTCAGACTTTATGCATGTAGCTCTTCAACAAAACATAGATAAAATTATATGGTTCATTCATATATATTTATATAGGCCCTCTTATTCCAGCCCTACTCCCCCTATAATGCCTCCTTGAAACCCCACCTCTAATGGGTATCCTTCCTGGACTGCTTTAGTCTTTGTGGTAGCTCCCAGTTGTGCATTCCACAGTTTTTCCAGTTATTGAGATATAACTGACATACAGCACTGTGTAAGTTGAAGGTGTGCAGCTTATGGACCTGACTTAGATATACTGTGAAGCGATTACCACAACAAGTTAACATCCATCATCTCATATAGACACGCACACACACGAAAAGAATGTTTTTTCCCTTGTGATGAGAACTCTTAGGATGTACTCTCTTAGCAACTTCCAAATATACCATCCAGCAGTGTTCATTAGAGTAAACACGTTGTACGTTACGTCTACTGTACTTATTTATCTTATAACTGGAAGTTTGTACCTTTGACCACCTTCATCCAATGCCCCCCACCGTCCGCCCCATCTCTGGCAACCACAAATCTGATCTCTTTTTCTATGAATTTTTCTTTTCTTTTTAAATTTTTATTGGAATATAGTTGATTTACAATGTTGTGTTAGTTTCAGGTGTACAGCAAAGTGAATCAGTTATACGTATATCCGCTTTTAAGATGCTTTTCCCATATAGGCCATTAGAGAGTACTGAGTAGAGTTCCCTGTGCTATAGAGTAGGTCCTTATTAGTTATCTATTTTCCATATAGTCGTGTGTATATGCCAATCCCAATTTATCCCCCACCCCTTACCCCCCGGTAACCATAAGTTTGTTTTCTACATCTTTATTTCTGTTTTATAGATATCTATGTATTTTTCTTTAAGATCCCAAATGTAAGTGAGATCATACAGTACTTGTCTTCCTAATTCTCCTTAGCATAATGCTCTCAAGGTCCATTCATGTTGTCGCAAATGGCAGGATTTCTTTTTTTAATGGTTGAATAATATTTCATTGTATATCTATATTTTATATGTATATATAGTACTTATCTAAAGATATTATATCAATTTCTTCATCCATTCATCCATCGATGAACACTTAGGTTGTTTTCATGTCTTGGCGCTTATAAATAATGCTATAGTAAACACGGGGGTGGAGATATCTCTTCAACATGTGTTTTCATTTCCTTTGGAAATACACCAAGAACTGAGATTGCTGGGTCTTTTGGTAGTTCTGTTTTTAAATTTTGGTGGAACCTCCATACTGTCTTCCATAATGGCTTTACCAATTTACATTCCCACCAACAGTGTACTAGGATTCCTTTTTCTCCATATCCTTGCCAGCATTCATTCTCTTGTCTTTTTCATAAGAGCCATTCTAACAGATGTGAGAAGATATCTCATGTGGCTTTGATTTGCATTTCCCCAGTGACTAGTGATGGTAAGCACCATTTCATGTACCTGTTAGCCGTTTGAATCAAATATCTTCTTTGGAAAAATGTCTATTCAGGTCCTTTGCCCATTTTAAAAAAATTAATTAATTTATTACTTTTGGCTGCATTGGGTCCTCATTGCTGCACACGGGTTTCCTCTAGTTGTGGCGAGTGGAGGCTACTCTTCATTGTGGTGTGCGGGCTTCTCCTTGCGGTGGCTTCTCTTGTTGTGGAGCACGGGCTCTAGGCACACGGGCTTCAGTGGTTGTGGCTTGCGGGCTGTAGAGCACAGGCTCAGTAGTTGTGGTGCATGGGCTTAGTTGATCCACGGCATGTGGGATCTTCCTGGAGCAGGGCTCGAACCTGTGTCCCCTGCATTGGTAGGCAGATTCTTAACCACTGCGCCACCAGGGAACTACCTGCCCATTTTTTAACTGAATTATTTTTTGCTACAGAGTTGTATGAGTTTTTAAATATACTTTGGATATTAACTCCTTATCAGATATATGATTTGCAAATATTTCTTCCCATTCTATAGTTGTTTTTCATTTTGTTGATTCTTTTGTTGTGTAGAAGCTTTGTAGTTTGATGTAATCCCACTTGTTTATTTTTAAATATCTAAAAAAAATCATTGCTAAGACCCATCTCAAGGAGCTTTTTTCCTATCTTTTCTTCTGGTTTTATGGTTTCAGGTCTTTCATTTAAGTCTTTAATTCATTTTGAGTTGATTTTTTGTGAAGGGTAGAAGATAGGAGTATAGCTTCATTTTTTTTTTATAGGTGCTTTTTTCCCAGCACTGTTTATTCAAGCATTCTTCAATTTCTCCATTGAGAGTTCTTGGATCCCCGGTCAATTTTAGTTGACCATATATGCTTGGGTTTATTTCTGGGTTCTCAATTCTGTTCCATTGTTCTATGTGTTTGTTTTAATGCCTGTACTGTACTGTTTCAATTACTATAGCTTTATAATGCAGTTTAAAATCAAAGTGTGATGCCTCCTACTTTCTTCTTCTTTCTCAGAATTGCTTTGGCTATTTGGGGTCTTTTGTGGTTCCATATATTTTAGGATTGTTTTTTCTACTTCTGTAAAAAATGCCATTGGAATCTTGATAGGGATTGTGTTGCTTCTACAGATGCCTGTGGGTAGTTTGAACATTTTAACAATATTAATTCTTCTAATCCATGAACACAGGACACGTTTCCATTTATTTGTGTTTTCTTCAATTTCTTTCATCAATGTTTTGTACTTTTCAGTGTAGAGATCTTTCACCTCCTTGGTTAAATGTATTCCCAAGTATTTTATTGTTTTAGATGGAATTGTAAATGAGAAAAATTAATTTTTCAGATAATTTGTTGTCAATGAATAGAAACAGTACTAATTTTTGCATGTTAATTTTGTATCCTGCAACTTTACTGATGTTGTTGATTAGATCTAGTAATTTTTTGGTGGAATATTTAGGATTTTCTATATATAAAGTCATGTCATCTGCAAACAGAGACAATTTTACTTCTTTCTTTCCAATTCTGATGCCTTTACTTTTTGTTTGTTTTGCTTTCTTGATTGCTATGGCTAGGACTTCCAGTACTATGGTGAATAGGAGTGGTGAGAGTGGGCACTCTTGTCTTGTTCCTGATGTTAGAGGAAAATTTTTCAACCTTTCACCATTGAGTATGATGTTAACTGTGGACCTGTCATATATGGCTTTTATTATGTTGAGGTGTATTCCTTCTATGCCCAATTTATTAAGAGTTTTATCACGAATGGATGTTGAATTTTGTCAAATCCAAATTTTTCTATATCTATTGAGATGATCACATAATTTTTTGCTTTCATTCTATTTGTGTGATGTAACTGATTTACATATGCTGAATCAGCCTTGCATTCTAGGGGTAAATCTCACTTGATGATGGTGAGTGATCCTTTAAATGTGCTGTTGAATTTGGTTTGCTAGTATTTTATTGAGCATTTTTATATCTATATTCATGAAGGATAACAACCTAGTTTTCTTGTATCTTTTCTGGCTTTAGTATCTAGGTAATGTTGGCCTTGTAAAATGAGTTTGGAACTATTCCCTCTTATTTGATTTTTTTGAAGAGTAGAAGGTTTGGCATTAATTCTTTTTTAAATGTTTGGTAAAATTCACCAGTGAAGCCATCTGGTCCTGGGCTTTTCTTTGTTGGAAGATTTTTTTAAATTACTAATTCAATATCCTTACTAGTTTATTTTTTTCAGTTATACATACATATATATGTATGTATATATATAATGTGTGTATGTGTGTATATATATTCTTCATATTCTTTTCCATTATGGTTTATTACAGGATATTGAATATAGTTCCCAGTGCTATACAGTAGGACCTTGTTGTTCATCCACTCTATATACAGTAGTTTGCAGCTGCTAGTCCCAAACTCCCAATCCAGCCCTCCTCTACCCACCCCTCCACCTTGGAACCACAAGTCTGTTCTCTATGTCTGTGAGTCTGTTTCTATTTTGTAGATATGTTCATTTGTGCCATATTTTAGATTCCACATATAAGTGATATCATATGGTATTTGTCTTTCTCTCTCTTTCAGACTTACTTCACTTAGTATGATAATCTCTAGGTCCATCCATGTAGCTGCAAAGGGCGTTATTTCATTCTTTTTTATGACTGAGTAGTATTGTATGTATGTATATACCACATCTTCTTTATCCATTCATCTGTCGATGGACATTTAGGTTGTTTCCATGTCTTGGCTATTGTAAATAGGGCTGCTATGAACACAGAGGTGCATGTATCTTTTCAAATTATAGTTTTGTCCCAGGAGGGGGATTGCTGGATCATATGGCAACTCTTTTTAGTTTTATGAGGAACTTCCATACTGTTCTCTATAGTGGCTGCACCAATTTACATTTCCACCAACAGTGTAGGAGGAACCTACACTGTTTAACTGTTCTTAATATTATAGAGCAATTTTAATATTTTTCATAATTCATCAATTCATATACTAAGTACTCACAGGGCACAGGGCACTGTCCCAACCTTGTAATTGTGCATCTCACACAATCTAACAGCATTATTAAAGCACTGTGGTCTCAGGCCCAAACTATCATCTCAGCAGATCAAAGTCTGTACTAAGCAGTCAGATCCATGTATTTGGCCACAGGTTAGTTCAGTTTGAGGGTATACATCCCTGCCACCATCCCAACTCACACTGCTCAAACTGCTTTCTCCTGGTCATGTGTGTGACACCCTTTTCTCCACACCCTCTCCAGCATTTCTTATTTGTAGACTTTTTAATGAAGGCCATTCTGACTGGTGTGAGGTGGTACCTCATTGTAGTTTTGATTTGAATTTCTCTAATAATTAACAGTGTTGAGCATCTTTTCATGTGCCTTTTGGCCAACTGTATGTCTTCTTTGGAGAAATGTCTATTCAGGTCTTGTGCCCATTTTTTGATTGGGTTGTTTTGGTTTTTTTGTTATTGTATGAGCTGTTTGTATATTTTGGAAATTAAACTCTTGTTGGTCACATCATTTGCAAATAATTTCTCCCAGTCCATAGGTTGTCTTTTCATTTTGTTTATGGTTGTGTTTTCTGTGCACAAGCTTATAAGTTTGATTAGGTCCCATTTGTTTATTTTTGTGTTTATTTCTATTTCCTTGGTAGATTGACCTAAGAAAACGTCAGTACGATTTGTGTCAAAGAATGTTTTGCCTGTATTCTCTTCTAGGAGTTTTATGGTATCGTGTCTTATATTTAAGTTTTTAAGTCATTTTGAGTTTTTGTGTATGGTGGGAGGGTGTGTTCTAACGTCCCTGATTTACATGCAACTGTCCAACTTTCCCAGCACCACTTGCTGAAGAGACTGTCTTTTTCCCATTTTATATTCTTGCCTCCTTTGTCCAAGATTAGTTGTCCATAGGTGTGTGGATTTATTTCTGGGCTCTCTCTTCTATTCCATTGATCCATATGTCTGTTTTTGTGCCAATACCACGCTGTTTTGATTACTGTAGCTTTGTAGTATTGTCTGAAGTCTGGGAGGTTATGCGTCCTGCTTTATTCTTTTTCCTCAGGATAGCTTTGGCAATTCTGGGTCTTTTATGGTTCCATATAAATTTTAGGATTATTTGTTCTAGTTCTGTGAAAAATGTCATGGGTAATTTGATGGGGATTGCATTGAATCTGTAGATTGCTTTGGGTAGTATGGCCATTTTAATAACATTAATTCTTCCAATCCAAGAGCATGGGATTCAATATCCTTACTAGTAATTGATCTGTTCAGATATTCTGTTTCCTCCTAATTTGGTGTTGGTAGGTAATATATTTCTAAGAATTTTTCCATTTCGTCTAGGATGTCCAGTTTGTTGGTATATAGTTGTTCATAGTAGCCTCTTAGGATGCTTTGTATTTCTGTAGTACCAGATGTAATGTCTCCTTTTTTCCTTTATTAGTCTAGTTAAAGGCTTGTCTATTTATCTTTTCAAAGAACTACCTCTTAGTTTTTAAAATCTTTTGTATTGTTTTCCTGTCCCCTGTTTCTGCTCTAATATTATCTCCTTCTTTCTGCTAACTTTGGGTTTATTTTACTTTTTCTAGTTCCTTGAAGCATAGTTAGCTTGCTTATTTGATATCTTTGTTTCTTAATGTAGGCCTTTATTATTATGAACTTCCCTCTTAGAACTGGATTTGCTGTATCCCATAAGTTTTGGTATGTTGTGTTTCCAGTTTCATTTGTCTCAAGGTACTTTTCTATTTAATTTTTTCTTTGATCCATTGGTGGTTCAGGAGAGAGTTGTTTGATTTCTGTGTTCAAGAGTTATCCAGTTCTCTACTGTTATTGATTTTTAGGTTCATGCCATTTTGGTCAGAGATACTCAGCATGATTTCTATCTTCTTAAAGTTTCTAAGACTTTTGTTGCCTAATATACCATCTATCCTAGAAAACACTCCATGTGCACTTGAATGTGTATTCTGCTGTTGAATAAAATGTTTTGTATAAGTCCATCTAGTCTATAATGTTGTTCAAATCCACTGTTTCCTTATTGATTCTCTGGATAATCTATCCATTATTGAGAGTGGGATATTAAAGTCCCCAACTATTATTGTATTGCTGTTTATTTCTCCTTTTAGTTCTGTTTTTGGTTTATATATTGAGGTGCTCTGATATATGGTAATCGTAAATATTATAATTGTTAGATCTTCTTGAAGGATTGATGCCTCTATCATTATATAATGTCTTTGTCTCTTTTAATATTTTTAAAGTTTATTTTACCTATTATAAGTATAGCTAATCCTTGCTTTTTATTACCATTTGCTTGAAATATCTTTTTTTTTCATTCCTTTACTCTCTATGCATATCTTTAGAGCTAAAGTGAGTCTTGTAGGCAGCATATTGTTGGATCTTGATTTTTTAAATGCATTCAGCCATGCTGTATCTTTTGATTAGACAATTTAATTCATTTACTTTTAAAGTAATTATTGATAGGTAAGGACTTACTGTTGCCATAACTGTTTTCTGACTGGCTTGTAGATACACTGTTCCTTGTTGCTTATCCTGTTCTTTTGCCTGTGTGTTTTGAAGCCTTTTGGTATTAGTATGCTTTAACCTGATTATTATGTTCTTTTGGGTAATTACTACAGTTTTTATCCTTGTGGTTACCATGAGGCTTACATAAAGTATCTTAAAATTAGAACATCCTATTTTGATGTTACAGTTTACACATTTTTAATATTTCACATCCATAACAGGTTATTATAGGTATGGTTATTTTTACTACATTTGTTTTTAGTTTTTAAACTAGAGTTGTAAATGAAACATCCCCCCATTACCATATTGAAAAATCTGTGATTATAAATTTACCATTACCAGTAAGTTTTATGACATACCTTATGTGTTTATATGATGTTAATTAGTGTTCTTTTACTTCCACTAGAACTCCCCTTAGCATTTCTTGTAAGGCAGGTCTAGAGGTGATGAACTTGCTCACCTTTTGTTTGTTCAGGAAAGTTATTATCTTTCATTTTTGAATAACCCTTGGTTAACAGTGTTTTCCTTTCAGTGTTTTTAATGTATCATCCCACCCTCTCCTGGCCTGAACGTTGCTATTGAAAAATGCACCTATAGTCTTATGGAGGTTCCCGTTTATGTAACTTCCCTCTCTTCCCTTGCTGCTTTCAAAATTCTTTGTATTTGACAATTTAATTATGTGTCCCAGTGTAGTCCTATTGGGGTTCAACCTATTCTGGATCCTTTAGGCCTCATGGATCTGGATGTCCATTTCTCTCTCCAGGTTTGGGAAGTTTCCAACCATTATTGCTTTAAATATACTTTCCTTTTTTCTTCTCCTTCTGGGAGTCCCATAACATGGATGTTTTTTCCTTTAATTTTGTCCCATTTATCCTGTAGGCTTTCTTCACTCTTTTTCATTCTTTTTTCTTGCTCCTCTGACTGGGTAATTCCAAATGCCCTGTCTTCTAGATCACTGATTCTTCTGCATGGATGAATCTACTGTTCAAGCTCTCTATTGAATTCTACTACAGTTTACTCAATGTATTTTTCCTTTGGGATTTGTTGGTTGAACTTTTGTTCATGAATTGTTTTCCTAATTTCATTTAGTTGTCTCTGTGTGCTTGTAGTTCACTGAACTTATTTAAAGAGGGTTATTCCAAATTCTTTGACAGTTCCTAGGTCTCCATTTCTTACAGTCAGTTATAAGAGCTTTATTAGTTTCCTTTGGTGGTGTCATATTTCCCATTTTTTGTAATCCTTGATTTCTTATGTTGGTATCTACATGCTTGAGTAAGTAGTCTCCTCTTCCAGACTTTAATTGGTTTTCTGCATGTGTCAGTCTGTAACGTCCTTGGCAGGTGGGGCTTGCTGTCAGGGTCTATTTAGGCAAGGCTTTTGCCCAAGCTCTGAGGTGTTGCCACTCTTGATTTTGCTCCCTGCCCAAATGAGACTGTACGATGGGCTCAGCTATTTCCTGGGTGTTCTGGTCAGGCTTTCTAATTGGGACTGGGTATATATTATACTCAGCAGTAGAGAGGGCTATGAATTAGCATCCCTGTCCTGATGGGGCAGCAGAAAAAGGCATCAAGGTCTGGATGACTCATTGTTTGGGGAATTGAACTAGGCAACACTATGTACTGAATTTCCTTACCCGACAGGGCCACCATTTTGTGCTGCAGATGGGGGTAACCCTGGGATTTGCTTTCTGTTCACTGTCAGTCACTGTAAGCAAGGCTGTAAAATGGGCTCCACTGCTTCCTATGTGCTCTGTTTAGGTCCTCTGGTTGGCAGGCTGTAGTCAGAAGTGAGTTCCTGCAAATTAGTTTTTCTTCCCAGACAGACAGGGCCCTTTGTAGGCTCTAAGGCTGGCAAGGCTCTTATTTGGAGGTCAAATTAGGCAGAACTTGGTATCAAGTTCCCTGGCCTCAGTAGCCACTGTCCCAGGTCTGCAGATGGGTAGGACCACCGACCAGGTTCTTGGTGGCAGTGTAACTGGAAGTGCAAGATGGGCTACACAGATTCCTGGGAACTCTGGTTAGGGTTCCTTGTTGGGTGGGGCTGTACGTTAGCTTCCCTGCCCAGTCAAGCTGCAGAATAGGCCCCAGGCCCAGCAAGGGCTTTGTTTGGGAATCAAATAAGACAGACCTATATGCTAAGCTCCCTGGAGAAGATGGGTCACCATCTTGACTCTGCAGACACAAAGCTGCTGGCCACGTTCTCTGTTCAAATGCCACTGTAATCAGGGCTGCAGGGTATGCTACCAAGATTCCCAGGAACGCTGGTTAGGGTTTTGGTTAGAGGCTGTATGCAGCAGTGGGCAGGGCTACAGCTTAGTTTCTCTGCACAGGGGGGCAGGGGAGCCACAGAAAAGGCCCCAAGGCTGATAGGAGGCAGTCCTGTCTATCAAACACTTTGCAGAGACCAGCCAGTGACCCCAGATGGGCAGAACCACTGGCCAGGCTCCCTGCTCACGTGCTGCTATGCTAAGTCATTTTCCAGGTGCTGAGGCTTCCTGGTTGAGCAGGGCCATGAGTTAGCTCCCCTGCTTAGGGGTATAGGGGCCAGGCTCAGCTTGAGCTTTTCATCTGAGGCCCCAAATCAGGCAGACCTGTACCCCATTGAGCTGAGTTCCCACCACCTCAGCTCAGCAGATGAGTGAAGCTAGTGGTTAAGACTTCTACTTGGGCACTGCAGGCAGGAACTCAGTCGGCCAAGATCCAAGTGTTTGTTGGTTGTTCAAACCCCTCCCCTCTTCTCCATCACAATCTGATTCTGAATAGGGACTCCCAATAAGTTACCCACATTGCTGGGGCAGCTGGATGTCCACCCTGGGCCTTCTTTTCTCACTGGAGGAGCCCTCCTGGGGTGGTGGTGCACCAGCCTGGGGAGGGGCAATGTGGTCAGTGTGTAGCTGCTCGTCTTACCCTTCTTGTGTGGTCTGTCTCAGCCCTGTGTTCTAGGATTTTCTCAGTGGTGTCTTGTCCACGAATAGTTGTTGTTCTCTGTGAGGGAGAATGAAATCAGTAACTCCCCATGGTGCCATCTTGATGGCATCACTCCCACCCCATATTCATACCTGTGCAGCCTTCTCCATTTCCTCCTGCGTCTCAGGGTTTCCTGATGGCAGTGAAATCACTGCATCCTTCATATGTCTCTATTACAAGGTACAGTAGAGATGGATGGCTCACCCACTGCTGTTGGAAAGTTCTGTTTTCTTTCCCCCTTGGAGACCTGATGCCAGCAGTCAAGTGTTACTTCTGTGTGAATAGAGCGTGAATTAAATTCTTGATAAAATTTTAATCTTCCAAAGAATGCTACGAGGGAAGCTGGATGAGTAAACAGGCCACAAAAGGAAAGGTAGGATTCCCCAAATCATTCAGCCAGTTGGTTGTGGCTCTGGAGATGGAGGAGGAATCTCTTTCCCTGGGCCCTCCCATCCTACTTGGAGTTTACGAAGCCTACCTTCAGTCAGGGCATTTATATTTCCTTCTGCCTAGAACCCAGTTTCTCCTGTTCTTTTCTTGGTTGTGCTTTTCAGACCTTCATCCATCAGGTCTTTGCTCAAATGGCAGTCCTTCAGAGAGGCCTTACCTGACCACTTTATTTTTTTCGTAAAGACTTAACATGATCTGCAGTTTTTCAGTAATTTAGTTGTTTGTCTGCTTATTTATTGTCTGGACTTCCTCTAGCATTTAACTCCTTCTTCACTACAGTAGCCCCTGTGCCTCAGAATCTTATTGTGCTCCTCCCAAATACTGGGAGAATAAATGAACTGGGGGTAAAGTATGCCTTAGATGGTTACCACATGGTAGGAGCATCACCTGGGATCACCTGTATTACATCATTGTCAGAAATGCACAGCCTCACCCTAGACCTAGAATCAGAGTGGGGGCCCAGCACTCTACATTGTAACAGGCCCTCCAGGTGCTTCTGATGCATGCTCCAGCTTGAGAGCTACTAGTGGGGCAGTGCTTCTTTACTGATCTTGACTATGCATCTGAACAGACCTAGGATACCTTAGTAGAATGCAGATTCTTGTTCAGTAGGTCTGGGGGGGCAGTGTCAGAGAACCTGCATTTCTAACAAACCCAGGTGGCACTCATGCTGCTGACCACTTACTTGCCACTCAAGTAAGTGGTCAGCAGCATCTTTGCAGTAACCTGGGAAGCTGTAAAAAATCACTGATGCTGGTCCCTCCCTTAGATGTTCTGATTTAATTGGTCTGGAGTACAGCTATACTGGGTCTTTTTAAAAGCTCCTCAGGCAATTCTAATGTGCAGTCAAGGCTGAGAACTACCACCCTGGAAGGTTTTCAGGTGTGTGCATCCTCAGAACACCAGTGGGTGTGCGGACAGGTGACGCACTGCAGCTCAGGGCAGCTCTGAGCCAGGGTATGCATAGAGTTCAGACACCATAAGACACAAGACCTGAGAGTTCTGTGGGAGACCTAAAAAAGGAAATCTATGGGGAGACAAACTCACTCAAGGAGGAACTGTAAGCAGTGGGGGAAACTAAATCCCTCAGCCCACTTACCAACCTAGATCAGCAAACACATCCACTCAATACAAGGATTTGATGATGCTCAATCCATACAGATCCAATGATGATTTTGTCCTGAAGATAAAACTCCTATGGATAAACAAATGTTCCAGGGATTACATTAGCTGGCCAGGTTAATTTAAAATGACTCCAATAATTAGTTTTGTGCATTCAGTTTGTTATTAGTGCAGATGCTTTTCATAGAAGGGACAAAAGCTCCTAAATGAAACCTCTCTGGCTTTTCTGTCATTCCTCTGAACTTGTGTTCTAAAAAATGCATCATGCATTCAGAGGGTTCACTAGATTTAAAATAAATCATCCCTTTGGTGTACACAGCCCCATATACATTGGGTTATATACCTTGAGATGAAGAGACATAAACAGGTGGTGTCTTGTTTTGTCTTTTGTTCCTATTAACATGCCCAGTGGGACTTCTTAAAAGAGGTTTGATGTTTATTAGGATGTTTTCAAGAATGCTCTCTAAAATGAACAAGAACATGAATATAAATACTGTTCGTAATAAATTAGATAGATTTTTAAAAGAGGAATGTGAAAGAAGGCATTATGAATGTAACAAACAAGATGCAGGAAGTGGGTTGCTACCCTGAATCTACCTCCCAGATTCTCCATTTCATCATCTCAGGATGCTATAGGGATGAACAGGAAGTTCTGGGAGGCATTATGCAGAATAGTGTTAAGATACCACGTTTGACTAAAAACAGAATTACCATATGATCCAGCAATTCCACTCCTGGGCATATATCCAGACAAAATGCTAATTCAAAAAGATACACGTTCCTCTATGTCCACAGCAGCACTATTGACAATAGCCAAGACATGGAAACAACCTAAATGTCCATCAACAGATGAATGGATAAAGAAGATGTGGTGAGGGTGTTGGCCCTGCCCACTCGAGCCTGGGAAACCTACTGAGCTCTCAGGCCAGTCCCCTGCCCTACAAAGCCCTCTCCAGGCCACATGGGTCCTGGGGGCATAGGAGGGAGGCTGGGGGAGAACAGGAGGGGTGCTCCAGGACCTGAGGAGCAAGGGCATTGGCCCCACCCACTCAGGCCCAGGAAGCCTTCTGGGCTCCCAGGTGGGGACCCCTGCCCTCTGAGACCAGAGGCAGGAGGCATGCCTGGGCCCCTTCTGTTCTGTAAGCCCCACACCCCCCTGCACAGCTTGCAGGAGCTTGGTTCACAAGCTGGGGGTTGGGCAGAAGCTCCTGCAGTGGGAGCTCTGAGTCCAAACCACTGGACTAACAGAGACCCCAGGGAATATCCATCTGAGTGAGGTCTCCTAGAGGTCCTCATCTCAGCACCAAGACCCAGCTCCACCCAACAGCCTACAAACTCCACTGTTGGAAGCCTCAGGCCAAACAACCAGTAAGACAGGAACACAATCCCACTCATCCAAAAAAAAAATGAGATGGCAAAAAAATATGTCACAGATGAAGGAACAAGGTAAAATCCTACAAGACCAAATAAATAAATGAAGAGGAAATAATAGGCAATCTACCTGAAAAAGAATTCAGAGTAATGACAGTAAAGATGATCCAGAATCTCAGAAATAGAATGGAGGCATGGATTGAGGAAATACAAGAAATGTTTAACAGAGATCTAGACGAACAAAAGAACAAACAAACAAAGATGAACAACGCAATAACTGAAATGAAAAATACACCAGAAGGAATCAATAACTGAGGCAGAAGAATGAATAAGTGAGCTGGAAGACAAAATGGGGGAAATAACTGCTGAGAAACAGAAAAAAGAATGAAGAGAATTGAAGACAATCTCAGACACCTCTGGGACAACACTAAATGCACCAACATTTGAATTACAGGGGTCCCAGAAGGAGAAGAGAGAGAGAAAAGGACCTGAGAAAATATTTGAAGAGATTATAGTGGAAAACTTCCCTGACATGGGAAAGGAAATAGTCACTCAAGTCCAGGAAGCACAGAGAGTCTCATACAGGATAAATACACCAAGACACATATTAATCAAACTAACAAAAATTAAATTTAAAGCAAAAATATTAAAAGCAGCAAGGGAAAAACAAAAAATAACATACAAAGGAATCCCCATAAGGTTATCAGCTGATTTTTCAGCAGAAACTCTGCAGGCCAGAAGGGAGTGGCAGGATATACTTAAAATGATAAAAGAGAAAAACCTACAGCCAAGATTACTCTACCCAGCAAGGATCTCATTCAGATTCGATGGAGAAATCAAAAGCTTTTCAAACAAGCAAAAGCTAAGAGAATTCAGCACCACCAAACCAGCTTTACAATAAATGCTAAAGAAGCTTCTCTAGGCGGGAAACACAAGAGAAGGAAAAGACCCACAAAAACAAACCCAAAACAAACAATTAAGAAAGTGGTAACAGGAACATACATATTAATAATAACCTTGAATGTAAATGGATTAAATGCCCCAACCAAAAGACACAGACTGGCTGAATGGATACAAAAACAAGACCCATATATATGCTGTCTACAAGAGACCCACTTCAGACCTAGGGACACATACAGACTGAAGGTGAAGGAATGGAAAAAGATAATACATGAAAAGGGAAATCAAAAGAAAGCTGGAGTAGCAATACTCATATCAGATAAAATAGACTTTAAAATAAAGACTATTACAAGAGACAAAGAAGGACACTACATGATGATCAAGGGATCATCCAAGAAGAAGATATAACAATTGTAAATGTTTATGCACCCAACATAGGACCACCTCAATACATGAGGCAAATACTAACAACCATGAAAGGAGAAATCAACAGTAACACAATAATAGTAGGGGACTTTAACACCCCACTCACAGCAATGAACAGATCATCCAAAGAGAAAATAAATAAGGAAACACAAGCTTTAAATGACACAATAGAACAGATAGAGTTCACTGATATTTATTGAACATTCCACCTAAAAGTGGCAGAATACACTTTCTTCCCAAGTGCACATGGAACATTCTCCAGGATAGATCACATCTTGGGTCACAAATCAAGCCTCGGAAAATTTAAGAAAATTGAAATTGTATCAAGCATCCTTTCTGACCACAACACTATGACACTGGAAATCAATTACAGGAAAAAAAAACTGTAAAAAGCACAAATACATGGAGGCTAAACAGTGCACTACTAAATAACCAAGATATCACTGAAGAAATCAAAGAAGAAATAAAAAGTACATAAAAACAAATGACAACGAAAACACGACGGCCCAAAACCTATGGGACGCAGCAAAAGCAGTTCTAAGAGGGAAGTTCATAACAATACAATCTCACCTCAAGAAACAAGAAAAATCTCAAATAAACAATCTATCCGTACACCTAAAGCAACTAGAGAAAGAAGAACAAAGAAAACCCAAAGTCAGTAGAAGGAAAGAAATCATAAAGATCAGAGCAGAAATAAATGAAATAGAAACAAAGAAAACAATAGCAAAAATTAATAAAACTAAAAGCTGGTTCTTTGAGAAGATAAACAAAATTGATAAACCATTAGCCCGACTCATCAAGAAAAAAACAGAGAAGACTCAAATCAATAGAATTAGAAATGAAAAAGGAGAAATCACAACTGACACTGCAGAAATACAAAGTTATAAGAGACTACTACAAACAACTCTATGCCAATAAAATGGAAAACCACAAAGAAATGGACAAATTCTTGGAAAGGTACAATTTTCCAAGACTGAACCAGGAAGATTTAGAAAATATAAACAGACCTATCACAAGTAATGAAATTGAAACTGTAATTAAAAATCTTCCAACAAACAAAAGTCCAGGACCAGAAGGCTTCACAGGCGAATTCTATCAAACATTTTGAGAAGAGCTAACACCAATCTCAAACTCTTGCAAAATATTGCAGAGGGAGGAATACTCCCAAATCCATTCTATGAAGCCACCATCAACCTAATACCCAAACCAGAAAAAGATATCACAAAAAAAGAAAATTATAGGCCAATATCACTGATGAATATAGATACAAAAGTCCTGAACAAAATACTAGCAAATAGAATCCAACAACATATTAAAAGGATCATACACCATGATCAAGTGGGATTTATCTCAGGGATGCAAGGATTCTTCAATATATGCAAATCAATCAATGTGATACACCATATTAACAAAGTAAGGAATAAAAACCATATGATCATCTCAATAGATGCAGAAGAAGCTTTTGACAAAATTCATCACCCATTTATGATAAAAACTGTCCAGAAAATGGGCATAGCGGGAACCTACCTCAATATAATAAAGGCCATATATAACAAACCCACAGCAAACATCATACTCAATGGTGAAAAACTGATAGCATTTCCACTAAGATCAGGAAAAAGACAAGGATGTCCACTCTCGCCACCCTTATTCAACATAGTTTTGGAAGTCCTAGCCATGACAATCAGAGAAGAAATAAAAGGAATACAAATTGGAAAAGAAGTAAAACTGTCACTGTTTGCAGATGACATGATACTATACATAGAAAATCCTAAAGATGCCACCAGAAAACTGCTAGAACTAATCAATGAATTTGGTAAGGCTGCAGGATACAAAATTAATACACAGAAATCTCTGGCATTCCTATACACTAACAACAAAAAATCAGAAAGAGAAATTAAAGAAACAATCCCATTTACCATTGCAACAAAAAGAATAAAATACCTAGGAATAAACCTCCCTAAGGAGGCAAAAGACTTGTACTCAGAAAACTATAAAACACTGATAAAAGAAATCAAAGATGACATAAACAGACGGAGAAAAATACCATGTTCTTGGAAGAATCAATATTGTGAAAATTACTATACTACCCAAAGCAATTTACAGATTCAGTGCAATCCCTATCAAACTACCAATGGCATTCTTCACAGAATTAGAACAAAAGAATTTTACAATTTGTATGGAAACACAAAAGACCCCGAATTGCCAAAGCAATCTTGAGAAAGAAAAACGGAGCTGGAGGAATCAGGCTCCTGGACTTCAGACTACACTACAAAGCTACAGTAATCAAGACAGTATGGTACTGGTACAAAACCAGAAATATAGATCAATGGAACAGGACAGAATGCCCAGAGATAAACCCACGCACATATGGTCACCTAATTTATGACAAAGGAGGCAAGAACATACAATGGGGAAAACACAGCCTCTTCAATAAGTGGTGCTGGGAAAACTGGACAGCTACATGTAAAAGAATGAAATTAGAACACTCCCTAACACCACACACAAAAATAAACTCCAAATGGATTAAAGACCTAAATCTAACGCCAAACACTATAAAACTCTTAGAGGAAACCATAGGAAAAACACTCTTTGACATAAACCACAGCAAGATCTTTTTTGACCCACCTCCTAAAGTAATGAAAATAAAAACAAAAATAATCAAATGGGACCTAGTTAAACTTAAAAGCTTTTGCACAGCAAAGGAAACCATAAACAAGACAACCCTCAGAATGGGAGAAAATATTTGCAAATGAAACAACGGACAAAAGGATTAATCTCCAAAATATACAGACAGCTCATGAAGCTCAATATCAAAAAATCAAATCCAATTAAAAAATGGGCAGAAGACCTAAATAAACATTTCACCAATGAAGACATACAGATGGCCAAGAGGCCCATGAAAAGATGCTCAGCATCACTAATTATTAGAGAAATACAAATCAAAACTACAATGCTGTATCACCTCACACCGGTCAGAATGGCCATCATCAAAAAATCTACAAACAATAAATGCTGGAAAGGGTGTGGTGAAAAGGGAACCCTCCTGCACTGTTGGTGGGAATGTAAATTGATACAACCACTATGGAAAATAGTATGGAGGTTCCTCAAAAAACTAAAACTAGAACTACCGTATGACCCAGCAATCCCACTACTGGGCATATACCCTGAGAAAACCATAATTCAAAAAGAGACATGTACCAAAATGTTCACTGCAGCTCTATTTACAATAGCCAGGACATGGGAGCAACCTAAATGTCCACTGACAGATGAATGGATAAAGAAGATATGGCACATATATACAATGGAATATTACTCAGCCATAAAAAGAAACGAAATTATTTGTAGTGAGGAGGATGGACCTAGAGTCTGTCAGACAGAGTGAAGTAAGTCAGAAAGAGAAAAACAAATACCGTATGCTAACGCATATATATGGAATTTTTAAAAAATGGTACTGATTAACCTAGTGGCAGGGCAGGAATAAAGACGTAGACATAGAGAATGGACTTGAGGACACAGTGGCAGGGAGGAGGAAGCTGGGGCGAAGTGAGACTAGCATCGACATATATACACTACCAAATGTAAAATAGATAGCTAGTGGGAAGCAGCAGCATAGCGGAGGGAGATCAGCTCAGTGTTTTGCGACGACCTAGAGGGGTGAGATAGGGAGGGTGGGAGGGTGGCTCAAGAGGGAGGGGATGTGGGGATTTATGTATGCATATGGCTGATTCACTTTGCTGTACAACAGAAACTAACATAGTATTGTGAAGCAGTTATACTCCAATAAAGATCTATTAAAAAAAAAACCCTCACTACTATATATAAAATAGATAACCAACAGGGACCTACTGTATAGCACAGGGAACTATGCTCAGTATTTCGTAATAATCTGTAAGGGGAAAGAATCTGAAATATATGTGTGTGTGTGTGTGTGTGTGTGTGTATATATATATATATATATATATATATATATATATATATATAAACTGAATCACTTTGTTGAACACCTGAAACTAACACAACATTGTAAATCAACTATACTCCAATTTTTTTAAATGATGAAAAGTCATAAAGAAAAATGATATGGTGTATATATATACAATGAAATACTTCTCAGCCATAAAAAAGAATGAAATAATGCCATTTGCAACAACATGGATGGACCTAGAGATTATCATACTAAGTGAACTAAGTCAGAAAAAGACAAATACCATATGATATCACTTACATGTGGAATCTAAAATATGACAGAAATGAACCTATCTATGAAACAGAATCACAGACAGAGAAAACAGACTGGTGGTTGCCAAGGGGAAGGGGGTTGGGGGAGGGATGGAGTGGGATGCCGGGGTTAGCAGATGTAAGCTATTATATATAGGATGGATAAACAACAAGGTCCTACTGTATATAGCACAGGGAACTATATTCAATATCTTATGATAAGCCATAAGGGAAAAGAATATAAAAAAAGAACATATATATGTATAACTGAATCACTTTGCTGTACAGCAGTAAGTAACACAACATTGTAAATCAACTATACTTCCTTTAAAAAAAAAAAAAAAAAAAAAGACCAGGTTGGGAGAGTCTAGGAGGTGACATGACCATACCCTTTTTTGGGAAGGATCTCTTACAGGCCCCACCCCAGTGGAGGTAGCCAGCCAGAGCCAGGCAAAGTCTGTATTAAATGAGCCTGTCCTCCCTGGTCATAGTTGATTGGTAGACACAGTGTAAACCTGGCTAAGTTATCTCTCCAGAAAATCAGAAAATTGAAATAAGGTGATACCGAGTCTGGGAGTCTTAGGAATGAGCCACTTGAATGCATCAGTCTAGAGCAGTGCTCTGGTGTAGAACTTTCTCAGTGATGGAAATGTTGTATAGCTTGCACTGTCCAATACAGTAGCCACATGTGGATATCAAGCAACTGAAATGTGGCTACTGTGACTGAGGAACTGACTTTTAAATTTTACTTAAATTTACATTTAAATTTAATAGCTAGTGTCTATTGTATTGGACAGCACACCTCTAGAGGCCACTTTTATGGCCTTCAGCTTCTACTAAGGAATCCCCAGAGCCTCTTTGGTTATCTCCTTTGCCAAGTTCAGCTGTTGCATCAGTTTCATAAGACACCCTAGGAGCTTTTCAATAAATCCCCCAATTTACTTCAGCTAGCCAAAGGTGCCTTAATTAAGATAGGGTGTTAATTAGGTTAAAAACTTAAATACCGTCCTTTTGCAGAGGGATGTCTGTCCATCACATTAAAACCATCCAGATGTGAAGATGCTGGACCTCCTCTTGCCCATGGGTATTCTACCAAAGTAGGAATGAAGAAGGTGGATTCTTTAATGCCTAATACCCTAAGCAAACTCTCTTATGAAGTCACAGGGCAATCCTATTTGAAATAGAAAAGAATTAGTGGCGTGACTTATTTATGTCAGAGTTACATGAGACTCAGCATTAGCCTGGGGATCTGGAAAATTTGAGCTCACATTCTACCTTTCCTCTTTCCCTGGATGAGATGTGACAAGCTATGTAGTCACTATAAGTCTCAGCAGCCTCATGATTTTAAGGAAGCCTTAAAACTAGACTATCATTAAGGTCATTCTACTTCTATTAGACTGTAATAAGCTATAAGCCGTGAGGGCCCTGCCACCGTCTTACTCACTGCTGTATCCTCACAGAGCCAGTGTGGAATAACACTGTAGTTGATGGCATCTCGGATTGGGTCCAGGGGGCAAATGGCAACTTCATCTTGAAGGTGAACCAGATTTGGGCCAAAGGTTAACAAACTCCTGAGGTTGTACAGGCAGTCATTCCATTGGGAGTGTCCCAATTTGACATTCATGGGCACAGTCTGACTACGGGTGACCTTGAGCCTCTTCTCTATGCCATGAGCTTGGTTCCCCTGATCATAAATAATAAGACAAATGGGGACTTTACAATTTAAACATTGCAACCATTATCACACAATAGTTTATCTAACTCTAACAAGTTTGTGAGGCATCCTTGTCTTACCATCACTGCCACCATCATCACATCATTGTTACTCCTTTGCAGATGGGGACACCAAGGCTCAGAGAGAGGAAGCCAGCTGATGCAGATCCCACTGTTAATAAGTGGATGAGGCAGAATTCACAACCGGGTCTTCTGACTCTAAATTCAACACTTAGTAGGGAAGAACATCTGTATCTGCTTTAAAATTTTATGGAGACTGATGAAATACCGTACGTTTAATACTTTGGAGAGAAAATGTGAAGCAAATAAAGTTTGCATTTTAAGAGATGAGAAGGGCAAGGGTGTCATTCTTTTTTGGGTCTGGATTTTGAGGTATGTTCTTGAAAGTTTGGTGCTTGGTTGTTACCTACAGTATAAAACTAGACTAACAATTATGGGGAAATCTGGAGAGCAGACCTTCCATGTAAGCCAGATTACTGTTGTCCTATGTTTAATTGTAGCCAACTCATCTTAATATGAAGATGGTTTGATACAGAAAGCTAAATGAGGTGTCTAAGATCACAGAAATAAAAGCTGACCAAGCCAAAATTCACATCTCAGATCTGACTGCAGAGCTCAAGTTCTAATGCAACGATTTCCTTCTTGTTAATTATGACCCTTTAATAAACTTTCACCTTAATGATTCTTCTGTGTTTTATTGGTACCACATGAAAAGAAGCCAGTATCCACAATGGTGATATCATAGGACTTCTAGGGGTCAATATGATGGTGACAAAACCATTGGCATGAGAAACCCCAAGGTGAGGTCAGACTTTCCTAGATATTTCCTCACTGGTGCCAACATCGAAATAAAATACCATGGATTTTCTTAAACATGGGGGTGGGAGATGAGGCAGAAAACTACCATAAAACTCTTACTAGATCATATCTGACAGAATGCACCTTATTCATCTTGGTACTACATAACCAAGCTCAGAGCCAGATACAGTAGAATCTGTTGGATATATGAATCATTCTGACTCCTAATACTGATAATAGGTAAGCTCACACACACTGTGCTCCAGCCTTTGTCTTATTTTAATCTCCTGTAAAGCACCATTTATGTATTACATGTGCAGAAGGCAAGAAGATGAATGTGAGGTTAACACGTATTATATTTTCTCATTAAAAGTTATAGTCACCTATTACAGGAACACCATCACTTGAGGTATGTGGTTAAGGAAGAACCTGTATTTGGACCAAAATGAGATCCCCTCCAGAAGGTTCTACTTTATCAGGGACATCATGGGGCATGGTGGGAATTTTTTGAACAGGCCAGGCCAGGTGAGCATCCGTGAAGCCCATGCTGAGGATGCGTTTGGGGGACCTTAGATGTTTAGGTCATTAACACCTGAAGTTATTCCTCTCACAACAGGCTATCTTGGAGATGGATAGCCACCTACTATGAAAGTGAGATTTCATGGTTTCTAGGTTAGTGATGACTTTGATGTTCCAGTGCTGGGGACTACTGATCTGTCTTTGGTCTGAATTCACCTAACCTACTTTATGGTCTATAATAAGCGACTGTTGGACTAGAGAGTTTCTATCAGGATCAAGGGCTGAAATCACATACATGGCTCTTCTGTTTGTAACTCTCATGCTCCCAAGAGTGAGAGGCAGTCAAAGACGGTGTGACCAGGAATGTAGAGAAACTCAGGTAATGGCATGTCATCAAGAACCGGAGGGCACTGAGATGGTTAGTTAGGAGGGAGAGATGCTCGTAAGGAAGGAAAGATTTGTTTTTCACATTCCTCTAGGGCTGGTTATCCAATGATAATCAAAATGTTCTGTTTGATCCAAGAATCAATGGGAGGGGGGATTACGGAAAAAGAGATTTTACCTAGACCGAACGTGCCTTAAGACAAGGGGCCATGTCTATGCCATAATCTCCATGTGTCACACATTGTGTCAACCACGCCATCCAACATTAACAACTGTTTGTTGACAAGCTGAACAAAATGATTAAACTTATTCAACAAGGGACTTTATAGGAGTCAGAATTGTCTGAAAAGTATAAGGACTTCCTGGGCTGGTTATCAATTCTGTCACTAGATGCTTATTATCAGAGTCTGGATAGTCACCTGTCAGGTGATCTGTCCATGTGAGAGATGCCTTGATAGGCAAGTTTCTAAGAAGCCACAGTGATACAAACATAGTCCACTATGGTGGACACATTATAATATAAATCACTAATCATATATCAGTCCTTGGAGTCAGTTGCATTAGTGAAGTAGGTTTGGGATTTGAATGGCAAAGACCCTGAAGTGCGAGGGAGAGCTCTGACTGGGGAGGAGGACATAGTAGGGGAGGCCAGGTCTTCGATTAAAAATGTACCGTTAGAACAACCAGTTATAATGTTGCCCAGAAACCTAATGTCTTTCCCCCCAGGACCTGTTGGCTGCTCTGCCAAGGTCTTGGGGGGTTACCTTTTGTGAGTCTGGTGGAACTAGAGAGGAACTTCCATCTCTACCAACTGGACGCATTAGTTGTCATTTCTCTATTATCAGGTTTTCCCCACACCCTTGAATCAAGAGTTTGACAGATACCTACTTACAATGCATACGTGCATCTATCCATCTGTACATCCCTCTCTTCCCCATTCCTGGAAAGTACACTGTAGTGGGCTTCAAGTGATCTGCTATAAACTTCCATGTGACCAGGGCCAAGTCACTTAATCTCTGTAAAAGGAGGCATCTGCTGAGTTTCCTCCTAGAGTCTTTCCCTTTTCTAATGTATCATTACACAATGTGCAGTACAGGCACAGTGCAGGCTAAAGATATAACACCTGTTTCCTAATCTAAGGGAACTTTGGATCTCGATTTGGAGAGTCACACAAGTGATAACACAAGGCAACAACCAAAGCCACATGACTGGGCAGAATATGGTTGTGTTGAAAGAAAAGAGGGAGCGGTAAGTTCTGCTAAGGGTTAGGAGAGGGAGAAATCCCAGGGAGGAATTCCTGGAAAAGCTGGATAGAGAGCTAGGTTTTTATTGATAAGAATTCAACTGATGGTGAGCAGCAAGGAGGGATCGGATCAAGATGGCAGAAGAGCAGGACGTGGAGCTTACCTTCTCCCACAAATACATCAAAAATACATATACATGTGAAATGAGGTTCTCACAGAACATCTACTGAATGCTGGCAGAAGACCTCAGACTTCCAAAAGGGCAAGAAAATCTCCACATAGCTGGATAGGACAAAAGAAAAAAGGCAAAAAAAAAAAAAAAAAAAGGAATCAGGACAGGCCCTGCGCCCCTGGGAGGGAGCTGTGAAAGAGGAAAGGCTTCCGCACCCTGGGAAGTCCCCTCACTGGCGGGGAGATCAGCCAGGACAGAGGAGGAGCTTCAAAGACTTGAAGGAGAGGGCAGCAACCAGTTTGCAGAGGGCAAAGTGGAGAGAGACTGCACAGATGGTCCGTGCTGCTGCCTGGCACTCCCCAGCCTGAGATGCTCCCCTGCTGGGGCAGGCAGAGGCTGGGTGCTGAGGCTCGGGCTTCAGAGGTCAGACCCAGGGAGAGGACTGGGGTTGGCTGCATGGAGACAGCTTGAGGGGGCTAGGGTGTGGTGCTCCACAACCAAGGGAGTTTGGGAAGAAGCCAGGGCCCGCCAGAGAGTCAAGGTGCCATTGTTTTGGGATATGAGAGGAGAGGGGCAGGACCACCATAGGAGCTTCTTTATCCAGGCATGCAGTCTCAGGTGGCAGGGTACTGCCTACTTGCATTCTAAAGGCAGGTGTGAGCCACTGCTGCCATCTAAGACTCCAGACACAGGCGCGGACTCCTGCTGCCTCCAAGGGTCCCACAGCTGGGCACCAACCACTGTCCCCATCTCCTTGGGAGCGTGCGCAGCCCACCACCTCCAAGGGTCCCATGCCTGGGCACCAACCACTGCCCCCGCCTTCCTGGGAATGCACCTGGGCCTCATACCTGCACACCCCCTATCAAGGGGATAATGGCAAGCACACACTGAGTAAAGAGATGGCAAGCATCCAAACCAAAAACAGCCCCCATGCCAAAAAAATATTAAATCCACACACGTTATGCAGGGATGCTCCCACGTATAAATAGTCCTCCAAGACTACAACAGATAATTGCTTCTCCTAAATTCACAGAGTAAGAGAAATATAATCAAAATGGAGAAGCAGAGGAATCACTCCCAGTTGAAAGACCAAGAGAATTCCCCTGAAGGAACAAACAATGAAACAGACCTCTTCAGTCTAATAGACAGAGTTTGAAAAGGAGGTAATGAAAATACTGAAGGAGTTAATAAAGGCTATTGCCAGAAATTCAGATTAGTGTAAAAAGGAACTAGAAACTATAAGGAGGAGCCAAGAAATATTAGACAATTCATTTGCCTAGATGAAAGCTGAGCTAAAGGCAATGAATAGCAGAAGGAATAATGCAGAAGAAAGAATAAGTGATCTGGAAGATAGAATAATGGAAATTACCCAATCAAAACAGTGGACAGAAAACCAAATGAAAAAAAATGAAAGCAATATAACAGACCTATGGGATAATATAAAGCATGCCAATCTACAGGGATTCCAGAAGGAGAAGAAAGAAAAGGGGATTGAAAATGTATTTGAAGAAATTATGGCTGAAAAATTCCCAAACCTAAAGAAGGAAACAGATATCCAGATACAGGAAGCACAGAGGGTCCCAAATGAGAGGAACCCAAACAGACCTACACCAAGACATAGTATAATAAAAATGGCAGAAGTTAAAGAGAGGATTCTAAAGGCAGCAAGAGAGAAAAAAAAGTTAATTACTCTTTTAACTTTCCCTAAAGGGAACTGCCATAAGGCTATTAGCTGATTTCTCTACAGAAATGCTGCAGGCCAGAAGGGAGTGGCAAAAATATATTCAAAATCTTGAAAGGGAAAAATCGGCGACATAGAATGCTCTACCCAGCAAAATTCTTTCTCCTCCTATTCTAAATGATAAAGAATTTCAGACAAGCAAAAACTAAAAGAATACAGCAATACTAAACCCACCCTAAAAGGAACACTGAAAGGTCTTCTCTAAATAGAAAAGAAGAAGATACAGGAAGGAGAAAATCACAATTGGAAAGTAAATCGCTTAAATTAGCTAGTATACCGATCAAAAAGAAAAAAAAACTGTGAAAGCAATGATGTACACAAGGAATAGCAAAAGGATAAACATGAAGATGTAAAAAAGGACATCAAAGTCATAAAATATGGGGAAGGAGGGTAAAAAAATGTAGATTCTTTTTTATAGAATGTATTTGAGCCTATATGACTATTAGTCTAAAGCAAGCAGATACACGAAAGGGTTAACATACTTGAAAAACAGGGGAACCACAAATCAAAAACATACAATAGATTCACAAAAACCAAAAAGACTAGAACACAAGCATAAAATAAAATCATCAAACCACAAAAGGAAAAAGGAACAAAGAATAAACATAGAATTAACTGGAAAATAAGTTTTAAAATGACGATAAATACATATGTATCAATAATTACCTTAAATGTCAATGGATTGAATGCTCCAATCAAAAGACAGAGTGGCAGACTGGAGAAAAAACAAGAGCCTACGATATGTTGCCTACAAGCGACTGACCTTAAGGCAAAGGACACACATAGATTGAAAGTGAGGGGATGGAAAAAGATATTTCATGCAAATGGAAATGACAAGAAAGCAGGAGTTGCAATACTCATATCAGACAAAATAGACTTTAAAACAAAGGCCATAAAGAAAGATAAAGAAGGACACTATGTAATGGTAAAGGATCAATACAAGAAGAGGATTTTACACTCATCAATACATATGCATCTAATATAGGAGCACCCGCATACATAAAACAAATACTAACAGACATAAAGGGACAAATTGATGGGAATACAATAATAGTAGGAGACTTTAACACCCCACTCCCATCAATGGACAGATCTTCTAGACAGAAAATCAGTAAGGCAACAGAGATCCTAAATGATACAATAGAACAGTTAGACTTAATTGATATTTTCAGGACATTACCTGCAAACCCCCCCCAAACAGAATACACATTCTTTTCCAGTGCACATGGAACATTCTCTAGGATTGACCACATACTAGGGCACAAAACTAACTGCAACAAATTTAAGAGTACAGAAATTATTTCAAGCATCTTCTCTGACTACAACAGCATGAAACTAGAAATCAAACCACAGGAAAAGAAATGAGAAAAAAAACAATCACACGGAGACTAAACAACCTGCTATAAAAAACCAATGGGTCAACAAGGAAATCAAAAAGGAAATTAAATAAATACCTTGAGACAAACGACAATGAAAACACAACCATACAAAATCTATGGGATGCAGCAAAAGCAGTTCTTAGAGGAAAGTTCATAGTGATACAGGACTTCCTCTAAAAACAAGAAAAATCTCAAATAAATAACCTAACATACCACCTAGAATTATAAAAATAAGAACAAAAAAAACCTAAAGTCAGCGGAAGGAAGGAGATAATAAAGGTCAGGGAGGAAATAAGTAGAGATTTTAAAGAAAATAGTAAAAATCAATAAAACCAATAGCTGGTTCTTTGAAGGGGTAAACAAAATTGACAAACCTCTGGCCAGGCTAACCGAGAAGAAAAGAGAGAGAACCCAAATAAACAAAATAAGAAATGAAAAAGGAGAAATCTCAACCAATACCGCAGAAATACAAAAAAATCATAAGAGAATACTATTAATAATTATATGCCAACAAATTTGACAACCTAGAAGAAATGGACAACTTCTAGAAACATACAGTCCACCAAGACTGAATCAAGAAGAAATAGATAATTTGAACAGACTGATCACTAGAAGTGAAATAGAATCTGTAATTTAAAAACTCACTACAAACAAAAGTCAAAGACCAGATGGCTTCACAGGCGACTTAAAGACTTAAATATAAGACACGACACCATAAAACTCCTAGAAGAGAGCATAGGCAAAACATTCTGACATAAATTGTATGAGTGAGTGTTTTCTTAGGTCAGTCTCCCAAGGCAATAGAAATAAAAATAAACAAATGGGACCTAGTCAAACTTACAAGCTTTGCACAGCAAAGGAAACCATAAACAAAGTGAAAAGACAACCTACAGAATGGGAGAAAATATTTGCAAATAATGTGACCGACAAGTGCTTAATCTACAAAATATACAAACAGCTCATACAACTTAACAACAAATAAACAACCCAATCGAAAATTGGGCAGAAGACCTTAATAGACATTTCTCCAAAAAGACATACAGATGGGCAATACACACATGAAAAGATGCTCATCATTGCTGATTATTAGAGAAATGCAAATCAAAACCACAATGAGGTACCACCTCACACCAGTCAAAATGGCCATCATTAAAAAGTCTACAAATAACAAAGGCTGGAGAGTGTGTGGAGAAAAGGGAGCCCTCCTACACTGTTGGTGGGAATGTAAATTGATACAGCCACTGTGGAGAACAGTATGGAGGTTCCTCAGAAAACTAAAAACAGAACTGCCATATGATCCAGCAATTCCACTCTTGGGCATATACTTGGACAAAAGTATAATTTAAAAAGATACATACACTCCTATATTCATATTCACAATAACCAAGACATGGAAACAACCTAAATGTCCATCAACAGTTGAATGGATAAAGAAGATATGGTACATATATATGATGGAATATTACTCAGCCATAAAAATAATGAAATAATGCCATTTGCAGCAACACAGATGCAACTACAGATTATCATACTAAGTGAAGTAAGTCAGAAAGAGAATGACAAATACCATATGAGATCACTTATATGTGGAATCTAAAATATGGCACAAATGAACCTATCTACAAAACAGAAACAGACTCACAGACATAGAGGACAGACTTGTGGTTGCCAAGGTTGGGGGTGGGGGAGTGATGGGTTGGGAGTTTGGGGTTAGTAGATGTGAACTATTACGTTTAGAATGGATAAACAACAAGGTCCTACTGTATAGCACAGGGAACTATGTCCAATCTCCTGGGATAAACCATAATGGAAAAGAATATTAAAAAAATAATTTATATATATGTGTATAACTAATTCACTTTGCTGTACAGCAGAAATTAAACACAACATTGTAAATCAACTATACTTCAATTTTTTAAAAAATAGAGAAAAATAAAAAGAAGCAAGGCAGGAGGACTTCCCAGAAATGGTGGAGAAGGCACATTATGTATGCAATCATGAGTACTGAAAAAGGCAAAGAGCAATCTAGGTGTTTTGTTTTATATGGGTGAGTTATGAGGCCAGACAATAGACATCTTTAAAAGCCAGGCTAAGGACATAGGGCCTTCCAATCAATGTAATAGGGAGCCTTTAAAGGCTGAGCAGGGTAATGCCTTATAAATAGCTTTTTGGGGAAAATAATCTGGCAGCCTGGAGGAGCGTGGACTTATTACATGGGACAGAGTTAGAAGGCAGAGAAACTAGACAGAAATGTCTTATTGCAAGTTCGCTATTCTTCTGCTGGAAAAAAACCCCTCAGCTTCCAACAAACTGCCTTTCATTATGACACAAAAGCCATAAAAGTAGTGATGTATATAAAAGCAGTACCGGATGTTTTAAGTGGCTTTATGAAATAAAAACAGCAGTAGATAGTTAAAATTGGAATGTCCTGCATCAGTTTATAACCATCTGAGTCTAGGAAGTTGCAGCAGCAATGCAATCATATTTTTATAGCTTATCTTCGTCTTTTCACTCTGATAACTGAACTATGAGTGGGTGAGAAGGGAAAATCCAGCCAATCAATGCCATTAAATAGCAAAGGATGAGAGTCTTTGAATTTCAATGGCCACAGAAATTACCGGATTGATAAAAGAATCCTTACTTCCCCAAATCAGAAAGATGTGTACTATGAAGGGGTAAGATTGATACTTGGGAAAACAGGTTCCCTAACAAAATAACATGATTGGTAGAAAGCAGTCATATCTGGCACTTTGATATCTGTGACTTCATTTTGTACCTATCTCAATTCTGAGCAGGATGATTTTCACAAATTCATAGATGTAGAAGCTGGGGTTCAGAGAATTTGAGAAACTTGCCCATGGCCAAACAGTGAAGACATGGTATCCCTGGATATTTCCCAAGATGGATGCTATCTCTCATGTGGTGTCTTTTAATGTCGCATGAAATTTTTCATAAACTTTGATCTCTTTGCTGGTCTGTGAAGATTAGGTACATTTATGAAGCTACCAATGTGGGTCTCAGACTGGAGTGTTTCATTTCATTTGTTCACCTACGACTGAGACAAATCCTGCTCGAGGCTTTTAGAAAAGACTCCTTTCTATTGGCAAAGTTGACTGTCTAGGGTCTTCTGTAGGCTAGGGATGGAGGTAGACGCCTCTGATGATTGCACAATCAGCTGAAGAATGGTTTGCTCAAGATAAATGATTTGCTTGGTACAATGTGTTCTGAGAGATTTGGGTATTAATGGGTATTATTTTGCATGATCCACACCGTGAAGATTTTCTTTGATTTTGCCCCCTATTCCATCCCAGCTTGAGGTTAGCAAAGTGCTAACTTAAAAATTACTGTGTCAAGGAATAAAGGGCAGATAAGGTATTTGAATATATATGATGCTCCCAAACCTAATTAATTTATACTGATACCCTCATGACCCAAGGAGAAATCTGAGGCCTGGAGCAGTCATGTCATTGTACGTGAAAGGCAGCTCACAGATTGAAAGCTAGATCGGCCTAACTCTTACACCCACACTTAAATGACCTCATCTAACCCCTGCCATACACATTCTTCTACTTGCACATATACACAAAGATGGTTTTGATTTGGTAGCATTCAATTCTGTGAAGGCGGACAATGTTTATATCTCTTCATGGGTTAGTTAATAGAGAGAATAATGTAGTTTAAGTCAACTATCATGTTGAAGTACCTCCAAGAAGCTATAAGAAAGAGAAAAAATATGAGAGTAAAAGGATTGGAAATGAAAGTATAGGCTCCACGGTCAGCCAGGGTTTGCCTCCTCACTCCGTGATTTACTAACTGAATGAGAATTGTACCTGCCTGTAAGGTGGTTGTGAGAATAAAATGACATGACGCATGTGTGCTGCTCAGCTCTGGGCCTGGCACCTACTAAAAGTTCCAATCATGATAGATATCACAGTAGTAATAGTAATAACATAATATGTATTGAACACTTACTATGTGCCAGGCATTGTTCTAAGTGATTTATGCACATCAACTCATTTGGTCCTCATGACAAAATACCTACCTCATGAGGTAGGTATTTTTATTATCATCTTCTATTGTAAAGATGAGGTAATTGAGGCATGGAGATGTTATGCAGTTTGTCCAAGGCCTGACAGCCGATAAGTGGTACCCAGTAGTGGGACTCCTTAGTCTGTATTCTTAACCACTATGCTATGTGTCTTCTCTAGTAGTTGTGGAAGACCACTTGTAGAGTACAAGGAAGTGTCCAGTTCCTACAGTTAGAGGCCAAATCTGTAGGCCATTGGAAACCAAGCCAGGGAGAACTTTGGGGTGCAAAGGAGGGGCCACATCCCATTGAAAGCATCAGCATGGCTCATGAAAGACACAGGATTTGAGATAGGCCTTGAAGGATGAGTCAAGATAGGTACAGATGAACAGATAGGAGAACATTCAGGTAGCATGACTATAAAAAGAACAGTTTGAACTCTGTTACATGGGACTACTCAACAAATATCTGTAAAATCTCAATCATCGGGTTGTAGCCCACCTGACTTCCCATGAACTATACAGCATGATGCTGGTGTAGGGTTCAGACAGATCTACATCAAATTCAGCTCTACCACTCACGAGCCGTGGCTTTGACTCCTCTATCTCAGTATATCAGTCAGTAAATGGGGTTATTACACCTCAAAGCACTGCCATGATTCTAAATGAGATGCTGAAGATAAAGGGCCAATGGTGGGTTTCAGTAAGTATTGGCTTCCAGGTCAGGTCCTTGCCATGGCTTCCAAGTGAGACGTACGCAAGTTCAGAGTGAGAGCTGCTGGGTAAACCAGAGCTTACCCAGCCAAGTGTTCTGCCCATTGTATATGTCAATTGTGATTTGGAATTCTTGCTCTGCACACCTTTGGAGTATCTAGACCCGTATCACGTTTGTCTAGAAAACACATCCTAAATCACCTCTGGAGATTTTCTTCCCCTATATTTTTATAAAATTCTTAGAACTTCTGTCATGGGAGACAGTGTTTACTATTTCTGAAGGGCACATTTTTGTGCCCTTCAGAACAACCTTACATGCCTAGGGAAAGGCTCTGATAGACCACTTCTCACCTGCTCATGTGACATGAGCCTCTTAAGGAGGGTAGCCAAATAAAATACAAGATGCCCAGCTAAACTTGCATTTAAAATAAATAACAAATATTTTTAAGTAATACTGGGATACACTTATACTAAAATATTTTGGATATGCTTATACTAAAAAAAAATTGGTTGTTTATCTGGAATGCAAATTTAACTGGGTATCATATATTTTTATTTGTTATATCTGATAACTCCATTCCTAAGGTCCAGGGAACTCTACCCAGTGGTAAAGTTTTGGAATCAGACAGATCTGGGGGTTCAAATCCTCATTCAGTCACTTTTTGGCTGTAACTTTTCACTTCACCTCTCTGAAGTGAAAACCCCTTGTATTAATCACGATAATTATAGGGGAAGACACTCCTTGTAGAGACACTGAAAAGATAAAGTGAAATAGCATAGGCCAATACAACTGGTATAGCTCCCAGTGCATAAAAGAAGTGCCACATCTGTGAAAGTAACTTTGTGTGTTTGCAAAGCACTTTGTCAGTGTTATTCCCGGAAACTGTACAGACTCACTGTGGCTACTTTTTCCCCAAGGCATTAGCTCAGATGTCCAAACTCCCACTTCAGGGCTTTCTCTAATGTCTCTGGGAGACTCTCTCACATGAGTCATTGTTGTCTTCAGTCAACTGGAGGAAGACTCAGAATGAAATCAAATCCCAACATTTGCAGCATGGTTCATTGCCATGGCTTGCTTTAAAGTAGAGTCCTTGAAAGCAGGATTCCTTAGGAAAGCCTTTTTCTATTTTATGATTTTGTTCCTAAATATGGAAAATCCATTTTAAGTGAAGGAATGAGGGGTATGGTGGTGGAGCCGGGATCAGTCTCACCCAGCACATAAAATCTACAACAGCACCATCACTGAACACAAGGCATGAAGACATAAACTCCAGAACTCACACCAAATACTCAAGGTATGTGTTATGCCCAGTTCACAAAGGAAGAAATCGAGGCTTGTTGGAGTTATGTAATCTTCCCCCAATCACATAGACTGTAAGTGGCAGAGCTGGGATTCAAACCCAAGCCCAACTCACACCAAAAGCCACTTCTTTTCTACTGCCCAAGGGTACTTCTTGTTTTTCCCAGTTTTTCTCAGCAATGATTAAAAAAAAAAAAAACACACAAAACACAAAGCATCTGTTTCATGAACCAAGAACGTGGCTCTTCTGGCTCCCTTCCCTCCCATCCCAGCCCCTGAAAGGGGAAAAAGAAACAGTGTCTTGTGAAATTTCTACCATATCCTTAGGGACTTCAGCCACAATGCCTGGATTGCTCAGAATTTCACCTTCCACATTTCCTCAGCCACAAAAGCCATTCATTGCCACCACAGCCCCAGCATAGCTGGTCCCTTGTTTGAAGCCTGAGAAATCCCCTCAGGATCTTACTTCAAGCAGAGGGGCCATGCCAGGTCCGGGAGGTGCTAGTGATCTTGAGGAACAGGATCTGAGACAGGCCTGTTTCATTTATTACCACGTCGTCTGGAGAGAGAAACCCTGTCATACTGATGACGATGATCAATCTGTCCAGCTAATGGCTACCGGTTGTGACGTGACCCATACTCAGAGCACAGGGTGTCCTGATGTGTCCACAGAAACAGAAGAAAGAGCAGAACTCAGGGTTCTGGGTCTACCAGTTGAGTGCACCTGGATAACTATCATTGTTGTCATTACTGTCATGGTATAGTAAGTTCCAGGCACTAGGGGACTGCTTAAACATGAACAAAATACATTAATCCCCCCTCTTCCTCATTAACCCCGCTCCACCCTACAGTCTGGTGAGAGACACAGACTCACAGAGAGTATGAGAAGTTCTGAGAGAGAACACAGGGAGCCTCAAGGGAAAGCTGGCTGTGACAGACCTCAGGGTAGCTTCCTAGATGAGACACCATCTAAGTTGAGCCTTGAAGAAAAAGAAACAACGTTCCAAATAGAGAGACTAGAGAGCATGTTCTGAAGAACAGATGCAGAGTGACATCATTAAGATGGTGACATAGGTTGTTCTGAACTTTAGAAAATCTATGAGAAGACCAACTGACCACTATCTATGGACAAGACAGTACTGTAAAAATCCTAGAACATGGAGGTGAGGCTGAAGTATGCCCTGTACCACAGAGAATGAGATGGGCGACGTTAAAAGAGTAAGAAGCGCAGCTACACGCTGAGGGCCTTGTCCCTCCCCCAGACTGGTGTAGCACCACACCAAGAGGGCACCCCACCCCAAGCCTACAGTTCCTCTAGTGATGAAAGAGCCCAAGGTGGACATCCAGCTCCCCCAGTATTGTGGGATGCTTCTCAGGAGGCCCACTCGCGTCTCACTTCATATGGATTGTGAGGGAATCTGTGAAACTTGAACACTGGGGATCAGGTAGTGATGGAGGAGAATGAGGCTTACAGCAACCCGTGCTTGATCTTGGCAGACCAAGTGCCTACTGAGACAGTACCCGTGTATATCCCAGAGGCACTGCTCATCTGCAGAGCCAATGGTGGCCCAGTTTGAGCAGGGAATTCATCCGGGAGTTGGTCTGCCTGATTCAAGAACCCAAATAAGAAGCTATGTTGGCCTTGAAGACAGTTTAGCCACTCCCCTTGAGCAGGGAAGCTGATTCATAGCCTCTCCTACTGCTAAGTGTAGCTCCCATTCCAACCTGACCAGGAAGCCTGAGCAGAGCACATGGAAAGCTGCTTATCCCAGCAGCACTTTAGTGGAGAGTATGGCCAGTGGCTCTGCCCATCTATAGAGCCAGGGCAGTGGCCCCATCTGGACTTGGTACACAGTCCTGCCTGATTTGGTCCCCAAACAAAGAGCCTTGCCAGCCCTGGGGTCTATTCTATGGCCCCACCTGGGCAGGGAATCTAATTTACAGCCTTACCCACTGTTGAGTACATCCTCCAGCCTGCATAACCAGGAAGCTTAACCAGAGTTACTGGGAATTTGTAGCTCACCCTGTAACCCTGATTACAGTGGAATCCAGCTAGTGGTCTTGCCTATCTGCATAGTCAGGGCAGTAGCCTGTCAGGCCAGGGAACATGGTGCATAGTTCTGCCTAATTTGGTCCCAAACAAGGACCCTACAGCCTTGGGGCTGTATGGTGGTCCTGCACAGGTAGGGAAACTAATTGAAAGCCTGATACTGCTGAAAATAGCCTTCAGCCCGCTTGACCAGGGAACCTAACCAGAGCACATGGGAAGCTGTGTGGCCCATCCTATGGCTCTCCATACAGCAGCACTTGAACAGAGGGCACAGCCAGTGCCTCTCCCTGTCTGCAGAGTAAAGCCAGTGGCACCTTCTGACTGGAGAATTCAGTGTGCAGTCCTGCCTTACATGGGTCATTTAACAACCAGCTGTGCCGATCTTGGTGCCTGTTCTGTTACTCCACCTGGGCAGGGAAGCTAATTCATAGCCCTACCTACTGCTGAGTATAGTATCCAGTTCTGACCATCTAGAAAGCCTGACCAGAGAATCTAGGCCACTGCAGAGCCTATCCTACAGCTGCACTAGTTCAGGGAACCAAGCCAACAGTCTTATCCAAATGTTCTCGGCCAGTAGCATGCCCCCACCCAACTTTAGAGCTTGGGCAGTGGCTTTGCCCCCAAGTAGACCCAGACAGCAAGCCCCACTGCCTATGGATGCTACCAGCTGACATGTCCAGAGCGCCAAGCTAAGCTGACTATAAAGAACTGTCTCTGCCAAAGTGAAAATGCAAAGTCTGGAAGAGGGGACAACTTACTCAAATGCACAGATACCAATGTAAAGAATCAAGGATCACGAAAAATCAGGTAGGTTAACAAGACACCACCAAAGGAAACCAATAAAGCTCCAATAATTGACCCTAAAGAAATGAATATCTATGAACTGTTAGACACAAATTTCAGAATAATCCTCTTAAAGATGTTTAAGGACTACAAGAACACCAGACAGACAACAAAAAGAAATTGGGAAAACAATGCATGAACAAAACAAGAAGTTCAACAAAGAGATATAAAACATAAAAAAAAAAAAAACCCAAACATAAATCCTAGAGGTGAAGAATACAAAGGATGAACTGAAGAATTCACGAGAGAGCTTCAACAGTAGACTCAATCATGGAGAAGAAATAATCAGTGATCCAGAAGATAGGCCATTTGGAATTATCCAGTCAGAGAAGCATAAAGGAAAAAGGATAAAAAAGACTGAAGAAAGCCTATAAGACTTATGGGAAAACATCAAAAGAAACAATAAATGCATCATGGGAATCCCAGAAGGAGAAGAGAAAGAGAAAGAGACATAGTATACTTAAAGCAAGATCTGAAAATTTCCCAAACATGTGGAGAAAAACAGACATCCAGATCCATGAGGCCCAAAGGACCCCGAATAGGTTAAACGTGAATAGGGTAGCACTACACATTAGAGTTAAACTGTCAAAAGTCAAAGTAAAAAAAATAATTTTGAAAGCAGCAAGTGAAATGAAACAAGTTACATACAAGGAAACCCTGTAAGATTATCAGCAGATTTCTCAACAGGAACTTTTCAGGCTAGGAGAGAATGGGATGATATAATCAAAATATTGAAAGAAAAAAAGTTGTCAACCAAGAATTATATACCCATCAAAGCTGTCCTTCAGAAATAAAAGACAGATAACAATTTTCTCTAACAAACAAAACCTGAAGGAGTTCATCACAATCATACTGGCCATAAAAGACATGCTAAAGGGAGTTTTTTGAGTGCAAATAAAAAGATGCTCATTAACATTATAAAAAAATATATATGAAGGTAGTGTCAAACTCACTGGTAATGGTAAATATATAATCAAATCGGATTCTCTAATATGGAAATAGTGGTATGTAATTCACTTACAACTCTACTTTAAAAGTGAAAAAACAAATGTATTAAATATAGCCAGGACTACAATAATCTGTTATTGGATATACAATATAAAGTATGTAAATTGTAATATCAATCAACTAAAATGGGAGGGGGGAAGTAAAAATGTAAAGTTTAGAAGCACTATTGAAGTTAAGTTGTTATCAGTTTAAAACAAGGTGTTAAAATTTAAGATATATGTAAGCCTCATGGTAACCACAAAGTAAAAGCCTGTAGTAGTTGCACAAAAGATCATGATAAAGAAATCAAAGCATACCAAAAAAAAAAAAAAGTCATCAAATTACAAAAGACAACAGCAGGGAAAAAGGGAATAAAGGAACTAAAAACAGAAAATGTTTAACAAAATGGCAGTAGTAAGTCCTTATGTATCAATAATTACTTTAAATATAAATGGATTAAATTCTCCAATCAGAAGACATAGAATGACTGAATGAATTAAAAACAAGATGCAAAAATATGTTGTCTACAAGAGACTTTCTCTAGTTTCAAACACATACCTAGACTGAAAGTGAAGGAGTCAAAAAAGTTATGTCAAGCAAATGGTAACAACGACCAAAAAAGCAGGGGTAGCTATGCTTATATCAGACAAAATAGACTTTAAGCTAATAATGTTAAAAAAATGCAAAGCAGGTCATTATATAATGATACAGGGGTCAAACCATCAAGAAGATATAGTAATTGTAAATATTTATGGACCCAACATTGGAGCACCAAAATATATCAAGCTATACTAACAAAACTAAAAGAACAAACAACAATAATAGTTGTGGATGTTAATACCCAACTCTCAACAATGGATACATCATCCAGACAGAATCAATAAGGAAACAGATTTGAACAATACTATAGACAAAATGGTTCTAACAGACACATAAAAAACATTCTATCTGACATCAGGAGAATAAACATTTTTCTCAAACCTACAGAAAAAATTTTCTAGGATAGATCATATGTTAGACAACAAGACAAGTCTTAGCAAATTGAATAATACAGAAATCATACGGAGTGTCTTCTCTGGCCATAATGATGATGAAACTAGAAATCAGTAACAGGAGGAAAATAGGAAAATTTACAAATACATGTAAATTAAACAGCACTCTTCCTGAACAACCTATGGACCAAACATTAAAATAAAAGGGAAATTAAAAAGTATCTTAAGAGAAACAAAAATGGAAAAAAATCAAAACCCACGGGATGCATAAATAATAGTTCTAAGAGACATTTATACCTATAAATGCATATATGAACTAAATAGAAAGATACCAAATAAACAACCTAACTTTATACCTCAAAGAACTAGAAAAAGAACAAAGTGAGCCCAAAGTTAGCAGAAGGAAGGGAATAATAAAGATTAGAACAGAAATAAACTAGAGAACAGGAAAGAAATAGAAAAGATTTAAAATACTAAGAGTTGGTTCCTTGAAAAGATACACAAAATTGGCAAACCTTTAGATAGACAGACTTATGAGGAAAAAGGAGAGAGAACCAAAATTTACAGAATTATAAATGAAAGAAGAGACATTACAACTGATACCTCAAAAACAGAAAGGATCATAAGAGGCTACTATGAACATATGTATGCCAACCTACTGGACAACCTAGAAAAGCTAGATACATTTCTAGAAATTAGAGCCTACCGAGACTGAATCAGGAATAACAGCAAGTCTAAACAGACCAATTACTAGTAAGGAGATTGGATCAGTAACCAAAACAAAACAAAGCAAACAAACAAGCAAACAAAAACTACTGTCAACAAATATAAGCCCAGGGCTAGGTGGCTTCACTGATGAATTTTACTAAACATTTAAAGAAGAATTAATACCAATCCTTCTCAAACTCTTCCAAAAAGTTAAAGAGAAAGGAACACTCCCAAACTCAGTTTACAAGGCCAGTATTACCCTGATACTAAAGCTAGATGAGGACACTACAAGAAAACTACAGACCAATATCTCTGATGAACATAGATGCAAAAATTCAACAAAATACTAGCAAACCAAATTTAGCAGCACATTTAAAAGGATCATATACCATGATCAAGTGGGATTCAAACCTGAGATACGAGGGTGGTTCAACATACACAAATGAATATGTGATACATCACATTAATAGAATGAAAGATAAAAATCACATGATCACCTAAATAGACTCATAAAAAGCATTTGACAAAATACAACAACCTTTTATGATGAAAACTTTCAACAAATTAGGTATAGAAGGAATGTTCTTCAATGTAGTAAAGGTCATATGTGACAAGCCCACAGCTAACATCATACTCAATGATGAAAGGCTGAAAACTTTTCCTCTAAGATCAGAAACAAGACAAAGGTGCCTACTATCACCACTCCTATTCACCATAGTAGTAGAAGTCCTAGCCAGAGCAATCAGGCAAAGGAAGGAAGGAAGGAAAGGAAGGGAAGAAAGGGAAGGAAGGGAAGGAAGGGAGGGAAGGGAGGGAAGCAAGGAAAGGAAGGGAGGGAAGCAAGGAAAGGAAGGGTGGGAAGGAAGGAAGAAAGGCATAGAATTGAGAAGGAAGAAGTAAAATTGTCTCTATTTGCAGATACTTGATTTTATATATAGAAAATCCTACATACAGAAAATCCTAAAGACTACCAAAACGCCATTAGATCTAATCAACAAAATCAGTAAAGTTGCAGGATACACAATCAACTTACAGAAATCAGTAGCATTTCTATACATTAACAACGAATTACCCAAAAGAGAAATAAAGAAAACAATCCCATTCACAATAGCATCTAAAACAATAAAATACTTAGGAATACATTTAAGGAGGTGAAAGATCTCTACAATGAAAACCACAAGACACTAATGAAAGACATTGAAGTTAACACAAATAAGTGATATTGTGTGTTTATGGACTGGAAAAATTAATATTGTTAAAATATCCATACTATTCAAAGCCCTCTATTGATTCAATGCAAATCCTATCAATGTTCTGATGGCAATTTTTACAGAAGTAGAAAAAATATGGATCCATAAAAGACCCCACATAGCCACATCAATCATTAGAAGAAGTCAATGCTAGAGGCAACACACTTTCCGATTTCATGCTACCTTATAAAGCTATCAAAACGGAATGGTACTGGCATAAAAAATAGACACTTAGACCAATGGAACAGAATCAAGAACCTAGAAATAAACCCATGAACATACAGTTAATTACTATTTGACTACTAATTACTTTACTCAATGGAGAAAAGGCAGTCTCTTCAATAAATAGTACTGGGAAAAAATTGGATATTCACATGTAAAAGAATGAAACTAGACCCCTATCTTCCACCACTCACAAAAATTAACTCAGAATGGATTAAAGACTTAAATGTAAGACATAAAACCATAAAACTGCTAGAAGAAAACATAGGGGAAAAGCTTATTGACATGGATCCTGGCAATGATTTTAGCATATGATACCTAAAGTGCAAGCAGCAAAATAAAAAACAAGTTGGGCTATATGGAACTAAAAAGCTCCCGCACAGCAAAAGAAATGATCAACAAGATGAAAAGGCAACCTAAAGAAAAGGAGAAAATATTTGGAAATAATATATCTGATAACAGGTTAGTGTCCAAAATAGATATGAAACTCAAAAAACTCAACAGCAAAAAAAAAAAAAAAAAAGATACCCAAACAATCCCATTTAAAAATGGAAACATTTTTCCAACAAAAATATTCAAATGGCTAACAGATACATAAAAAGGTGCTCAACATTACTAATCATTAGGGAAATGCGAATCAGAACCACAATGAGACATCACTTCATGCCTGTTAGAATGGCTTCCATCAAAAATACAAGACATAACAAATGCTGGTAAGGTTGTGGAGAAAAGGGAACCCTTGTGCACTGTAGGTGGGGATGTGAATTGGCATTGCCTCTGTGGAAAACTGTATGAGGGTCTTCAAAAAATTAAAAATAGAAATGCTGTATGACCTAGCAGTCCCACTTCTGGGATATGTCCAAAGAAAATGAAATAACTATGTCAAAGATATCTGCACCTCTATGTGCATTGCAGCATTATTTACAATAGCCAAGGCTTGGAAATATCCTAAGTGTCAACCCACAGATGAGTGGATAAAGTGTATGAGATGTGTGTGCATATGTATATATACATACATACATACACACATATGTACGTACAACAAAATACTATTTATTTCCATAAAAAAGAAGGAAATCTTGCCATTTGTGACATGGTTGGACCTTCAGGGCATTATGCTGAGTGATATAAGTCAGAGAAAGACAAATACTGTATCATCTCACTCATGTGTAGAATCTAATAAAAATCCCAAATTAATAGAATGAGATCAGATTTGTAGTTTCCAGAGGCAGGGGGAATTGGGTGAAGGGATTCAAAACATACAAACGTCCATTTATAAATGCTGGTGATGTAATGTACAATATGATGAATATAGTTAACAATGCTGTATGGTATATTTGAAAGTTATTAAGAGTAAATCCTAAAAGTTCTAATCACAAGGAGAAAAATTTGTAACTATATAAAGTGATGAACGTTAACTAAACTTACTCTGGTAATCATTTCACAATATGTACATGTCAAGTCATTTTGCTGTACACCTTAAACTTACACCACCTTGCGTGTCAGTTATATCTCAATAATCCTGGGGAAAAAAGAGAATACATGCAAAGATCTAGGGTTCAAAGAGACATTTTTACACCTTTTCACATTCATGTCTCTCCTGATGATGGGAGCCCCACCTCATTTTTATCAAACATAAATACACCCACACAGCTCACATTGTACTTTCAGTTTTCACTTTTGGCAAAAGAAGATTATTTATGTAATTTCATCTGTTATATTTATACAGAATTGTATAAGTTGAGTTATATTTGACTAGTTACAATGTATTGTTTTGTGGATGTTTAATTAAATGTTTATTCATTTTCATTTGTTTTCTTTTCATATATATAATCTAATACATCTATATTTTCCAGACCTCAAACACTTTTGCAGGCTCTTGACCTCACCGGCCCTAAGCATCCTGTATATAGGGCTGAGAGGATGAACCAGTTCTGAAAAGGAGTAGGACATTTTTAGGGACTTGCATGGCGTTGCTTGCCCAGGGAGCAGACGGTGAATGGGGGTGGCGAGGGTGGATACTTCTTGAAAGATGAGGGGAGGTAGGCAAGGGCAAGGACATTCAGGAGCTTATATTTCAAGCTGAGGACTTTAGTCCAAAATAAATGCAGAGCCATGGAAGATTTTTAAGGATGGGGTGACGATCATAGTTGCACACTGGCTGGTGGTTTGGAGGATGCCCTGGAGATGGGGGATGGTGAGGAGGCTGCTGCCACTCTCCAGTCTTGGAAGCAGCAGAGAGACTTCCTAGAACACAAGGTGAGAAGCCCACAGAAGGGAGACAGAGCCGCTGAGGGCTGGGGAGGAGGCGGGCCTGGGGAGCGGAGCTCGGGCCATGCTGCGGATGGCGCTGTTGGTGTGAGCGTCTGTGCGATGTGTGGGGAGCTCTGTAGCAACCAGCCTGCTGGGACACCTCATCCTTCTCAGGCTGTAACCAGAGGCTGAAGGTATCCCATTAGCGCCATGGGGCTTTTCCTTTTGGAGGAAGGAAACTGTGAGAACCAGGAATCTGACCTATGACCCTGGCTGGTCCTAAGGGCTGCCAAGCGTGCTTGTTAAAATGTCAGCAGCCGTCTCTTCCGTGGGAAATATCTTTCTTTCTCAGCCCCTGGCTTGTGCAGACCCCAGGAGGGGGCCGAGGGGTCATGGGTGATACCAGAGTCCTCACTCCCTGCTGTTTCTAAGTCTGAAATAGGAAGGCAGGAAACTCCAGAATTGACGGTTGACATGAACAGCTCTAAATGAGCCCAGCAGATGCAGAAATAGAGCATCTTACTCTCAGGCCAAGAGGTCTGTCATCCTGTGAATGGCAGAAATAATCATGAGGATGATACTGACACCAGTCAATATTTATCGTGCGTTCACTGTGTACCTGACATTGTGCTAAGCACCTTATGTGTAGTTTCTCATTTAATACTCATGACTTTATAAGGTAGGTTCAGGGAAGATGGGCAAGAGTTAGGAATAGACAAAGCTAGGATTCTTATCCAGCTGCCAACTCTAGAGCCCACTCTCATTTGACGTTTCTGCAACTCTTATCCTTTTGATTCATCTAATTCAGTGATTTTTCAACCGGGGATGATTTTTGTGCTCCTCAGCCCGCCCACCCAGTGGACATTTGACAAGATCTGAGACATATTGGATTGTCACAACTGGGGGTGTGGGGTTCCTACTGGCATCTCGTAGGTAGAGGCAGAGATGCACAGAACAGCACGTGGCACAAAGAGTTATCCAGCCTCAAATGACAGTAGCTGAGATACCCTGACCCAGTGACAGGGGTCAGATAAACATCCAGTCATATCAGCACAGTTTGGGGATGAACACTTTCTCCACCCTCTCCCCTTCCTTTCTTCTACATTCAGTTGTTGTTACTCATTTGTTCCTTCATTCAAGAAATGGCAACCCTCTTCTGAAGGTTTTCGTAGCCTCCTTGATATAAACAGGGGGCTTGTCTTGGCTCAGTGTACGTTTTAATTGGAAAGGAAATCACACCCTGTTGTTTTCACCTGGCTGATAACTAAACTTGGGTAGAGAAGGTATTCTCCCTGAGAAAAAATTGTGTGTATGTCGGTACTTCTCTAAAAAAAGTTCACAATTCGGGGTATTAGCTGGAAGTCTAAGGACAGTGTTGATCCCAAAGCTCTGTGTGTGTGTGTGTGTGTGTGTGTGTGCGTGTGTGTGTGTGTGCGCATGCGTGCGTGTGCGTGTGTGTGTGTGTGTGCGTGTGTGTGTGTGTGTGGTAGTGGTGGCAGTGGATGCCCTAAGAAAATCGGTCTGATCCCAGAGAAAACAATTAGAACCATGTGGTTTATCACTCACCACTGTTTTCAGAAGCACTGCCAAAACATTTGAGATGAGGACAAAGGGATCATTCATGCTCAGCAGCCCACACTGGGGGACAGCAGCGTCCCCTGGATGGAGAAAGGCAGGCGGTCTGCCGGCCCCCACCGTTAGGGCTTTATTAATGGGGCAAACACAATTTAGAGAGTCAATGAGGGGTCCAAACACTACTGCTGGTCAGAGAAGAATCCTCCCCAAGCAGCCCCCCTCTGTGCCTGGGGAGCTCGCATACAAGGGCTCCCCACCTAATTAGTGTCCTTCTGAATGTGCAAAGGCAGAAACCCACAAGGAATTTCTGTGACTATTTAATTACAGTTGGGTCTCTTTTGTCTTAAAACAGGCTGGAGTCTGCTAGTCCAGTGCAACACCGTAGGGAAGCTGTACAAAGTCTCCTAATGAGTTGGCCTCTCTGTGTTTCTGTCCTTCCCTGAGGGTGAGAGAATTGCCTACTTCGAAAACTGACCAAGTGGAAGTAGCAACCTATTGAACTTCAGGAAGCTCTAGAAGTAATGAGATTCTCATCAGCAGAGCAATTCTAACCTGGGCAGAAGAGTCTCTTGGCATGGAAATGTAGAGAAAATTCAAGAATGAAATTCACAAAGAAGAGGGAAGAGAGATTCCACTAGATTTAAGATGCTCCCAATATCTGGGTTTTAAGCTTAGAAATAACAAGTCCTTATGGACGAAAAATGCCTGGTACAGTGCGGGGAGCTTAATGTTCACTAGATGACTGACTGAACAAATGAAAGAAAAAAGGCCTGGGGGACACTTAAAGAAATAAATATTTTAGCATAAATTCCCCATACTAATGCAAAAATTCCTCCATAAATTTAAGTTAGGGATCAAATCTTCATTTGAAGTTGGTTTTTGGTTATAAAGAGTCCTTGGCTTCATAGGACCAATGGCTTTTTTTTTTCTCTTTTATACACTCTTGTTTTATACCCTCTAAACTTCAGGGAAGATCTCTGGGAAATAGTAATTTTGAGATCTTAGGAAAAAGAGTATAAGGCCAAGGAAACGACTGTTATTCTTTCCCTTGGAGAAAATTAGTGGGTAAGTGCTGAGTTGTAACAACTTGCATAGAAAGCTGAATATAAAACCCCAAACAAAGGGCAGTCAAACCCAGGGCAGCAGTTAAGGCAAGGAAATATCCTTGCCTTTTTATTTAAAGCAAAGTGGCTCAGCAGGGTGTGTGGAAAGTGCAGTTTAATGATGTGAAGTTCAGAGGTTTGCATACAGCCTCCTGCTCTGCCAATGACTTGCAAGGTGACCTTGAAGAATCACATTGTCTCCCCACTTCCTCTTCTGTAGGATGGAAACAGTAATATCTGCCTAGCAAGCATTCTGAGTATTTCTGAATACCAGGTAAGATAGTACCCATGGATGCTATTTAAAGATTGTATAACTCTATGACAAACTATCTTACGGTCATCTTTTTATGGTTATCTTGTTTCAGTGCCCAACCTCAAACACCAGGTTTTGAAACTGCAATACTTCTGCAAGAACTCCTCACTGTAGAAATTCTATTACTTCTATATTAACTATTCTTCTTGAACTAGAAGAAAATGATATAGGAATATAATTTTTACTATCAAAATATCTACATGGTCACATTTTATTTATAGATATTGACAAAACAGCCATAAAATGGGAGAAAAGACTGGACCAAGAGAAAGGGAACATGGGAGTTGGCGCATTTTTTCTTTTTTCTTCCCTCTTTTTGTTCTTTCCTTCCTCCCTTTTTTCCTCCCTCCCTCCCTTCCTATATTGACATGACTGGCATATATTATGTCTCATGATAAAAAATGAATGAGACTGATTCCCTGATCTCAGTGACTTTGAAATTTATTGGTGGTGAAGGTCAAATCCAGAGAGAATTGAAACAAAGTATCAAATGCACCTCAAAAAAGCTAAGGGGGGCCATATAAATAGTGAGGCATATATCTAGGGAGGCTTCTTGGAGAAAGAAATGCCTAGTTTGGATTCTGAAGCATAAATGGGAGTTTGGAAGGAAATAAAGGGTGAGTGAGAATACAAGCCAAGGAAACTCCACATGGTTCCACAGAACTGAAGGGAAGGGTGTTTATGAGCACATTCTAGGGAATAAGACAAAAATTGGTAGAGAGATGCCTGATTGGGAAGGGCCTTCTCAGCTAAGAGGTGTTTTGATTTCACTTGGGGGTTATAGGGAACCATGGAAGACCTTAAAAGCAGGGCACTACTGATGTGATCTAATTATTATTTTGAAAAGTCATTCAGTCATCTATTGGAGACGGGATTGCAAGAGGGAGACTAGAGGCACGAAGACCAGTTTGGGGGCTGTTGCAGTGAAGTAAAAGACAATGGTCAGCATGCAGATCAAGGAAGTTAAGGAAAGAGAAAAAGAGGGCATCTGACTACTTGAATGGTGCACATCAGACAAGACCATTGCAATGAGTACCTGCAGGTCAAGGGGGAGCGAGGGCTTCCTTGTTCTGCCCCACCTCACGCTTTGACCCCAAGCACATCATTTTGCCTCCATTAAAATGTTAACGTTTTTCTAATGCATAAAACAACAAGTTTATATAGTTCACTTTTAGACAGTGATTGTGTTTAGGGACCATACGTCTCCATCATCTGTTGGAGAACATTCCAGGTAAAGTGATAATTGGTTTGTTGGTTTGCTTTTAGAGATGGGACAACATTTTAAGAAGATGAACTTGGACGTCTTCCCTTTCTTGCTTTCTATGTATAGAAGCAAGCACTGCCATCCTCTTGTGTCGATCACAGCAGGTCAAGTAAGGAAATGGTTTTAATAGGCCAGTCATTTTGAAAGCTTATAAACTTACTACAATAAAAAAATTTGTCATTCCTCCATGGATTTTGCACTGGACAATTTAGATGATGTGCAGTAACACCTTGGTTGTAACCTACAATAGTATGATGTGGCTTTTCCACACTTAATTCACCAGAATTGATACCTTGAATTCCTTCCTCTTCCTTTGTCTTTTATTTTCTCCTGTTGCACACGTATCCACATGACCTCATCCACTACTATGATGCTGTTTTATCACCTACAATTCAAACAGCTATTGTTTCAGACAGCTGCAGTCCACTGGGATATATTTGCAGCCTTCTGTGGGCCTCGCTTTCCAGAGAAAACCTTTCTTTTGTATGTAGAGCTTCTTATTTTAAAAGACAGTTCCTTCACAGCCCTCTGCCTCCACCGTCCTCGCTCTCATTTGACCTCAGCTGAGAACTCAATCTTGGAGATGTCCTGTCTTTCTAAAGATTAAGGTTGTTAAGGAAACGGACCAAAGCCTATGACAAGGTTTTCCTCTGGAGAAACCATGGCTCTGTCCAGTGTCAAACCCAAAGCCTTATCTTCCTCAGAAACATGGATTACTGTCTCTTTCAACCCCTTCAACTCGAAGTCACTGTGTGATTTAGGGCATGTTAGGGACTGAACCTCAGTTTTCTCACTTATGAAATGGAGATAATCATGTCTATCTCACAGAGATTTTTGCAGATTCAATCTCTAATATAGGGCTTGGCAGGCATGTGTATCCGTAAGGATAGATTAGGTTCTGCTGCATTAACATTCAAATCCTGCTTCGCAGTGGCTTAAAACAACAAAGGATTGTTTCTTGTGCAAGCTGCATGTCCAGTTGAGTTTGAGAGAGGGGCTCTGCTCTCTGCAGTCCCACAAGGATCCAATCTGATGGAGATGCTACCATCTTATGACATCTCAGTATACCGGGCTTCAGGGTGACTCAGATAATTCACAGTCACATTTCATTAGATAAAGCGAGTCACATGGCTATGGTGAACTTCAAAGGTACAGGGCAGTATAATCGTTCCATGTCCTTGGATAGATAAGAGAACTAGAAACATTGGTGTGGGAGGAGTGATGTAATCAAGGTGGCGACACAGGTCCTTCCTGACTTTGCTCCCCGTCGCAAGAAGAACAACTAACAACTATTTATGAAAAAGACACCACTGTGAAAACCCTAGAACATAGGGGTGAGGCAGAAGTATATCCCCTGCACCACAGACACTGAGACAGATTGCATTAGAAGGGTAAGAGAATTTCCCTGATCCCATAGTTTCTCCAGGGGGAAAATGAGGGCCCTGGTAGACATCCTGCTCCCCCAACATTGTGAGTTGCTTCTGGGGAGGCCCACTAGGGTCCTGCCCCACGGGGATGGTGGGGGAATCTGCAGGACTTGACCACTGGATTGTGATGGAGAAGAGGGGAGAGTCTTGCAGGAACCAGCATTTGGATCTTGGCAGACTGAGTTCCTATTGCTGGTGCCCGAGTAGAAGTCCCAGCCAGTGGCTTTGCTCATCTGCAGAGCCAAGATGGTGGTACAGTCTGATCAGGGAATTTGGTGGGGGCACACGTCTGCCTGATTTGGCACCTCAGAAAAAGAGTCTTGCCATCTCTGGAGCCTGGTCTGCCTCTCTGCCTGGGCAGTGGAGCTAAGTCATAGGCTTGTCCACTGCTGAGTATAGCTCCTGGCCCATCCCAACCAGGAAACCTGGCTGGAGCAACCAAGAAGCTACTTAGCCCAGCAACACTGGAGGTAAGAGCTTGGCCAGCAGCACTGACCATCTGTAGATCAAAGCCAGTGGCCTTATTTGGCCAGGGAACTTGGGGTGCAGCTTGGCTTGAGTCAAGACCCCAAACACAAAGCATTGCCAGCCTTGGAGCAGGTTCCGCTGCTCTACCCAGACTGGGGAGTTAATTCATAGTCCTGCCCACTGCTGAGTGTAGCTCCTGAGCCCACCTGACCAGGAAGTCTGACCTGGGGAGCTGTTAGGCTTAGCAACACTTGAGCTGTGAGCTCAGCCAGCAGGTCCGCCCACATGCAGAACCAGCTAGTAACCCAATCTGGCCTGAGATCTTGGTACGTAGTTCTGCCTGATTCACTCCCCACACTAGAGTCTTACCAACCCTGGGGCCAGCTCTGCAGCTCCCGACCTGCAACACAGTGTAGGTAATCCATATCCCCACCCACTGCTGAACACAGCCTCCAACTCTACCAACCAGGAAACCTCATCAGAGCTCCTAGGGATCTTGGTAGCCCACCCTGCAGCCTCAACGACAGCAGCACTTGAATAGAGAGCCTGGCCAGTGACTCAGTGTCTGCAGAACCAAGACAGTGGCCCCATCTGTCCAGAGGGCTTAGCACACATTTCTGTCTGATCTGACCCCCCAAATAAAGAGCCTTGCCAGCCTTGGGGGCCTGTTCAGCAGCCCTAACCAGGCACAGAAGCTAATTTATAGCTACTCCCACTGTTTAATATAGCTTTCAACCTGGCCAAAAGAGGAATCTAACCAGAGCCCCTGGGGATCTGTATAGCTCATCCTGAAACTCAGATTACAATGGCACTTGAGTAGAGCCAGGTGGGTGGCCCTACCTATCTGCAGAGCTAAGATGGTGGCCAATCAGGTTAGGGAACTGGTACATAGTTCTACCTAATTTGACACCCAAATAGAAGCCTTGTCAGCCTTGGAGCCTGGCCTGGGCAGGGACACTGATTCATAGCCCTGCTTACGGCTGAATACAGCCTTTGGCCCACCCAAACAGGGAACATAACTAGAACACATGGGAAGCTTTAGGGCCCATCATATAGCGTTGCTTGCAGTGTGCTTGAACAGAGAGCACAGCCAATGGCTTTCTCCACCTGCACAGCAAAACCAGTGGCCCCATCTGAGCAGGTTATTTAGTGCACAGTCTGGCTTGGTTTTGGGTCCCCAAACCTATGAGCTCTGTAGGGCTTGGGACCTTTCTGCTGTCCCAACAGGGCATGGAAGCTAATTCATAGCCCCAACTACTGCTGAGTATAGTACCCAATCCTGACCATCTCAAAGCCTGACCAGAGAACCTGGGCAAACATGGAGTCCCCCCTACAGCCTTGCTTTTGCAGGGAACAAAGCCAGCAGTCCTATCCAACTGATCCAACCGTTCTCAGCCAGTGACAATACACTACCACCTCAGAACTTGGGTAGTGGCCTTGCACTGAAACAGACCCTGATAGCAAAGCCCACCTGCCCAAGGATGTTATCACCCAACACGTCTAGAAATCCATGCGAGTTTACTGGTGAAGGACTGTCTCTGCTAAAGTGAATCTGTAAAGTCTGGAAGAGGAGACCACTTACTCAAATGCAGAGATGCCAATGTAAGGAATCAAGGATCACAAAAAATCAGGTTAACATGACACCACCAGAGGAAACTAATAGCGGCAATAACTAACCCTAAAGAAATGGAGATTTATGAACTGTCAGACAAAGACTTCAGAATAATCCTCTTAAAGAAATTTAGTTAACTTCAAGAACACAAAGACAACAAAACTAGGAAAACAATGCATGAAAAAAAAGAGTTTAAAGAAATAGAACCCACCCTCCCCCAAAATGCAAATCCTAGAGCTGAAGAATACAAATGGTTGAACTGAATATTCAATACAGTTTGAACAGGAGTCTTTTTTTTAAAAAACATCTTTATTGGAGTATAATTGCTTTTAATGGTGTGTTAGTCTCTGATGTATAACAAAGTGAATCAGCTATACATATACATATATCCCCATATCTCCTCCCTCTTGTGTCTCCCTCCCACCCTCCCTATCCCACCCATCTAGGTGGACACAAAGCACTGAGCTGATCTCCCTGTGCTATGTATCTGCTTCCCACTAGCTATCTATTTTACATTTGGTAGTGTATATATGTCCATGCCACTCTGTCACTTCTGAACAGGAGTCTTGACCCTATCATTCAACTAGAAGACAGGACATTTGAAGTTATTCAGTCAGAGAAACAAAAAGCAAAAATAATTTTAAAAAGAATAAAAAAAAAAGCCTACTGAACATATGTGACAACATCAACAGAAAAAATATCCATATTACAGAAATCCCAAAAGGGGAAGAGAAAGAAAAAGGGACAGAAAGTATACTTAAAGCAATAATGGCTAAAAACTTCCCAAACCCAGAGAGAGAAATGGACATCCACATCCATGAGGCCCAAAGGATTCTACATAGGTTAAACCTGAATAGAGCTACACTGAGACACATTTTAATTAAAATTTTAAAAGTCAAAGACAAAAAAAATTTTTTTGAAAGCAGCAGGCAAAAAGGGATAGGTTACATACAAGGAAACCCAGTAAGACATTAGGCAGAGTTCTCAACAGAAACTAGGCATGCCAGGAGAGAATAGGATGATATATTCAAAACATTGAAAGTGGAAAAACTGTCAACCAAGTATTCTATACCCAGCAAAGCTGTACTTCTGAAATGAAGGCGAGGTAATGACTTTCCTGAACAAACAAAACTAAGGGAGTTCATTACCACTAGGCCTCCCTTCTTTCAGTGGAAGAAAGCTAATTTTCAGGATGCTAATTAACATCATAAAAACATATGATGGTTACATCAAACTCACTGATAATGATAAATATGTAATCAAAGTTAGATTCTGTAATATGGTAATGTTGCTGTGTAATTAAATTACAGCTCTAGTTAAAAAGTTAAAAAACAAGTTAAAAAAGCATTAATATAATAATCTGCTACTGGATACATAAGATAAAAATATGTAAACTGTAATATCAATAACCTAATATGTGAGGGGGAGAAAAAGTATAAAGTTTAGAAATGATATCAAGTTGTTATCAGTTTTAAAAAGGGTGTTAAAAATAGGATGTTCTAATCTTAAGATATTTTATATAAGCCTCATGGTAACCACAAGAGATCACTCAGTAGTAACTATGCACAAGAACATGATAAAGAACATGATAAAGATGTCAAATCATACTGATATCATAAGACATTAAATCACACAAAGAAGACAGAAGGATCAGAATAAACAGTGAATCTACAAAACAGTCAGAAAACAGTTAACAAAATGCAATGGTAAGTCCTTATTGATAAATAATTACTTGAAATGTAAATGGACTCAATTCTTCAATCAAAAGACACAGAATGGCTGAATGGATTAAAAAAATCCAGATTCAACAATATGTCTGCAAGAGAATCACTTTAGCTTTAAAGACACACATAGACTGAGAGTGACAAGGTAAAACAAAATATTTCAAGTAAATATAGTAACCAATAAAAAGCAGGGGTAGTTATAACTATACAAGACAAAATAGAATTTAAGTTAAAAATGGTAAAAAGAGAGAAAGATGGTCATTAAATAATGATAAAGAGGGCAATTCAACGAGAATATATATCAGTTGTAAATATCTATGCACCCAACATCAGAGCACCAAAATATATAAACAAAACCAGAAAAGGTGACATATACAGCAAAACAACAATAATTGGAGACCTTAATACTCCATTCTCAACAATGGGTACATTATCTGGACAGAGAGTCAATAAGGAAACAGATCTGAACAACACTATAGATCAAGTGGACCTAACAGACATATACAGACTGTTCTACCCAACAACAGCAGAATATAGTCTTCTCAAGCACAAATGGAACATTTTCTATGATGGAGCATATGTTAGAAAACAAAACAAGTCTTAGCAAATTAAAGTATTAAAATCATACCAAGTATCTTCTCTGACCACATGGTATGAAACTAGAAATCAATAACAGGAGAAAAACTAGAAATTCATGAATACACAGAAATTAAACACCACGCATGAGCAGTGAATGGATCAAAGAAGAAATTAAAGGGGGGATAAAAAAGCATCTTGAGACAAATGAAATTGGAAACACAACAAAACTTATGAGATGCAGAAAAACAGTTCTAAGAGAGATGTTTATAGCTATAAACACATATGCCAAGTAATTAGATTTCATATAAACATCCTAACTTTACACCTCAAGGAACTAGAAAAAGAAGAACAAAGTAAGCTCAAAGTTAGCAGAAAGAAAGAAATAATAAAGATTAGAGACGAAATAAATGAAATAACAGGAAAACAATAGAGAAGATTAAATAAAACTAAGAGTTCATTCTTAGAAAAAAATAAACAAAATTGACAAACCTTCAGCTAGACTTACAAGGAAAAGAGAGGCCCCAAGTCAACAAAATTGTAAATGAAAGAGGAAGATACAACTGATACCACAGAAATACAAAGGATCATAAGAGGCTCCTATGAACAGCTATATGCCATCAAGATGGACAACTTATAAGACACAGATTCTTAGAAACATATAGCCTATCAAGACTGAGTCAGGGAGAAATAGAAAATCTGAACAGATCAATTGCTAATAAGGATACTGAATCAGTAATAAAAAATCTCCCAAGGAAGAAAAGCCCAGAACAGACATGGTGTCACTGGTAAATTTTACCAAACATTTAAAGAAAAATTAATGCTAATCCTCCCAAGCTCCTCCAAAAAAAAGTCAAAGAGGAGGAACACTCCCAAATTCATTTTCTGAGGTGAACATTACCCTCATACGAAAGCCAGAAAAGGACACTACTAGAAAAGAAAACTACAGGCCAATATCCCTGATATATATACATGCAAAAATTATCAACAAAATACTAGCACTGAAATTTAGCAGCACATTAGAAGGATTATATACTATGATGAAGCAAGATTTATCCCTGGAATGCAAGGATGGTTCAAAATGATTATGTGACACATCATATTAACAGAATAAAAGATGAAAATCATATGATCACTTACTAGATGCAGAAAAAGCATCTGACAAAATTCAACATCCACTTATGATAAAAACTCTTAAATTAGGTATAGAAGGAACATACCTCAATATAACAAAGGCAATGTACAACAAGCCCACAGCTAATGTACTCAGTGGTGAAAGGCTGAAAATTTTCCAATAAGATCATGACAAAGAAAAGGGTGCCCACTCTCACCAATCCTACTTAACATAATACTGGAAGACAAAGTGAGAGAGTGGCATGGACATATATACACTACCAAACGTAAAATAGATAGCTAGTGGGAAGCAACCGCATAGCACAGGGAGATCAGCTCAGTGCTCTGTGACCACCTAGAGGGGTGGGATAGGGAGGGTGGGAGGGAGGGAGGTGCAAGAGGGAAGAGATATGGGAACATATGTATATGTATAACTGATTGACTTTGTTATAAAGCAGAAACTAGCACACCATTGTAAAGCAATTATACTCCAATAAAGATGTTAATAAATAAATAAATAAATAAATAAAAGAAAAAAAAAATACTGGAAGCCACAGCCAGAGCAATCAGGCAAAAAGAGAAAGAAAAGGCAACAGAATTGGAAAGAAGAGTAAAAGTGTCTCTATTTGCAGATGACTTGATTTTATATAAAGAAAATCCTCAAGATTTCATCATAAAAATCCATTATATCTAATCTGTTAGATCAAATTCATTAATTTTTCAGGATAAAAAGTAGCTTTTCTCTACACAAACAACTGATTTTCTGAAAGATGAATAAAGGAAATGATCTCATTTACAGTAGTATCAAAAGCAATATAATACTTAGGAATAAATTTTTAGCAAGGAGGTGAAAGATTTCCATACTGAAAATTACAAGACTCTGATGAAAGCAATTGAAGATGACACACAAAAAAGGAAAGACACCCTGTATTCAGGATTGAAATAATATATTGTTAAAATACTCATTCTACCCAAAGATATCTATGAATTCAATGCAATCCCTATCAAGTTTCCAATGGCACTTTTTTTTTTTTTTTTTTTTTTACCAAAGTAGAAAAAGATTCTAAAATATATATGGAATCACAAAAGACCCTGAATAGCCAGAGCAATCTTGAGAAAGACGAACAAAGCTGGAGGAATCACATTTCCTGATTTCAAGCTACATTATAAAAGCTATAGTACTCTAAACAGTAATCTAAATAGTAATTTAATAAAACATAACAGTATTATATCTAAAACCATAAGATAGTATTTTATGATACTGGCATAAAAACAGACATATAGACCAATGGAACAGAATTGAGAGACCAGAAAAAAAACTCCACATATGTGTATGGTCAACTAATATTGACCAGGGAGCCAAGAACACTCAATGGATAAAAGACAGTCTCTTCAATAAATGGTGCTGGGAAATGGACATTGACATGTAAAATAATAAAACTAGACCCATCTTACACTACTCACAAAAATCAACTTGAAATGGATTAAAGACTTAAATGTAAGACCTGAAACCATAAAACTCCTAGAAGAAACATAGAAAAAAGGTCTTTGGGATGGATCTTGGCAATGAATTTTTGTATATGATAGCTAAAGCATAAGCAGCAAAATAAAAAATAAACAAGTGGGACTACATCAAACTAAATAGCTTCTATACAGCAAAATAAATGATCAACAAAATAAAAAGACAACCTGTGGAATGGGAAAAAATATCTGCAAATCACACATTTGATAAAGGATTAATATCCAAAATATATTAACAAGTCACAGAACTCAATAGCAAAAATTAAATAGTCCAATTAAAAATAGGCAAACGACTTGAATAGACATTTTTCCAAAGAAGATATTCAAATGGCTAAGAGGTACCTGAAAAGGTGCTCTGCATCACTAATTATTAGGGAAATGCATATAAAAACTACAATGAGACATCACCTCATACCTGTTAGAATGGCTATCATCAAAAAAACAAGAGCTAACATGCTGGCAAGGATATGAAGAAAAGGAAATCCTTGTGTACTACTGGTGGGAACGTAAATTGCTACAGTCACTGTGGAAACTAATATGGAGGTTTCTCCAAAATTAAAAAGCAAACTACCATATGATCTAGCAATTTCACTTCTGGGTATATATCCATAGGAAATGAAATCACTATGTTGAAGAGTCATCTGCACCCCCATGTTCACTGCAGCATTTTTACAATAGCCAAGACATGGAAACAACCTGAGTGTTCACTGATGGACAAATGGATAAAGAAAATGTAGTGTGTATACATACATATACTATACACATATATAATATGTGATTGTGTATACGTATGTATATACACACTCACATACACATATATACACCCACAATAAAATACTATTTGAAAAAAATAAATAAATAAAATAAAATACTACTTGGCAATAAAAAAAAAGGAAATTCTGTCATTTGCAACAACACAGATGTACACTGAGGGCATCATGCTAAGTTAATTAAGTCAGAGAGAGAAAGAAAAATACTAATCTCGCTTATATGTGGAATTTAAACACAAACAAAAAGCCCACCCAACAACAAACTCACTGAAAAAGAGATCAGACTTGTTGTTACTAGAGGCAAGGGGTAGGGGTAGGGGAATTGGATGAAGTTACTCAAAAGGCACAAACTTCAACAATATTCATGATTCTTATGAATAATAAGTACTGGAGATACAGTGTGCTACTCTGTGACTTTGGTTTACACTGCTGGTGGTATACTTGAAGGTTGCTAAGAGGGTAGATCCTTAAAGTTCTTATCACAAGGGTAAAATTGCTTTTTTTATGTCTATATGAGATGAGGATATTAACTAAACTTATTGTTTTCATCATTATGCATTATATATAAATCAGGTCATCATGCTATACATCTTGAACTTACACAGTGCTGTACGTCAATTATATCTCAATAAAAGTGGAAGAAAAAAACATTGGTTTGTACAAAAACACCTAAGTATTTAAACAATGTAGCCAGCTCCCACTTTAAAAATTATATCAGTAGGCACAATGAGACAGTTCTAAAGATCAAACACACATACTTATGAAAAATAACTGGAGTGTGAGCGAGCGAGTGAGTGTGAGATGCTGTGTGGGGCTGAGAGTGGTAAGTTAAGGGGAGCATCACAAATATACCGACAGTAGTTATTGACTTTGGGTTGTGTTAATGATATGCCAGTTTGCTATACATTTTTAGAGATTAGGGGGTAAATAATTGGTTTAACTATTCAGTTAATAATGCATTTTGAATACATATTAAAGTAAGGCCCACATAAGCTGCCTGATATCCAGAAAGATCTCTTTGGCTCCCAAGAAGAGCCAAAACTCTCAGAGAGAAGGAGAAAAAAAATCTAATAACTTTCTTCATGATCCTGTTGGGTTACCAGCAAAATGGTATTAGATGGACTGTTAGCTGTGTGATGATAGGCAAGGTGCATCAACTCTCCTACAATTATTTTTCTTAAATGTAAAACAACAACAATAATACCCTATTTGGTTTCACAATCTTGTATTTAATGCACCGTCAAGTATCATTTAGGCTCCCAGTGACAGGGAACTTATTACATTGACAATGGGGCCATTTCCTTCCCATGTAGTGCTATTAAAAACTTCTTTCTTATGTTAATCTGAAATCCATAGGTCATTAAGGACAAGCATCTCCTTCTGTCTATGTCAGTCCTTCAAGGATGCAGTGTATCTCCTTAGGTTCTGCCCACATACCACCTAAAATTTTCCATTTCGTTCATTTTGCCCTGGTATACATGATGAAACCATTTAAGAACATTTTTCTAAAAATATAACAACTGTACTGGATACCACTTATGCTCTTGACCACTGCCAATTTGTCTTATATAAAATAAGCAGAAAGGAGGAGGATAAATGAAAAAGAATAAAAGGGAGTATGTCCAGTCAGAATGGCCATCGTTAAAAAATCTACAAATAACAAATGCTGGAGAGGGTTTGGAGAAAAGGTAACCCTCCTACACTGTTGGTGGGAATGTAAATTGGTGCAGCCACTATGGAGAACAGTATGGAGGTTCCTAAAAAACTAAAAATAGAGTTGCCATATGATCCTGCAATCCCATTCTTGGGTATATATCCGGACAAAACTATAATTCAAAAAGATACATGTACCTCTATCTTCATAGCAGCACTATTTACAATAGCCAAGACATGGAAGCAACCTAAATGTCCACTGACAGATGAATGGATAAAGAAGATGTGGTACATATATACAGTGGAATAGTACTCATTCATAGAAAATGAAATAATGCCATTTGAGTGGATATAGAGATTATCATACTAAGTGAAGTCAGAAAGAGAAAGACAAATACCATATGATATCACTTATACGTGGAATCTAAAATATGACACAAATAAACCTATCCACAAAACAGAAACAGAATCATGGACACAGAGAATAGACTTGTGGTTGCCCGGGGAGGGTCGGGGGGTAGTGATGGATTGGGAGTTTGGGATTAGCAGATGCAAACTATTATATATGGAATGGATAAAGAACAGAGTCCTACTGTATAGCACAGGGAACTGTATTCAATATCCTGTGATAAACCATAATGGAAAAGAATATGAAAAAGAATGTATATACATGTATAACTGAATCCCTTTGCTATACAGTAGAAATTAATATAACATTGTAAATCAACTATACTTCAATAAAATTTTTTAAAAAGCTGTGTGTGTGTGTGTGTGTGTGTGTGTGTGTGTGTGTGTGTGTGTGTGTGTGTATGCACGCTCATCTTTATTTCTGTAGTTGGTCATAAGGCCATGGTTGCTGTTGACAACTTTCCCCTTATCGGTTATCTACACGAATCATCATCCTTTAGCAGGTTGATAACCCAATCTTCATTCCTGTATGGTCTAAATCCTTAGTTGTTTCCCCTTTTTTGGTTGCTGCAGTTTTCTATTAGCTTCTAGTATTGCACACGGGGATACTAAAACTTGCCCAAGAGAATCCTCTAGGTTCTAGACATAGTGCTTTCTGACCCATTATGTAGCAGCAACTCACATTTCCTCTTGACGATCAGGAACTAACATGTAGTTAGGACAGTACAGTAACTTTTCCCTCTGTTGGTTTAGTGGTGGAACAAGCCTGAAATGGGCAGATGGCCATCGAGACTGCTGATTCAGTGGAACGCTGTGTCCCCTCGCATAAATATTTCTCCACTGGGGACTAAAACTTTCAAATCAGAAGAGCTCAAAGGGGACAGGGAGCAAATATTCTGTGAATGGGTATAATAATGAGAGGAGTTGTTCCCACTTTTGATTCTCAGACACATATTCTGGCTGTGGGAGAAATAATTATATATCAGTTGCTTATTGAAAGCATATACCACATACTTTAAGATATAACCCCAAGCTTTCAGGGTGTTGTTTCCTATTAGGCAACTATAACTGACTCTTCAGTACACCATTCCACCATTCTAGAATACTGGATGCTTTGGGGAGAATGGGACACATAAGACCACTGAATTCCATGAGTGTAAGCTCTTTTGCTATAAAATGAGTTCTGTGTTCATAAGCAATGTTGTGTACTCTTCCATGACAGCAAATAAAATGTTCTGTTAGTCCATGGATGGTGGTTCTGACAGTACATTGTGGGCAAGAAAGACAAATCTATATCCAGAAATGGTATCTACTGCGAGGAAGACAAACCACTATCCATTCCATGATGAAAGGATCTTCAATGTAATCAACCTGACATGAGAGGGTTTCCCCAAAGAAATGATGTAATTATGGCCATACGAATCGTAATATGATCATATATCTTAGCCCGATGAATCCTTTGGTGGGAATTTATTCTTAATAAATCATCAGATATAAAGAAAGTCCTTTATGCCCAAGATATCAATCACAGAATTACATGCATTAGCAAAACCCAGAGAACCACCTCAGCATCCACAATGGGGAGCAGGGGATTAAGTGATGGTGCATAAGCTCAGTGAATTATCACACGGCATTCAGTAACAGCATACAATATAATGTTAAGTAAAAATAATCAGGGTATAGTATTTGTGTACAGAAGATAATACTATTAAGATAAGGAGAAACCTATACGTAAGAAAGAAAAGCCTGGAACAAATCCCATGTCCAATCAATCACCACGCACATTCAGTTGCTCTTCCTAAATATCTCCTGAGCCTGTGAACTTCTCTCCTTGCCCGTAACTACCATCTTCCTCCCAGCCACTGTTGACTATCATCAGGATGGCATCAACAGCCTCCCGACAGCCTCTCCCCATGCACCCTTACCGCATTCAGATGCATTCTCTACAGCGCAGTCAGAGCAATTTTTAAGATGTGAATATGATTATAGAATATTCCTTGTGTAAAAATCTTCAATGGCTTTTCATGTAAGAACAAGTTCTAAAATCTTTCATGTGCCTTAAAAGGCTATATGTGATTTGACCACAACAAACCTCTCCACCTCATCTTTTCTTGCCTTATCTACCCAGCCATGCTGGGACCCACAGTCAGTGCTGATTTCTGTCCAGATGCTTCTGTTAACAGGTACTAAGCACTTAACCTGGGATGTTAGCAGCAGTGAGCTTTAGGTAATAGGTTATGCATATTTTATGTTTTTCCCCCTACTATTCTGTTTTCTTAAATATTCTTCATGGAATAAGAACCTCTGTTAACTAAAATATAATTGATACTAAAAGAATGAATGCCTTCTTAGAGATATTTTTCATGTTCCCACTAGACTAGGAAGATTTACAAAAGGCAAGTTACTTCCAGGGTTGGCTAATCAGACCAGGAATTTCAAGCAGAACATCTACCACTGCACAGAAAGAAAAAGAGGGACTAAGTATCTGTGTCACCCATGTATAATTATGCAATAATTATAAAGGAAGTTGAGAAAACGTTACCATAAGGCTGACAGGACTCAGAATAAATCTTCATAGAAGAGCATTAAGCAGTTGCCATGACAAGACTGAAGGAGTGTACAAGTGCCCTCACCTTTCCAAGGTTTGCGGGGCGAGTGCTCACTTCCTGCTCCCCAAGCCTCACCCCATGGCCTCCTGTCTCCCACTCCCCAGGTGATCTCAACATGAACCCCTGCTGGTGGACTCACAGGGTTCCACTGCGGAAGCAAAATCCTGCATGTCTCACAGTTCTGCTGTTGCCAACAGAATTTTTAATCTATAAAGGAAAAATTTTTTTCTTCTTCTCCTGTTTCTTTTTATAATTCAGCAGAAAAAGCAGTTCTCAGATTCTATCCCATCTATATCATTTAAATCTATTCACAATTATTTAAAAGTGCTAGAAGTGGCCATTTACTTTCACACATGTCCCTGCATGGAGTGATGTGTTTGGTGGTACCCCCTTTCTCCCTCCCAACTCCAATCACAGCTCTCCTGGTCCAGGGCTCTATCATAGAAGATGCTTTCCCAAACAGCTTATATCCAGGATACAGCCTTGCACCATGGTATCCAACACATCACTGGATTCCTTTGCTGGGTCTGACACAGCAGTGCACGGTTTACTGCTCAACTGATTTCAAGGTGGTGGCCATGGTCTCAGCAAGTAAAGGGGACTCAGCTTCTGTAACCGCATGACTACTTCCCAGGTGCCAGCAGCAGATTTAGATGGCAGCTCCATTATTACTTCCCCAGGGACATATTCCTGGATTCTCCTTGATCAGTTCAAATTGCTCTATTATAGGCTCTCATAACCACATGCTCTCATTTTACATTTACTTGGTTATTTCCTTGTGTCTCTTTTAGTAGACTGTAGGTTTCACAAAGATGGAAATTATAACCTTTTTTTATTTTTTCACTCCCTTTGTGTTTTTAATTTTACCATTTTATCTCCAATGTCTAACCCAGTACAAGGCACATGGAGGGGTTCAACAAACACTTGTCAAATAAATGAATAAAGACTACTCAAGACATTCCAATGTAGATATCAGTGAAGCTTGCATTGAACTAATCATTCCAGAAAAAAAACAAAAACTATGGATACAACATAAGAAAAGGAAAAAAAATTAGAGGAATCAAAGAGTGCCTCAAAGTAGACATAAGCCAGTAAATATTTGATCCTTGAAAAAAAAGAGACCCTAGGATTTCTTTCCAGAGATCCTGGGACATTGAGGAGGAAAATTCTGAGAACAAAATCACAGAAGAGAAGCTCCAAAAACCCACATATGAATCCTCTCTAATCTTAGCCTAGATACTTAACTATGAATGCTGGAATGAGGTTCTGTGGAACCCAGAGGCAATATTAACAGCTGAAGGATAAGAGAGCTAAGCAGAGATTTAATCTACTGCCCACCAAAGAGGTATAAGAGCATGGAGTTAGAATCCCTCTACATGAGAGGGGCTTGGTAAATATCTTTTGCTTTGCATAGAAGTTGAAGAGAGGCTGTAACTTAGAAGTAAAGACTCTGAGAACTAAGAGACTTTAGGACTAAGGGCAAAGCCAACATAGCACCACCCTGACAAAGTCTAAAACTAAGCTGCTGCAGGATCAAGGTGATCTGTGAATAACTACTCAACTGCTTGAACAGAAAAGCAACATTGCTCCAAATGAGCTAACACAATTCAGAGTCTGTACAACATAATAATGATGCCCAACACACAATTTAAAAAATTACTAGATGTGTTAAAAAACAGGACAATGTAACTCTTAGTCATGGAGAAAACAGTCAATAAAAGTAGATCTGAAATGTTCAGAAGCTGGAATTAGCAGGCAATTACTTTAAAATAACCAAAGGCATTCAGGGAAATGGCAATGTAAGAGATCCCAGCTTCCCTGTCCTCCCACAAAATTCAATGAGAAGACAGCTACCCACAAACAAACACAGCTCCAGGAGACCTTTAGATTCCACTTAGGACATCTTAGGAACACCATGGGACAAAATATCTGAGGATAAATGCACAAAAAGGAAAAGAAGCCAGCTTCATTTTGCCTGCCTCATCCCATGACCCAAGCTGGCATTGTTCAGCTCCAAGAAAGAACTTCCCAGCTAGTAAAAGTTCCTCTCACCAGAAAAGGAAGAGAGGGGTGAGTGACTAGCTTCTTTAGCCTTTCCCAGCACAGTATGAAGGTCTAGCTGAGTTTTATCCTGCCTAGATAAGCAAAGAGAGCTGGATAGGGAAAAAGAAAGAAGAGCAGAGGCTATTATTAGCAAACACACAGTGGGAGTGATTGTGGTTCAGGGAGACCTTTCCTGCAGACAAATTTGGCAGCTCCCATCGTAGACCAAGTCATGGGCTGGCTGTGCAGATCTTGCCAGCTGCCCTACAGTTATTTATGTTCACTAACATCAATTATGCCTCAGTCCTTCCCTGCTCCCTTCATACCCCCACACCCTGCTAGGGCTTGCACCCACACTGGTAGCCATCCAAGGTCTTTGTGGCAGTTCAAATGTAAAACATCAGCCACTTGGGTCCTCCCTCTCCAACAGAGCCCAGGAGCTATGCTCACAGCCAGCCCAGGCTTTTGCAGCTGTGTGATTGATGGTTTTTGAAAAAGATAAAGAAAATTGACAAACTTTTAGCTAGACTAACTTAGGAAAAAAAGAGAGAGGACTGAAAAAATAAAATGAGAAAGGAGACGTTACAACTGTTACTACAGAAATACAAAAGATCATGAGAGACTACTATGAACAATTATATGCCAATAAACTGGACAACCTAGAATAGATACATTCCTAGAAAAATACAACCTACCAAGAATGAATCATGAAGTAATAGGAAGTCTGAACAGGCAAGTATTAAGGAAGAAGATAGTATCAGCAATCAAAAACCTCCCCAAACAGAAAAGCCCAGGATCAGATTGATTCACTGGTGAATTCTATAAAACATTTAAAGAAAAATTAATGTCATCCTTCACTAACCCCTACAAAAATTGAAGAGGAGAGAACACTCCTAAACTCATTTTATGAGGCTAGCCTCACCCTGATACCAAAGCCAGATAAGGATACAGGAAAAGAAAACTACAGACAAGTATTCCTGATGAATATTGATGCAAAAAAGTGTCAACAAAATATTAGCAAACTGAATTCAACAGCACATTAAAAAGCATCATTCACTATGATCAAGTGGGATTTATCTCTAGGATGCAAGGATGGTTCAATTTACGCAAATCAGTAAATGTGATATAGCACATTAATAGAATGAAAGACAAAAATCATGATCATCTCGATAGATGCAGAAAAAGCATTTGACAAGGTACAACATCCTTTCATGATAAAAATGCTCAACATATTGGGCATAGAAGGAACATACCTCAACACAATAAAGGCCATATATGACCACCCAAAGCCAACATCATTCTCAATGGTGAAAGTTTGAAAAATTTTTTCCAAGAGCAGGAACAAGACAAGGGTGCCCACTTTCACCATTCCTATTCAACATAGTACTGGAAATCCTAGCCAGAGCAATTAGACAAGAAAAAGAAATAAAAGGCATCAGAATAGGAAAGGAAGAGGTAGAATTGTCTTTGTTTGCAGATGATATGATTATATATACATATATATATATACACATATATTTTTGACCAAAAAACATAACTAATCAATGAATTCAGTAAGAATGTAGGATACAAAATCAACATACAGAAAACTTTCAGTTTTGTATGCTAACAGCAAAACATATGAAAAAGAACGAAAACAATCTTGTTCACAATAGCATTAAAAGCAATAAAATACTCTGAAATAAACTTAACCAAGGAGGTGAAAGATCTGTTCACTAAAAACTACAAGGCTTTGATAAAAGAAATTGAAGACAAACAAATGGAAAGACACCACATGTTCATGCATTGGAAGGCTATTGTTAAAAATGTCCATATTACCCAAAGCCATTTATAGATTCAGTGTAATTCCTATCAAAATTCCAATGGCATTTGTCACAGAAACAGAAAAAAATCCATGCTGAAATTCTTATGGAGCAACAAAGGACCTCAAATAGCCAAAGCAATCTTGAGAAAGAACAAAGCTAGAAGCATCACTTTTCCTTATTTCAAGCTATACTATAAAGATATGGTATTCAAAAGAGTATGGTACTGACATAAAAATAGAAAAATAGACCCATGAAACAGAATTTAGAGCCTAGAAATAAACTCCCACATATATGGGCAACTAATATTTGACAAGAGTGCCAAGAATACTCAATGAGGAAAGGATAATATCTTCAATAAATGGTGACTGGAAAAGTGTGTAACATTCAGAATAATGAAACTGGATCTCTATCTTACACACTGACAAAACTGAAATTGAAATGAATTAAAGACTTAAATTTAAGATCTGAATCCATAAAACAATTATAAATAAAATAGGAAAAAAGCTCCTTGACATTGGTCTCAGCAGTGATTTTCTGGATATAATAACAAAAGCACAAGCAACAAAAGCAAAAATAAATAAGTGGGACTACATCAAACTACAAAGCTTCTGCACAGCAAAAGAACAACAACAAAATGAAAAGGGAACCTAAGGAATGAGAGAAAATATTTGCAAATCATATATCTGATAAGGGGTTAATATCAAAAATATATAAATATCTCAATACAACTCAATAGCAAAAAAAAAACTAACAGATAATTAAAAAATGGGAGGAACTTAATAGACAGTCTTCAAAAGAAGTCATATATATGGCCCACAGGAACATGAAATGGTGCTCAACATCATGAATCATCAGGGAAATGCAAATCAAAACCACAATGAGATATCACCTCACACCAGTTAGAATGGCTATCATCAAAAAGACAAGAGGGAGACTTCCCTGGTGGTGCAGTGGTTAATGCAGGGCACACGGGTTCGAGCCCTGGTCCGGGAAGATCCCACATGCCACAGAGCAACTAAGCCCGTGAGCCACGGCTGCTGAGCCTGCGCTCTAGAGCCCATGAGCCACAACTACTGAAGCCTGTGGGCCTAGAGCCCGTGCTCCACAAGAGATGCCACCTCAGTGAGAAGCCTGCACACCGGAATGAAGAGCAGTCGCCGCTCGCCACAACTAGAGAAAGCCCGTGCACAGCAACAAAGACCCAACACAGCCAAAAAAAAAAAAAAAAGAATCCACCTGCCAATGCAGGGGACACGGGTTCAAGCCCTGGTCCGGGAAGATCCCACAAGCCATGGAGCAACTAAGCCCATGAGCCACAACTACTGAGCCTGCGCTCTAGAGGCCGCGAGCCACAACTACTGAAACCCGTGCACCTAGAGCCCATGCTCCGCAACAAGAGAAGCCACCAAAATGAGAAGCCCGCACACCACAATGAAGAGTAGCCCCCGCTCACTGCAACTAGAGAAAGCCCGTGCTCAGCAACAAAGACCCAACACAGCAATAAATAAATAAATAAATAAATAAATAAACAAACAGATAAGAGGTAACTGTTGGTGAGGGTGTGGGGAAAAGGGAACTCTTGTGCACTGTTGGTAGGAATGCAATTGGTATAGCCGGTGTGGAAAACAGAATGGAAGTTCCTCAAAAAATAAAAATAAAAATAACATTACTACCATATAATCCAGCTATCCCATTTCTGAGTATATGCCCAAAGAAATTAAATCAGCATCTTGTAGAGATATCTGCACTTCCATTTTCACTGCAGCATTACTCACAATAGCCAAGACATGGAAACAACCTGTGTCCACAACTGATGGATGGATAAAAAATTATGTGATTATTTAAACATATACAGAGAGGAGTATTATTCAGCCACGAGAAAGAAAGAAATCTTGGAGTTTGCAACCACCTGGGTGACCTTGAGAGCATTCTGCTAAGTGGATAAGTCAGAGAGAGAAAGACAAAAATACTGAATGATATCACTTATATGTGGTATCTAAAAAAAACAAACTCAGAGAAACAGAGAGTAGAGTGGTGGTTCTCAGACATTGGGGGTTGGGTATAATGGGCAGATACTGCTCAAAGGATACAAACTTCAAGTTCTAAGATTAACAAGTTTGGGGATCTAATGCAGAGCATAGTGAGTATAGCTAAAAATACTGTATCATATACTTGAATTTTGCCAAGAAAGTAGATCTTAAATTTTCTCAGTATAAAAAAGAAACAGTAACTGTGTGACCAATAGAGGTGGGTAGCTAATACTATGGTGGTAATCATTTTATAATTAGTAAATGTATCAAATCAAGATATTATACACCTTAAACTGACACAAGGTTACCTTGTTAATTATATCTCAGTAAAACTGGGGGGGGGGGGAAAGCATTTGCACTTCATTAAAAAATAACCAATATGAAAATGTTAAAAAAAAAGAAAATGTTAGAGATAATGATAATAAATGGATAATTTCAGAAGAGATATAAAAACTTAAAAAAGAAAGGAATCAAATAGAGATCTTACATAGACAAATACAATAGCTAAAATTTAAAAGAAGAATCATTGGATGGGATCAACAGAAGATTGGATCCAACAAAAGAAAGTATTTATAAATTTAAAGATACATTAATAGTAATTATCCAGACTAAGAACAGAGGAAAGAAAAAGAAAAATTGGAAAAAAAAACCAAAACACAAACAAAAAAAACAACCTGTAACTGTGTCCAAGAAGAGAGGAAAGTGAGAATTAGGGGAAAAAAGTGTATATTGGAAGAAATGTTGTCCAAACTTTTTCAAAGTTTGAGCAAAATCATCAACCCACAGATCCAATAAAGCCAGAAAACCTCAGGCAGAACAAATACAAAGGAAATCACGCCTGAACCCATTACAGTTAAACTGCTGTCAAACATGGTAAGCGAAAAACCTTACAAGCTTGGGGGAATGGAAGGTGGGGAGATGTATACAGGAGAACCCAGAGAAGAATGACAGCAGATTTATTATTTAAAAAGACAGACAGAAAAAGCATGGAGACCAGAAGATAAAGGAATGACATCTTAAAGTGTCAGGGGGTGATGTGTACTGAGGGACTATTACATAGATTGCTCTACCAAGTGTGAAAATATCTTTTTAAAAATGAAGGAAAAGATAAAGACATTTTTTCAGGTAAATGAAAGCTGAGAAAATATATCGACTCACACTACAAGAAATGCTATAGGAAGTTATTCAGGTTGAATGTGAATAATACCAAATGAACCATAAATCTGAAGGAAGAAAGGAAGAGCACTACAAATAGTAAATATGAAAAGCTATATTTTCTTTTCTCAAATTTTCTACTATGTAATGAACTGTTTAGAGCAAAATTAATAACAAAGTTGAGGCTGATAACAAAGTAGTGGTAAAATATGTGATGACAGCACTAAGACAGGGTGGGAACATACTATTTTAGACTCTTACATTATATGTGAAATGATATAAAGTTAATTCAAATTAGGTTTAGATAAGCTAAGGATGCATATTGTTATCAGAATAACAATTTTAAAAACTAAATAAGAATTAAAATGCCAATAAAGGAGACAGGTTAAAAAAATTTCAAAAGCTTGATTAGCCCAAAAGAAGATAGCAAAGGAGGAACAAAAGAACAAAAACTGAGAGTATGAATAAACAATAAATAGCATGCTGGCATAACTAATCCAAACTATATTGATATTTACGTCAAATGCAAATAAACTACACATTCCAATTTAAAGGAAGAGGGCTTCCCTGGTGGCACAGTGGTTAAGAATCCGCCTGCCAATGCAGGGGACACGGGTTCAAGCCCTGGTCCGGGAAGATCCCACATGCTGCGGAGCAACTAAGCCTGTGTACCACAACTACTGAGCCTGCACTCTAGAGCCCATGTGCCACTACTACTGAAGCCCGTGCACCTAGAGCCCATGCTCCGCAACAAAAGAAGCCACCACAATGAGAAGCCCTCACACTGCAATGAAGAGTAGCCCCCCCTCGCCGCAACTAGAGAAAGCCCAGGCGCAGCAACGAAGACCCAATGCAGCCAAAAATAAATAAATAAATAAATTTATTTTAAAAAAATAAAGGAAGAGATTGTCATACTGGACATAAAGGAAGAACCAAGTACATGTTGTTTTTAGGAGATATACTTTAAGTATAAACACATGGATGAGTTGAAAGCAAAAAGATAGTGCATATGGTGCATTCATAAAGATACACCATATGCTGGCTCTTAAAAGAAGTCTCAATAATCATCCACTGGTTGGAATCATACAGAGTATATTCTTTGCCAAGGGTAGAATATCATTTGAAATCAATAACAGTAAGATATCTGGAAAATTCTAAAATATTTGGAAATTAGTAGAAATCACAAGGTGGGGTTAAAAATATTTTGAAATAAACTGTAATGAAAGCACAACATATCAAAATTTGTGGGCAGGAACTAAAGAAATACTTAGAAATGAATGTGTAAGTTTTAAGTGCTTATATGAGAAAAGGAGATAGGCTTAAAAATCAGTGATCTAAGCTTCCACCGTATGAAGCAAATAAAAGTACAAATTATTCGCAAAGTAAAAATCAGGAAATAATGATGAGGTTAGAAATCATGACATAGAAAACCGACCAACCGTGACCAATGTTGAGCCATCAAGTCCACAAGGCCAAAGTTTGTTCTCTAAAAGGATTCCCAGACCAACTAAGGACAAAAGGAGAAAGGATAAATGAGTAATATTGGTATTATAGAGGAGAAGTAACTGCTGTATTGGTGGTCCCCAGGCTACCCAGGTTTGCTAGGAGGACTCAAAGACTCAGCATATAGACATACTCATGGCTAAGATTTTTTTTTTTTTTTTTTAACAGCAAAAGGATACAAAACAGAATCAACAAAGGGAAAAGGTTCACAGAGTGAAGTTTAGAGGAAACCAGGTGCAAGCTTTCAAGACTCTGCTCTCAGTGAAGTCACATAAGACATGCTTAGGTTCCCCAAAATGACTTATGACAATGTATGTGAAATGTCTAATGAGCTTATTAGAGACTCGGTGTCCATGGATTGTGGAGGGGGGGGGGGGCTGGTCATGTCTGCAGGCTCTGTTCAGCATATAACAAAATTCCAGAAGGAAAGCACATATTTAGCACACACCATATTGTTTGTACAGTTTAGGTACAGCGTGTTCCTCTTATCAGATAAGGACAGTGAGGACCCTCCCCAAATCTAAGTTTCTAGATGCCACCCAAGGGCCAATCTTGAAAGCATTTCTTTCAAATAATAGCAGTCAGACCTGCTGTGTTAACTCTTTTCTGCATGATTAGATGCCCTACAAATATTACAGAACTGATAATTTCATGCTAATAGAATGATAGAGGAGAAATAACAACAGATCCCATAAATATTACAAAACTAACAACTTTGTGTCAATTTATTTGTCAACTGAAACAAAATGGCAAATTTCTTGGTAGTAACAACATACCAAAGCAAATGCAACAAAAATTTTGAATAGTAATATATCTCTTAAAGAAATCAAATTAGGAAAAGAATGTACTGACAAAAATTCCAGACCCATAAAGTCACTCATAAATTCTACAAAATATCTTAGGAAGAAATATCACTAATCTCACACAGACTCTTTAGGAAAACAGAGGATTAGGGAACACATCTGACTTGTTTCATAAGGTCAACACTACTCTGATACCAAAACTTGACAAACATATTATTAGTAAATAAAATTATAGTCCAATATCCCTCATGATTATAAATGCAAAAATCCTTAAAAGTATGCTAGAAAAATTAATCCAGAAATACAGAAAAGGGGTAATGCGTCATTGGGATTTATTCCAGGTATGCAAGACTGACTGATCTGGGCATGCTAAATCAATATAATTTACCACATTAGCAAAATAAAGAAGAAAAACTATATGATTGCCTTAATAGATGCAGAAAAAGCATTGAACAAAATTCAATTCCCATGAGGGTGGAAAAAGACCTCTCAGCAATCTAGGAATAGAAAGAAACTTTTTCAAGCTAATAAAGGACATCCATGATAAACCTATAGCCAACACTGTACTTTAGGTGAAATACTGGATGTGTTCTACCTAAGACTGGGGACAAGACAGGGATTTCTATTCATAACACTTCTGTTCAACATTGTGCTCCATATTTTAGCCAGTGCACTAAAGCAAGGAAAATAGAAGGCATGCATTAAAAAGAAAGAATATCTTTATTCACAGATGACATAACTGTTTACGTAGAAAATCCTAAGGCATCTAAAAAACTTACTAAAATTAATGTCAACTTAGCAAGGTCACAGAATACAAATCAACATATAGAAATCGTTTTATTTCTATAGACTGGATTGGTATCTATTCTCTAAAATGGTCCTCAGTGACCCTTGCCTCCCACTATTTTATTCCCTGTCTAGTCTCCACAGACATTGAATCAGGGCTGCCTTAAGTGACCAACAGAATAAAGGCAAAAGTAACAATGTGTGATTTCTGAGGCTAGGCCACCAAAGGCATTGCACCTTTTGTCTTGGTCTTTTGGATCACTTACTGTAGAGGAAGCCAGCTACCCTGATGTGAAGATAGTCAAGCAACCCCATGGGGAGTCTCACATATGGAAAGTGATCAGCATCAAATCACCAACCATATGAGTGAGCTTATTTGTGATGGGATCATCTAGTTCCGGTCAAGCCTTAAGATCACCACAGCCCTATTTTACTTTTTACTGTAAACTTAGGAGAGACCCTGAGTTGAAACTTCCCATCTACCTGACTCCAAATTTCTGACCAATAGAGACTATGAGGGCTAATAAATGATTACTGTTATTTTGAGCCTTGTTGAGTGGTTTACTATACAGCAATTGATAACTAATATACTGATTAGAAAATGAAAAATAAAGTAATACCATCTACAACATTAACAAACATGAAGAAAATATTTGAGGATACACTTTTTAAAATAATGTAAGCCAGGACTTTATGCTGAAAACTACAAAACACAGTTGAGAAAAAATTAAAAGGACCTAAATAAAAGATTCACCATTTTCATGGATTGGAAGATTCAATATTGTTAAGATGTCTTTTTTCCCCCAAATTGTTCTATAAACATTAATGTCTTTCTCAGCCTCTTCAATAAGTGGTGCTGGGAAAACTGGACAGCTACATGTGAAAGAATGAAATTAGAAGACTCCCTAACACCATACACAAAAATAAACTCAAAATGGATTAAAGACCTAAATGTAAGGCCAGACACTATAAAACTCTTAGAGGAAAACATAGGCAGAGCACTCTATGGCAAAAATCACAACAAGATCCTTTTTGACCCACCTCCTAGAGAAATGGAAATAAAAACAAAAATAAACAAATGGGACCTAATGAAACTTAAAAGCCTTTGCACAGCAAAGAAAACCATAAACAAGACAAAAGGACAACCCTCAGAATGGGGGAAAATATTTGCAAATGAAGCAACTGACAAAGGATTAACCTCCAAAATATACAAGCAGCTCATGCAGCTCAATATCAAAAACAAAAAACCCAACCAAATCCAAAACTGGGCAGAAGACCTAAACAGACATTTCTCCAAAGAAGATATACAGAATGCCAAGAAACACATGAAAGAATGCTCAACATCACTAATCATTAGAGAAATGCAAATCAAAACTACAATGAGGTATCACCTCACACCAGTCAGAATGGCCATCATCAAAAAATCTACAAACAATAAATGCTGGAGAGGGTGTGGAGAAAAGGGAACCCTCTTGCACTGTTGGTGGGAATGTAAATTGATACAGCCACTATGAAGAACAGTATGGAGGTTCCTTAAAAAACTAAAAATAGAACTACCATACGACCCAGCAATCCCACTACTGGGCATATACCCTGAGAAAGCCATAATTCAAAAAGAGTCACGTACCACAATGTTCATTGCAGCTCTATTTACAATAGCCAGCACATGGAAGCAACCTACGTGTCCATCAACAGATCAATGGATAAAGAAGATGTGGCACATATATACAATGGAATATCACTCAGCCAGAAAAAGAAACGAAATTGAGTTATTTGTAGTGAGGTGGATGGACCTAGAGTCTGTCATACAGAGTAAAGTAAGTCAGAAAGAGAGAAACAAATACTGTATGCTAACACATATATATGGCATCTAAAAAAAAAAATGTTTCTGAAGAACCTAGGGGCAGGACAGGAATAAAGACACGGATGTAGAGAATGGACTTGAGGGGAGGGGGAAGGGTAAGCTGGGACCAAGTGAGAGAGTGGCATGGACATATATAGACTACCAAATGTAAAACAGATAGCTAGTGGGAAGCAGATACATAGCACAGGGAGATCAGCTTGGTGCTTTTTGTCTACCTAGAGGGATGGGATAGGGAGGGTGGGAGGGAGATGCAAGAGGGAGGAGATATGGGGATATATGTATATGTATAGCTGATTCACTTTGTTATACAGCAGAAACTAACACACCATTGTAAAACAATTATACTCCAATAAAGATGTTAAAAAAAAATTAATGTCTTTCTAATTAAAATTCCAGCAAGCCTATTTGTACTAATTGATAAGGGGAGTCTACAATATTTATGTAAATGCAAAGGCTCTACAATAGCCAAAATATCTTGATAAAGAAGATAGAGGACTTTTTAAGACTTAACAAAAAATTTCAATAATGAAGACTGTGTGGTTGTATTGTAAGGATAGACAAATCAATCGATTGGAACAAAATGGAGAGTCTATAAATAAACTCATATCTATAGATGTCAAGGCAACTCAATGGGGAAGGGAAAGTCTTCAAGAAATAGTATTGGAAGATGTTTCTAACAACGCTTACAAAAAAACAAAAAAAGAAACAGTGTTGGATCAACTAGATGCTTGTATGGAAAAAAACGGGGAATTTCAATCCTTACCTCATACCTTTCACAGAAGTTAGTATGAGATGTATTGTATACCTAAGCATAAAGCTAAAACTAGATAACTTCTAGAAGAAACATAAAAGAATATCTTCATGTCTTAAAGTAGATGAAAATTTCTTAGGATTCAGTACTAATCACAAAAAGAAAAAATATTAAATTTTAGAAAAATTAAAATCTGCTCTTGAAAAAAAAATCAGACTGGGAAATATATTTGCAAAGAAATTTTATCCAGAATGTACAAATAATTCATTCGGTTCAATAATAAAACAATAACCCAATAAGAAAATGGAAAAATGACTTGCAAAATAAGATATGCACCTAGCCAATAAGCATATGAGAAGATGTACCACACAATTAGTCATTAGGGAAGTGCAAATCAAAACCACCATGATATCACTCTGACAGATATCATTCTGACAGACATCAGAATGGCTAAAATTAGACTGACGATACCAAGGGTCAGTAAGGATGCAGAATATCCTGGAACTTGATGGGAATGTAAAATGGTTCAACTATGTTGAGAAATAATTTGGTAGATGCTTATAAAAATAAAAATCCAGCTACCCTATGACTCACAAATCTCAGTCTTATTTATCCAAGTGAAATGAATGCATATTTCCACAAACAACTGTACAAGAATGTTCATAACTTTACTTGTAATAGCCAAAACTGTTATCAACCCCAATGTCCATCTACAGGTAAATGGATAAACTGTGATATACTCTTATAATGGAATACTATTCAGCAATAAAATGGAACCAATTTTTACTGCACACAACAGCAGAGACAAATCTTGAAAACATTCTTTTGGGTGAAAGAAGCCAGACATAAAATAATATTGTATGATTCCATTTATATGAAGCTCTAGGGCAAGCCAAACTCACCTTGTGATGACAGAAATCAAAATGGTGTTTGCCCCTGCAAGGGAGGTGGGGTGAGTATTGGCTGAAAGGGGCAGGGGGAACCATTTTGGGGTGATGGAAATATTCTGTATTTTAATTGGGATGGTGGCTACAGGAGTAATACATTTGCAAAACTCAATCAGCCGCACCCTTTCAAAAATCTCTTGTATGTAAATAATTCAGTTAGAAAAACTAAAAACCAAAACAATGTTTATCCTTCTGGGATAAGACTGGTTAAGGGAGAGGCTGGGACAATCCTGGTTCTCCAGGCCAGGACTCTCCATTTGAAGTTCCACGCTTGTCCTTTTCTGCCTGAAGTCCCCTGAGAAGCCCTCACCTTGGGAAGGGGTGACCTTTGGCTTGGCCCCAGAGAACCCTCAGCCCTCTCTCCGACGCAGGGCTTCCAGCAGCCCACTCCACTGACTATTCAGTGCCTTTCTCCACTTCTGACTCTACCCCAGGCTCTTTGATAAAAGCCTCCCTGCTGGAACAATTTCCTTCCTTATGCCCCTGAGCTCTCAAAAATTTGAGGCTGATTTGTCTCAAGGGAACAATCTCCACTTAAAGTCACAGCCACCAAGAGGCTCCTCTAATCTCAAAAGCATTTGTAGAGCTGAAAGCCGTGTTTCCATTCCCGGGGTAACTTTCCCGCAATCATCAAGCCTGCCTCGTTGTACTTTTACAGTGAGTGCAGCCAAACAGGCCCCGCTTTCCTTAAATGTTTCTGTACCTGTAGGTGATCCCGAACCTCGTAGCAGGATGGCTTGTTGTCCTGAGTTGTTGCTCTCCAACACAGGGACAGAAGCGGCGTGCCCTTGCTTGCTGAATCCCTATCAGCGGCGCTGGGGCACAAGGATCTTCCATCCCCACCACCAACCCCGCAGGCGGACAGCCATCTCCCTTCCCAGCTCACTCTGCGCGCCAGCTTCTCCTCCTTCACAAACAATCATTAATGATGTCTTCTCCCTGGGCTGACACCTGCCTCATTAGGAACCTGCTCCACTCAGCAGCGGCACCTGTGCAGAGCCCTGGGCCTCCAGCCTGCCTGAGGGCAAGCTGAACCCAGGAGAGGAATGACTCAGTCAGTTCAGAAAATCAGAATTGAGACTCAGAGACTTCTGAATGGTTGTGTCCCTGAGGGAGATGTTATGATCCATGGATATTTTCAGAGTCACCTGTGAAATTTGATTTGACTTGGGGGCTTTGCTAGTCTTTATTTGATGGCATAATACAACAAGCTTTCTGGCTCTAGGCACACGTGGTTTGCATTTTGGGGCGCTCCTTCCTGCAGGCAGATGCACTCACACACAGGCTAGGGGAGTTTGGAACTCAGATAACAAAGTCTTGAGAAGTCACCTGCATTCTTTTTGTCAGCTCTTTGCAGATCAGCGAAGAAGGGCAGGGACTCTTGGCTGCCTGCATCTGAGGCAAGAGCTTGTAAGGACGGGAAATGCTACCTGGAGTTTGCACATGGTTTGGGGGGGAAGGGGAAACACTGAGCAGGGAGGGAGGGGGCGGGGACTTGAAAAACATCTTGTTATAATTAGAGAAACAGTGGAGCAGACTGTCCTCCAGACATTTTGCTACCAGGAAACCTGGAGACATTCTGGGAACCTGATTTCCTTGAACTTTTCCCAGGCTGGCAGCTCCAGGGGATCCAGCCTGTGGCCATGGGAAGGCATTATCCATGTGTCTCAGGCATAAAGAACACAAATTTCTAGTTCTGACCCCACCGTTGGGTTCCAAATGCTGGGCTGATCAGGAGTCCTTATTTCCAGTGCTATTGACCACACGTGCCCAGATCTGTCTGTTACCTGCCCTCAACATGTGGCTTCAGTGATCTTGCCTTGCTGGTGCAGGCCTGGCTCCTATAGGCTGACTGTGACCAAAAGGGGGACAGGATGGTAGTTGAGACTAGAACAGATTTTACATCTTTAGAAAATGAAGCAGAAAGGTATAGTGGCCAGCCGCTGGGCAATAGAGAGCAGAATCAAAAATAAAGCCTAGGGTCAGGGGTGAGACAGTTGTGGATTTGAATCCCAGCTCTGCTTCCTGCCAGCTGTGTGGCATTGGGAAAAAAAGATTGACCTCCCTGAGACTACTGTTTCTTTCTCTGTGGACTGGCGAAAATATATCTTATCTGCTTGCTGTGCGAATCCAGGTAGTTAACAGATATAATCAAGTGCTCAGCTCAGGGCTTAGCACATAGTAGCCGTGAGTAAGTGGTAGTCTTGGCTTACCAAGTTTAATTTTGAGTCCTTACACCTGAGTTTGAGACCAGCCTTTGTCACTTAATAGCTATGCCACCTTGGGCTACTAATACAGAATCTTTCAAACTTCATCGCCCTTACTTACAAGACAAAGAAAGTAACGCCCAACTCATGAAATTATTAAACCTCTGAGAAGCCTTCCCTGGTCCCCCGCCATGTGGAGTACTGCTTCTCAGACTTTAATGTGCTCTTGCTAAAGCACAGATCCTGATCTGTATGTCTGTGATGAGGTCTGAGAGTCTGAATTTGTAACAAGCAGACAGGTGATGCCGATGCTGCTGGGCCATGGACCACACTTTGAGCATCAAGGATGTAAAGTTAATCATTCCTTAGAGATTGTGTGTGTGTGTGTGTGTGTGTGTGTGTGTGCGCGCGCGCATGTGCCTTTATGCATGTGAATGTGTGTATATGCATGTATGTGTGTGTTTGCCTTTGTCTCCTATGTACAGGCCAGGGACCACACTGGCCTATATTCTCTCCATTCCTCACAATTGGGTCCACCATAGTCCAGGGCTCGAGACAACTTTCACAGGCAGGAGGCTCCAGCTCTGTCTTGTGAGACTTGGAATGAAGTCACCCACAGTGAGCTGGGGTGGAGAAGCCCAGCTATGTCTGCTGGAGAGCCCCATTTTTCCATCTTGGATCTCCCACACTTGCCTTCATTCTCAGAGTCCTATGTCCCTAGGCTGCCTTGCCCATACACATAACTATCTATTCACCACCCTCCCCCACCCCAAATCGACTCCTAGAATTTTCTCCTGGTCTTTGTGCCCAGGATCCAGTGTCCCTCCATCCTAGTGCTGCTATACTCTGCTCATAGACCAGAGGCTGTCCTCCAGGATGGGGAACATATTCTGAGTCCATATGTGCGTGGATATAACTAACCCTAACCCATCTGACTGTTCAGGACTGACCCTCCCTCTATCAGTGACCTTAGAGCTAGAAATCCACCTTAGCCCTCAGTGCCTTGTGGAAGCTGAGTCTGACCCCTGCGATGGACCCGAGCTCCCTCCCCTCACACCACTTTCAGGCCTGCAGGACTCGCCTTCAGAATGGCCCCCTGCTACGTCTCAGTGTTTAGAGTTATAAACCAGAGAGTCACTGAGCTGCTGAGAAAATGACTGGAATGGGGGAAAAACTAATGGTTTTTAAGGAAGAGAGGAAGAATGAAGATAAAAGATCTTTCTGATACTTACAGAGGTGCTTGAGGTATTTAGGGGTAGATGCGGCAGAGGGCATAGTGTAAGTTAGAGAAAGCTTTCAAATCCTGTGCCTGCGCAAGGCCCCTTCCACACATGCATCCATCACATGCACATGCATACTCTCATACACCTCCATCCATCTCACACACACACACACACACACACACACACACACACACACAGCCTCACGCACGCACTCACCTCCAGCCTCAGGCTCCTCTCCCCTCAGAGCCTCGCAGCACTCCTGTTGGTTTCTACTTTCTGTCTCACTCTGGGTCTGTCTGTCTCTTTCAGTCCTCCTTGCCTGCGTTTCTTTTATTTTCACCCCCCTCCCTCTGTGTCCTCCGTTCTCTCTCTCTGTCTTGCTCCTCTCTCCCTGTCCCCCTCTCCCTCCCATCACTCCGTGTTTCTCCTTCTCTGCCTTTTTCTTAGCTCCGTCTGCTCTCTCCAGTTGGTTCTCTTTCTTCCTGGGGCTCCCTCTCTCTTGTCCTGTCTCCTAGCATCTCTGAACTTCTCCATCTTTCTCTCTCTTTCCCCAGGTTGTAGGGATATTTTCCATCCTCACATACCAAAACCAGGCTGGAGAATGAGAGCAGGGAATGGGCCAGCTCTTTTCCTCATCAGAGCCTGACAATCTGGCCTCAAGCCCTGGAGCTGGCCAAGCTTCGAGCTGACCCAGCAGGCCTCTCTGTTTTTTGGCAGGAGAGGAGCTGGGGGGCTGCGCCTGAGCTATCCTGCCTCTGCATCATACAGTGGGCAGCACATGTGGGTCAGACACAGAGCATCAGTGATGCAGATGGCTGACGGACACACACACACACACACACACACTCACACTTTTCAAGTATCAGCTTCCCAAATCTCATTGTAAACACACCCTCCCACCCCTTCTCTGTCCCTTCGAGGAGAATAATTTCCTTCACCTTTATCGTCTGCACTTAGGGATTCGCTGGAGGATAGGCTTGTTTCTGCTTTCTTCACCCTTTCAAATAATGTACAATGACCATGAATGATCTTTGTTAGAAGAAAAAAGTCATGAAATAAATTAGAGTGTTGAGCTTAGTCATCTTTGGGCCCACTTTTCATGATTCCATGATAGTTCCTGACTTTGCCAACTCAAAAACAAAAGAATGTTACATGTCAATTATAATCAATAAAAAAAGAGAGAGAGACAAAGAACGTAAGCATGCATGGGCGAGTGTAGGCTTCTACACTGAGAAAAGTCATTCTACACAGAAAGGGCCTCTGCTTCTCTTAGAAGGAAGAATCTAAGAGGTGATCGATATTTTTAAAATATTTCAAAGCAAGAATGATGGATTAGTGGGTGATTATTACCTGCCCAAGCAATTATTTGGCTACTCTCAGCTTCTGAAGAACTTGCTTCATCAGGTAAGGTAGAGCATTGAAGTGGTCCAAAGATGCCCAGTGAAACACCAAAATCCTGTGGATTTTGCAGGTGACACCAAGAATATCGAAGATGCCCTGTACACGAGGAGACTTCCCTTTGGTGCTTCAGTCATTTTACAAAAGGGGGACAAGGTCTATGGCATTTGCTGACACTTTCTCTTATATCCTTCTTCATAGCATCGCAAAAACAAAATGCCCCGTCTAATCCCATCTGCAAGCCTTAGCTGTCTATTACATTATCCCACAATTAGCACAACAACGGGTGATCTGAGAGAGTGGAATGATATTGCCGTGAGTGACCTACTATTATCTGCAGATTACATTTTCCATGGAAATTAAATGAATTTTGTCAGAGCTCTGGGGCCGGGGAGAGAAGAAAATGCCTCATTGTTCAGTTCCGCGAGATGGAGGGACTGCACGTGGCGATAAAGAGACCTGTGTTTGTGCAAACAAGGCGTGGGTTTCCCGTTTGAAAGATGCATTTGTTACACCAAAGCTCAAAATAGGAAATATGTGTGGGCAGAAACAGTGGAGATGAAAGGGGGAGAAAACTAATTATTACTACCACTGCATATGCATATTGGGGTATTTATATAATGTGCTAAACTTCTTCTGTTGGGAAAATCTTTGTCATATCAGTGAGGATGAAACTCTACCCTGAGAGGGGGTGTTCTAAGGCTTCACACTTTTAGCTCAATGTGGTTTTTTTTTCTTGAAATTATCTTCTGCACCTTTCTCTTCTCTCCACTTGTCTTTCAGTGAGCTCTATCTCCTTTCGCTCTCTTTCTTTGGTTCTCTCAATAAGCGTGCTTTTAATTTTTCTTTCTCAGGAATATGGCAGTTATCAGTATCAAGGAAAGGGTGAGAGGAGAAACAGTGCTGCCTGAAGCCACAGTGATGTGTGGAAACAATATTACAACTGAGAAATCTATAAAAGGTCAGAGACTCATAGAGACCTTAACTCGGATGGGAAAACACCCTCAGCTATGCGCTCTGAAATGTGGAGAAAGAAATGGGAGTGACCTCATCCTTTTGGGGAAAGGAGTTGAGATCTGACCAGTGATCATGTTTCCTCAACTGTAAAAGGAGATGGAGATGTTTGAATCAAGTCTCTCAAAGGTCTCTTCTACTTCTGATATTCACACAAGACTGATTAGTATCTTGACTCATTCACCTGGCAAATATTTATGAAGAAACTTACCATTAGCAAGGCATTGTGCTGGGTGTTGGTGAAGATTAACTTGGGGGACAGCACATACAACTAATGAGTTAAATCCTAAATATGCCCTTTCTACCAAGCACCCAATAAAACTTTTCCCCCTTCCCATTTTTTGTGCCCATGTCTCCTTTTAATTTTCTTTTTTAAAATTAATTTTTAACTGTGGTAACACTGGTTTATAACATTATATGTTTTATGTGTTCAACATCGTATTTCAACTTCTGTGTATACAACATGCACATCACCAAAAGTTTAGTTTCCAACTGTTGCCACCACAGGGAAAAGAATGAAACTATACCACTATCTCACATCATACACAAAAAGCAACTCAAAATGGATTAAAGACTTGAATGTAAGACGTGAAACCATAAAACTAGAAGAAAATGTAGGCTGTAGGCTTTTTGACATCGGTCTCAGCAATATCCTTCTGGATACATCTCCTCAGGCAAGGGCAACAAAAGCAAAAATAAACAAATGGGGTCTACATCAAACTGAATGCTTCTGCACAGCAAAGGAAACCATCAACAAAACGAAAAGACAACCTACTGAATCAGAGGAGATATTTGCAAATCATATATCCCATAAGGAGTTAATATCCAAAATACTGAACATATAAAGAACTTGTACAACTCAACAACAAAATAACAACCCCTTCCCATTTTGAGGAACCTTGTTCTCAAGAGTATGAAGACTATCAACATCTCTCCATGCCTATGGATCTTTGTGTCTAAAATAGGAGCACAAGGACCATGACTGGAAACCCAACTTCAATTCATCAGCAAGAGGGTTTAGTGGATCTAGAACAAGCCTGCAGCTTAGCCATTCGAGTTGTTGGGGAGTGAGGGTCCTCTACATATGTTTGAATAATGACTAGTAAAAATCAGATTTTCGAGCTCATCCTCTTAGTCAAGTGGTGCTGCAGACACACTGAGTAATTTGTTGTTAGATTTTTTTTTTCCTTTTGGATTTTCTGGTACATAATGTATCATGAACAAATAAATAAGGATTGGAAAGAGAAGTATAAGAACATCTTCCCCATCCATTGTGAATATGATGCTGGCAATGTGCATTTTGGCCATTAAGGGATTTGAATCTTTTTAGGAAATTGCTGAAATGCTGTACTAAATGCTCAAGGAAGAATAATGCAGTGTTGTTTAAATTGGTGTGTATCAGAATCACCAGTGGATACTGTGAAGTACTAAGATTCTGGGTACCACCCTCCCATTCACCTGATCTGATTCAGTTGGTCTGGGCTGGGGCCAGAGAATCTGTGTGTGACCCTCCAGGTGACCTTATAGGCGTTTTTTGTCCAGGCTGAGAGAAACAGTGGTGCAGGAGTGAAGTACTCGAATTCTGCCCATATTAGTTGAGTAATTGTATGCAAGGTCCTACAACATTTAGAGCATTTCCACTGAAATCCCAAGGGAGAGAATGGCCATGAAGATTGAAAGTTAATCTATATAAAGCACCTATATCAGTCTCAATTTATACTTTGTGCTTTATACTACTGACTCATTACCTCCATCCAGTGAGAAGGGTGGAGGTTCTGGGGTGTAGATATCATTCATTGACAGTTTCCAGGCATATCATATAATGGTGGAAATGGATGGATGGGGTCTGGAGTCTCAAATCAAAATGAGGCCAAGAGGCTAAAGCATGGCACTGGAATAGGCACATTTAACTTAAAAAAGCTGGGGAAGAGGATCATGCTGATAGGAGATGGTGTGGAGAAACTTCAAAAGCAAGACACTGTAGTGGCCTTTTATGAGATCCCAGTGTAATCTGGAGCTGGCCTGTGGGGCTCATTTAAAAAGGTCAGAAGATGGTAACCACAAGTTTTGTGGTGGCTGCAAAGACTCCAGGTGACTACACCTCGACCATCAGGCGCTCCAGAAGGATCTTACTTGTGAATCAGCCCTGATACATGCTTTTTTTCTTTTTCAGTGTGTCATACTTGATTATTAGTTAATTTCCTAGAACACTTCTAGAAAAGGTCTATATGCGTTAAGTCTGAGTCAACAATTCGTTCCCAAATGAATACTAAAGAAAAAAATCACATTCAAAGTTGAGCTCTATGAAGGAAGTCACTCAGTTAACATTCATTTTTGTAACTAGCACATTCCAAGATAAAAGTTTGCAGTTTGCTATATAAAGAAACTAATTAATACTGAATATATATAGTGAATATATATATATATATATTCTGTAAGATGTTATGGAAAATCCCAAATGAACTTTTTGGTCAATCCAATATATATCTATATAGTTTTAAAATTATTTCATTGATCCAGCCCTGTCAAATCACTTTACAATTAATTTTCTCATTTTGGCATCAAGGTTGTTGATGTTATAAATAGGTCTTTCCATTAACTTAATTATTTCTAAAATTTCAAAACATGCTTTTCGGCTGTTTTGAGCTATGAGTTTGGGGATAGACATACCATTTATGAGATAGTTCCCTATATTCTAGAGCAGAATGATGATTTACATGTAATACAAATTTCCATGGAAGAATAAAAGGTTTGTCTTTATTTCATTTAAAAATGAACACTGGAACAGGAAAAGAGCCTGGAGTCTCACAGGTGAAAAGAAACATTTTCATAATACCAGGCCCCAAATGTGGGCCAGTCTTATTCATCTTTGAACTTTCAATCCATTATCCCTTTTTTTTAATTTAAAAAATGATTTATTTAGATATAATTTACATATAATATAGTTCACCCATTTAAGTGCACAATTCAAGAGTTATTAGAATGAAATTGTGCGACCATCACCAGTCTTAATTACAGAACATATTTATCACCCCAGAAAAGAAACCGCATACCCATTAGCAGTCTCTCTCTGTTATCTCCCCAAATCTAGGACAACCATTAATCTACTTCTTGTCCCTATGGATTCACCTATTCTGGACATTTCATATAAATGGAATCATACAATATGTGGTCTTTTCTGACTTTACACTTGGTATAATGTTTTCAAGGTTTATCCAGATTATAGCATGTATCAGAACGTCATTCCTTTTTATTGCTTTTTATATGAGTAATGCACGTTTTATTCATCCATTCATTTTCTATTGAACATTTGAGTTGTTTCCAATTTTTGGCTTTGTGAACAATACTGCTATGAACATTCATGTACAAACTTTTGTCTGGATATATGTATTTATGTATCTACCCAGTAGTGGAATCGCTGGCTTACATGACAACTCTATGTTTAAATGTTTAAGGGACTGCCAAACTATTTTCTAAAGTGGCTGCATCATTTTACATTCCCACTGGCATTGTATAGGCATTGTATAAGAGTTCCCATTTCTTCACATCTTTGCCAACACTTGCTATTATCTGTTCCATTATAACTATCCTACTGGGTATGAAGTGGTATCTTACTGTGGTTTTGATTTGTATTTCCCCAATGGCTAATGATAGGAACATTTTTCATGTGATTATTGACCATTTGTGTATCTTCTTTGGAGAAATACATATTCATACCCTTTGCCCAATTTTTAAAAATGGTTGTTTTATTATTAAGCTCTTAATTTCATTTTCAGATATTTCATTCCTAGTGTATAGAAATAATTAATCTTTAGTATATTGCTCTTGTATCCTGGAACCTTGTTAAACTCATTTATCATTTCTAATAGGTTTTAATATTAAGTGAATTCCTCAGGATCTTCTATGTATAAGATCCTGTTACCTTCAAATATAGTTTTACTTTCCTATCCAATCTGAATGCTTTTTATTTCTTTTTCTTATCTACACGGCCTGCCTAGAATCTCTGGTACGATGTTGAATGGAAGTGATGAAGGCAGTCATCCTTGCCTTCTTTCTCATTTTAGGGGAGAAAGCATCCTGCTTTTCTCCACTAAGTTTTAGCTGTGGGTTTTTCATAGGTATCCTTTAACAGGTTAAGGAAATTATCTTCTATTCCTAGTTTGTTGACTTTTTTTTTAAATCATGAAAGAGTGTTGATTTTGTCAAATGCTCTTCCTGCATCTACTGAGATGATCATATGGTTTTTATCCTTTATTCTATTAATATAATGTATTGCATTAACTGATTTTTGGATGTTATATCAAATTTGCCTTTTTTGGATAAATCTCACTTGGCCTTGGTGTATAATTCTTTATATATGTTGCTAGGTGTGGTGTGCTAGTATTTTGCTGAGGATTTTTGCATCTATATTCATAAGAGAAGTTAGTCCGTAATAGACATACAGACTTTGCTGTACAGCAGAAATTAACACAACATTGTAAATCAACTATATTTCAATAAAATTAAAAAAAAATGACCCAGAATTGCCAGAGCAATCCTGAGGTAAAAGAACAAAACAGGAGGCATAGCCCTCCCAGTCTTCAGACAATACTACAAAGCTACAGTAATCAAAACAGTGTGGTACTGGCACAAAAACAGACATATGGATCAATGAACAGAAGAGAAAGCGCAGAAATAAACCTGCATATCTACGGTCAATTAATCTTCGACAAAGGAGGCAAGAATATACAATGGAACAAAGACAATCTCTTTAGCGAGTGTTGTTGGGAAAGTTGGACAGCCACATGCAAATCAATGAAGCTAGAACACACCCTCACACATACACAAAAATAAACTCAAAATGGCTTAAAGACAAATATAAGACAGGACACCATAAAACTCCTAGAAGAGAACATAGGCAAAACATTCTCTGACATAAATCATACCAATATTTTCTCAGGTCTCCCAAAGCAATAGAAATAAAAGCAAAACTAAACAAACAGGACCTAATTAAACTTACAAGCTTTTGCACAGCAAAGGAAACCATAAACAAAACAAAAAGACAACCTACAGAATGGGAGAAAATATTTGCAAATGATATGACTGACAAGGGCTTAATGTCCCAAATATACAAATGGCTCATACAACTCAACAACAGCAAAACAAAACAACCTAATCGAAAAATGGGCAGAAGACCTAAATAGACATTTCTCCAAAGATGACATACAGATGGCCAACAGGCACATGAAAAGATGCTCAATATCACTAATTATTAGAGAAATGCAGGTCAAAACTACAGTGAGGTCCACCTCACACTGATCATAATGGCCATCATTAAAAAATCTTCAAATAACAAATGCTGGAGAGGGTGTGGAGAAAAGGGAACCCTCCTACACTGTTGGTGGGAATGTAAATTGGTGCAGCAACCTTGCAAAACAGTTTAGGCGTTCCTCAAAAAGCTAAAAATAGAGTTGCCATATGATCCAGCAATCCCACTCCTGGCCAGATATCCAGACAAAGCTATAATTCAAAAAAATACATGCACCTCTATGTTCATAGCAGCACTACTCACAATAGCCAAGACATGTAAACAACCTAAATGTCCATCAACAGATGAATGGATAAAGAAAATGTGGTGTGTTTGTGTGTATGTATACACACACACACACACACACACAATGGAATGCTACTCAGCCATAAAGAAGAATGAAATAATGCCATTTGCAGCAACATGGATAGACCTAGGGATTATCATACAAAGTGAAGTAAATCAGAAAGAGGAAGACAAATACCATATGATATCACTTACACGTGGAATCTAAAATATGACACAAATGAACTTATCTATGAAACAGAAACAGACTCACAGATATAGAGAACAGACTTGTGGTTGCCAAGAGGGAGGGGGTGTGTAGGAGGGATGGATTGGTAGTTTGGGATTAGCAGATGCAAACTATTATATATGGAATGGATAAAGAACAAGGTCCTACTGTATAGCACAAGGAACTATATTCAATATCCTGTGATAAACCATAATGGAAAAGAATATGAAAAAGAATGTATATGTATGTATAACTGAATCACTTTGCTGTACAGTAGAAATTAACACAACATTGTAAGTCAACCATGCTTCAATAAATTAAAAAAATTACCAGTCACAGGTGTAAATTATTATTTGACTGTTAGTTTAATTTTCATGCCTCTAACTCTGAATTTGGACATATTTCAATCCTTGTGATCCATTTTGATTTGCTTTCCTGTGTGTGTTTATTCATAACCTTGCCATTTTTCCTGTGAAGTTTCTTTTCTTTGTCAGTATGTAAGGTTACTTTAAATATTATAAAACCAGGGTCATATGCAATGCAAAGACATTTGGGAAGTACTATTTTCATATTAACTTTGTGTGTACTATATTGTGTTATAAAATTTTCTTTCAATTTTGACTGAGTTAATGTGTCCATATTTTCTTTTAAAGTTTCTGGGTTCTCAGATTTGATCTACAGTGTCCCCTATCTCTATATATCGTATGCATATTTCTTCATTTTTATGTAGGATTTTATTTTTACATTTAAGACTTTAATGTATATAAATATTCTTGTATATAGTCTTGGACATTGGTTTTTTTCAGATGGATAGCCAGTTGTGCCAAAACCATTCTGAAATAATCCACTCTTTTCCTGTGGATTGAAATGAATCTTTGCCACCTTTGCTGCTTCTCACAGGTCTTAGTCTTTGGTATATTACTGGTTCAACTTGTTAACATTTAATACTTGTGCTTACATATTCATAAGTGAAAGTTCTCTGCATTTTTATATGCAGAGAACTTTCATTAGGTTTTGGTGTTTTGCTGGCTGCATATTAAATTGGCTAGTTTTCTAATTTTTTCCTGTGATCTGAACTTATACAACATTTGATTGTGTATTATAAATGATGGATGAAAGTCAACTTTGAACTAGTCTGTCTTGTTGCCTTTTTCAGTGATAAATTTTAAATTACATTTCTAATATTATCTAGGGTAATATAGTATTCTATTTTTTCCCTTCTTGAGTCAATCTTTCTAGAAAATTATACATTTCTTCTAAGTTTTCCAATTGATTCCGTAAAGTCGTAGGTATGATTTCCCCTTAATTCTTTTAATCTCCTTTCTATTCGCAATCGTGTCTTCTTTCTCATAATCTTGCATATTTCTCTCTCTCTCTTTAACAAAACTCCTGGTTTGTCTATTTTATTGGTCTTTCCAAGGAAACAGTTGTTGGGTTTCATTGCTACTTTTAAACTTTTATTAATGACAGACTTTATAAAATTCTTTTCTTTTGTTTCTTTCTTCTGATTAAGGTTATTACATTTCTTAGTTTTTTCTTATTTTTAAATTCCAAAATGAATGCATTTAATTTATGAATTTAATTTGTAGCTATACATTTTCCCCTGAGTACAGTTTTTTTTGACTTCCGTAGGTTTTGGTATGTGAGTATTTACCTCTTCACTGCTTTCTAGGTTTATAATTCAATTATTTGGGAGTATTTTTCTTAATTTTCAAGTAATTTTGATTTTGCTTTTTTTTTATAACTATTTCTAATTTTATTGGATTTTGATTAAGGAATGTGAATTTTATAATCTCTTCTTTTTTTTTTAAACATCTTTATTGGCGTATAGTTGCTCTACAATGGTGTGTTAGTTTCTGCTTTATAACAGAGTGAATCAGCCACACATATACATATATCCCCATATCTCCTTCTTCCCTCCCACCTCCTTATCCCATCCCTCTAGGTGGTCACAAAGCACCGAGCTGATCTCCCTGTGCTATGTGGCTGCTTCCCACTAGCTATCAGTTTTACATTTGGTAGTGTATAGATGTCCACGCCACTCTCTCACTTCTTCCCAGCTTACCCTTTCCTCTCCCCGTGTCCTCAAGTCCACTCTCTATATCTGCGTCTTTATTCCTGTCCTGCCCCTAGGTTCATCAGAACCTTTTTTTTTTTTTAGATTCCATATATATGTGTTAGCATACGGTATTTGTTTTCCTCTTTCTGAATTACTTCACTCTGTATGACAGACTCTAGGTCCAGCCACCTCACTACAAATAACTCAATTTCGTTTCTTTTATAATCTCTTCTTTTTAATTTTATTAATTTCCTTTGAGATCAAGTATGTAATTTCATATATCGATGGTGATAATAAATTAGCATAGTGATTTGGGAGAACAATTTGTCAATGTCCAATAATTCTGTAGATGTGTATATTCTGTGACACAACCATTTCACTTACAGATTTATATGAAACATACATATATACAATGTCTCCTTGTGTATATGTGTGTGTCTACATGTTTGCACACACATATATGGAGAAGAGAATGTGTGTATATATGTATATACGTGCATGCATATACAGATAAAACCTTAATTTCAAAAAAATTGGAATAATATTTTCAAATGAAGCAACTGACAAGGGCTTAATCTCCAAAATTTACAAACAGCTCATGCAGCTCTATGTCAAAAAAGCAAACAACCCAATCAAAAAATGGGCAGAATATCTAAATAGACACTTCTCCAAAGGAGACATGCAGATGGCCAAAAAGCACATGAAAAGATGTTCAACATCACTAATCATCAGAGAAATGCAAAACAAAACTACAATGAGGTATCACCTCACATCGGTTAGAACGGCCATCACCAAAAAGTCTACAAACAATAAATGCTGGAGAAGATGTGGAGAAAAGGGAACCATCTTACATTGTTGCATAGGAATGTAAATTGGTACAACCACTGTGGAGAATAGTATGGAGGTTCCTACAAAACTAAAAATAGAACTACCATATGCTCCAGCAATCCCACTCCTGGGCATATATCCAGAGAAAACCATACTTCGAAAAGATACGTACACCCCAATGTTCATTGCAGCACTATTTACGATAGCCCAGACATGGAAGCAACCTAAATGTCCATCAACAGAGGAATGGATAAGAAGATGTGGTATATATATACAATGGAATGTTACCCAGCCATAAAAAAGAACGAAATAATGCCCTTTGCAGCAACATGGATGGAGGTAGAGATTATCATACTAAGTGCAGTAAGTCAGACACAGAAATACAAATATCATGATATCACTCATACATGGAATCTAATTTAAAAAGTGATATAAGTGAACTTATTTACAAAACAGAAACAGACTCACAGATTTTGAAAACAAACTTATGGTTACCAAAGGGGAAATGTCAGGGCGAGGGGTAAATTAGGAGCTTGGGATTAACAGACACATCCTACTATTTATAAAATAGATAACCAACAAGGACCTACTGTATAGCACAGGGAACTCTACTCAACATTCTGTATTAACCTAAATGGGAAATGGGAAAAGAATCTGAAAAAAGAATGTGTGTGTGTGTGTGTGTGTGTGTGTGTGTGTGTGTATGTATTTGTATGTATGTATGTATAACTGAATCACTTTGCTGTAAGCTAACACAACATTGTAAATCAACTATACTCCAATAAAAATTTTAAAACATTGGAATTAACCTAATTAACCTACAGGTAAGTGGCCTTTATAATAGTATTGAGTAAATAAAGTACAGTTAACTCACTCAGTGAATTGCTATACATTAAAATGAATTAATGTGTATATCAACATAGATAAATCAACACAAATATAATATGGATGCAAACAGTAAGACATGAAATGATATGCACAGTATGGAAGCATTTGTTTAAATTTTAAATGCTTGCAACAGTACTACATATTATTTGTGGAAACATCCACATATAAATACATGCATGAAAAAGTTACATATCAACTTCCAGATATTGACTTCCCCTCTGGAGAGGGGAAGGGAGGTGAAGCCATACTGTATTATTTATTATTTAAAAGAAAATTGAAGCAAATATGGCAAAACGATAGCATCTGTTTAATCTTTGAGGAAAGTACCTGGGAGTCTGATTATTGCCTATTCCCTCTCTTGCTTTATTGGAGAAGTTGTTTGGCTGGTTCACCACTGTTACTCAGTGTGAGTACAGAGATGAGGAAACTTCTCAGTTTTTAATAAGTGAGGAAGTGAAGTTCAAGTCAAGTCATACAACAGCCAACTAAAAGAAATGACTTTTTTTTAGCCTAGAAAATAGAAGACTTGACAAGATTAGGATTAATCTCTTTAAATTATTCCAGGGATTTCTCCTAATAGAAAGAATTGGACTTGTTCTGTGTAGGGGGCGAATGTAGAAACAGTGGTTTGGAAATGAGAAGATTCAGATCCTAACCCAGGTTATGGCAGATCAACCCAATGGCCAGAGGTGTTCAGAACTGAGACAGAGGCCTCCAGGAGGAAGTGACTCTCTTGTCAGATGTTCAAACAGAGGCAAAACAACCCTATATATGTAATGTTAGCAAAGATCATAATGCTAATGGATATTATTGAGTGCTTTCTGTATTTTAAGCATTTTATATGTATTAAAGTTTTAAAATTTCCATAACGACCCTATGAGTTTATGGCACTTTGTACAAATAACTGCTATGATGCTTGCAAAGCACACACACGGTATTTGGTACCTAATCATCTCAGAGGGAATCAGGTAGCTATTAGTTTTATTAACAAGCTTGATTAGGACCCCATTTCTTACCCCAAATTTGGTAGTCAACCTAGGGCTTATTGTCCAGAGAACAGACACAGAGTCTTAACACAGTCACACACTTGCAGTGTTTTACTTAACCCAGGTCACTCCTTGGTGAGACAGAGATAGAAAAAGGAAGTGAGGATGGGATGCAAGTGATTGGACCAAGATCACACACCCCTGGCAAACCTGGGTGTTGGAGAAAGGACACTGAACTCAGAAGCACGTAAGCTTGGAGTAGTAGAAATGTCTCTGTCTTTTACAAGTGGCTTTGTGTTCTTGAGCTGGTACCTTTGTGTCACTGATGCTGTGTCTCCCTAGCCTAGGTCCCCTTTGTCTCCAAATTCCAGGCTGCTTAGTTCCCATGTGGGGTCAATGTAGACGAGTTCTCTGAAAATAGGTGACCTGAATACAGTTGACCCTTGAACAACGTGGATGTTAGGGGTGCTGACCCCCTCATAATTGAAAATCTGCATATAAATTTTGACTCCTCCCAACCTTAACGACTAACAGCCTGCTGTTGACTGGAAGCGTTATAATAATATAAGCAGTCGATTAACACATATTTTGTATGTTATATGTGTTACATACTACATTCTTACAGTGAAGTAAGCTAGAGAAAAAATGTTATTAAGAAAATCATAAAGAAGAGAAATACATTTATACTACATATATGTATTCATTGAAAAAAATCCACATATAAGTGGACCCATGCAGTTCAAACCCGTGTTGTTCAAGGGTCAACTATACATAAAAGGGAGACAGCAGTTCATTCCTTAATTTAAACCTGTTAAATCTGATGTATTAACTGTCAGGCCTATTTGCATATTGCATCCTGTGTGGCAGCCTCTTCCCAATGACGGACATGTTCTGAGTTGTTCAAATCCTGGGAGTGATTTGGGTGGATAATGTCAGTTGATTATGAATTTCTGGTGTGTGGCCCACAGCTACTGGTGATGAATCAGGCTGCTACACAAGGGGACTTTTGATCAAGAGCACATTTCTGCATAATGAGAAGTAAAGTAGTGCAGATGAATGGTGTCAGCATTTTAATGGGACCCGGGAAAATGGCTGGGTGATGGATTCTTTTTGCAGAGGGCAGCCCAGTCTCCTGCCTCCCGTATTTGCATGGAGGAGTGCCCACGGGGAGCCACTGAAAGATCATTGCATCTCTCTTTGACAGGTGTTGGCACAAGAGTTTCCTAGTTGTATCTACCTCCTCTTTCTTGCCGTCCTTTCCCCCACTGAATGTGACACGCAGGGCAAGAAACAAGGAAAACTGTCCAGGGTCAGGGATGTCGGAAGCACCATCATTAAAAAACTTATAAAGGAAGCATGTAGTCATCAGATAGTGCCAGGGTCACTAACAAGCAAGGAAGACTTACGAAGGGTGGCCCATCTTTATGTCTGGGTGAGGGTGGTACAGCTGACTTGACCTCTACACGAGCTTTGTTACCTCAGGCAAACCCAGAGGAGGAAGACCTGTCAGTATGTACACATGAACATAGCCTATAAACAGCAGCCAGGGCCAAGCTCAAGGCCAAGGCATTCCATGAGGTTTGGGCTATTGCTATGAACACCAGGTGGTATCAACTGAACACCTACAGGATGCCTAGAAGGTACACATACTTTGCATTTATCATTTCAGTTAATAATCCCCCTGCAATGAAGGTATTTGTATTACCGTTTTATGTATGAGGAACTTGAGGCTCTGGGTGTTTCTTTGCCTCTTTTGAAATTACATAGCAAACAATAATAACAGCAGTAATAATCATGACTATACTCACGATCGTAATTGCTATCATTTGCATAGCTTTTGCTATGAGCTATCCACTCTTCTAAGAGTTTATGTGTGAACTTATCAGAGTATCAAAATACTACTACAAGATCGGGCATTGTATTTTAACATTTACAAATGTGGAAATTGAGGCACCATAAGGTTACATAACTTGCCCAGAGTCACACAGTAAGTTACAGAGATATGATTTGAACCTTAGCATCTGGTATTAACCTTTATGCTTAGGAGCCAGATTTAAAATGCCAACTTGTGATAACTAGAGTACTCTTTCCCCAGTCCCCACTGCTTCCTTGCATAAGCTCATATCTGCCTTTGAATTGCTAAAAATTACACACTCATAAATATTTATATAAATGTCACTGACCCCTAACTTGAGTTAGGTCTCTGCTATATGTCTGCATGTTCCTCTATTCTTCCCCTATTTTAACACTCATCACACTTTCCTATGATTTCTCACATAACATTTTGTCTTGTCGATTTTAAGCTGCAGGAGGGCAGGTGCTGGACCATCTTTGCTTGGGATCATATGCTCAAGGTTTAAGACAGTGTCCATATAAATAAAATTGCATTTCTGATTTATTGTTACCACATTTCACAAATACTCTTGACAGCATACTGGCAATTGAGAAGGTATATTTTGTAAGGTCTAAGATAAAACATAAACGATTTGTCAAAGCAAAAATTCCTACTGGGTGGCTCCAGGGGCACCATGAAAAAATAGACAACAGCATTCCTGAGTTGTGGACACTGAGATACAACAAGATGCCCCAGGGCAGCCAAATGGAAGAGAAAATCCCTTCATACTATGTGCTATGAAAACAGCAAACAAACCGTGATTTCAAATACAAGCTCTAAACCAAAAGACTATATGCCTTGACTTGCAATCAAATGTTCTCACCTTGGCAACTCTGTATGGCATGATTAGTGGTAGGGAGCAAATATGGTGCATTATTAACGATGGTTAGCGAGTTTTCTAAGCTAAGTCATGGAATAAACATTTGCGGATGAAGGGATGAACAAATGATTGAATAAATGAATGCATATAATAAAGTCAGGTTTGCTCCAGTTCACCTAAGGAAAAATTGATGCTTTTCTACCACAACATGATGCCTCTATTTCCAATGATCCTTTATGTGTACACACTATAGTTTCAGGCCTGTTTCCTGATGACACCCTATGACCTAAGGATGAACATCAGGATCTGCATTTTACAAAGGGAGAGAAGGCAGGTTACAGAGGTGAAGAGACTATTTTAAAAATAATGCATTATTATTGTTGTTGCTGTTATTGTTATTATTATCCTACATATGCCTTTGCCTTTGAGCACCTGTTACACGCTAGGGATGATAAGCCCAAAGACAAACTCAAGTGCAGGAGAGACTGACGGGTTCGACTGCCTTCTAAGAAAAGAGTGGAGGGTCCCAGAGGTCAGAACAGCTGAGGACGTGCAAGCTGGATACGAGGAACAAGCAGAGAGCTCAGTTACTGAACTGAGGATCCCCATTTAGAGCAACTTGTAGAATGTTCTCGGATCTTCAGTGCTGACCTAATTTTTGTGGCCTCATCTTTCTGTGACAGGTTTTCCTGCTCCCAATATCCATGACACTCTGAAGTTTATAAATCCAATGTCAGTCCCACTGCTTGTAATGTGCCTTTGATATAAAAAAAAATGTTTCACTAGACATGGCTTTGTTTATTCAAACCCCATTCTTCCCTCACATCTTAATGATTTTAAAGCTCAGACTATTAATCTTCTTACTGAAGTTAAATCTTTCTCCCAATATGTTCTTTTATAGATATTTCCCAACTCAGAAGCTTACACTCATTGCCCTCTATGGACCTTCTTGGGGATAATAATTAGCTGTAAAGCCTTGTTATCCGTCAGAAATGCTGAAGAAAGTGTTCCACTATTAGGTGGGATTGTGGGCTGGAAGCTTTCTGGGGTATTCTCCCCTCTGGAAGTTGCTGAATCAAACAATTTAATTCAGTTCATTTTGAGAAAAGCATTGAGTTTCTCTCTGCACTGGCCACTGTGTAAGTCTGGGAAATAAGATGTACTGAGGCCATCATCATGTGGTGATAAGACATAAGTGATAGAGCAGAATTGCAAATAGATGAGCTCCATGGTAGAAATTTGTATAAAGAGTTGTAGGGGAAGAAGTAATTCCATCAGGGAGATGTTGGGCAAACTTTCAGAACATAGGTAAATACTGAACCAAGTATGCACTAGATTGAGAAGGGGAACAGCATTCAAGACCAAGGGAACAGCAGGAGTGAAGAAGGTGGAGGGGCACAAAATAGTTTGCCTGTTGTGTTGGGAGAACTGTTTCTTCTGTCAGTGTTCTGGCTTCCTTCATTTTCTTGAACATAGTATGTTCTTTCTCAGTGATGGGTTTTTTAACTACTCTTCCCTCAGCCTGTAACCATATCCCCAGCCCAGTTCTGTCCACTTGGCTACCTCCTTCCCGTTCCTTTAATTCTCAGCTTCAATGTCACATTCTCCAGCTGGCCTGTCCTGACATACTAGACTCAACTACGTTCTTTGATTTATGCTTCCATCACATTTTTGGAATTCTCTTTGTTAACTTTCATTACATTTTACATACCTGCTTAATGCCTACCTTCCTCAATCCAGGGTGTTAAATTAATTAAACAAGGAGGCCATTAGAGTGATACATCTCTAATCTGTGGCAGCCTATGTAAAGCATACCAAAATCTAACGCTGTGAACGCCTCACAGCTAGGAAATTGAAACACTAAGGACAACTAATCACAGACAGACAAGGAGGCTTTCAGCTACAGCCAATCAAAGATAATACTTTCCTTCTTCTGCATCCACACTTTCTCTATACAAGTCCTTCCTCCAATGCCTGTTGGCAGAGTGCTCTAACTACTTCTGGTTTGGTATGGCCTGATTGCAATCAATTTTTGCTCAAAGAAACTCAAAATTTTTAATATGCCTCAGTTTATCTTTTAACAAGTGTAAACTCATGAAGGCTGAGACTGTGTCTGGTTCTCCACGTGTTCTCAGCACCTTCCTCAAGACCTGATCCCTAGATACCACGTCTCAATTTGTTTCATTGTACAAATGGTGGGAACTGACTAGAGACTAGGATGACACATCGACAAAGGAAGATGAAATGAGAAGGTTTGAGCAATGTCTTCCACTTAAACATGCTCCCAGAAAGCTTCATTTTGAAAGGCCAAAGTAATGTGGAAGAAACACAATTTTCTTCAAGCTCTGAAGGGACTGTTTTATAGGAAAGGAAGATAAAAGATGGGTAGCTGACAACCATACATACATACACTGATAATGATTCTCTAGAAATTAGTCTCATGGGGAGTGATAGTGGTAGAAAATAGTCTCATGTATGTGGCAGCCTCTAAATATTCCTCAAAGTATGGAGCAATTTATCAATGTATATACCTCAAAAGAAGAAAGGAAAAGGAGGGGGAAAACTAAGGTTTTACTCATATCTATGGTAACTGGAAGTAGACACAACCATGTGAATGAAAAGGCCTGTGCAGTCATACTGGAGAAAGGTAGCATCTTGGCGACTGGTTGGTTGATTCATTCACTTAATGAATGTTCATTGAGCACTTGCTTACTCAGCACCATGTCAATCATTACACTAGACTCAGACCTTTCCCTTGCAGAATTCACCATCCAACAGAGGAGAAAGACATCAAATAAATAAACAACAATTCATTCACCACAATGGCAAGGGGTGCTACCAAGGAGATGCACAGATTTTAGGGCAGGCTTGGCCAGTGGGCATGGGTGTCAGAAGGCATCTAAGAAAAACTGTGCATTGGCATTGACAGAGGGAAGTTAGATTTTGACCATACTTCTGAGGCCTCAAGGGTCTACAATATGCCATTTCTCTGGGGCCTGTGCATGGATATTTACTGTGACACTGGCATAATCGCATGACCCTCTCAACCTGAGTGTTCCTAACCTACCTATCGATACCCACAACTCAAGTGGGTTTGTTTCTACTTCTCATCATGTAACGAGTGATTCTTATTAAAGATCTAGTGGGGTCACCAACTTCCATTTATTAGCTGTGCTTTACTGAATTCTGTGGGGGTAAATCATGTGCAACTGGGGTGGTCATGAATATGAACATGAATTTTCAAAGGTCTTAGGACATACCCTTTTATCTATCTGTCAAGAGCCTACACCATGACCTTCCACCTGTCTTTACAAATATGACCCTTTCCTAGAAAAAAAATGGGGCCTCTCAGAACATACTCACTAGAGGTCTGGAAAACCCAAGTATGGACCTTTATGCCCAACCCAGGGGGTAGACTGCCCCACCCCTTATGTGAATTGACCCCCATGCCAAAACCAGTGTGAAAAAATTTGAGACAGTGTTACAGTCTTTTTTAGAATAAGATATAGTAACATTTTAGTTCTAACTTTTTGATCATTGTTTTGAATTTGTGTCTCCCCAGACCTTTTCTCCCCTTTTGTTGTCTCTTGGTTAAAAAAAAAACCAGCGAAAAAACATAAAAAGCAACAACAACATTAACAAAATAAAGAGTTTCTAACTATAAGACACTGATGAAAGAAATTAAAGATGATACAAACAGATGGAGAGATATACCATGTTCTTTGATTGGAAGAATCAACATTGTGAAAATGACTATACTACCCAAAGCAATCTACAGATTCAATGCAATCCCTATCAAATTACCAATGGCATTTTGCACAGAACTAGAACAAAAAATTTCACAATTAGTATGGAAACACAAAAGACCTTGAATAGCCAAAGCAATCTTGAGAAAGAAAAACAGAGCTGGAGGAATCAGGCTCCCGGACTTCAAACTATACTGCAAAGACCAGTAATCGAGACAGTATGGTACTGGCACAAAAACAGAAATATAGATCAATGGAACAGGATAGAAAGCCCAGAGATAAACCCACGCACATATGGTCACCCTATTTTTGATAAAGGAGGCAAGAATATTCAATAGAGAAAAGACAGCCTCTTCAGTAAGTGGTGCTGGGAAAACTGGACAGCTACATGTAAAAGAATGAAATTAGAACACTCCCTAACACTATACACAAAAATAAACTCAAAATGGATTAAAGACCTAAATGTAAGGCCAGACACTATAAAACTCTCAGAGGAAAACATAGGCAGAACACTCTATGACATAAATCACAGCAAGATCCTTTTTGACCCACCTCCTAGAGTAATGGAAATAAAAACAGAAATAAACAAATGGGACCTATGAAACTTAAAAGGTTTTGCACAGCAAAGGAAACCATAAACAAGATGAAAAGACAACCCTCAGAATGGGAGAAAATATTTGCAAACAAAGCAACTGACAAAGGATTAATCTCCAAAATATACAGGCAGCTCATGCAGCTCAGTATTATAAAAACAAACAACCCAATCCATAAATGGGCAGAAGATCTAAATAGACATTTCTCCAAAGAAGATATACAGATTGCCAAGAAACACATGAAAAGATGCTCAACATCACTAATCATTAGAGAAATGCAAATCAAAAATACAATGAGGTATCACCTCACACTGGTCAGAATGGCCATCATCAAAAAATCTACAAACAATAAATGCCGGAGAGGGTGTGGAGAAAAGGGAACCCTCTTGCACTGTTGGTGGGAATGTAAATTGATACAGCCACTATGGAGAACAGTATGGAGGTTCCTTAAAAAACTAAAAATAGAACTACCATGTGACTCAGCAATCCCACTACTGGGCATATACCCTGAGAAAACCATAATTCAAAAAGAGTCACGTACCACAATGTTCATTGCAGCTCTATTTACAATAGCCAGGACATGGAAGCAACCTAAGTGTCCATCGATAGATCAATGGATAAAGAAGATGTGGCACATATATACAATGGAATATTACTCAGCCATAAAAAGAAACAACATTGAGTTATTTTTAGTGAGGTGGATGGACCTAGAGTCTGTCATACAGAGTGAAGTCAGAAAGAGAAAAACAAATACTGTAAGCTAACATATATATATATATATATATATATATATATATATGGAATGTAAAAAAAAAAAAAAATCTCTGATGAACCTAGGGGCAGGACAGGAATAAAGACGCATATGTAGAGAATGGACTTGAGGACACAGGGAGGGGGAAGTGTAAGCTGGCATGAAGTGAGAGAGTGACATGGACATATATACACTACCAAACGTAAAATAGATAGCTAGTGGGAAGCAGCTGCATAGCACAGGGAGATCAGCTTGGTGCTTTGTGACCACCTAGAGGGGTGGGATAGGGAGGATGGGAGCGAGATGCAAGAGGGAGGAGATATGGGGATATATGTATATGTATAGCTGATTCACTTTGTTATAGAGCAGAAACTAACACACCATTGTAAAGCAATTATACTCCAATAAAAATGTTAAAAAAAGAAAGAAAGAAAGAGGTTCTAGACTCCTCAACAATCCCCAGCCAAGGGCTCATGCCAGTTACTAGATTCACAATGTAGAAGCAGAGTCCTGGCTTCTGCTTGTCTTCTCATGATTTAATTTTAATTTAAATTTTGGGATGGGTAAGAAGTATAGATTGGGCACAGGTTTTAATCCTATAGAATGCTAAGGTTAGGGATGAGGAGATGGATGGAGAGGCAGGTGGACCTAAAATGGCATGAGTTAAACTCTAGTCAGCGAAGGAAGGATAAACATCCCTTGACAGGGTCCTCACCCCCTGCATCTCACAATACAGACTGCTGGCACATTTTGGACCCCGTTGGAATACCTTCTGTGATGGCTAATTTTATGTGCCAACTTGGCTAGGCTATGGTGTCCAGTTGTTTGGTCAGAGACTAGTTCATATGTTGCTGTGAAGGTATTTGTTTAGATGTCATTAACATTTAAATCAGTAGATTTTAGGCAGAGCAGATTACCCTCCATAATGTGAGTGGGCCTCATCCAATCAGTTGAAGGCATTAAGAGCAAAGACTGTTTCTCGATGTTGAAGAAATTCTCAAGACTGCCAATTAGAAACCCGCTTGAGTTGACAGCCTGCTGCCCTTTGGAATCCAACTGAAGACTGCAGCGTCAGCTCTGACCTGAATCTCTAGCTGACCCTATAAATTTCAGACTTGCCAGCTGTCATATCCCGTGAGCCAATTCCTGAAAATCTCTCTAGATATCTTTGGAGAGCCCTGGCTAATCTGACTGAAGCACCTCCTTTTCAGGAAAGGTTTGTTGGGTCTGACTTCTATGTAAGACAATGGGAATCTGGGATGGCAGTGCTGGAAGTGGCCTTAGCCCGTCTGGCCTCCCGTCACCAGGGCAGATCTTGCTGGGTGACCGTCAGGATCTCCCCAGACTATCCTCACAGCAGGAGGGGCACGCCTGGCTCATGGACCACTACAGACCCCAGGTCTCCCCTGGTGGCCTTGCCCTTCTCTATCCTTTGTCTGAACTACCACTCCTGCCACTGCAAAAATTAGGAATTTAGAGCAGAAGGGAAGGTAAGGTTTCTTCCAGCTCTGCCGTGCTAAGACTTTAACTTTGTTGTACATTGGAATTAAAAGGGCAAAACCTCCAGCCCAGACCTGTGCAGCCGCCCCACGGATTGGCTGCGGAAGGGAGCCTGGTGAGAGGTAATGAACCACAGGTCACTAACAGCTCAACGGGAAGGCCTGTGTCCAGGAATTCCTTTTGCCAGAGGTCCTGGGAGCGTTTGCTGCAGAGAAACGAGTTTGCAAATAAGCACTTTTCTTTGAAAAGGCCCCTTTCCCCAGCTCCATTAGCTCCCAGCTCGGCTTTCAGCTGCAAGGGATGTCTTTTCATCTTGAACTTGACATATTCTTCTAGTTTAGTCCAGTCACACGGAGCCCTTTGGCAAGCCACTCTCACTCCCACTGTGAATTGTTGGGTACCAAGGCGGAGAGTAAAGTTCCAAGCTGGCCAACTTTCCCCCAGAGCCCCCCGACCCTGCCTCTCTTTGTGCTCAACAATGGATTTCAACATCTTTGGTTTTCTTTGTCATCAGGAAAGATGTTGGAGTCAAAGGGAGAACAAGAATTCCAGACGTGCTGAGAAAAGTGTGTGTGTGTGTGTGTGTGTGTGTTTGTGTGTGTGTAGGCTGTCTCACTCACCACCCCCAATGCCACTGATTAGCATTTGCAACCCTCAGGAATGTATGTCATTTGGGCTTGAGTTAGTGGTTTGAGCAATGTTCCTTCCAACTTCCTGCTGGAAAATTTAACCTCTTTTTAGTCTTCAGCGAGGCAACGAAGCTGAACTCCATGTGTATTCGTTCTTACCCGTGACACATCTTTTGAATTCAGTCCCAGCTGCCCACCTCCATTGTCCTGGCCATTTTCCTCTTCCTGGATTCTCATCCCATGTCCTAACTTTTCTCATCTCTCTTTTGCTCCCTCCAAAACATCTTCCTTCCACAGCCAAAGTGATTTTTCTAAAATGTAGATCTGACTACCTTGCTGCCCATTTCCTGGAGATTCAAGTCTAAGCTCCTGGCGGGCAGCCTGAGGTGCTCCTGGGGGTATGCCCCACAGCCCCTGAGTTCTCTGAGTCAGTCAGCCTCTCTTCCTTTCTCCTTTTCTCTCTCTCTCCCCACCCACTCTTATTATTTTTTGCAGCTGTGTTCCCTTCTTGACATTAGCTTTTTTTAAAAAAGGTAAACTCTGCCCTTCCCTAAACTCCTGGGTCCTGATCGACTCTTTCCATCCTAGACGGGGTGAGCAATTTCTGTAGTTTTCACTGCTTTTCTCCATTCTCAGTGTATCACCTGCATTTGCTCGCCTGTCTAGCCAGCCCGAAAGCCCTCTGGGGAGGTGACTTTCTGTCCATAATAGATAGCCCTGCACAGTGCGGGACACATAGAATATCCTCAGTTAATGCTCTGGATTGACAGGAGGCATAATAGAGCATCTTGTAGGAGTTATGCCCTCTGGCTCTGTAACTGAATTCATGTGGATTGAATCCTTGCATTCACTGCCTGAGCCTCTATTTCCTCACCTGTGAAATGGACAGAATCATATCAACGTGAGAGCAGTGCTAGTCAAAATTCACTGATACATACTGCATACAAAGTGCTCAACGCACCCCTGGTATATAGTAAAAACTTGATATTTACCATCTTTGGGAACAACTGCTCTACTTGTATACTGTAGCCCTTCATCTAACTCCTCCCTCTTTGTTCACAGACCACCTCCATCCGGTTCCCCATTGAAGCCATCAACTACAGGGGAAGAAAGAGTTAAGCCTGACTTTTCACCACAAATCCACAGGCACTAAATAAGGCTCCAGCGCTCAGGCTTTAAGTATGGGCTGCAGTTAACTATGAACAGCTGTTGCAAGATAATCGCCTTCTACTGGTAAAATAAGGCCAGCCCCCCTCCCTCACAATGAAACCTTTCTTGCAAAGAGCAGTGAGAACGGACAGACAGATCTCAGTCTGGCAGTAATCAGAATTACGAGATGGGGGCAGGGGGAGGACTGCCAGGCTTCCCAGATCAAGCTGACGTATATATAGCAATTCAATTTCCGTTTCCAAAAGCCGAAACACCGGGCGCCTCTTATCTGCAGTACGTTCCCCCTGTTGTTCTAAGGGGGAATAACAACTCTGGCCCCTGCTGCTCCCTTCCTGAGCCGGCATTAACTCTAATAACTGGAAAAAGAGCAGACGTTAGCCTAGAAGACCCATGTGTTGCTCTTTATACCAAAGCCCTTCATTCAACTAATCTTCTCTTCCCATGTTAGGAAACTGAGTATGAATCAAAGCTCAGCAACATGAGTCCATGTGGAATTCGGGCGCCTTTAGGTGCATTTCAGAATTTAACAAAGGTCAGATTCATGTTAGTTGCTTCCATTCTGCTGGAGACAGATACATGGGCTGGGTTTGGAGAATAGATTATGGAAAACACCCTTTGTTTCAGAAAATATACAGAATTTGTTAAACATGTACCTGGTGTCAGGCAAATAGTAGGCCCTTGATGTTTGTGTGTTCTTGAGTTTGTTAATCAACTTCCATGCATGAAGAATGATGAAGCAACTCTGGAAGCAAATGGATTTGCTTTCAAAGAATGGTGCTGGAGTCATAGTCTTTGAAATGGAAAATTTGAGTGGGTTGTCTAGTGTAAATCCTATCTATCTATCTGTCTGTCCATCCATCCATCTTTCTATCATCTATCTACCTTTATATCACCTATTTATCTATCTATCTATAGATCTATCTATCTGCCTATCTATCTACTATCTATCTGCCTATCTATCCATCCATCCATCCATCATCTACTTATCTATCTATCTAACTATATCTATCTATCTATCTATCTATCTACCTATCTATCTATCTATCTAGTTTGATGAGACCCAGAAAAACTAAGTGGTTTATATAGGGTCAATCAGCAAGTTAGCAAGCAGAAACAGGAGATGTAGCAACCTCTCTGACTCCCAGGCTTGTGAGTCAATCAGATCACATAGAAAGAAAATCACGAGACTCTCACGAGACTAAAGTCAAAGTCTCTGAAGCCTGGGTAAACAAATTCAAAAGGAATGTCCAGAAGGAGCAGCACTCAGGAGTTTAACTCTGTTTACGGCTGTGGTCTCAAGAGAAGCAGAGCTGCCTGTCGATGTCTATCCCCAGCTAGATCATACATCTTATAAACTAACAGGCACAAGAAGTACTGTTGAGTTAATGAATGACTTATGGACTTGCCCACTGCTGTGAAGGCAGCCTTTGCATTTCTAACAATGCAGCAGTAACTGCTACCCATGGTTATCCTTACTGAGGTTTATCATGAACCAGTAAATGATGGCCTGTGAAATGGGTACTCTAGATAGTCTCATTTGATAGATAAGGAAACTGAGGTTTGGAAAGATTATGGCATTTGCTCCTTGTCACTCAGCCAAGAAGTTCCAGAGCCAAGGTTCATAGCCTTATTTTCTGACCTAGAGCTTGATTTCTTAACTACTAAGCAGCCTCACTGAAAAATAATAAATAAATTGAAAAATCATTGCCCACCTGTGTATGATGCAAAGCATATTTGTGTTTTTGCTTTGTGCCCTTAAACTGGCAAAATTGTACCATCCTCAGAGGTAACTTCATCATTCCTCTTTTACATGAGTGAGATCTGAGGCTCTGATAAGGCATATGACTTGTCCAAGGTCACCCAGTTTGTAAGGTATGGAGATTTCTAAAATCAAGCCCAGTGCTTCTTTCATGACAACATTATCTCCCTGGATATCTTAAATCCACAGAGTGTTATCTGTACTGTGGTCCTAGCAAACACAGGTTAAGATCACCTTTCAAAAAATTCTAAGACATTACTGACATCAAAATGATCAAACCAACCAAAGAAGAATAAGGAACAAGGTCCCAGGCTTGGGTTAAGACAAGGATGACAAACGTAGCCCAACTTCTAGGCCAATTCCAATCAATTACTCTTAGCTACCTGGAGGGCTATGCTAAGAAGAATCATGAGATTGCTTCTGATCCTAACAAGGAAGCGTCCTTTGATACTGAATTAAGTTGGTGCCATGTTTGAATGCATAAGGGTGGCTGGGATGGGAATGTCTTATTTGTCTTTCCAGATGTACTTTCCCCTTTTCACTCTGCTCTGTGTTTGACCTCTGCGGTCTACACCAGGGGAGCCCCTTACCCTCCAGTCTCCAGCTGGGATTGGCCAATGGGGAACCCATCAGGAGATTGAAAAGAGGGAGAGATGAGGTGGAGGTTGTAGTATTTAGTCCCCTGATTCCCTTGCTGGGGGTCACCATGGCTGATTTCAACCCCCTCAGAGGAAGATTACAGCTTCTGTCAGGAGGCCGTCTGCTCTCAGCTCTCTCTCTCCAGATCCCAATCCCTCTCCCCTTTCTCCTGTACTAGCCCTGGGTTACTGTACACTGCACATGTCTTGATGGTTTCCCACACGGTGCTCTGTCTGTATAAATACTCTCCTTACCAAACTCTCTTCATGTTACCCAACAGGAATGTGACAGACTGACACACAACTCCGACTGACAGAGTGGTCATGTTATATGGGAACGTGTTGAAAAACCCAATCATGGATGGATGAAGACTGAGCACAGCCTCTCTTGTAAAGGGGATCCTCAAGGTGCTTTTTCTCTTTTCTCTCTTCTCTTCTATTCTCTTCCCTTCCCTTCCTTCCTCCCTCTTCCTTTTTTGGTGGCATATTATTGTAGACACTTCTCTGATCAGTCCAACCTCCTTCAACTGAAGACAGCGTTGCATAGTGAAGAGTGCCTGGGATTTCACACCAAATGGAACAGGCGTGGACCCATTCATACCCAGGCCCAGCCAGGCCTGACTGCTCAAGCTCCGAGCTGGGGCAGGATGCTTAGAGTCTTGGGGCCTCAGTCTCCTATACAAAACTGGGATAATAACACTTACATTGTTTAGTTATTGATCATGGAACAGATGGCATCTGTAAGACTACCCTTTTATTTATAGCATTTGACTAAGTTTACATAGATACAAAGTAGAAGATTTTGGATAAGACTTTTTATTTTCATCTGCCCAAATTCAGCAGAATAGCAGGGTTCTTTCCTTCTTTCCTCCCTCCCTTCCTCATTCCCTCCCTCACTCCCTGCCTCCATTCCTTCTCTTCTTTCCATAATAATGAATCTTGTTGCCTCTTTTCAATCCTTGACACCTTCGTGGTGGTTCTCACCTCTAGGAGTCCTGGAAGACTCAGTGAATAGGGAGGATTTAATCGTCAGCCTTTTACACTGTAGAAACCTCAGCAATCCAGATCCCCAGAGACAGATGCTCAAATTAGATGTTGAGCTTCCTGAAGACAGGGATCGATATTATTTATTTCTCTATCCCCAGTTCCTGATGCACACAATTTGTACACAGTAAACGTTTATTGAGTTAATGAGTTATGCTGGGTAATCCTGCTTTCCATAGATGTAAGGCTTCCCTACTTTAAACATGGAAATGATTATCTCTTTTATTTGAATCATTTTGAAGGAATATATTAAAAAAAAAATCACCACCATTTCAAGTAGAGTACACGAGACATTATTTGCATTAAAAAAATAATTTGGAAACATCTTCCTGAGCACAGATTATGCCACTGCACTTAAATGACTGTGCCATCAGGGGAAACTGAGTTGCACAGAGACCCTTTGCTTCTTAACTAAATGTACCTGGATGACTTCCTACTTTAAATCATTAAAGCCCAATTCTTCTACCCACTCTCCTCTCTTCCCAGTTGCTGTTTCTAACATGCTGTGGGACTGCATACCAAGAAATTATGAACATTTGAATTCTGTGTAAAATAAGAGTGAAAAAGCTCTAAGTGTGTGGAAATAAAGAGGGAGTGGAATGAATACCACCTGCTCTGACTGTTCAGAAGCTTTTATTCTTCTTAGTTTCTGGGTGTTTTAAAAATGATGTTAGATATGAGAAAACACTGATACCTAAGAATGACTTGGGAAGACAAAATGAAACGTTGGCTTTCTTTGCCAAAGGAGCCCAAAGAACACTCCTTGAAGTGTATCTGGGCCTCGTGCACCTGTGGGGAATTTTAGAGTCCATACTGAAATCTCAGTCCCTCTAATGTGGATGCTCACAGGAATCAGAAAGTTTACACACATAGCCTCAGGTTCAGATTAGCTTTATCTGGGGTTCTGTCCCCAAAGTAGTCAAGGGTGATGGAAATGGCAAGAGTCACTTTGGAGGAGGGGGAAGAAAGCTAGATTCTGGGATGGAGTCCCTTATCCTATGTGCCAACAGGAAATCAAGCCCTCTCTGACCCTCAACTTGCTAATCTGTAAAATGGGAATGACTACACATCTGGTAAGGCTTCCCAGGTGGACATGAAAATGATAAGTGGAAGAACAACAGAAGTATTTTGTAAAGACAAATGTAACATAAATATTCAAAAGTCCCACATGATGATGGTGATGATGAAGGCTCATTTCCAGTAGCGGCCTCGAATCTCATGTGCTCCTGTGAACTTCTTGGGGAGAGATTCCTGAAGCAACCACGGGGAATTTGAAATGCAGCCTTCTCTAGATTTAGGGTTTAAACCTGAACACTTTCCATCTGGGAGTCTGCATGTAGATCCAAAGCGAATCTTAGTCCATTTCATTCTCCTGTAGAACCCTTATAACTGCCAGTTAGTGTTTAGGGCCAGAAAAGGATCTGTCTGTCCTAGGATGCTGCTCTGTTTAGTGTCCAAGAGACTCTGAGTTAACTTCCAATCTCTATTGCAGTAATTGTTTCATGTTAAGCTCTGCTAGGGTTATCTATCCCATTCCTCTCTGAGAATCTCTGTAGATTCTGATCTATCTGTTTTACTGTAAATTCCGTTAGAGACATTTTCTAAATGTCAGTTAATTCAACTTATTTTTGACTGTGTGAAATAGGAGTACTGTAAACAGTGAATAACTGGGGAATAAATAGATGATGAAAAATGAATGAATAATAGAACTGTACAGCACAAAGAAGGAACCAAAATGCATACACATGAAAAAAAATCATTAGGAGATCAGGGGGATCCCAGGAAAGAATGTAGCACTGTGACAAGAAAATCTAACTGTGTTACAAACATGTAAGACAACCTCACTGAAGGGGGTGGGAGGAAAAGGTGCTGACCTAAGTAACTTTGGAAATGAGTAGAGTCTTCAAGATTAAAGGCAAGAAGAATGACATAAGCACTGTACCCAGGTTGATAAAGTTGTTTTCCACAGGGCTACAGGTTAACAATTCTGATACTGCTGTGCATGTACACTGGAACTAAGCAATTAAGTAAATGGATGGCAGATGATGGGAACTAGGTTTCTCACTGTTGGAGTGGAAATTTACAAATAAGGAAGATGTGGAGGCTAGAGTAATTCATGGGATAATGATTTAAAGTTGGAGATATCAGTATGAACTGATATTTAGCTTACCATAGCTACAGATGGTTACAGATTAAAATATTTACATGGGTATATACATGAATGTATATGTATAAACGCATATATACATGAGTTAGCATACACATATATATAATACATATTTTTTTGCTCGGTTAACTGAGGAGACCTAAAAGAGACAACACCCCAGTAGTCATGAGCACAGCTAGTACACAGATCTTGGTTTCTAACACCATTCTCCACTAAAAGGAACCAGAGCTTCTTGGAGAAATGCTCTAGGACTTGAGCTAGAAATATGCAGAATGAGCCTGGAGCAGAAAGTAAAAGAGGGTCTAAAAATTTAAAAAGCTCACCCCGATGGGGGGATGTCAAAGGACTATAGGAGCCAACTGAAAGAACTTCCAATAGCCAAAGCTAGAATAATTGAAGCTACAAAATTATGTGGGGTTGGATTAAAACCCAAAGTCAAAAATGAATATTCATGAGTCCATACTTACCTAATAAATGATTAAATAAATTAATAACTCAGGGAGGAGGGGTAAATATCCTGTATAGAAGAATTCCAAACAATTATGTAGATACTCTGCCCTCAAGGAGGGGGGAAGCATAACGCCAGACTCTTTAAGTCTGGTCTGTACCCAGTGACTTTGTTCCAAAGAATATGTGAAAAGGGAGGGACGATTATTAGTAATTTTACAGTAGATAAATCTGACAAACACTACCCCAGTCATGTGATCAAGGTCAACACCCACTGTCATAAATCATGTTGATAGTAAGTACCCTTGATATGATATGATATGATGGAAATGGCAATTTGCCACTGTGGTTTTCCTCTCAAAACCCCATAACTCTAGACTAGTCATGGGAAAAACATCAAATTCCCATAAAGGGGCATCCTACAAAACACTTGACTCCTCAAAACTGTCAAGGTCATCAAAAACAAGGAAAGTGACAAACTGTCACAGCCAAGAGCAGCCTAAGGAGACATGACAACAAAATGTACTATGGTATCCAAGATGTGATCCCAGAGCAGAAAGGACAACAGATGAAAACTAAGAAAATCTGAATAAGCTATGGACTTTAAATAATAATAAGGCATAAATATTGGTTCAGTAATTATAATAAATATATGAAACTCATGCATGATGTTAATAATATGAAAAACAGTGTGGGGTATAAGGAAATTTTCTGTACTATATTTTCAATTTTTTGATAAATCTAAAACTTCTAAAAATAAAGTCTATTTTTTAAAGGAATGAAAAATAGTTATGAATTTAGCTTTACAAATTATTGAGCAATTGCTATGCTTACTATGTTCCAGACACTGTCCATATCTGGGGAGCTTGAGATTTTGTTTGTTTGCTAATGATATGACCAATAAGGGGTTAATATCCAAAATATATAAATAGCTCATACAACTCAACATCAAAAAGCAGAGAACCTGGGCTTCCCTGGTGGCTCAGTGGTTGAGAATCTGCCTGCCAATGCAGAGGACACGGGTTCGAGCCCTGGTCTGGGAGGATCCCACATGCCGCGGAGCAACTAGGCCCGTGAGCCACAATTACTGAGCCTGCGCGTCTGGAGCCTGTGCTCCGCTATAAGAGAGGCCGCGATAATGAGAGGCCCGCGCACCGCGATGAAGAGTGGCCCCCACTTGCCGCAACTAGAGAAAGCCCTCGCACAGAAACGAAGACCCAACACAGCCATAAATAAATAAATAAACAAACACAAAGTTAAAAAAAAAAATTTTATATAAAAAAAAAAGCAGACAACCCGATTAAAAAATGGGCAGAAGATCTGAATAGACATTTTTCCAAAGAAGACATACAGATGGCCAACAGGCACACGAAAAGACGCTTAACACTGTTAATCATCAGAGAAATGCAAATTAAAACCACAATGAGATATCACCTCACACTTTTAAGAATGGCTATCATCAAAGACCACAAATAACAAATGTTGGCGAGGATATGGAGAAAAGGGAACCCCTGTACAATGTTGGTGGGCCTATAAATTGGTACAGCCACTGTGGAAAACAGTATGGCGGCTTCTCAAAAACCCAAAAACAGAACTACCATATGACCCAGCAATTCCACTCCTGGGTATATATCTGAAAAAGATGAAAATGCTAATTTTTAATGAAAAGATATGTGCACCCCAATGTTTATAAACATGAGCAGCATTATTTACAGTTCCCAAGATATCGAAGCAACCTAAGTGTCCATCAACAGATGAATTGCTTTTAAAAACTCACAGATACAGCATAAGGTGACTCCTCTGCTCTAGTCTCGGGCTGGTCAAGGAAGTGTTTGGATAAGGTGAGTCCTTAAGGATGAGTAACAATCTCCTGGGTGAAGAAGGCAGAGGCAGCCTTCCTGCAGTGGAACCAGCAATAATCAAAGGCCAAGAAGCATCACGCCAAGCATGCTATAAGGGGGGCTGCAGCTATATGTGATTTGCTTTTGCTGAAGCACATTATGGAAGGTTGAAAGGAGGGAAAGGAAACAAGGCTGGAGTGGCCAGCAAGAGTCACGGCACAAAAGGCATTGTGTGCTCGGCTAAGGAGCCTGAGCTTTCTTCTAGAGAGCCAGTGAGAATTTTCAACCCTTCAAAGAGGCAATCACAGTCCCATTTTGGATAGACTCACCCTGGCTGCTGTGAGGAGTGGGGTTGGAGTACAACCAGATGGGATACTGTAAGGCTGGGGAGCTTGAAGCTGTTTGAAAAGCATGGCATTTTCCTGGGGGCACTTATAACCCTCTGACTTCCTAAGCTAACCACACTCCTGTGAAGTGCCTGTCTAAATATTCTCTTTTTATGTGTATTAGTTATAAAGGTAGAAGCTAACTTTGGCACAGAAATACATTTGTGAGACAGAGGGAAACGTTTCCTTTATGAATGCTTCTTGTTCCAGCCTTCCTTGCCAGGAGAAAAGAATGCAAACTAGAAATGAAAAATCTGAAACTTCAGGAGCTGCCATTTTGAAGCTCTCCCTGTCATAATACACAAGGCCAGAGTATTTTACAGATCCTGTATTTTTAGTTCATCTTTTCCTAAGTATTTAGGATGGCTAACCCGAAACTAAACTTTAACAACTAGCTAATACTCTAGTTACTCAGCATGGTTAAATGGACAGAACCCAAGTTTGGAATTTGGGAATCTCTGTTCTTGGCTACTAACCAGCTGTGGGACTTTATATGGTCCTTTAATACTTTGGAGGCCATTTAAAAATTTTTCTTAAATGGAAAATATATCCCAACCCCACCACTATCACCATCATCACCAACACTACCATCATCATCAACATAAAGACATCACCACCCTGACTCCTCCATCCCAGGTTTCGGGAAGGATTAAACGTGACCATGGGTAGACAAGCAGCTTGCTCTTGTCATCAAAAGATAACAGCATATGAATAATCCTCAAATTGCAATGTTGAGATTTTGGTCAAATTCAGTGCCTGGCACCTACCAGGCACTCAGAGAACATTTTAATGAAAACCAGGTCATTTATTATGGCCTTTTGCCTCCTCTACTATTTAGACTCATGCTCTATGACATGAAAACAAGAAATCATAATTTGTCCTGGTGTTCCTGGCTTTCTGGCATAGAGTAGCTTAATGAATTGTGAGCATAAGCTTTGGAACAACTTTGTTATTATTAGGGACTCCAGTTATGTCCTAAAACATGTTCATGATCTCTTAGAGTGGGTTTGGTTCATTAATCATTGAATCCACTGAAAAATGAGGAGATCCTTTCATGGAGTCCCTATCTATCTATCTATCTATCTATCTATCTATCTATCTATCTATCTATCTATCTATCTATCTACCTACCTACCTATCTATCTACCTACCTACCTACTTATCACCATCATAGTCATTTTCTTATTCCCCAGCTACGGTTTCTTTGCTGTCGTTTTTGCTCAGGGCCAAACTGCTCTCTCCATCACAGACTCCATGTTTTGCTTATATTACCCCAAATTGCTAGATTTTATGTCCTCCCTTCCTTCCATGTCTTGAGCTAGCTTCTCTCCTGTCGGGGAAGCCAGCTGCCTTTTCAATAAGGATGTTTTCTTAAAAAACAAACCAGACCAAAACAAACAAACAAAAATCCCTGATAAACAGACCTCCAAACACAGCTGAGAAAAAGTGGTGTACACAGAATATTTTCTCTAGCCTCTCTCCAGCTACGTGGACTCCAGGCAAACCCCTCTGTGGCAGAAACTTACTAGATTTCGATGCCTCAGTATTCAGCACAAGGTCCAGTACAGAGCAGAAAATGAATATTTCTGGAGAAAATAACCTCTTTCTTAAAATCTCGAGACTAGACTAGGGCACAGGGATAATTCAGTACTTCACTCCTCAGAGTATAATCTATGGACCAGCAGCACTGACAATACCTTGGATCTTGTTCGCACTACAGAATCCCATGCCCCACTTTGAACCAATTAAATCACAATCTTCATTTTAACTAGACTGAGGTGATTCATTTGAGAATCACTGACCTTGTCCAATGGTTATGAACCTTAGCTGAAAAGTGAATCATCTAAAGAACTTTAAAAAAAAAATTGCTACCAGGATCCCACAGATAGAGATTCTGATTAATTTGGTCTGGGAATGTTGCTTGGATATTAAGATTTTTAAAAGGTCCCCATGTCGTGCAAATGATAAGCCAAGGCTGAGAACCATTGATCTAGTCCAACTTTCTCATGTAAATACAGATAGTTCTCCAAAGTTGGATGTACACACCTGGATATTCAGCAGCACTTTATAGAGAGTGGGAACTGAGCAACATTTAATCTACTACTTCTTTCCAAACCTCTCACATTTTACTGTCTCCCGAAACTCATCAATTTGTCCCTACATTATAGATTATCCAAGATGCACAGGAGCCCCCAGTAGCCATTAGCCATTCTATGACTTTACTTACCACCCAGAGTTGATTAGAGCAAGGAAGACTCAAGCTGAAGGAATCAGATTCTGTCTTCTAGGAATCTGAAACTAGGACCAGGAGCAGGATTGATGGTCTCAGCTTCTGGTTGGTCCTCTAACAGGTGAAGCCATGATCCTTGGGGCTACATATTCTTCTCTGGGAACTGGGAGCAGAGAAAAGCTGTAAGCAAACAGAAAACAACGAATCAATCACATGAAGGGAAGCAGGGATAGCAAGTGGAGAGAGCCAATTATCAGGTTTACTTAACTTCCAGTCCTTGTTTCCAGGCCCTTCCCTAGCTAGGCTCAGTTGCAATTCCATCCCATTATTTCATGAAACGTTACTATTTATAATTCACCACATGCATTTCTCCTTAAATCAGCTCAAGTTGGGTTTAGCCTTGGCAAGCACAAAAAGTCCTAACTAATTCAGTCATCTTATTTTCCCTGCCTAATTCTGATTAGCACATTAGCACACATGTGAGATCATCAATGAAACCCATAGTTAAGGGATGAGCTTAGAGGCCATCCAACCTAAAAGGGGGATAAGGAATATCCATATGTGATGGCAATTCTCTTTTTCAGTGGCACTGAGGGCATTATTTGTAAAAGAAAGTCCATATGATTGAGGTTCTGAGTTAGACCTTTCCAAAAAAGGTTACTGTTTAATCCTCTCAACACTATCTCCATGATACAGAAACAGAAACTGGGTCTGAGAGTGGTTGACTGAGTTTCCCGTGGTTGTGTAGCTATAAAGGGGCATTGTTTGGATGCAGGTCAGTCTTTCAGACTTTAAACCCATGCTTGGGAAACAGCAGGGATCGCTGGCAGGGGAGGGTGGCTGGTAATAATGGTGGTGAAGTGAGTAGGGGTGAGGGGTGAATGGCCTGGTTTGTCGTCAGTCAGGATCTGATGATGGAACAGATTAACCAGAGCACCTCAAAGATCTTCTTCCCCCTCTTCTCTTGAACGAGATAATGGCTTTGGAACACTTTGCGGTCACCTTGAAGACTGTACCTGCTTCTTTTACTCCATGACAGTGGACCATATTGTCTTACCAATTGTGGTCTCGATAACCCTTGTCTGAAACCATCTGCAGACTGCAACAATGAAACACACCTTTCTGATGTGTGCTTTCTAATTCATCCTTGGACATATTTGAAGAGCAGCCTGTACCAGAACATTCTTTGTCCCTTGAAACTACTGATGGCAAAGATCCCCTGAAATTTTCATTCATGTCCGCTTTTCCGTTACCATATGGTTAAAAAGTTTTGCAAAACCCACAGTGCTATACTCAAAGGCTGTTCTGGGTCCTCAGCTTCTTGCTCTGTGCTCAACAAGCAGTCCACGGTCGTTTGAGTCATATACCTCAGTACTGTATGTCAATATTGTTGGCTGTTTTTCCATTGTTTTGATTGACTGCACTAGTAGACTTTCTAGGCTGGCAGTGGGAGCTGCAGGAATGTCCACTGGGGAATGGAATCTTTGTAGAAGGAAGTGGCTATGATCATTCTACTTTCAGAATCTTGGGACTTCTACCCAGGGTGTAGGTGTTGCAGGCAAGGCCAGGACCCATCTGAAGGCTATTTCAATACTTATATTCCAACCTGGTGATCAGAAGTATAAGAAGGCAGATCTTGTCTTGACTGCGTGAATTCATTAGGAATTTACTAAGCTATTCATGAACCTGAAATCTCAAATTCAGGATGTAGCAGGCCCACCCGAAAGAAAAGAATTCTCGGTCTTTAGTTGGATCATAGAGAGCCTAAGGCACTAGTTTTCTGTAGGTTGCACAACCCACGCGGGTTGAGATTGTGTTCAGCGAACACTCCTTGAGCACCTGCCTTACATCAGGTGCTGTGTTAGGGGCTAGGAAGCCTCCACGCTCTTACACATACTGTTTTTCCTTTCTGAAGTGCCTTCCCCTCCTGTCCACTCTCACTCACGTTGCAAAACACATCTGCCCCGTCCTCCTGAAGCTTTTCCTGATTCCTTCAGCCCACCCGACTCCCTTTTGGTGCCATCTTGGATCTGTACACATTACTCTACGGATGCACCTCTCATGCTGGACTGCAATGCATCTGTGTTCTTGGGGGTTTGATCCTGGACCAAGGCTCCTTGAGCACAGAGAGCATGCTTCAACCAGTGCTGGGTCCTCAGCTTCTTGCTCTGTGCTCAACAAGCAGTCCGTGGTCACTTGAGTCATACACCTCAGTGCTGTATGTCAATATTGTTGGCTGGCTTTCTCATCCTCACTTTGAAGATGAAGACAACAAAGTCCACAGAGAAACCTCTCTTTGTCCTTAGATTACATCAGACCTAGGCTTAGAAACAAATGTAGCCTTCCCAAGAACACGTATTTAAATTTTCCAACAACCAGTATGTAAAATGCACACGTACTTTGGTCTAGCAACTCCCCTTCTAGGAATTTATTCTATGAATATGCTCACAAGATGTCTGTCAGGACAGGTACAGGATGTCCCTTGCTGCCCTGGTTATATTAGCTAATACTTGGAAACCAGTGTGGTCACTTACAGAGAACCAGAGTAACCTCCAGAATGTACATCGAAACTATGATCTTATGGAAAGCGTAATTCAAAAGGACTAAATATATCTATATGTAAATGTATGAAAAATCCCTATGGTAGTTGGTACATATTTATAGGCTGCTACATGAATCATAGTACAGTTGCATTGTTCTTAATATGCAGAACCTTTCAACTATTTTAATTCACTTAATCCTCACAACTATCATTAGCCCCATTTTACAGAAGAGGAAGATGAAGCCAAGAGAGGCTATCGTTTTAAAAAAAAATCACACAGCTGGAAAGTGGTAGAACTAGGATTCAGCACCACCTGAGACATTTTTAAATATGCAAATTCCCTGCCCCCACTCGTTGCATCAGAATCTCTTAGGATGGGCTCCAGCAACCTGTGATTTAACAAGCTTTCCAGGTGATTTCAACGTCCATCAGGTGTGAGATGCCCTGCCCTAAGCCATTATGCTCTCCCAGGTACACTATTTCTAAAGGAACACAAAACTCTATTAGCTGTTGAAAGACTGAGCTTAGAAAGGGGTGGGAGGGGGTGGAAGATATTCACTTCAACTTTGTTACTTATTGAACTCTTTGGATTGTCTAGACCTACCTGTATTGTATTACTTTCATTTTGATTGGTTTTAAAGGACAACGGAAATCACTGGGTAGGAAGATTATGGGTCATTTTTATATGTTTGGCGTTTTCTCTCTACTTCTCTATATTAAGACAATAAGAAAATGAGATTAACCAATACATGCTTTAAAAAAAAATCCCCCTTAGAAATGTCCTTCTTACAAAAAGATGCTAGGAGAGCTCCCCAACCGGAGATCCGAACTTTGTGTCTGCCACGGGAGAGCATCTCCTGGCAAACCAAATGATTCTTTCACCACCCGAGGAGCTGCCCTCCACTCCTTAAATTGGTCGCATCCATCACCGTCGGCCCAGACGTTGTAGCTGTTCAAGCCTGAGCCCCGGTGTGATAATTGGCATAATTTCCCCAAGATAATGTGGAGGTTAATGAGGTACAGGAAGCTTTAGGCCATCCACTTTCATTTTTAGCTCAGGAAACTTGGGCTTTGATGAGAGTGGGGGAAATCTACCATAAACAAGAATGAAGAGTTCACAGGAGGACGTGGGTGAAGACTGGAGACCAGAGGGTGAGAGAAGGGTCGTCCCAGCCCACCGGTGATGACACAGCTCTAGACGGAAGCCCCCTCCTCCTCTTAGCTTTGTGAGAGAGTCTCCACCCAGGGGGGGCTGTGAGTCATCCCAGCATATTCCAACTCTGTAATAGGCTTAGTATTTATTGGGACTGTTCAAAAAATTAAAAAATAAAAAAAACCAGTTTTCTTAATTAAAAAAAATACAAAATATCCAGAAGACTATCTACCTTCTTAGCAATTCCGAAGCATGTGAGAATATTTAAGGTTCTGTGAAGTCCAGCAGTAAGGAAGTAGGTTTAGTGTTGGTTAACCTAGAGTTATCCAAGCTAATTTGACTATGGAAACTTTTTTAAAAAATTTAATTTCACTTTCTGGCTGCTTCTAAGAGAGCCAAAGAGTTGTATTGTATTCACTGCAGTGTAACCTGGGGAATTCTAGTACAAACAAAAGTAACGTCTCTAGACTAGACTGTTAAAACCATGAATGCATTCGTTTATTTAACCAACGACAGGCTGTGTGTGCTCTGCAGGTAGGTACTGGGGTTGGGAACCCAGAGATGAAATCAACATTGTACCCACCCTGAAAGCCCTCATAGTCTAGAGGGGAGAGAGGAATATAAACAAACAGGAATGATGCCGAGAGAAAGGGCTGTGAGGGAGGCAAGTCCCTCCAGTTATGAGGGCACAGGGTGAAGCTCCTGCCAGAAGAGCAAAGGAGAGGAACTGGGAGCTCAGTATGGGGGTGGAGAAGCCCCCAGAGAACAGGCGCCACGCATGGGCTTTCCCCTCAGATGACCAGGTTCTGTCATTTACCAGCTCCGTAAGCTTGGGCTCTTTATTTATCCCTCTGAACTCAGGTTTCTTTATCTGTAAATGAAGCAATAAGAATACCTAGCTTATAGATCTGGCACAAGGATCGAATGCACATCACCCACTTAGTATGATGCTCCAGTGTAAAGGAGAAGATCTTGAACGCAAAGGTGGATTCCTCAGGGAAAGTACTGACAAGGCGCAGGTGGCTGACAGTGGCTGAGAGGGCTGGGCAGAGGGAAAGCTGAGGAGCCCCCCAGGCACCTGGCTGAGTGTCTGGACAGCAACGGGGATGTGAGAGACGAGAGGACAAACAGCAGGTTTCTTTGCCCCTTTCTTTTTTGGGGGAGGGTGTGTATGAACAGAATTAACTTTTCATTAAACCAGGGTGTAGTGAGTTGAACAGTGTCTCCTAAAAAGTTATGTTCAAATTCTAACTCCAGTACCTGTGAAGGTAACCTTATTCAGAAATAGGGTCCTTGCCATTGTAATTGATTAAGATGAGGTCATTAGGTTGGGCCCTAAATCCAATGCCTAGTATCCTTATAAGAAGAGGAGAAGACACACAGAGACACCTCGGGAAGAAGGCCGTGTGAAGATAGAGGCAGAGATTGGAGAGATGTAGCTGTGAGCCAAGGGACACCCAGGATTGCCAGCAACCGGCAGAAACCAGCAGAGAGGCAAGGAATCAACTTTCCCTCAGGGCCTCCAGAAGGAACCAACCCTACCAACACCTTGAGTTTGGACTCCTGGCTTCTAGAACTGTACTCGAATAAATTTCTGTTGTTTTAAACCACCCAGTTTGTAGTGCTTTGTTTAGTAGCCCTAGGAAATGAATTCACAGGGTTTCTCACCTTCAGCACCGTTGACATTTGGGGCAGGATAGATTCTTTGCTGGGAGGAGGGAGGACGGTTCTGTGTAGGATGTTTAGCAGCGCCCCGGCCTCTCTCCACTGGATGCCAACAGCACCACCACTACCCTGTCCAGTTATGACTAACAAAAATGTCTCAAAACACTGCCAAATATCCCGGGGCTGGGGGAGGGACTCTCCCCGGTTGAGAACCATTGCTTGCTTGCTCACTCATTTATTCATCTAGTTATTTATTAATTCATTCCTTGGCACATTTCTTTATGTTCGGTAACTATTTACTTAGAAATGACTATGGACCAGGCATCTTTTTAGGCTCTGGGAATGTAATGGAAGCAACTGTTCATGAAGGTTACAGTAAAGTGGGGAACACAGAATCTAATCAAATAATCACACAAACCCTTACAAACTGGGGTAAATGCCCCAAATCAAGTGACTATGGTTCTAGGCAAACAAAGGAGCCTCACCTAGATGGTGGGTGCAGGGGGTTTGATGGAGGTCTGAGAACTAAAGGGTTGCCTAGGCACAGATGGCAGGGACAGATGAACATCCCAGGTGGTGCAAAGGCCCTGTGGTAGAAAGGAGCACGGGGAAAATGGGAAGGAAGATGGAGGCTGAGGGCAAGGCTCAGGATTTGGTCTGCACCCCAGGATCTGACCTGGTTACAGGGCGCAAGGAAAGAGATGTCACAGCAGGAGACAGAAAAGGCCCCCAGGTGACTGCTTCATTCATCTCCAAGGCAGTTCGAAGACAACTGGCCATTGATTTTTTTTTTTTTTCTTTTTTCCCCAACAAAGTGGGGCCCTTTCTGCCATGTAGCTGCAGGCTCCCAGGTCTATCTGGGACACAGGTGGATGCAGTTCTGGAAAGGGCTGTCTGGCTTTTTATGGTTTAGTGAAGAGGTGTCCAGAGGCCATCATGTCAGCTCATAAGAAATGTTCAGAAATCTATATTTATGCCTTGTAGCTCTCTGGCAAAAATAGCATATTGTCCTGCAAGATGGATGTAGCTAGCTCCTTCCAGGGAGTACAATTTTCCCTGGAAGGCCCTTTGGAGATGGATGTGCTGCCTTATTGCCCACTGATTTGAGCTCTGGGGTGGAGCCCTGCTCAGTAGGCACTGGGTCTGCAGCAAATTGCACTCCAGTTCCTGACACGCCCCTGTCTCCACTGCCCTCATCTTGCATTTTTGTGCTGGCACAAGTCTGAATACAGGGCATCCCAGGCAAAGGACCTTAAGCATGAAACACTGGTGCCTGTCATCTGGGTCTGCAGAGCCCTGGGAAAGACCCCGCCACCCCTTGGATTCTTAGCTTTCTCTTCTGTAAAATGGGGTGAATAACCTCTGCCCTAAACTCTCCAAAACTCTGCTTTAGGCCAGAGGAGAGTCCTGTGTGTGAGCTACTCCAGAAATCATGGCACCCTTCACAGTGAGGAAGGCCACAGGCCACGGTGAAAGCATGGGCCTGCCACCAGGAGTCAGCATATTCAGGGTTAAATCTTGATTTCCACAATTACCAGCTCTGAGACTCAACTGTCTCATCTACAAAAAGGGAATAATCATGCTATCATATGAATGTGTCTAAAGGATTAAACATTTAAATATGGAAGCTTCTTAGCACAATCTTGACTCAATGCACAGTTGCAATTTCTAATGTAACTGTGAGCTTTGGGAAGTTGTAAAGGATGGAAAGGAATGCAGACTAACCTCCTGGAAGTTACGGAGCCGGTGCCCAGGGTCAGGTGCACCTAGTGCCTCTGACAGTCACCTGGACAGGCTCCCGGTTTGAAGCCTCCGTGGCCTCTTCCATCCCCAGCACACACAGCACCGTCACTGGCCTGGTCCCATGGGCCTGCTCCGCACTGCCGCTCATAACTGTTCCATCCTCTGCATTGTCCCTCGCTGCCTCTCACAACGGCCATGCGGTGCAGCAGGCCTTCTCTCCTCCATTCAGGGCAGTCAATCACAGCCGTGAAACCTGTCAGATGTCCCCTTGGGACGGAGTGTCCCCATCCCTGCTGGTGGAGGTCATCTCTTGTATCTCTCTGCTCCCTTAGGACTTTATCTGCTCCTTTCTTACAACTTCTTACCATGTCCTTCTTAACCCTTCTGATCTCGTGTTACAGCCGTCCCAGCACCTGCTCTACCTCCCTCCCTCCCTCCCGGCCTAGACGGTAAGCTGCTGGGGGCTGGGTGTGAGTGGGGTCTCACCACATCCCTCTCAGGGCCTTCCTCTGTGCTCCTCTCTCCCTTCCTCAAAGATCATCTCGGCACCCTTACGTGCCAAGCACTGTGCCAGGGGCAGATTCAGAGGTGAGCCAGGCTGTCAGCCCTGCCCTCACGGAGCTCACGTCCCCCGGGGGATGGACAGTTACTATACGCATAGATGAGTAATAACAGGTCACGACAGGCTCCGTGCAGAAAAATAAAGCAGAATAAGCCCGTAGAGAGTGTTGGGAGAAGTTTAGAAAAGGGAGATCAGGGCCCACAGAGTGTGTTGGGGGCTTGGCAGGGCATCCTGGGTGGGTGTGGAGGCCTGCCTGTTCTCTTTTCAAATCCCAGAGTCTGCCCCTGGCTGGGAGGTTAATCCAAGGCAACCCCTGTCTCTTCAGCAAGTGTGTTAGTTTCCTAGGCCTGCTGTAATAAATTACCGCATCTTGGTGGCTTAAAACAATGGCAATGTATTCTCTCACAGTTCTAGAGGCCAGAAGTCTGAGATCAAGGTGTCGGCAGGGACGAGCTCCCTCCAAAGAAAGGCTCCAGGGTACCATCCCCTCTTGCCCCTCTCGGCTTCTGGTGGCTCCATGTGTTCCTTAGCTTGTGGCTGCATCACTACAATCTCTGTCTCCATTTTCACATGGCCTTCTCCTTTGTGTCTGTGTCCTCTCCCCTTCTGTCTCGTAGAAATGTCTTGTAAGAACACTTGCCATTGGATTTAGGGCCCATCCAGGTGACCCAGGATGATCTCATCTGGAAATCCTAATTTACATTTGCAAAGACCTATTCCCAAATAAGGTTGTATTCATAGGTTCTGGGGGTTAGGGTATCAATGCATCTTTTGTTGGCGGGGGGGGGGGGGGGGGGGGGGGGGGAGGGGGTCACCATTGAGTACATTATAGCAGGTGAGGGGAAGAATTAGCCCCAAAGTTGGTATCTGTTCACCCAGAGGATTCCTGCTTCTGTGCATGGATTTATATCAGCCTTCTTCTATGGATTAAATTTATTTCCGGTTTTATTTGAAAACATTTAGAACAGACCACGTGGGTTCCCTCATTAGGCATGTCGGTTTCTCTCCCTCCTTGAGGCTTGTCCAGCTCCCCCCCCCTCCCCAAACACACCCACCTGTGTGCTCATACTTAAAAACAACACCAGACATGGAAGGGGGTAGCTGTCCTGCCTTGGACCAGGCCTCTGTTGGCCTCCTGCTGGATCTGGGCTCGCTCAGCATTTAGCGCAAGAGGATGAAATGATTCCCAGCTGGAAAAACAACCATGTCTGCTGGGCTGGCCCAGAACACGGAGAAAAAGCTTGAGGCTCAGAGTCTGTCCAGGCTTTGTTTTCTTTTGTGTTTTAACTCAAATTTCTTTTGTTTCTGTTACTGAAACACAGACACAGACACACACACACACACACACACACACAGGAAACGTGCAAACAGTTCAGTTGAGTATGAAATAAGGAGAAAGCATAAAATAAAACGGAAAATCTTCTTTCCCTTTTCCTTTTGCCAAATCCCTCTTTCCTAACTTTCTCCAGAAAACATGCACATCCCCCCAAGGACATGCACAGCTAGAGTCTGTTTTTAGCTTTACATTTTATACATGTACGTATTTATATGTAAATGCTTTTCATTATGGAAAAGGGCTACCCTTTCCCATGGCTCTGCCTTTAGTGTCTATCTTGGACAGCTTTCCTTACTTGGATATATGGATGTATCTCATTTTTAACAGCTGCAAAGAACTCCATTCAGCGGATGTACCATAATTTGTATAACCACTCCAACTGGCTTCTGATGGAGTGAGTTACCAACAGAGATTAGCCTCTGACTCAGCCTGGGGCTCCTTCACCGTAGCTGTGCACAGAGCAGATATACAGGTAGATGATATGATACATAAAATAATGTTTATACATGTAATAGTATACATTAGTCTATAACAGCATATATTATTTTATGTATTTTATGTATAATTTGAATATTTATATATTAATACAATATATAATATGTATTCATATATAATCATATATAATTATACATATTATATATAATTTAGTTATCACAACTATAGGTGAATGTAATCCTTACTTTATAGATAAGGGTTGGAATCTAGATAAGGGCCTAGCTTCCTTCCTGGCCACATTTTTCCCTTCCAAGTCAATTCTCTATTCCTGAAGACCAGTGGGAATGCAGGCGGCCTCGTGTCTGAGTAAGTGCAGCGGGAGGGGCGCCGTGTCGAGCCTGGCGGCTCCTCGATGCACTGTGAACCCCGCACCCTCAAGGGCCCACGTGTGTCTGCATTACTTCCCATGCAGTCTTCTCCGGCGGTCACACTTGACAGAAAAGAAAAATAAACTTGGCCTGGTGTTAGCCCATCCTGATTCTTGGGTGGGCCTAACAGCTGTGGGATCAAGTCACTTAGCTCCTGGCCCAGGTTACAACTCCCTGCTCTTTGGAATGGGTCCAGGAGAAGGGTACATTGGGTGAGCTTTACGGCTGCAGCAGGTGCCAACTCCTTCAAGCCCCATACGGGCCCACGATGGCCTCATTGTCCAATCAAGTCAGATTTTGCAACATTTATTGACGCGGTGTGATTTAAGACTGGCCTCGGAACCTGTGTTCTAGCCTCTGTGACCGTGTGCTCTTGGGAAAGCCCTGAGCTCTTTGAGCCTCTGTTTCTTCAACTGACACTAATGTCCCCGTGGTTGGGTTACTGGTGAGTAACTGGGAATGAGGGACAGAAGCTTCTGGTGCAGTGGTTCTCAAACTTTGCCCCAAATTCGACGCACCTGTGGGGCAGGGTGGGGGGCCCCGACGCGCAGGCCACACTCCAGATCAATCAAATCAGGCTACCTGGAGTGGGCCCCAGGAATCAGCATTCATAAAGCAAACAACCAACCAAAAACCCATAAATGTGTAGCCACTTCTGAGAACCAGAGAGGGAATGCAGGGCCTTCCCCATACACAGTCATCACTCAACAAACGCTAATGCCTGCTCCGCTTCCCTAAAACCGAAAGAAAACTTAAATCTCCAAATGCTTTTTAAGAAACCTCCAGAACCTTAAGCCCGACAGCCGAGGCAAGGCCAGGGCTGCCGTGTCAGTGAAGCTCCCCGACTCGCCATCCACTTTTTCAGAGAGCAAGGGTAGTTTGAGGTCAGGGTTTGATGTTTGGGAAGCTTCTGGAAAGTGAAGCAATAGCATTTCTGAGATTCCTGCCCTTCCTTCTTATCACTTTCTCTTTATCAGCTTAGCTCTGAGCCAATCTCTGTGCCTCCGGAGGGAGAGCTGAGAGCCCCTCTAACAGAGCCTGGCCCCGGGTGGGGGCCGGGTGCCTCTGAGTGCCGTCCTCCAGCGAGACTCAGAACCTCACCAACTCCAGGCTCCCCTAAATCTACATTTGGTCTCACCTCCAGAAGTCAACTTTCTTCAGCTGCTTGAAGTTAAAATTGAGCCTGCACATTAAGATACTGAGACTAATCATGAATATAGGGAAGCCCGTAAGGACTCATGGCCAACCACCCCGCTTAGAGAAATTACTTAGACCACCAAATCCTTGAGGACCATCCTGGTCATACCTGAGTCAGCTGCCATGGTCCACCCAGTAGACGCCCTCCCTTGCCAATAGCTCTGTGCCATCCCAGCTTTCATACGGCCTTCACAAGGGTTTCTCAAACTGTGGCCCTCTGGCATACAATCACTTCAGGTTTGGGCTTACACATGCCCCCAAGGCAACACCTCTACTCACACACACATAAAAATCCCTTTTCTAAGCCTTTCCCAGAGTTTGCTGCATGTCGTTTATCTGGGTGCAAGAAGCAAAGACCAGGAAAGGAAGCTGAGCGGCGTCCCCTTTACTATTATGGCTCCTTTCTCCGTTCTGTTCTGGATGCCCAAATGTCCGCTCTGCTAAGCCTAGAATGCCCACCTGAAGGCACGGCAGAGACCTACCTGTACGGAGCACCCAGGACGCCAGCTTGCTGGGAGGAGTTCACGAGTGGAGCTGCTGTGGAGAAGGAGGTTATCTAGAGACTGAGTACCTACTGACTACCTCCTGACTTGAATCACCTGGAATTACTTCAACCTGTGTGAAAACTTTGCATAAAGGCCCAGAATCCAGTTTCTCTTCCTCTATGCAAGTTCTTTTTCCCAAAGTGTGGTACAGAACACTAGTTCCCTGGGACTTTCAGAGAGGGGGAAAACATTCTGTTGTCAGAAGAGCATGATACCATGTTTATCTTTCGCATAGTCATAATGCACATTAACCTCTTAAAGACGCCGAGAAATTGTGCAATAAAAAAAAAAAAAAAGCCTAACGTTGTTTATTCCAGGATTTCCCAAAATTATTTGACTAAGGAATACTCTTTTTTCTTTCTCTCCTTCCAACTCGCTCTTTCTTTCCAATGTACCTTATTAGCAGACCGCAGAAACAATGTTCTTCAGAGAAAACATTAGGAAATGCTATCCTGAAAGAAACAGTCCTTCATTCAGTAGACAAATAAAGTAAGGAGCCCCTAGCAATTCTCCTTTCAATTCTCCTTTCGCATACAGCCTCTCCTGTGCCAGCCTTCTCGACCTCTGCACAGTCTCTACTCCTGCAGGAAGCCTAACCTGACCAGAAGGGGTTTCCCAGGGTTGGTGCCAAATGTTTTCACGTGACCACCATTAGTCAGGGCGAGAAGCCCTTAAGTAACCCCAGGAGTCAGAGCCACATGTTTCTTCCACCAGTGCAATGACGGCTCATTGGATTAACGTGGTGCCTGTGAGTGACGGTGAGAAAAGTTGGTGCTTCATGCATGCTATTCCGTAGGCCTGGAAAACTGAGAATATTTGATTTAGGGTGCCAGCGACTACATGCCAGCCATTCGTTTATGTCAGTAGTAATTAATTGGTTCACATTCAAATATGGACACCAGTCCCAGGATGCTCAGTGGTCTCTGGGGTGTGAGAAGAACCAGGCAGGATTGGAACGTCTCTGTGGTGCCAGATCCCTCAGAAAGCTGTCCCTCCGTGCTCTCTGAGATCTTCCCTCAACTTACTGATAGGGAACCCAGGGCCCCAGGAGGAGAGGTAACATGCCAAGGTCACATCATTCATAAGTGACGGACTTGAGGCATGTGCAGCTTCCGGGCTGGATCCCGTTGTGACTGCCAGCTGCCAAACCCATGTGCCTGCCACCACTCCTAACCATGGGTGCTGAAGCTGGAGTCCAGAGCCAGGGGTATCTTATAAAAAATAAGACAACCACAATAAGTCTCTATGTGTGTGTATGTGTGTGTGTGTGTGTGCATGTGCCTGTTTCTGCAAGCATTTAACAAATACTTGCAAATATTGTGCAAATATGTGCCAGAGACTGGGGACACAGAGGGAACAAGGCAGGCAGCCCTCTTGTCCTGAAGGAGAAGCATCTTGGTATAAAGATGAAAAATAAACCAGAATAAAACACCACGTTTGAAACCAGATAGGAATGCCTTCCTTTATCAGCCTGCTTCGTTAATTTGTCTGAATGCCTTTGTCCTTCACTTTCTCTGCCTTACTTTTCTCAACTGAAAAATGGGTATAAACTTCACAGCAGTTGTAAAGATTGGACAGAACACAAGCTAAGTTCCCAAAACATAGCAGGTGCACATTCAATGGTGTTGATTTATCATTATTCTATTAACTGTCATTTAGTGTTAGTCAGGGTGGGAACTTTTGAAGGACCTTCCATGAAGCAAGCAGAGGAATTTCCTTTCAAAATGAGAAAGAACTGGAAAGGAGAAAAGGTGGGGTTTAGACAGCGCCACCCAGGATGACATATGTGTGTGTGTGTGTGTGTGCGCGCGCGCACGTGCGCGCGCCCATGTTATGTTTCATTGAAGAAAAAAAAAAAGTCGCCAGAGTCATCGTACCCACAAATGACTCTGACTCAAAATGTGCAAAATGATGTATGGAATTAAATAGGAAAATCCTTCCAATTGCTGTTTGCCACATTCTTACAGGTTACATTAACCTGAACTGCCTCAAGGGAAAAATTCCATCGGAATAGAAGGAGGAAAAGAAAAGAATCTTCTACGAATCAAAACTAATTTACAACTTCCGCCAAACAGCCCAAGCAGGACTTTAGCAAATCGGGTGACCATCGGGTAAAAGTGGGCGGCGTGGTTTTCACAAGCGCACACAGAACTCGCACACATACACACTCAGCCAGCACGATGCACGTTCCAGGCAGTCCCCAAATTCTCCACGTGGATCATCTCGTTTAACCCTCACGTCAACTCAACAATCCACTGTTATTATGCCCATTTCACAAATCAGGAAAACTGACATTTATGGAGGTTCAGTAACTTAGCTCAGGCAGGGCTCTAACCCACAGCAGTTGGGGTCAAGCCTGGGCTCCTAACTCCTGGTTCCATTGCTACAGGGGACGCCATCAAACTTCATAACCCACAAATGAGGCAGAGCCGAACATGGAAACGAGGTGGCCATAGGGGTGGAAAGCCTGGCTTCACTCTGGCCTCGCCCCACCAGCCCTGTGCCTCCTAGGGCATCTCAGCACCTCTGAGCCAGAGAGTTAATTCGAGAATGTGGGGCTGTGTGTGAAAGCACTTGGCCCACAGCCAGACCTAGACTGTGGGATGCTTCCCTTCTGTCCTCCTCTTTCTCTCCAACCAAAGCTCCCCATCCTTGAGGAAGGTTTTTTACTTTCTTTGGCTTGAGAACAGCGTCTGAAGGAAGTCAACAATCCCGAGACAAGGGAGACAGCCAAGCAGAGGAAGACAAACAAAACTGACACCGAGCAAAAATGCAACGGTATTCAACATGCGAGCTCTAATTTTCGCTCCCCTGCCTGAAGCCTGCCAGACACAGGGCTTTGAGAAAGAAAGAAAGAAAAAATCTGATTTGTACTGAAAGGGGCCAAAAATAACCTTGCTTTCTCTTGCAGAAGAAAACAGAAAACTCTGCGGTTTCCTCCCATTTGGATGTTCTTTTCCCTTGGCTGCGGTCGGCGGGGTGAACCTCTTAGCTCAGGACCTGGAAGGAGACAACAGGCCAAAACATTCAGGCAAGGAGGGAGACAGCGGGGACCTGGCTGAGAGGGGGTCGAGTCTGAGTTAAAGCCCCCTCCAGGGGCAAGTGTGGCTTGAGAAGGAGGCAGGGAAAGAGGCCTTCATTTGCAAATGCTAATTTAAAGCTATTTCTAATCAGCAATAGGCCTGTTTTTTCAGTCTTCCAAAAAAAAATCTCATATGTCCCTACTTTCCACCCCCACTTCCTCTGCACTGTTTCTGACTTTTTTTGGTCGAAGCCTTATCCCTGGGCTCTGTTGCTTCCAGGACATTCCTATCTTCCCCACATTTTCTAAATTACAACTCTGATGTCCGTCCTTGTTTAAAACCTTCCAGTGACACCCCATCAACAACAGAAAACAATATCAGAAACCTGTATCAACAGAAAACTATACCCAAGCTGCCTCTTCTCCCCGTCTTCCTCTAACCTCTGCCATTTCCCTTAGTAGTCCCTGCTTTCCCCGGGCTCTTGCTTCCTCAGGTCAATAAATCTCACTTACCCCTCCTTCCTGAGTCCCTGCCTCTGGTCCATCCTTTACTACAGCAGAGCTCCTATCTCTCCTCCTCCAGCTCCAACCGGTTCTTTCTTCCCCAAGGAAGGACTCTTCACAAATGCTCTTTCAGTGGGTTGTCACATTGGCCCTGAAAACCAAGTACGATTTCCCCCAAATTACTGATGGGAAACCGGGGCCCAGTGAGGAGAGGGAACGTACCCAAGGTCACATCGGTTCATAAGTGATGAACTTGATGCACCCTCAGCTTCTGGGCTGGATCTCGTGGTGATTGGCAGCTGCCAAAACCACACGTGAGGTCCCTCCTTCAGGAACGGTTGTTCCTGAAACCTCTAAATTGCACCGTTGCTTCTGAGATAGTTAAGCAGCAATTCCAGGTGTTTCTGCCACTGGAGAGAGAACTGATGTTGCTCTGGACTTTTTTGGCCTCTGGTTTCTCCACAATGCAGAGAATCTATTTTCACCTCAGAAATCAAGCAGGGTGTGATTATCCCTGCCATTTTTTTTTTTTTTAAATGCATACCCCACTGCCAAGCACATTGGAGAACTCTGACCAGGCCAAAGAGAGCTCAAATGCAGACACGGAAAACCCAGGACAGAGCAAGAGGCCCCGAGATGAGGAGGTCCAAGGGTTATGCAAGGGGAGCTGAGCATCTGTTGAAATGCTTTGATGGATAAAGACACTGTCAGTGACTGTGGGAACAGAGACCCGAGGTGGGAGTCCTGAAAGCCAGAAGTGAGCGTCTTCAGTGCTGAGCGCCCCCCTGGGCCCCCACCTTGCAGCCCTGAACTCACAGAGGAGGGGCCGCTGCTCTAGACGCTTCCCCCAGCCTCGTGAGTCATGATGCTCACCGCCCCCTTGAGGAGGGCCTGGCTCTGAGCGCTGTCTCCCCAAGACTTGGTGTCTACCCAGAGACCTGGTGGAAGGGGTCAGCCTCCTTTCAGAGAGATGTGGGCTGACCCCGTCCTTTGCAACGATCCTAAGGAGAGCTCGGGAATTCCTGAGATGGAGGGCGAACTCCTCTGGGAGACGTCAGGAAGAGTGGTTCCCAAAGTACCCGATCGGCATCGTCAGCCTCGCCTGGGAACTTGTTTGACAGGCACGTTCTCAGACCCCATCCCAGACCCGGGGAGTCACAAATGGGGAAGCGGCACAATCTGTCTTAACAAGTCTTGCAGGTGATTCTGATGTGCAGCTGAGAACCACTGACTGTCACAGAGAGGCGTGAGCAGGGCACAGGCCCCACCTGACACATCAGGGTCTTCCTCAGAGAGGCGGGGCCCCTGAACCTCATGCGCTCCTGTTTTCACAAGGTTCACTGAATCACTGCAGCGTGCGTACTTCACCTCCGGCAGTGGTTTCTGCTTCCTCGGCCCGGGTGGGCTGTCTCTCCCTTCAAGGCTGTGATCCAGAAGACCCGACAGTCCACTGTTAACCGGACGCTGAGTGCCTTGCACGGGCCAGGCATCGTGCTAGCCTCTAGAGAAGTCGAGGAAAATGAGAAAGGGGATTGCGCCTGCCTTTGAGAAACTAACAGCCTGGCCAGAATGATATATATTATTAAACATAATAGATATTAAATATGTGACACGGGAGGTTGTCCTCCTAAAGGAGAAGGAGTGGGAGCAGTGGGGGTACAGGGCAAGAGGACCAGACCTGACTCAGCTCGTCGTGATTAAGTTCACCGTTATAAACAGGAGAGGGAGAGAGAAGGAGAGAGGGTGAGAGAGAAGGAGAGAGGGAGGGAGGAAGGGAGACGGGGAGGAAGGGAGGGGAGGGGAGGAGAGGAGAGGAGAGAGGATAAAACACCTGGCTAAAATTTGGTCCCTAAAAGAATCTGCATGTTTACCTTTGACACTCACCTTCGAGGAATGTCTTAGAAAGGGTTTTGCAGCAGAACCACTCGGTCATTCAGCCTTCTTTCTGCCCAGTGGCCTCCTCTTTGATGGAAAAGCCATCATTCTCCTGCCACCCAAAAAATCTCCCTACAATACAACAGGACTTCCTATAATTTGCAAAAGCATTTGTCATCACCCCCTTGCCAGCAAAGAACCCAGGACCTTGGGGGTTTGTGATGGAAACTGGACCTTCCGCAAGAGCAGGGTGGCCACTAGGAATCCTCAGTCAGCTTGACGTGTGTGTTCTCCATGACATCACTGCCCCTCCCCATGCTGGCTGCGGGGGCCTGGGGGTGTGGAGGTGCTAATACCCACCCCCATCTTCTTTGCCAACGGGACCCAAGTTGGTCAGTGTCTGGCACCTGGTGCCTCAGGGGTGTCTGTACCCCTCTGAGACCCAGCCAGTGAATCTAAATTAGTCTTGCCCAGTGGTTGTCTATCCAGACTGCACATGAGAAACATCCTGGGAGCTTTAAAAATATATCCCCAGTGGGATAATTTGTTCAGGATCCACTTCTGGTCAATGAGCTATGATGGTCGATGTGCTGGAACGCTTTCTCATAAGAGACACATGGAGGAAGGGAGAAGCCCCTTTCTGCCTGCTTCAAATGCTCGGGGGATTGCAGCAGCCATCTGGGGGCAAGCTGACCCACTGGGGATGGTGAAGCAGAAGGGTGGGAGGAGCTCAGGTCATAGAGGATGTTGTCAGCCCCTAATTAACCAACTCTGAACCCCCTACTTCTGTATTTACTAGTCCTGTGACTTTGGGCATACCAACTAAGCCTCATTTTGTTTTTTTTTGTTGTTTTTTTTTGGAAAATAAGGATAAAAAACCCATCCCATAGTGTTGTTGTGGAGATTGATGAATTATGAATTAATCCATCTGAAATGCTTAGCAGAGTAGTTGACACTAAACAATGGTGATTATAATAATAATAATATTGTTAATAGTAACAATAACGCTGCTGGTGATTGTTGTTTATCCTGGGGAAAGTGCAGTTTTCACCTCCCATATCCATACTTTGGATATTCTGCTTTTCTTAATGCACTTTGAGACTATGTTAGTGTTTTGCTTATTTGTGGTTTTGTCCTTTAAAGTTTTAACAAAGATCATTATAATTATGTCCATTTTTTTATAGTGGATTATACCATAGATTTGTTTCTGGGGTAAAGTCAAGTTAGGTCTTTATTATATGAGCTGTTGTGGGGCCAGCTCTCCTCTGCCTTCTGCTTTCTCAGTGGATTTGTGAACAGAACCAGGACTGGGTATCGCACGCCAGTGGTCCAGGCTGGGCTGGAGTGCACCAGGTGCTGTGACTGATGGTGCCCCCAGGAGGCTGGCAGCCACATCCTCTGCTCAAGCCACTTTAATCAGACACATCGATGCTCTTTTATAATGAGCACGACAATGAGATATGAACTCCCAGAAGGTGGTCTCAGGACAACTTCCCATCAGAGGTGTTTTCAGCTCCCTCAGTGGTGGGCTCAGCCATTGAGGGTTCTGGCAGTTCCTCTCTTCTATGTGCTCTGGAGCATCTCAAGATGATTGGCAAACTTTTCAACATGGTCTGGAAGGCGAGACTTAACATATTGTTGTGGTTGTGAAAGAAGGTTCTGGAGTCAAATTCTCTGGGTGTGAATTTACCCATTCATATTTGGTGATCTTGAGTGAGTTATGTCACGCCCTGGGTCATTTCATTGGTGTCTGCACTTTTAAAATGAGGCAGTCAGACCTTCGGGCTTCAAGATTTGAAACTGCCAGAGACATCTATTTCTTATGATGCACATATTAATTTATTTTCACATAAAGAGGTTTCTCCTAGGGTGAAGGTTCTTAGTGTTTGAATAAAATAAGTTCTTCTCAAGTATGTTGTGCATTTTTATAATGTTCAATTGTTTTCACTTCTGGCTGAAAAGGGCCCAAATTTTACACAGTAAAGTTTGCATCAATCTTTTACTTCTACCAGATAGCTTATGGTTATGTTGTTCTCTTGTCTTCGAAAGAAAACAAGGCCAGACAAAGCGGAATATATGAATCAGACTCAGCTTTTCCCTTGGAGGAGCAGGACAGAGGACGGATGCTGCAGCCCTTTTTTTGTTGTTCATAATTCATTATTATAGAGATTTATAAAGGGTCTTTCCATAAGCGCTTCACAAAGCAAACTGGAACAGAAACATCGTATACTTTAGTTAAACCTACTAAATTGATGATACAAAGGGAAAGTTGGGTTGGGTTTGAAGAACCAAATATGATCAGTAATATTATCCTCTGAGATACAAAGCCTCTGCCCTTGGCAAGGCCTGATGGACACCATTCTGAACCCCAGGCGCAGTGCTTGCTGAGCAGCTAGTCTCTCTGAACCCGAGATCCTTTTCGATTGCTGCCTCTTTTAGGATTCTTTAAGTTGAAACTCCTCCACTCTTGCCTCCATTCCCCTTGCTAAATGGCTGAACATGCTTCTCAACCTGCATTCTAGATCCTTTCACTGCTGTTCTCTCCATGCTGCACTTCTAGAAATCCTCCCTTGACCAGGTCAGGAGCCCATCCTCTGTGTCCCCACTATGCTGAACTTGACCTACCGGATGCTGTTGGAATCACCCATTGGCTTGTCTGAATTCTTCATTAGCCTGGGAGCTCCAAGCAAAGGAGGCCTCACGCTCCCCCCCCCCCCCTTGCTTACCGCTGCACGCCCAGCACCTAGTGCAAGGCCCGGCATGCTGTGTAGACGCTAAATAAACAGCTCTTGAATGAACAAATGGATTTCTACGCTCATGCCTTCACTTTCACCGGAGTCCCGTTCTAAAACGGCTGGCCTTTCTCCTCCACATAGGGATTTAACTCAAGTCCATATCTTCCACCAGACACCCCCAGACACCTCCACCAACTTCACCTCACACTCATCTACCCTGTCTCTGAACTCATCATTGTGCACACTACAGTGTAAGGTTTAAGATTATGAATTCTGGAGTGAAATTTTCTGAGCTCAAATTCAGAATTCCCCAAATACTATCTGTGGGATGTTGAGCAAATGGCTTAACCACTGAATTCTTGCTTCCTCATCTGTAAAATGGAAATGTTAGTACCTATTCCTCAATATTACTGGGAGGATAAAATGAGTTAATATCTGTAAAGCCCTTTCCCTGACCCAGTTCAAGTGTTTTTTTGAAATGAAATAACCAACACCTTAAATGTAATTTGGAGTTTCTAGAATGTTCAAGCCCTGCTACTGAGAAGAATCTGGGTTCTCAGAACTTATTCTCAAAGACCTGACACCCAGACCACCATCCTGGAGGCAGTTGTGCCGAGACTCCGCACATACCACCCCGTGCCGGCCCACCCTGTAATGGTGTTTGAATGCCTTTGTCCCAACTAGGGAAGAAGTTCTCCCAAGCCGATATCATGACATTTTATCTCTGCATCCCAACATTTCACATGATGTTTGGACCAAAGCTAGTGCCCAGTAAATGATTACTGAATGCATAAGTGAGAACACTAGACACATATCCCACCTAAGACTGGTACCCGTCGCTCCCTGAGTGAGCTCTGAGCATCACATGCCTTCCCTTGTCCTAAGATGCTGTCTCTTACTCTAGGACTAGTCCACATAGCTGGCTTTTTTCTTGGAGGCACGCCTCAGGTTTCCAACCATGTACTAAACCCAAGCTGACAAAATCTGATACTCTATCTGTGCCCTGACACTGGCTGCATCCTCCCTCCACCCACAAATTGGCAAGTATTTCTAGAAAACGAGTGTGCTGGGCTCTACGCTGGACGCTATGGATATAACCACTAACCAGAAAGGTGTGGGTCTTGGCCTCGCCGAGCTTACACTCTATTGTGGGTCGTTTACCTGCCGCATTTCCTGGGATGACCGCAGGCTCTCCCTTTGCCTCCTCTTTGGGGCAGGCTGCAAGCCGTTCTGGCACTAACCACATCTCAAGTGTAACTGCTCCCTGAAGAATTCTGATGTTGGGTTACTTTGGATATCTGCATTGAGCTGAGACCAAATTTGAGTGTATCATGCCTCCTTGGACACCATCACCCTTCATAGGTTAGTTCCCTAAACTTGACTCAGCCCAATTCCATCTCCATTCTCCCTCTTCTCAGCAGCTAGCAGCCAACACCCACTCATTATGCTCTGGCCTCTGAGTCTCCTGCCATCTCTCATATAATAAATCACAGGAGCATTACAGTGAGCCTTCCCAAACCCTCGACTTACGTGGAATTTGGTCACATACTAGGCTAAAGGGAGTTTCTAGGTTTAAACATTCATCACTCCCCATACTATTCTAAAATAATTTCCTCTTAAATTCGAACAGTTCAGTGTGATGACTATACCCCTCTACACACAAAAAATTTATATGGTCCAACTGGTTATAAATTTTGTACTCATTTCCTCCATACGTACAGACATTCATAAAAAATAGAGACGTCTCATGAGCTATATGAATGGGTCACTGTATAATCGCCTACAAAGAGAGAGAAAAATGTATTAAGGATATAGAAGTAAAAGAATAATATATAATTCATAATATGGAGATGAAAGGTGGGTGAATATGAAGTGGCTCTTCTCTTGAAAATGTTTAATCATTTTTTAATATCAACACACCTTATTATAAAGACAACATGGCTTAACCAAATACAATCAGTAAAATACTACAGTCTTAATCAAAAGATTATGGAATTCTCAAATAGTCCCTAGGATAGAGCATTTTATGAGTGTGGTTTGAATATCAGTTAAATACATATTTCTTAATAGTTGAGCCATTATGTAATTAAATAATATTTATATAATGACAACTGCATACTCCATAAGTGAAAGTTAGATTTAATGAGATGTTTATTGGCATAAATGATTAATAATAAAACTCTCCCTGCTGAAGGTAATTTATACACATGTGATATGGCCAAGAAGAAAAGCTCCTTTTAAGGCTTACCTTGTGTGCCATGTGACTACGCCCACCCAACTCAAATCCATTCCTTGTTAAAAAACATCAGCCCAAGACTTAAGGGCAATAATCATTAGGAGTGAGACAATGGACAAAGGCACCTTTTTAAACATGTTGAAATTATAGCAGATTTGTGCCAAGATTTAAATTTTATTTGCTAGTAAACTGGTACTTTTTCCCTCAATAATTTATGGAAATGTTTCAGAGACCAAAATAAGCATAGTCCTGATTTTTTTGAGGGGGTGCACAGTTGAAAAGTAGATAATTTGGTAATCATGTGATCATCATCTCAAACGTGACAAGTGTAGAATTATATGATATACACTGAGCACTTGTCAAGCGCCAAGCACTGTGCTAGGTACTTTACTGCACAATTTCAGAGGCAGAGAAAACATGGGCTTGTTTTGGGCTTATAACTAGAAGAATAGCCTGACAGGTATCTGTCATCATGATGCTTCACCAAGATTAGGAAAGTAGTTATTAGGCAGGATGGGTCTTGTGGTATTTTTGGTACAATGTGTCTAAATGACAATTTCTAACTTCTTACGATGCCCTAGTTTACATTAGAAACATCACAAACATAGGTTTGAGTTCTGGGTTGACTACTTTCACCATTAGTAAGTCACTAAATGTTTTACAGTCTCAGTTTTCTCCTCAGTAAACTGGTGATATTGAGGTGTCCCTTCTACCTCCCATACTTAAGAGGAACAAATAACATTGGTGACCAAGGGCTGAACTCCCACAGCCCTTTTCCCAGACTCCAAATAGAAAACACACCACAAGGTACAATTTTATCTGTGTTGTATCCTTCATACCTGCTATAGCACTTTGTGCAGAGAACACACCAATTAATATTGGAGGAATGAATGGGTGTGTCTATTGAACTCTACTTAAATTTTCCTCAATTATTTCTATTATTCCATAGTAAGATGAAAAGGAGAGATGTCACAATACTTGGACTCAATGCACACATGTTAATAACAGTGTACTTACAGCACCTAATTGCCATGATTTTGGTCCCTTCTGGAGAACTGCAACATCACTGGGAAGCTGTCACTGGCCACACCACCTTTCCTGAAATGGATCTATTACGAGTAGTATCATCCCTGAGTCTGTAGTTTCCAAAACTGCTATTCTACATTGGAAAACAGACTTCTCAGTAAAAGCACAGTTTGGACTGACCCTGAGGTTTATCTGGCTTCTCTAACTCCAAGGTTAGAGAAGATACTAAGGGTGATTCAACAGTATAAAGAAGAAAGACTGGACAGAATTAGTCATTTAGCAAGAATGATTTCTGATGGTGGGACATGGGGAGTGAGGTGATTAATAAATACTGTTTGTTCTAATTTCTGCTAAAATTTTAACCATGGTTGTAGTGGGTAGGGGGCTATGGATTTTGTTTATTCCACTTCACACCAAATTTTCAGGCAGTAGTATGCAGTGGTTACCAATGAGTTTCATTTTTCCTGCAATGTGCAACTACTTCCAACAGGCTTAGAAAACCATACTGTTGAGCATGGGCTCTCATGTCAGATTTGGAGGGTTTCAATCCTACCTCTACCACTTAGTAGCTGTATAACCTTGGGGGGAAATTCTTAACATCTCTCAGTCTTGGTTTACTTCCCTTTGAAATGGAGATGATTATAATAACAATCTAACATGGTTGCTGACCTTGGAGGCTCAACTCTGTTCTTAATAAAGAAAAAATCATTTCAGCTCCTATGATTCTAAAGTAGAGCTTTTCTAGGACACAGATATTGGGGATACATTCTCACTTGCTATATCTCGACATCACCTCTTCCAGGGTCTTTTGGATGCACACACACACAATAGGCACACATACAATAAACACACACACACACACACACACACACACACACACACACACACACAGAGTTTCTCTGAACGCTTCCTAAGAACTAACATCACTCTTTTTTGCCAAAGAGGAAGTCCATTCCTTGAACATCACTAATTTTTTGACCTTGTATTTCCTAAGGTGAGAAAGGTATTTTGGATACATATTCTCCAGTAACTCCTAATATTAACACACTTTTGTCAGTCAAATTCCAGGTCAATGTGTCTAACAAACTTTTCATATCAAATGAAAAGCAGAAAAGATGATCTCATCAAGAAAAGTAAAGGCAGACTGCATTTCATTAACTGATAGGGAATGTCATCTTTGGTTATCTTCTCATGGCCCCGTCCTTTCAAACGTGTCTTGAAATTATGGGAGAGAAGTCTAGGTCTTCACAAAATCCTGTTATTTTTTCTGCCTGGGAACATAGCTGCTCTCAGGCTCCCATGCATTTCAGTGGAGCATGGAACTGAGTTATGACCGATGGTATGTGAACAGAAACAGCAGACCTCCCCAGGCCAACCAGTACAACCTCCCATGCAACCTGCGAGGCTTTTCCCCATTCTGCTGGGAGGAAGGGTGTAGAGCACCCAGGGAGGACTCTGGGACCCCAGGGGGTGGCAGAACCACCACATTGAAGAGCTCTGGGTCTCTGAATCACAGTATTGGAAGACTACCCTTCAAACATACAACTCCACATAACATGAGTAAGAAATACACTTTTTGTAAATTAAGCCACTGAGGTTCTGGGGTTGTTAGTTACAGCATTCAGCCTCACCACAATACAAGAGACAAACTTGGATCCCACTCAGTGATGACAGTTGACGGACAATTTTGCAAATCTGTCCCACCGTTAAGGACATTTACAAATGAAACAGAGTTTGTTGACAATTGCAGGTATAGATCTTGAAAGACAGGAGCAGAGTTCAGAACTCAGAGGCTCTGTGGGGGAGGCATGCGCTCCCTAAACATGACTCCCAGCCCCTGGGGACTGATAAAGCCTTGGTAGACAGGAAACTTCCTGGGCCAGGCCCCCTGCCTCACTAATCACCACCTCCCGAACATGAGAGAGCACCTCCACAAGCGGATTTTTAGATCAACCTAATTTCTAGAACCAGCCACATCTGAGCACTCAACCTCAGTGCTCACACTGTTGCCCATACCTTTGCTATTCAGTTTCCATTATTAATATTTACAATATTATAAGTCTAGTCCGAGCCTCTGAGTTAGAGGGTGCTATAACTTTAACTTTCCTAACTATCAAGCTCATGAAGAAGATCCTTGTATTCTGCCTCTCTCAATAATCCCACAGACTCTTGGCGTATGTGCCCTTCTTCCCCTGGGTGATCAGGCTTTGGGATCACTTCCCTGGGAAGCCTTCACTGATCATCCTTCAGCTGGGTTCAGTACACTTTCCCAAGACCTCCTAATATCTAATGCTAATGAATGACATTTATTTCAGTGAAAGTATATTATAAATACTACACTTTGCTTCTCTCAGGCTGTGAGCAGGGATTGAGTCAAAATAGTTGAATTCCTAGCACTGGGGACACAGCCTGGTAGATCCTTTTATTCATTTAAGAAAGGTTCCTTGAGCGTCTGCTTTGTGCCCGACACTAGGTAGTCAATGGAGAGCTAACAGCTGCGAGGGCCCCAGTTCTCTTGGAGCTGAAGATGGACGTGAACAGTTAGCAAAGACTGGCTCTAATAAATGCATAACCATAGGTAGCGCAGGTGATCTAGGAGAAATGAACCTGTTTCTTTGATGATGTCTTACTTTGTCTTTCCCAAAAGAGACCTTTAGACAAGGGTTTGGGTACAAGTTATTTATTTGGGAGGTGATTTTAGGGAGCGCAGTGAGAGAGTGGAGAAGTGAGACAAGGAATTGAGGCAGGTTAGTAAAAGTTATGTGAAGCAGCAGATTGATGCTATGGGCAACGGCCACTCAGCCCTGCTGGGGGCCTCTGGGAGACTGTATGGACCATGCCTGAGAATTGCCCCACTGTGGGGCAAGACTGTGGTCTTAGGCAAAGAACAGATGCTTAAAAAAGCAAATGATGGATGGATGGATGGATGGATGGATGGATGGATGGATCCTGTATTCTAGGGTCTAACTGAAGGACTGAAGGAGGTAATGGATAAGAAAATAAAGACTGAATGGGGAATAAATGATTGAGGGATGCATGATGAAATTCAGTGGCCTCTGCAAGGGAACGTCTGATTGTCACCCACACTGTATTACTGCACCGAGAGCTTCATGAGAATATGAATGCGCTAGTTACACACAGAAGGAGATGGAAACCCAGCCTGAGTCTTCTCATGCACGCTGGTGGACCTCTGAAGAAACTTCCAATGTATTCAGAACCCATTACCTTCAGTTTAATGATGCTGTGTCCCATAGGTTCCTTGGTCTGGAAATGGAACTTGTGGTTCTAACTTAACCTTCCTAGAAGTCCTTTACCTGTCTCAGAAATGCTGACATGGCACAGCCGGGCCTATAGATTAGAGGCATCCTGGCAAGTGAAGAAAGGAATGCAGTGAGCCCCCTGGGGCTGTCTGGATAGGGCAGACAAGTGAGCTATTTACACAGATGTGAACACAAATGTTTGTTTATTTTACACCTTGGAATTTTTCACATGTGTATATTAACAACCATGCATTCATTTTATTCATTCATTCATTCATTCATTCATTTAGTATTACATATTTATTGAGCATCTACTAGGTACCAGCTGCCAGTGATCCCATGGTGAGCAAGAGACACCATCTCTCCTCAGAGATTTCCCTCGTGGAGGCTGAAGACATTCAGTACGTGTATAGAATTATGATACTGTAAAGAAGGAAATCACACATAGTCCCACAGGATGACCCTTGTGGGCACTTAGTCTGCTGTGGATGCCTCCCTGAAGAGAGGCTGGATGAGTAGGAAGCAGCAAGTACAGGTGTAACAAAGGAGACGAGCGTCCAGCCAGGGGGAGGAGCCCATGCCAAGCGGGCGACAAGGCAAAGGACCATGGCCCATTCGGGGATGAGGCGAAATGCTGGGGAGGCAGGAACACAGAAAGGCAGTGAGAACCTGGCAGGAGGTGGGGCTGCAGAAATGGGCAGGGGACAGATACACAGAGCTTCCTGTACACAGTTTTACACATTTCAAAACGTATTCATGGGCAGTAGATTAAGTAGATTTTACGGATTAACCAACAGAGGTTCAGAACACATTTGCATAAAAGAAACAGAAGACACCTCAAGGAATTTCCTGCCCTCTGCATTCCCTTATTTCAGCAGCTCACACGTCCTGAGCGCTTAGTATGTGCTAGGTTCCGGGCGGGCACTGGGGTAAGAAGACGATGGATGGCCAGATTAGCACTAGGGTTCGGAGGCCACAGGGCACAGAGGCTCCCGTGTCCCAGCCTGAGCTTTCAGGGGACCTTGCTGATCAGAGACGCCATCTGCCTTCTTCCCACACTCTTTAGGCTGCATATGAACCAGCGTGGGATATTGAGTCAGAGACCTGGTTTGAGCCTCATCTCCGCTACACACTATCAATGTGACCTACTTGTCCTAACTGAGCCTCGCTAATCTCTACAAAATGGGAAAAGCGACAATTGCTGCCTGACCTAACTTGTGTGTGCGGGGAGGCCGAGTGGAAGAGTCTGGCTGGCCCAATTGCTGGTGCACAGTCGGTGCTGCACAAGAGGGGGGAACGGATCCCTGCTTATTGGTCCCATGTTTCTGCCCACCACGGCCTCTCCATCTTCTCACTGTAGCCATTATGGAGATGCCGGAAAACCTTGGGCCCCCAGCCCCTGTATCCTGGGATCCTTAGATGCTCCAGTTCTGCTCAAGCTTACATCTTGGCCAGAGGGGGCTCTGGGCAGCACCGGCTGCTGTGGGTTGAGCACTGGTTTCCCCACAGTGGTTCCTGCTGCACCCTGGGTAGGGGTCTAGCTCCAATCAGGCAGATTCTTGCTTCCTGCTGTGCTGAGAACACGGCACCACCTTCCTTGTGCTCCCTCAGGCCCTCCTCCTGAAACCGCGGACCCAAGGCTAGACGCCTCTGAGCATCTGCTGCAGCTCAGTCCGGCTGCACACCTGGAAGCCGGGCCCTGCAGCTCTCACTGAGGCTTCCCGGGTGGCAGCCATGTATCAGTACGTCTAGGAACACCCGATTTTGTGCTGGGAATTTCAGGTCAGATAGATTCCCTAGGTGCTTTCCTGCTTTAAAATCTGCCAGATTCATCCTCAAATGACTGAGATGATGAAAATGGTAACTTTGTCTTTCTTTCCTCCTTTGCAAGAGGGTGCACTATCCCCTGGCAGTGCTGGGAGCCCAAAGGCTCCTTCCAAAGCCTGCTTCTGCCCCTCAATGTCTCCTCGCTAAACCCCGGCTCAGGCTGCCCAGAGGGAGGCACCTGAGCAGCATTCACTGGTATAAACACTTGGCAGATGATGTCCCAGGAATGACAGAGCTATGGAGACAAAAGCCAGAGCCCTGGGGACATGTTCTTCAGAAGGAGTTGGCAGTGGGAGGGCATGAGAAGGTGAAGGCTGATACCAAATATATTTTTTTCAGTTAAGTCTATTACGAGGCCTTGAAGAATTTTAGATATTTGGGGTTCTCTTCTCTTCCATCTGAGCTAAAATTTCAGCCCAGATATTTACTACCTGTGTTAGTTGACTACTTTGTTCCCCTGTTTTTTCACCTGAAAAATAGGAATAATATTTTAGCTCCCAGCATGAAGGGCTATTAGGAGAAATACATTAAAATAATTCTCTCAGGGCTTCCCTGGTGGCGCAGTGGTTGAGAATCTGCCTGCTAATGCAGGGAACACGGGTTCGAGCCCTGGTCTGGGAAGATCCCACATGCCGCGGAGCGACTGGGCCCGTGAGCCACAACTACTGAGCCTGCGCGTCTGGAGCCTGTGCTCCGCAACGGGAGAGGCCGCGATAGTGAGAGGCCCGCGCACCGCGATGAAGAGGGGACCCCGCTTGCCGCAACTAGAGAAAGCCCTCGCACGAAACGAAGACCCAACACAGCCAAAAAAATAAATAAATATATAAATAAATAAATAAATAGAGTAGCTATTAAAAAAAAAAAAATTCTCTCAAAACATTTGACTCATGGTAGGTGGGTGCTCCATAAATGTAAGTTTATTTTAAATTATTTTACCTTTTGCTTAAGTTTAGAATCTGTGCAGATCTGTTTTGACTGTCCATTCTTTCATTCATTCATTCATTTGTTCATTTATCAAATATTAACCTTTTACCTCCAATGTCCTAAGCCACAAGCTGAGAACAAGGGGTAGAAAAACATGAGCCCTGCCCGGGGCCTCAGGTCTATCATTCACTTAAGCCTCTGGTTATGATGAAAAGTCTCAGGTGTCAGGCAAAGTTCAGAGATTTTATTTCCTCTTGTAGCTTTATGACTTTCAGGCTGTTCCCCCAAAATTGCACTTAATTTTAACTTCATTAACTTCCTGTTCTGGCACAACAGTTAAACAAGGATTTCTCCATGAGCAGTATTCAAATCAGCTTTTAATGAGCTATTTAATTAAAGGCTAATTGAGGTGAATTCATTAAAGATTTCTAAATTATGCTTATCAGGGTAGCTATGTTTTAAGATAAGTTTTAAATATCTGTTTTATATTGCATTGTTTGATCATAAAAGTATGTATAAAATTACTTTTTAAAATTACTAATTAGAATGTGGGTACATTTTTCTTCCCTAATACTTGAGTAGGACAGTTAGCAAATCAATTTAATATATGTTCTGGGTTGGGCTGAGGCAATAAGAGGTTACTAGTGATTATAGTTGAGGCTGTGTTTGGTCCATGAAGAATGCCCAAGTCTTTGAGATGAGGTATTGTTGGACTGTCTTTGATCTGCTGTTCCAACTGCAGTGTAAACCATAACTGCTTAGATGCAGGGTTTTTACCAAGCCCTGGTGACTCTTGGGTTTCAAGTTGACTCTGTAGGGAATGGGACTTCATATTCCTTATGCCCAATGCCACTCAGGAAATGAATACGTGAAACGTGATATGGCCTCCCCACATACACCAGAGCAGCCCTAACCTTCAGAACCCCATTCCCTGGGGATGAAAGTTTAGCTCAACAAACACACACTGAACATCTCCTCCATGCTAGGTATGGTCCCAGACACCAAGATAAAAATGAACTAGGGTCCATGGTTGAATGGGAGAGACCCACACGTCACCAGACAAGTACACTCCACTGTGATATGTTTGTCCTTCAAGACCAGGAAAAAGCCTCAGGAGAGAAACATAGTATGCTAGCCTGACTTGGGCAGTCGGGACCCCCCATGAGGGATGAGACTCTAATTTTTGACAGGTAAGTAAGTATTGCCCCAGCAAAGAAGTGGGGAAGGTCATTATTGGCAGAGGAAGTCAGATTAAGTGGAAGAATCTGATGAGGTCGAGGATTACTGCAGAATTCAAAATTGCTGTATGGAGATAGGAATGTGACAGAGGGAGTCAGGTGATGGATACATCATGAAGGGCAGGGCAAGAATCTGAAGTCTGAACTTGAAATTTAAGGTGTTGTAGAGCCATTGAAAATCTGTCCCCCCACCACACACACCCCCCCCACCACATACACATACACACACAACACCACACACACACCATACACACACACACACCATACCACACACACACACACACACACACACACACACTAATTGAAGGGCTTTAAGGAAGGAAAGGGCAAGCACAGATTCAACAATTTATAGTCCCCGGGGCAGTGTTATAATGTCAGGGCAAGAGAAGAAGACTGGAGGCAGGTGTTATAGTTTCACTGGAGATTTTTATACTCTT